>NC_141990.1:194256886-194984386 GCF_049901715.1 Pseudonaja textilis
ATATCTGAATTATGACTCTGGAGAAAATGCCAGGAATAACAAATTATTAAATAGATGAAGTAAACTAGACTGCTTAGTGGAACTATTCACAATAAAGTCTAAAATATTAAAAACTCATAATGTGGAAGTAGGAAACATTGGAAAGGGCCATGTTGCTTAAAAAAATGAAATCAATTGAAAAGGAGGTTGAAACAAAATACGGTCACTGGCATAAAATACAATAGGTGGTGATACAAGTATGAAATTTAAGAACTCAGAGATATAAAATTATAGTATCAAGATATCTGTTGGATTCCAAAGGATTGGAATCAACTAAACAATTGAGTAACAACATGAGATAATTTTGAGTAGAAATTGTTGTAAGTAATCAATGCAGTTACACAGCACTGTATTTTTTATAGTTCAGTTGTCTGAATGTTTACTCAGAGCATTCGATGATGTGTTATTCAATGATTAGAGCTTATCTCTATAACATGAAACTTGTTCATTTTCTTTTTACTAAAGGAAGTGTCATGCACATGTTTGAGGGTTTAACATTTCTCTGTGTGCTTCAGCTTTCACTGTTCCCTTTCCCCATATTCATTTAAAAAAACACTATTAGTGACAGTGGAGGTTATTGGATCTTGAAATAAGACAGATGGGGAAAAGATAAGTACAGCAATGAAGATTAGCTGTATATTTCATGGTTAACATAACAGAATGCAACCCAACATAACACATAACAAACTTTGATCTGAATGCTAACACCTTAGAATAATATACATATACATATATACATATATGTATGGTATTCAGCTTTGTTCGGGTATTTTCCCACGTCATTATAGTTGTGCTTTTAAAGTTGTAGCAACGTTTTGGCAGAATCTCATCTGCCATCATCAGGCTTCTGTATTGTGTTCGTCTGTGAGTCAGACTTTCACAGCTGTTTCTGTTTTAAATTTGGTGCCAGCCTACTGCTGTGCCAGAATGGTTTTTTCTTCATCCTGATTGGTTGGGAGTCTTGGTCTGTGTTTATTGGACTTGGAATTTGCTGTGTTCTGCTTGATTGGTGTTTCTAATATCTTCTGTCTGTTTTGTAGCTTTTTTTGGTCTTGATTGGCTGGCAACATTGTGTTTCCTGTATTGGAGGCTTTTAGTGCGGCTTGGCTCCGAATAAATGGATGGCTATCATTTATTAGGAAGCTAGGTTTCACCTGGGTGCCTGGTTGTGGTGTGTTTGAGCTGGAGGTATCAGGGGGGATCTATTTGTGCCCAGGTGTTTGCCTGGCTTGTGGTGTGGAGATTTTTTTGTTTGTGAGTGCAGGCTTCCAAATAATTGACAGTCTGGTGGAATCATCTCTTCTTTTCATGCTTTTTTCAATCTCTATGGCTTCTCTGATAATTCTTTGGCTGCGGTTTTCTATAGTGGCTAGGGTTTTGGTGCCATTGAAGTCGATGCTATGACCTGTTGCTTTCATGTATTGGACTAGTGAGGAAGTGTGTTCCAGCTTTTTACTGCATTTTTGTGTTCATCCAGGTGGTTACTTATTCTTCTATTGGTCTGTCCAATGTATGTGGCAGGGCATGATGCACAGGGGACTTCATATATGCCTTGGTTTTCCAGGTCAGTTTTATCTTTGGGGTTTCTTAGGATGGCTGCTATTTTTCTGTCTGTTTTGAAGGCACTCTTGATGTGATGCCTGTGTAGTATCTTACTGATTTTGTCTGTAGTACCTCTTATGTAGGGCAGGACAGCTGTCCCATAGGTCTGTTCATCTTCTAGGTTTCCATTATGTCTCAAATGTGTTTTTGTGGATCAAGCCGGTGATTTTGCTTTTGTGGAAGCCGTTAGCTGTCAGTACTTTAGTCAGGGTGCATAGTTCAGTCTTTATGTGTGTCTTGTCTGCCAGGCACTTAGTTCTGCCGATTAGTGTATATATATAATGTCTCCATGTGTATACAATTTTAAAGTTAGATTGGTAACATAAGGCACTTATTAATTCCATGTATATTTGAAACAGAGCATTTTTAGTTTTTGAAGAAAATTATTCTTATTTTTCAAGAGTGACCTCTACTGGTTAAATAAAGTGAAAATATAAATTGCTTTCACAGCATTGTTATTTGGCAATGTGGCATTACATTTTTATCCTAGATAATTAAGGATTTAGAGGGAACTATCCAACCGTGATTGATTTCAAAACCTATCAGAATAAAACCTGATTAGTACTATGATTAAGAGACTACCAGGAAATAACCTAAGCTGGGGAGTTAAAGTAAAATCAAAACAAAGGGAGTAGCAAACCATTTACATAATGTTGTTAAGAAAACAATCTAAGTGTCACCAGGTAGTCTCTTGGAGCTAAGATCAACTCAGATAAGACTTTATTTTTTTTAAATCTGTATTTTTTCAAGAATGTTTCTATAAGTTTTTATGACAAAATTTCTACATGAAAATTCCATGTTTCTTGGCAGTACCTATACTTTTATAGTATAGATTCTGAGGTAATAACTATGATCAAGTTGTAGCAAAGGAAATGATAGCAAGAATGGCAACATAGTTTCTAGCGCATGTCAGCTTGATAATGGCTGAGTAATGTATACTTAGACTTAGACCTAGACTTAGAATAACATTATTCTAACTTTGAATGTACATTAATTGGCATACATTAAATTGAAATTTTATTACATACATCTCTCAAAGGGTCTCCACCTCCAATATACACTACATAAACATGACAAAATAAATAAATCATACAAAATGCATATACCCACATATATGATACAGAGATACAACACAGTCTGGTTCGGATGTATACATGTACATAGTAAGAGAAACAAATCTTGCAAGTTTACCAGACGGATGGCATAGGGAACAAAGCTGTTACAGAATCTGGAAGTCCTGCTCAAAACACTTCAAAACCTCCTCCCAGAGGGGAGCAACTGAAACAGACCATGAAGTGGGTGTGTGGGGTCTCTAACAATGGTCCGAACTCTAAGCACATAGTGCTTATAAGCAGTATCCTGAATGACAGGGAGCGAACTTCCTACAATCTTCCCGGCTGTCTTTACTGCTCTCTGAATGGACTTTCTGTCTGAGGCACTGCAGGCCATCAAACTAAACAGTGATGCAAATAGTTAATATAGTTAGTTTGATTTCCAGGTCTTTATATTTTTATAGCAAAGTAAATATTTAAAAGGTTCATTTCCGGTCATGATTAGAACAGTTCCTAGATAATTTTCAGTGTAGATACTTTTAGGGGATCGAGGACAACTTGCCATGGCCAACTCACCATGGCCAATATTTGGATAATATCCAAATTATCCTGTCAACAATTTTAATTTATATTTCACAAATACTACTGAACCAGCCAATGTCTGTATTCCATCATGTATTATTTACTACTTAAACAAAGAATTGCAAAAAGAAATGAGGCAACTTTACTTGCTGAACATTTGACAGAATGGATTATACTTGAAAACATACAATACTATCATAAATTAGATTTAGCTTCATCCACCCAACCTTGAAACTCTTTGGCTAAAATTATTTTCAAAGTCAAATGAGGAAAAAATCCCCCAAGGCCAAAAAAAGAACTACATTTCATCGGTAACAGCATGATGTTTAAAATAGCTAAAAGAGCTAAAATCTTTTTCCTTTCCAGGGTAAATTTTAGTAACTAGACAATAAAAGATAATTCTAGTCTATAATATTACAATTATTCTTAACACTAAAGATTTGGCATATTTTATGTACATTTTTTATTTGGGAAAGTAATAATTGTACTTATTGATAAATATTTTCGCTCCTTCTTCCTTATTTTAGGATATCCTGGAGGATGCGTTGTTATGCGACAGGAAGAACCCATCGGCATGTGGGAGGTGAAAAATTGTACAACCTTCATGGCTAAATCACTGTGTAAACAAGATGCTAATTTCCGTGAAAAAAGTGATACCAACAAGCAACCAAATTATGATGAAAGTTTTAATTCTTGCATGCATGGATGGGAATCAGGCCATTATCTGCTGAACTGCTACAAGGTAAAAAATATTAAACAATTTCACAGAGAACCCAAATGAAATGAAATCTAGAGATCCATTGCCATTTTAATAAAACATGGGATAATAATAAAAATATGTGCCACTGATTTTATAAATGAGAAATCAATAATCTGACTTTATTATTATAACCCCCCCAACTTGTTTGTTTTTTAATTTAGAGGACAGGCTAGTAAAATTTTATTATATATTGTGATTTTTTTAGTATTAAGCTGCCTTCCTAGAAGACACCTTCATTGATAATGGATGGTCCTTGCAAATTGATTATGTGCTGACAAGTCAGTATCAATTCTTAACAATCACAGCAGACAGATTTTCTTTGTGATGCTTTTTTCCTAACTTGGTCCTTCAAGTCTTCCAAAGGTGACTTCTCTAGAGAGCTAGATCTTCACACATCCAAAATAAGATAATCTGGGCCTAGTTATTTATGCTTGGTGAGAATCCTGTATTTATTTGTGAGATTTCTTTGATGTTCACTTTTTTCCAACACCAAAATTCAAAAATGTCAATACTCTTTTCTAAACTGTTTCTTCATAGTCCAGTTCGGTGAATATTCATATTAATGCAGAGAAAACATAATTGTATGATTATAAGTAGAGGAGAGATTTGGGTAACATAATTGACTGCCAAAGGATGTGTCTTTGCTGTAGCATTTTATATTTTCAACATTAAATCTTGGATTGCAATAGATACAAAAAACAACAATAGAAAATAATATTTCAAAACAACAGCAAAAAAATCTTATAGTGTGTTTTTCAATTCTGGCCTGGATTGCATTAGTTTGAATAGCTTGCTCTCAAGCAGCCAAAATGAAGCCTTCAGTTTCTTCTTGTTAAAGTTCTGGTTTTAAGCCATTGCTGGGTTTTATCTCTATCCTCTTTCCTCTCTATCCTTTGTAGAAATTGATCATGTAATGCTTGTCCTTGCCAGCATTCTATTCTTTCTCTGACATCTTTTGGATATTCATGTTTTGCTTCCTACATGTTCAATAAGTCCCAATTTTAATACTTTACATTAATTACATCAATGCTTGTTCTTAAATCAGTATGGTGATTACATGAAAATGAAATGGAAATGCATGCTTTCCTTCTTCAATAATTTGTTGGACTTGACGTAAATTTCTGTCTCTATTTCTGCAGGGAAGATATAATCTATCAACATCATTTTGGGAATGTAATGCCTAGAGAATTGTTTTTTGATCCAACTGTCCAGTTCAGCTTTATCCAGTTAATAATCCCAGTAGTATATCATATCATACATACAACCCAGATGTCTTTGATGGTGTTTCAACCATTTAATTTTGGCTTTATTACTTTTCTCACTCTTTGGATGTATTCTTTTCTAATCACATTTGGCCATTTGACATTTAAATTCCGTTACTATTATTTGTGATTTTATCCTGCTTTATTGCTACTGTAGGACATTTCTATAGGTCAAATTCTATAGCTGTATCTGTGCTAAAAATTGCTAATAAGGTTTGTCAATGACTGGATTTTAATTTCTGATTCTCCATAAAACTTCAGATCATCTATATAAAAGGGTGAGATTTTATTAACATTTTTCCTGTTGGATAGCCAAGATTTGTTTTCTTCAAAATCACTGGAAGTTGTGTCATAACAATGACAAATAATAAGGGTGATGATATGTTACCCTCAAAGATACCTTTACTAATGTTGAGAAGCCCATGTTTTCATTTCCAACCACCAATATTTTTATTATTTTTATTATCGCTGTTTTCCTTTGGCAATGTGTTTTCAGGCAGTTGTTTTCAGTGTTTCACTTGTTTTACAGGTATTCCATACTGAAAAGGTATTAATGAAAAGAACTTGGGAGGAGGCAGAAACTCTATGTCAAGATTTTGGAGCACATCTTGCCAGTTTTAAACACGTCCTGGAAGAGGATTTTTTAAACCAACTTTTAAACACAATGTTTCATACGTAAGTCTTTGTGTTTAATCACTGGACCTGAGATTTTTTCCACAAGTGGAAAAAATGGATTATGTGATCTAGTTGTTTCATATACTTTAACATTTAATCCAATACATACGGTATTTTCACTGTAATGATAATAGATAATTAAGGATAGCAGCATTTGCTTCAAATTGTCAGTGTTTTCTGTATGTCTTAACTTTATACCCTGTTTATAGGATTTTCTTTTCTTTTCTGTGGAGTTCTTGGTGCTCTAGTTTGGCATGGTTATTTGCTTGCAGATGTTTCATTATCTGACTAGATAACTTCATCGTTGCTAATGAGTGTAGTATTTGGTTCCTGTTTATATACAATAGCTTGCCTTGCCAGTGTTGATATGGATGTGCTGTTTGGTGGTTCCTTGATTACGATATTGTTTCCTGATAGTTTTTCTGGTGTTCATACATGCATATCAAGATGTTTTTTGCTGGAGAGAATCTACTCTGGATTTTTTTGTTTTCATTTTAGGAATGTAGTACAACAGGGTACAAACACTGTAGCAATCCAGAACGCCAGAAGAAGGAAACAGATTGCCTATACAACATCTTCCGACAAAAAGGATGCCCATACAATTTTATCTAAAAGTGCCTGATGACTCAACCCACTAACAGCACAACGAACACAAGCTATGAAAAACTATCTTTTCTACACTACCATACATCAAAAACCTCTCATAAACAATCAACGGGCTATTATAGTCACCCAGCATTACTATAACATACAAACCAACTAAACCGCTCTAAAATGTGTTAATTAAACCAAAAGACCCAGTAGAGAGAATGAAAAAGCTAAGGAGGAAACAAAAAGACCAGAACCCATCCTCTAGAGCCAACAACACTCAGAGAAGCAGTGATTGACACCAGACAAACAAAAAACAATACTCTAATCAAGGAACTACTAAGGAGAAAAATCACATCCTCATCATCAGTGGGCACACAGGGCAAACTACGGAATAAATGGAATAAAACCTATATTCTCTAGCACTGATGATGTTATCTAGTCCAGTAATGAAATGTCTGTAAGCAAACAATGAAGCTCAAGGACTCCACTGTTCAACCTTCAGCTACAAATATTCTCTTCTCTTTTTCCTTTATTTATGTGGGAAAATTGACACAATGGACTCACAATTTATCCCTTAAACCTTTGTGATCCTTAGTACTTTTGCTGTGCTAGTAATCTTTTGGAATTCATTTTATTCACACATGCAACTTTAAGACAGAAGCTGTGTACGTTCTTTTTTTCTAAAAGTCTGGAAAAGCAGCTTGGATATGCAAGAGATATCTGAAGGGTAAAAATATAAAAAATGTCTGTGTTAACTGCAGTCTTCCCAAGCTGCTTTTCGTAACACTAGAGTGGTTTTCTTCCATGCATTTATGCATATCCTGGTTTGCTGCTTACAGCAGTGGTCCCCAACCCCTAGGCTACATCCAGTACCAGGCCATGGCCCGTTTGGAATCAGGCCAAGCAAGCAGTGTGCAAGTCCACTTCCACAAGCAGGTGAGCATGTGCAAGCAAGAAGCCCCATTTGTGCGCCTACCACTTGCACATATACGCAGTGGCCACCACTCATGCAGAACCATCCCCTCTCGCCTGCCACCACTGCTGATCCACAAAGTCAAAAAGGTTGGGGACCACTGGCTTATAGTATTTGTCATATTTTTTCAAAAACTTCAGAAAGAAGTGACTCAAAGATTTCATCACAGCACCTGCCTAGCATACAACCTGTTCTGGTTTAAGAAAATATTAAAGCGTATGCATAAGTGCTGGAAAAATTGAAAATAAATTGAGATAAAAGATACATAGTTTGCATTTGTGTCATGGGGTTGTTGTTTTTTTTAACCACAGAGATGATGGAAGACAATTCTGGATTGGATTTAATAAAAGGAGTCCATTATCTGGAGGAGCCTGGGAATGGTCTGATGGAACTCCTGTAAATATTAGTTTGTTTACTCATTGTTCATACAAAGTTAAACAAGAAACAGGGTTGGGTCCAAGTTGCTTTAGCAGCTTCCTGTCTAGTGTTAATGATTGCTCTTTGAGTGTCTTATTTCAGTTAACTTATTAGTTTAAGAATTACAGAAGAATGTAGTGGTTTTGAAGTACAGGTAGTCCTTGACTTACAACCTCAACTGAGCCCAAAATGTACGTTACTAAGTGAGACATTTGTGTGAGTTTTGTCCCACTTTACAACCTTTTTGGCCACTTGTTAAATGAATCACTGCAGTTGTTGTTACTAACGTATTTGTTAAATGAATGCAACTTCCCCATTGATTTTGCTTGTCAGAAGGTCACAACAGGTGATCAGGACACCGTCATAAGAATGAGTCCGTTGTCAAGCATCTGAATTTTGTTCACATGACCATGGGAATGCTGCAAAATGGTCATAAGTCATTCTTTTCAATGACATTGTAACTTTGAACAACCACTAAATGAATAGTTGTAAGTCAAGGATTACCTACATATTGACAAACTTCCTTATAGACATGAAGCGTTCTTGAGAATATTAAGTGCGCAGTATTTTATCTTGTAATACTTCTCTGAGGCAAAATGTGCCTTTCCCTTTGAAAAAAAACATACAGAATCTATTTACAATTTTAACAGGAAATAATAGTGCAAAAGATATCGAAGTTGTAGCATGGCACAGCACTCACACAATCAGATCCCGAATGCATTAACACATTTTTGTTTCAAGGCTTATAAAGTGATTGCTTAATGGGTTTATCTGAATGGCAAACAAATAAAAAGGAGCTGAATTTTAGATAACTTAAGTGACTTCAATATGGCTGCTCATTTTATTCCTTACCTAATCTAATATTTGTTTAATAGCTCTTTTTTAGGTTTGACAAATATTTATTAGCAAATAATCTCAACTTGTAAAATAAAATGGTGTCAAACAGGTTATTGTACCTATGTAAATTCACCTCAGGATATGTTCCTGAAGCAAATTTACATAAGGAGACACTTCAAGTATTTGGAACAGATCCTCTTTAACAGTTTTTCAGTCACTTTCCAGAAGTCTTTCTAAGAATGAAAGAAAAAATTTGGGATTGTAACAATTCTCATTTTATAATCATCCTTGTCTGAATTCCAATAAGGATATATAAATTAGGTTAATAAGTAAGTTAAGTAAATAAGTAAGTAAGTAAATAAATAAAAAATATATAGCATCAGATAATAGTGTCAGAATTGGGTTAAGGAATATAAGTTGCAATTAAATTAGCCCATGTCCCACTCAGAGTCACCTCGAAGTGAGATAGGCAGCAAGCAAATCAAACAAACAAACAAACAAATAAAGATCTTGTCATTCATTGGCAAATCACACTTCTCAAGGTTCTAGAATCTTCTGCAAGAAGATGTGATGTCATACAGAAAGTTGTGATAGAAAGGAGTCATTCAAATTAGGATCATTAGCTGAAAGTTCCTCTGACAGAAAAAAGCCACTATTAGACTCTTCTCATGGTTTATATACTCCTTTTTACTAATAAAAATCTTCACTTCCATGTTCATTCATGACCAAGTGTGTACATTTCAATAAGCCATGTTTTGTTTAACCATATAGAGTTATTGAATGAGACATAATTGATTATGTTCTCACAATAGGTTATTCTATTTTAATATATTAAAGTGAGTCTCTGTATCATGCTTCAGATTTAATGCATACTTCTGTGGCAGGTTTCACCTGCCTTTTTAGAGAAAACTTCTATTGAAGATAACGTGAAAAACTGTACAGCCTATAAAGCTAATGGGACTATTTTGCCACTGCGCTGCAATTCGGAACGTGAATGGATATGTAAAATACCAAAAGGTAAGGAAGCATTTGAACAACATCTTGCAATATGTGCCTCCTAAAATGATACATAGTCACTGTTTCATTAAGATAAGCAGCAGAACTCAATAGCAGATATCAGTCCTTGCATGAAGAAAGTCTCAGATCCAATTCAGATAGTCCTAATTTACCAATCACACTTGGGATCAAAAATTCCATCACTAATCAGTGCAGTCGTTAAGCACAATTTCATATGATTGTACCAACTTATGCTATCGGTTCCATCTGCAGTGGTTAAGTGAATCACATAGTTGTTAAGCACGACATATGACCCTAAGTTGTGACTTCCTACCAGCTTCCCCATTGACTTTGCTTGTCAGAAGCCAGCTTTGAGGGTCACAAATAGCAAACATGTGACCACTGGATGTTGCAATAGTCATAAATACCACACCAATTGTGAAGTGACCAAATCACAATAATACGACTATGGGGACATTGTGATTTCCACAGCTTCCTGGACCTGTTAAAAGTCTCTCTTTTCAGTGCCTTCAAAACTTTGAATGGTTGCTGAACAACTGGTGAATAAGCAAGGATACCTGTATCTTGAGTTTTAAATAAAGAACTTAGAAATTGGAGAAAGAGAGGCTGCTCTTGGATTCCTTTGAAAGTTGCGGTCAGAATAAACCAGTCTTATCAGCACTTTAGGTTGGGAAAAACGTGTAATTTAGTTCAACATATCTAACATATCTGCTGCATGGTCTGTGTTTGATAACCAACATAGGACAGCTCCATCCAATCAACTAAATATTTCTTTATTGTTAATAATAATAGATTATTAGCTTTTATGAAATTGGTGCCTAAATATATATGTTATGTATTACTTTAAAATGACACATGCTAATGAAAATTTAGTAATGAATACTTGGGGAAAAAAATGACACTAAGCCAGAACAGAGCTAAATTGTATTTTAATAGTGGCAAAAAAAAAAGAGGAAAGAAGGAGAAAAATCTGCATTATGTTCTTCAAACCAAAACGTTATTTCTATTTCAGGTGTGAAACCCAAGACTCCACAATGGTATATTAATGGTAAGGGTAAAAACATGTTTTTCACTTACTGAAACAGTATATATATATATTTCAGTGGTGGGATTCAAAATCTTTTACCACCAGTTCGGTGGGGGCACTTTGCGTGCATGCATACACTTTGCGTGCATGCGTGCGCCAAACACGTGCTTTGCGCAGGCGCAGATGCGTTCCAACTCACTTCCTGCAAACCTGCACTCTCCCGGTTGCTTCAGCAGCTGCCTTGCGCGGCACTCTTCTGTGCCGCGCAAAGCAGCTGTGCTTCAAAAGCAGAAGATAAATGTGAATATTTGAGCCCAGGTGGGCGGGTGGGCCCAACAGCAGAGCAGCGGAGAGAACTTTTTCGGTCTCCGCTGCTCATCGCCGCTACCAGCTCGGCAAAACCGGGCCGAACCAGTAGTTACCACTGGGGTGTGTGTGTGTGCTGATGTGTGTGTGTGTGTGTGCATAGCTGGGTGAGTTCCCATCACTGGCTCCAGCTCCTTGACAAGGACGTGAAAGGAGCCTCCATGGGCAATGGTGATGTCACCAGCAAATCCTTTCAACCTGGAAGCACCTTAAACGATGCCTCTGACAGGGGATTTCCCCTACTTTTCTGCTGTTTTAGGTGCTTTTGCTCAATTCTAAGAATGAGAATTCTTTGTTTGCCAGAACTTTCCTACTCTTGTGAAAATCCCTTAACTTAAAATGACATTGTTAAATATTGGCCATTTTGCTGATAAATTTCTACAGTGTGATCTTGTTGTACTTTGATTCATAGGTTTTGCTTCTTTGCATCAAGCCCAAAAGTGCACTGTTGGTCCGTGTGGTATTTGATTGGCAATGTCAAGGAAGGAATAATAAATGATTGAACTTTGTAATCCTTGATGTATTTCAGCAGCACAGTGGGCAAGTGAAACTTGTTTATATGTTCTTGGTAGTTTACAGAGCAACATATAAACATATAAAATATGGTGGCATAAGGCAGAATGCCACCAGACTTGAAATTCTAGACCTAGAAAACCTAGAACTATGCCGCCTTCAGCCCAATCTAAGTATAGTATATAAAATCATACATTGCAATGTCCTACCTGTCAATGAATACTTCAGCTTCAACCATAACAATACAAGAGCACACAATAGATACAAACTCAAGGTTAATTGCACCAAACTTGATTGCAGGAAATACAACTTCGGCAACAGAGTGGTCAATGTCTGGAATATTCTACCAGACTCTGTGGTTTCTTCCCCAAACCCCAAAAACTTTAACCTTAGATTGTCTACTATTGACCTCACCCCTTTCCTAAGAGGTCTGTAGGGGGCATGTATAAGTGCACCAACGTGACTACCATCCCTGTCCTATTGTTTCTTTTATTTTTCTTATATGTATCCATGTATTCATAACTATGTTTTTACTTATACCTATTATCTTGTAAGCAATTGACAACCCAAATAAAATAAAATAAAATAAAATAAATAAATATAAAAGTGAAATTTGCAGTCAGTCATGGAAGAAGGAAATGGGGGCAAAGAATTGGAGACAGGCCATCACAAGATTAATACAATAAATTGTGGCTTAAAATATTTCATTATTAAGAGCAAGAAGAATCACAATGACATGTTAGGTGTGCTTGTATTCCATTGATATTAATGCAGTAGTTGAAATGCTTATTTTTTTCTCTTTGAAATCATTCCCTAAGATAAAGATAATATTTAATTGCGTATATTTTTAGAATACATTCAGCTAAAAGTAACTAGCTAAGTAGTCTGTTGCTGTCTGGACAAATACCAGATAATCTGCTATTGTTTCTACATGTTAGACTCCATTCAAAGAAATAATTGCTCTGCTTTCAATGAAAAATATAGTTAGGGCTATACCAACCATATTTAAATTCATTGATTGCACTGGGAGAAAATTAAGCATATGCATAACTTCTACATTTTAACGGAATGATAATGATCTATTGAACATGCCTAGTTCATTAAAATGTAAATCTTTAAATCTCAGGAGTAAGTCAAATGTAGTTTAGCATCCACTCATCTTCTACAGTATTAGGTTTGATAGTGTTGGCTCTTGTAGAGCAGTAGGTATGTGATGTTTAGTTCATTAACAATAAAAATATGTAACTGAAAGACATTTTCTCATATTCAAATAGATTGTATCTAACTTAATTTTTAGAGTTACCATGGTTTTATTATCAAGGAGCAGAATACCTTTTCTATGACAGCCCTTCAAACTGGGACAGTTTTCAGTTTGTGTGTGGTTGGCTCCATGGGGATATAGCAACCATACAGTCCTCTCAAGAACAAGAATTTATCCAAAACAGAATAAAAAAGGTAATATATATGTATTTGTATACAATTGTTTTTTAGGTTTTCATAGCACAACAGTTTTTTCCAGCTAGATAGACAGTCAGACGGACAGACAGACAGATAGACAGACAATTATAAAGGAAGTTAAAAGACACAATTTGACATATATTTTCTATTTAATACAGCAGCAACTAGTGAAATATAATTTTGTGGCTTCTTCAGACTGAGCCAAGTTAAAGGCCTAAGTACAGTCTAGATCAGCGGTTGCCAACCGGTGGGTCATGGTCAACGGGTGGTTGATGAGAAAATTTTGGTGGTCCACAGAGAAATGTCACCCCCAGAGCACCCCCAAAGCAATTAATCCAGGCTGCACGGGAACACAAGGCTGCCCGCCTACATGGCCCGCGGAAACCCTCTCTGCCCGCTCACTCCTTACCTGGCAAACTTGCCTACTAAAATGCTATTTTTCCTTTTTTTTCCCCGACCATCATCTGTTCTGCTGTGCCGGGACATTTAGATTAGCTAGAAAGCAGGAAATTGTTGGATTTCTTGCTTTCTAGCTAATCTTTAGATCTTCGGCTCTCCTTTTAAGCAGAGCTGAAGCTTCCTTAGGACTGAAGCAGTGCAGGCTCAGGTAGGCGATGGCAGAAACACAGATCTCTAAGTGAATCTTTGATTCTGTGAGCAACTCGATCTGCCTGCCTGCTTTGCCTGATTTTGGCTAAAAGTTGTTCTTTTTTATTAAAAAAAATCAATATTTACATACATGGTGTGTTGTGAGTTAATTTTGAATTTTGTGAGTTTGCTTGCTAGCAAATGTTATAGGTTTGCTTCCAAGCAAATTTTATGTGACTGGCTCAGGTAGCTGATCTCACAGATCTCTGAATGAATCTGTGAGCAACTCAATCTGCCTGCCTGCTTTGCCTGATTTGGGGTAAAAGTTTTTATAAAAAATTCAATATTTATGTAAATATTTATAATATTTACGGCCATACTCAGCCAGTCACATGACCACCAAGCAACACCCACAAATTAGGCCACACCCACAGAACCGGTTGTTAAGAAATTTGAATCCTACTCCTGCCTCTGTGTGTTTCTCTCTCTCTCTCTCTCTCCCCTCCCTCCCTCTCCCTCCCTCCCTCCTTCCCTCCCTCCCTCCCTTGATCTAGATAAAGCAAAAAGCACAGCTGATGAGCACGGAGAAATTAAGTCAGTTTTTCCACATTCAAAATATCAATACATTCTTCTTTTTCTACAAATACACATTCTGGTATTTCTGGGTTGCAGCCTTTTTTCTTTAAATTGCTTCTGCGCTAAAAATACTTTAATCCTGGCCATGAATGTTGCAACATTTTTACTCTTGCCTAGATTTTGCTATTTTTAGCTTTTGAACTTAGGCTACTTGGGTAGTTCTTTCTGGCTTTATTGTTTTCAGTAACCTTCTAAAACATTGGTTTTTATCCTTATCAGAAATGAAATAGAAATCAGTAAGAATCAACCTTTTTTGCTACTGCAATATTGTGCCCATAAAATGTCCCTTATCTAGGTTGGCGGATGTAAAAGAAGGCAGAACTGCCTAAATCTTGAATGAATTTGCAGAAAAAGGAATTCCAGCTGTTATAGCTTTTTTGTTTCTGGTTAATTTAATGAGCTGCGGTGGTGCAGTGGTTAGAGTGCAGTACTGCAGACTACTTCTGCTGGCTGCCTGCAATTCAAATCTCACCAGGCTCAAGGTTGACTCAGCCTTCCATGCTTCCAAGGTAAGCAAAATGAGGACCCAAATTGTTGGGGCAATATGCTGACACTGTAAACCATTTAGAGAGGGCTGTAAAGCACTGTAAAGCGGTATATCAGTCTAAATGCTCTTACTATTTATAAATACACATGCAAAAGAGTTAAATGTGCAGGTAACCTCATCCCTTCTATATTTATATTTTATGTTCATTTATTTTTATAGTCTAACCTCCTTGAAAGTTAGTGGAATTCTTTTGTTTCAGCAAAGCTTTAGAAAAGGGGATGATCCTCTAATTGTTAAGTCAGGTTATTACGAAATGTCATTTTAATGTATGCTGATTAGTGTACATTCAAAGTGACAATAAAGTTATTCTAAGTCTAAGTTATTCTGTGTGATTTTATTATTGTATTTTTTCTTTTTGTTGGTTTAATTCAGATCAATAAATCATTATGGCAATGATGCCTTTCAAAAATATTTGGCAGGATATACATTTCAAAATGAATAAAGTATGAATAGCATAGAATAGCATATAGAATAGAATAGAATAGAATAGAATAGAATAGAATAGAATAGAATAGTTTATTGGCCAAGTGTGGTTGGACACACAAGGAATTTGTCTTGGTGAAAATACTCTCAGTATACATAAAAGAAAAGATACATTCTTTTAAATATTGTTTCTAGCAATAAACCATGTTTATCTGAAGATAACTGCCCCATGTGTTTTTAGGTAATTCAACTTAGTTTCAATTATCTGTGTTTTTGCTCAACATGTAATATTTTTTGCAATTCTGAGCACTATTGTGTACTTATAAATTACTTCCATGTAATTATTATGCAATAAGAACTATTGAATATGTTATTTCTTCTATTTAGCTACTTAATATTATTTATAATCTTCTCCATTCCTGAAGGACTTTTGGCAGCTAGCAAAAAGTTAAAAGCAAGTGAATTGGAATTATCCATAAATATTAATAAAAAAACCAGTAACCACACAAATCATACTACTTCCAAATTACCATCCACAGATGTCATATCAATATGTAATTGTATGAAGTGAATGGTGAATTATGTATTAGATATGATGATCTCATGTGTGTTACGATCTAACACACACTTTATATTTTAGCTTTAATTATTCTGATGGAAATAACTTGTACTGAATTCAGTAGAATATATTTCAAGTAGACATATTTTGATGTCAGTAATTTATAATGTTTTGTTGTTTTTCAATTATTTTTACCATTCTTGTCTAAACATTAATCAACGTATACAGCACACGAACCAGTTAAAGGATACATGCCAAATAGTAAATCTATGTAATATTTCTTCAATGTCAATATTTTGCAGATTTCAAAAAAAAGTAGCAATTGGTGGATTGCATTGCGTTCAGAAATACCCGGTGAAGAATTTCAGTAAGATTGTCATATACATTTTATTTTCTCTTAGAAATTTCTTCTCATTTTATTATAAAAGCGGCAAACCTGGGCCCAAATGCAACTATATCCTAGGCAGCTGTATTTATAATATAGAAGAAGATGGCATATTTTTCTTACCCTTTCTTTCTGGCAAACATAAGGGTTCCAAACCAGATTTCCTTTTGGTGAATTTGGTGGATTTCTCAGTGTTCTTCCATTGTAAAATGTACAGAAATAGATGCAGTGAAATTCAGGTTCAGAAAATTTAACAATACTATAGATAGAATATACTGCAGTGGAATTTTTAAATAATAATCATGATTGCTCTGTTGCCCCTGTTTCATTCATTTACTTATCCTTTTCGAGTGCACAAAGATTTTTAAATCCCTTAATAACTTAGTGGTGCTAACTCCCAAGAACTGCATACAGGATTGCAATCCTGATAAAATAGCCAGACATTAATGCTAAATGTACTATTAATGAAAAACTCCAAATAAAGAAATACTTCCTGTTGCTAAATATTTATTGTATTTATGCATTTCTTGTGTTAAATGCAACACAAGTGGTATGTATAAGATTCTTTCAGAAAATCTCCTATCCAGACATTACAAATGAATGGATCTCAGTTTCTGAAATGCTTTAAATATGTTTTAAATTCCTTTATATAACTATGGTGGTTTTTAAAAAAACATGAAAATTCTCAGTGTATTAGTACTAATTTTTCTGTAGTTTTACGATCACTTTTTTCATTGCAATGCATTTTTAAAGTACTTTTCCTAACTTTTTTCACTACTTCAAGTAAAACGTACATATTTAGTACAGTTTTGAATTGAAAACTACTTAGCAAAAGTCAGGAAAATGTAGATTTTAGCTTTTAATTTTGTTTCAGGTGTATTTAGAAATGAAAAACACAAATTAGTTCTTCCCCAAATGGGAAGGACCTATGGTCTTGGAGGATTTCAGCCTGCTTTCCTTTGGGAGCAATGTCTGACATAGTGTAAGAGTTAGACTAGAATAGAACAACAGAGTTGAAAGGGACCTTGGAGGTCTTCTAGTCCAACCCTCTGCTTAGGCAGTTCATCACCTGCATGACAGCCATGTTCCAGGTCATCCAGAACCCAACACGGGACAGTGGTCACCTATCTGATCTGGTTTTCCTATCGGAATAGTAGAAAAGTGATCTGAAATTTAGCTCTAGCAGTGTGCTTGCCTCATGTGATCTTAACTTCGAAAGCCATTTCTAATAACTAAACACAATCTAAATTTTGTTTACAGATGGACAGATGGATCACCGTTATTGTATCAGAACTGGGCAGGAGATAAAGGCAGACCAAAGCGAACTCAAGGACAAAAATGTGCTTTTATTTCTTCTCAGACAGGTACGTGTTGTATGTGGTTCTTATTAGTTCAAATTACTATATGAAACATTTGGTGAGGTTCCATAATTATGTTATTTTATTCCGAATCATCTTTGCCTATTGCCATAGATAAGAATTTTGCTAACTACTGCAATGTTTGAAAGACACTGAAAACCTCGTTTTGTACTAGAAATTGTTGGGTGAGCCCTGTTGGGTGAGCAGTAGCCTAGAGATGGAGCTCTTGCCTCACAATCAGGAGGCTGTGAGTTCGATCCTAGTTAGAGGCAGATATTTCTCTCTCTGAGCACACTGAGAATATATCTGCTGAACAAAACGCCGCATTGGCGACAGGAAGGGCATCTGGCCATTAAACACTCTGCTAACTCCGTTCAGTTGCCCAGACTCCACCCAACAAGGGATTATGGGGTCGTTAAAAGATGATGATGATGATGATTGTTGAGTGAGCCCATCATGGAGTTATATTGTCACTCCAAATTTGGTACACCATTTTTAGATTATGCTTATTTTTAATTCATAATGGCAGAATTTCATGTTAATATACATTTACATAAATATTTAATTGAAGTTATCATGAAAAGTATTCCCAGATTGTGCAATTTTTTAAATTGAGAATATTGATTTGTAGATTATTATTTTTTTCTAATATTCAATACTGAGATAGCTTTATAATGCGTACATTTCAATCCTTGGCCTTTTTTTCTTCAGTGGAGATGTGTCTTCATTCTTTGTTTTTAACACAAGGGTGTCATTTATCATCCTGATCCCTACCCGTTAACAAAAGTTATTGTTTATCGCGTGTTCATGTGTATTTGTACCACAATAAATACTTACATAGTGGCTGCTGGAAGTCTTTGAATACTATGCAGATTTAATGCTCTAAACATGATTTCAACAAGAATATCTTATTGCCTTTTATAGTACTGAGCATGGCATGAGAAATTATTTCCTTGGAATAATATTGCCTACACTCTGAATGATACACATCCCTTTTCTTTCTTGTGTTTTTCTTGGGCATCATCCAAAACTGCCTTGGAGGATCTCTGCAAAGTAAATTTAAGGGCGTTCCAATTGAATTAGCCTGGGGTTAGGGTTGCTCATCATTCATTTCCCACAAATCATATTGGAAATGATTTGATTAAAAAACATTGATTGCTTTTTATTTTGTACAGCAGGAAGAACCCAGGAAGTAATACAAGTAGTATTCTCTATATGAAATGGTTTTTGCTGGAAGCATATTTGAACTTTTAAGGAAATATTGTGGGAATATCATCCAATGCCGGTCAAAGCCAATTAGTTCTTCTGATCTGCGCTCTCTCTCTCTCTCTCTCTCTCCCCTCCTCCCTCTCCCCTCCCTCCTCTCTCTCTCTCTCTCTCTCTCTCACACACACACACACACACACCCTCGTGGAAGCCTTGGATGGCCCAAAAATGTTCCTTAAAATAGACGTGATGCTGAGGATCTCTGCTTTGATTTGCAGTGTGCTTGCTTCCTATTCAGTTCTTTTTGTTCCTTATAATCTTTTGTAAAAGTTAGGACTTCTTATACTGCTGTTTCCCAGCCTTCCTTGAACTCATACTGGTCCTCCTTTTCCTGGCCTGCCTGCGCTCACACTGCCACTGTAGCACCATCTCCTCTCCCATGGTCATGTGATGTCCGACTTTTCCAGTTGCACCGCTTAGCGACAACAATCTCGGTCCCAATTGCCCTCATTACCCAAGGACGACCTGTATATTAATATAAATAAATATTGAAAGAGTTCTCTTACATTTTCACTGCTATGGGAGTATGGATACTTACACTTGAGGCAGTCCTGATAGGAATATACTTCTCCCATAACTTATAAGATATTTAACTATATTGGAAATATACTTAACTTTAATTTTGTAATGTTATTGCATCCTTTTAGGACAATGGGGCTTTGCAAATTGTACCACTTCTCTACCTTGTGTCTGCAAGCGTAAAAATGTACAAATTACTGAGAGAGAAATTTTGAAAGAAGAATATCAAGGAACGTGTCCTAAAGGATGGCTGTACTTTGGATTCAAGGTATTTGCCGGTTTAAAAAAAAAACCTTCTAGAGTTTTTAACCTTAACCTTAAACCTAAGTGCGGTATGTTGGCCAAAAATGGATTGCTAATTTTAAAAAAAACAAACCCACCTAAAAGCACATGTCTTTACATTTATGTATGTATTTAAATTATTAAATATATGTAATAATATAATAAATTATTTACTTCATTCTAAAGTGATAATTCAATAGTACGGGTAGTCCTTGACCTACGAGCACAATTGAACCGAAAAATTTTGTTGCTAAGTGAGACATTTATTAAGTGAGTTTTGCCCCATTTTGCAATGTTTCTTGCCACGGTTGTTAAATGAAACACTGCAGCTGTTAAATTAGTAACCCGTTTGTTAAATGAATCTTGCTTCCCCATTGACCTTGCTTGTCAGAAGGCCACAAAAGGGGATCACATGAGCCAGGACATTGCAACCATCATAAATGTGAGTCACTTGCCAAGCATCTTAATTTCGATCACGTGACCACAGGAATGCTGCAGCAGTCATAAGTGTGTAAAATGGTCATAAGTCACTTTTTCCAGTGCTGTTGTAACTTTGGTCACTAAATGAACTGTTGTAAGTTGAGGACTATCTGTACTACAGTCTCCCAGGAGCCCAACTTGATTCTCTTGTCCCCATCAATCAGTGTTCATTTGATGTTTCACTAGAAAACTGTCTTTTAAAAAAAATCTGATTCTCTTCCTGAGTGTTCTCAATTGCCATTCTATTTATATATTGTAGTTTATGTTTCCTTTTCTCTTTTCCAATTAATAGGCTAAACAAGAAGCTTGGTCTGTCACTTCTTTTAACTCAGCTTCTTCATTCTTTCCAAACCTACCCCATCTAGTCTTGCAAATACGATTTTGTTTGAGTGACTCATGGCTATCCTAAATACCCAATACAATCTTTCTTTCTGTAAACAGTGTTTCCTGGTGCAGATTCCAAAGGATCCAGCTCACTTAAAAAGTTGGTATTCTGCTCAAAAAACCTGCAGCTACTATGATGCATCACTTGTATCAGTTGAAAATGAAGTTGAACAAGGTACCACACGGTGTGTTACACCCAGGGGTGGGATTCTACCAGTTTGCACCTATTCGCTAGAACCGGTTGTTAACATTCTAAGCAGTTTGGAGAATCAGTTGTTAGAAGAAATTACTGGCCTAATCCTGTAAGGAAGGCAGGAAGGAAACATTCTGGTGTTGTTTACAGAAACCGCCTCTCCATTAACCCTTATGACATTCTTGGCAGGACTAGACTTCCTATCTCAGGAACTTCTCTGGAGTTTTTTCCCCCTCCTTTGCTAGTACTTTCCTTGTGTGGGGTGACCATTTAAAGTTACAATGGCACTGAAAAAAGTGACTTGTGACCATTTTTCACACTTATGACTGTTGCAGCATCCCCACAGTCATGAGAGGCCAAGCAAGGAGATGCGTGCCTTGATGTAAGTGATATTGAGTTGGCCACACCCAGCCAATAATATGACCACCAAGTCACATGACCACCAAGCCATGGCTGCCACCTAAGCCACGCCCACAGAACCAGTTGTTAAAAATTTTGAATTCCACCCCTGGTTACACATTTATCAAAATGTTATAACTATACACTTCATACAGACATATATTGCATATTTTATTGGTAGGACCTCCCCTGTTATCTATGTATATTTAAGGCTCTGGATCATAAACATAATAAGGTTTTGAATTTATGTCTTGCAATTGAATATTTATCATCCTTAATAGAAGACTAGATATAATTTTCTATCAGAAAAAAATAACTTTACTACTTGCAATTGGCTGCAAAATACCACTGTTCAACATTTAGACAAAACCAAAGTATTACACTTCAGCTATAAATTGGTTTTAACTATGGCAGAAGTAAGTAATGCTATAAAACACATGTATATTTGCATTTTATAGGGTTATTTAACTTTGGATAAATTCCTATCTCTTTGTATTTAAACTCATTTCCTGGGATCTCAAGCTTGATACCTATTTTCTTCTCTAATTTGGAAAGCATAGTGACATTTCAATAGAATTCTTTAAGAACTTTGCAGTCAGTGTCAAAATAAAACACTAAGATAAGGAGTATGAAAGTGATATGAAAATAGTACATGAAATAATGTAAAAATCTTCATTTGAGATGGTTTAGTCATGTAGAGAGAATAAATGAGGATCAAATTACATTAGCTATATATAGTATATTCTGCTTTGCATAATACTGCTTACCTTCAAAGAGAATATATATACAGGCATGTATGTTTAAGGTGCTTTCTTAGCGGTTAGGAATGGCAGTTCTAACTGAAGGAGACTTTAATAACTGACATTTCAGACTGATAAAAAGTCATTATACTTTCGAATTCCCCAAAAGTTGAATCAGCCTGCATTTCTTACTTTTCATCTAATTCATTTAATTTCAATCACTATTAATTTGAAAATAATAATTTAGCAGATCTTAAGTTTCTGAATTCTAGGTTTTTTTTTTCTAGCTTTCATTGCATTGAACCTATTTGGACATAAATCTAATGTCTGGATTGGCCTGCAGAACCATAATTATGAAAAATGGCTCAATGGACAAGAAGCAGAATTTGCCAACTGGTCTCCAGCACAAGTAAGGCAATGCAGTCTTTTTTTTTTGTACCTTTTTTGTATTCTATATTGTGTTTATAATGAACGTATTTCCTACTTAGATAGAAGGAGGAAGGGGAAGGCTAGAGAAAACATGAAAACAGAAAGCTCTTTCTTGAAGAAGATATTAATCAGGAATAACCAAGAGTCCATTAAAATGGTAAAGATAAAAATGCTCTTGAATCAAGGTCATTTGCTGTAAGTGTTGTGGAAATAGTCTGCCCCCATCTGGGATTTGTTTACTAATTCCCAATCTAACCAATGTTCTAAAGGTGTTTGATTTATCCAGTATGTATCATATCCAATAGCTACCTCTTGTGCTTTGCATATTAGTGTAAATAAAGCATCTCCAAAGTATTAAAGCAATTACGTCATTTGCAAAATTCACAGGGCTACTTCAAAAGATGCCCCTAATTGTCTGTGCATGCACAGCACATCGATCAGATGAAATTACTGGGCTTGCAGAGAAAGATGGGAGCACCTTTCAAAGCAGCTGTATGAGTCTCAGAGATGATGTAGCTCCTTGAAAGCTTCTATGAGACATACTTTGTCCAGTGTAAAGAGTTTTATGAAGTACACATTTGAAATGCTTTGCACAACCATAGAATGCTGAACTATCAATAAGATATGAAAATAAGTCTCCTCCATTTGAATTGGGATAGCACTATGAAAAGGACAAAAATCTTCATAATATCAGTGAATCTGGTAACCCAGTTGTAATATAAGCAAATGTTGAAGAAAGAAGAAAATCGAAACAAGAATTATGGAATCTTGTTGATGGATTTTGCTTTCTAAAGATTATTTAATGAATTCAGTAATAAAGTGATGTTCTTTGATAGCTCTCCTATTCATTTGTTCAAACATAAATTGTTTCAGTGAAAGGAAATTACATGTAATGTATAGTCTTGGTTCAACTAAGATCATCTTGAGAAGAGCTTGAAAACCTCAAGAAAATTATTGTTGCAAATTGTATCTTTCTCTCTCAAAAAAACCACATTTGATTGGAAATTTTTATAGGTGAACCTGTGGTGGTCACGTAATTAAATATTTCCTATCTTTTAACATATCTATCAAGTGCTTCTAATAACAAAGAAAATACATTAATCATTTGCATAAAGTCAACAATAAGAATATTTATCTGTTATTTACTCTTTATCTCTTTCCTATGCTAAAATATTGCAATGTGTTTTACTGAGATTTAAAAAAAAATCCTAAATCTACTGCAGACCACAGAAAATTCTAATGAGAAAGGGCAGTGCAGCTAATAACACTGCGTGTTGATTGTTTTAAAGGCAGTGAACTGTGGGACCAAAAAGCTAAGAGGAGAGGGAATGAAAAAAGCTGTAGTTCAGTGTTTTGTGGCATTTCCCATTTTTCTTTTATGTATACTCTGATTATCAGTTCTATTTTTTTTTAAAAAAAAGTCTGTCTGTGGCTTTTCCCACTGATTTCTATCACAATATATTAATTTCAGAATCATTACATTGCTGGTACTGAAAAAAAAGTTGTCCTATGTACTTCAATACTAAATAATCCAAGTTTCAGTTTAATGGGAAAGTGGTATCTTGAAAACTGTGAGAACAAAAATGGGTTTGTCTGCCAGAAAGCTCAAGGTAAATTGTTATAACCTTATTTATATAAGAATGTGCTAAGCTTTATAATCTAATTCACTAATATCTTTCATACATTGTATGAAGTCTACTACCTAAATCAGGGGTGTCAAACTCGATTTCATTGAGGGCCACATCAGGGTTGTGTTTGACCTCAGGGGGCCAAGGTGGGCGTGGCCAGTTCGACATCACTCATGTCGGGGGCATGTGTGGTGGCCCAAGTGCTTTGCCAATAGAAACGGGCTCTTGAACTCCATTTTCGGCTGTAATGACCTCCTGTTTTTGCTGGCAGAGGCTCCATAGGCCTGTCCTTCGCTGTTTCCAGGGTGGTTCCATGGGCCAGATCTAAGCACCCCAATGGCCGGAACTGGCCCCTGGGCCTTGAGTTTGACACCCCTGACCTAAATGATCCATCCAGCAATTATCCGTAAGCTAAAATAGTGTTTCTCAGCCTTGACAACTTTATGATGGGTAGACCTCAACTCTCAGAATACCCCAACCATCCAGGCTGGCTGAGGAATTCTGGGAATTGAAGTTCCCAGTGAGAGACACTGATCTAAAGCTGCACAGAGTTCCAATTCACAAAAGATCTACTTTAAGAAAGTGAATGCTTCTATTTCAATGTCGGATGCCTGGAATAGGTATATGTGCAGAGGGATTCCCCTTATAGATAGGATGGAAGGTATCTACTTCAGGGACAGGGCTTTTCTTTATGATTGTAGCTGCTAGTTCAACATATACTCTTACACCATGATGAGAAATTGGCAACAGTTCAGTGTCAGACTTTGGCAAGTGATAATCGATGAAGCAATTTTGGGGGAAATTATACTATAAAAAATTCTGAATGACTGTGGTGTTGGGGAAGAAATTATTCTACCCGATGACAAGAATGAAAACGGGACAAAGGGGTACAGAAAAATTAAAAGGATTATGACATCTTCCTGCAAAGAAGAATGCTTACCAAAACTGTTTGTAGGAATTTTTTTACAGATTAAAGATAAGGGAACAGTGAATATAGCAGGTACATAAATTTGGGTACCCTTCTAGATGATTTGGTGGCATTCCTGCTTTATAGGTAGGGTAATTTTCAAAGTTCATATAGTCATCAGGTTATAATAGCAATTAAAACTAGAATTTCCATTGCTAAGTGATGTGGTCATATAGCATGGTGCCACATTGCATCACATAGTGCTAGCAAACTCAGCTGTCTCAATTGGCATTGTAACCCAGACACTTCACAGGTCATTAAGAGAGGATCTGATGTGACTAGACACCTAGGCAAGCAGGCCAACAGGTGAGAACTGCAGGTGGGTGGGTGATTGCCTCATACAGGCACTACTGAACCAGGCCAGCTGACAGGAGTCACAACCAGGTGTAATTGAGCATGGGCAGGCTTGTGGGGGAGGGCAGGCAGTACAGAGCACAGGTAAGCAAGGGCACTCTTCCACAAGCTTCTTTTGTTGCAAGGATTATTCAGCACGTGTGGAGAATACTGGTTTGGGGGAGGTTGACAAGAAATAGTATTCATCTACCACTTGGCTTATTTTTTATTTACACTCTTGTCACGGAGTTCTTTTTTCAATAGCAGTTCAGTGGGCTCCACAAACTCTAAATGCCCCACTCCTTGGCCTTGTTTTAGCAATAATAATAACACTTCAACTTACATACCGCTTCCCAGTGCTTTGCAGCCCTCTCTAAGCAGTTTACAGAGCATATTTCCCCCAACCATCTGTGTCTTCATTTTACCAACCTTGGAAGGATGGAAGGCTGTCAACTTGGAGCTGAGGAAACTCGAACTGCCAAACTGCTGGCAGTCAGCAGAATTAGCCTGCAACACTGCATTCTAACCACTGCACCAACACTGCTCTTAGCCACCCAGGTATCAGACACCGGCAGACCCTTGGGTGGTAATCCCAGTTTGATTCCATCCCCTTCCTAGGTCTCCTGGGAGGATCCACTTCTCATCCAAGAAGCTGTTTTATTATTAGGAGTGAGCTTCTCCAATTCTCCTTTTCCCTTAGGTTGCTTCCAGTTTCCTATTTGGGTTAAAAATCCACAACCCTCCTCATTCCCGGAGCCCTTCTGCACCCTCCAAAAGTAGCACATCAGTGACCACAACCAACACAACACACCCAGCTGCTTTGCTGCAGGGCTTTTATAGCAGCTCTTTGCTAAGCATTTTGTCTGGCCTGGAGGAGGTCTTAAAGGGGCAGGTACCATCAACCCAGGTGCTAGGTAATCTCAGGCCGCCATCCCTCTCACAACTCTAATAGCTTGCAATATTTGTCACTTATATATTTCTTTCAGAGATGGCTATAGCAATAGTAATAGCACTTAAACTTACATACCGCTTTGCAGTGCTTTACAGCCCTCTCTAAGCTGTTTACAGAGTCAGCATATTGCCCCCAACAATTTGGGTCCTCATTTTACCCACTATAGCTTGTTTGAAAATGTTCAGTGTCTTAATGTTGAGCTTTTTAATTTTTTTTTTCAAATGACTCTTGATCTTCTCTATCACAGATACTTCTAGACATATCATTGATCCTTCGGTGATGTACCCAATCCCGGATACTTTAGAATATGCAAATAGGACATATACATTGATCAATGGCAGTATGACTTGGTACATGGCTTCACAAATGTGCAAAAAAATTGGGGCTGAATTGGTCAGCATTGCAGACTACTACCACCAAGCTTTCCTTACCGTAATGATAAACCGAGTGGGTTACGCTCACTGGATTGGATTGTTCACTCCAGATGTAGGTATTTCAAATTTTTGTCAAATTGATGTCGTTTATTAAGTGCATTCAAATTTTCAGGAGAGTAACTAAAGATGTCCAGCAACTGTATGCAAAAATACTTTGAAGTTTAACTCTTTGTGAATTTAACTCAGTGAAGATATTTAAGGCAAAAGGTAGGGTAAGTAAATGTGCTTCCTAACAATGTCCCGAACAACAACAGTGATACAGTTAAAAGGGATATAAAATTGTAGACCTGGAGTTTTCATATTTTATTCCAGGGTGGAATTCTGCTATAAAAACAGTAATGATGAAGTCGTGTTTTCTCTCCCTTCCTTTGTGGAGGACAAGGGTGGATTAAGGTTAGAGGTTCTTATCTCCTGTCCAATTACGTTGATTACCAGGAGGTATCACTTGACTGGTTTCACCTTTTTTGGAATTTCATCAGACATGGATAGTGGTGTACATCATGAATCCACAACCCCTGGTCCATGGATCAGGATGTGGCATGCCAGAAACTGGGACGCACAAGCAAACTAAGCTCCATCCACGGGATACAGGTAGCACATGAAATTACACCCCCTATGGTCCATGGAAATTTTTTGTATGGGGTTCAAAAGGTTGGGGGCTACAGGTGTACTATATGACACACCATGCTTCTATATATCCTTCCCTTTAACCCCATATAATTAACAACTGACTATCCACATTGGGTGCATCCTAAATAGCAATAGCATTTAGACTTATATGCCACTTTACAATGCTTTAAAGCCCTCTCTAAATGGTTTACAGAGTCAGCCTATTGGCCCCAACAATTTGAGTCTTCATTTTACCCACCTCGGAAGGATGGAAGGCTGAGTCAACTTTGAGCCTGGTGGGATTTGAACTGCCAAATTGCAGTCAGCAGAAGTACCCTGCAGTACTGCACTCTAACCACTGCACTACTGTTGTTAAAGGGGATGATTGCTTCTAGGTGGTCAATAAAAATGAAAACCGCACGTGGCTATGTAAAACAGAGAAATTTCAGTTCCACACCAGGGAGGATGTGAGACATAAAACTTCCTACAATGGGACATGCCATAGGTACAGTACCATCTCTGCTGGTAGACTGTATACACCATTTTGAGAGCTCTTCCATGTAGGATGACTCCAACACTCAGGATGTCATCATTTTAGGATGACAAAAGGGTCTGCATGCAGAAGAGAGAATTTCCTTTCCATTCAGCAGGGGGAAATATTGTACTGGATTAAAAAGGTTGTAGAGATGACTTTTGTCCTGCAGGGAGCTGATTTCTCGATTCCTTGATATGCTGTAACATCCATGAAAACCGAACCTTAAAAATAATTTGATCACACTTCATGTTTGTCAATGTCTTTGTTTCTCATTATATATTGAAAAACATTTCAGTTTTAAAATGGGAAAGGCCTCACTTCATCGATAACACTGTCTTTTGTAGGCAAGAAACGGAACGTTCCTGTTTGAAACCTCAGTATTGGCAAGAGAAAGAAGGTTCAATGATAGGATAAAGCAGCTTCCTTTTTAAAAAAATGAATGATCAGTAGTTTTCTGTGAATATTAAACAGGGAAAATAACTTTTCTAAACATTTACATCCCTTTCTTGGAAAGGAGAGTGAATAAAGTATATTAATTCCAAGTAAGTAGTAAAAAGACAAGCTTGGTATAGATGCTTGGCTTAAAAAAAAAAGGTTCATGTGAAATCTCCTTTAGAAGCTGTTTTATGGAGTAATAGACCCTTGGCTCCTGCTTCAAAAAAAGCAAAGCAGGCACAGTGCTTCATCTCATGTTGCTCTTAAGCTTCTTATCTGGCAGCTCTATTAACTGGAAGAGGCTTTAGAAAATGTTCTGAAGTCTCTTCCAGATAACTGGAACTACTGGACAAGCAAGACCAGATTGGTTTACTCAAGACTTTTAAATCGCTCCTCTCTTTAAGCAGAATGGTTTCATTTCTGTAGCATGAAGTACCTCATCAAATTGTAGTTGCTGCATAAAAGCCTCTTGAGTTAATAACCGGCAGAGACCAGTCAAATGTTTCTTTTGGCAGAATGGCCTTCACTTTGAGTGGTCAGATGGCACCAGGCCTTTTTTTACATTTTGGGAAGAAGAGGAAAGACGAAGTTTGGGACACTGTGTTTACATTGATATTAATGGACATTGGAAAAATACTGACTGTGAAGAGCTTTTGAATGGTGCAGTTTGCCATATTTCACCAAGTAAGTTGGCTCTTACGTTAAACATGGAAACGCTTTTGATAAAGATAACCCACTTTGGCTTATTTGAAAGTCACAATTGAATCAGGGATATTAAAAATTAGGTAATGCTTGAAGATTTGGAGGGAGTGGGATTCATTAGAACACAAGATAATAGCAGAGTTGCCCAATTTTCTGCCAATACCAAGGCGCAGGTTATACAAAATCGCAGTTGACATTAAAATCATGTGGTTCAACAAATTAAGTTTTAAAAACGCAAACTTTATGAACAAAGGCGATGTTTGTGATAATGCAGAAAAAAAAAATGCTTCCACTTGTTCCTCTTGTCAGAGAAGAAATCAATGGAAAATAAGGAACTGTGTGATGAAAAGACCGTACCTTGGATAAGGTTTAACAGTAATTGCTACAGCTTCTCCACTGTTTTTGAGAATCTGAACTTTTATGAAGCATTGGAGTTTTGCAAAAGACAAGGTAAGAAGCTTTTAAATTTGTGGCCGAGCGCTGTCGATTGCCTATCCAGCACCCTTGGTTTGTTTCTTCTGTTATTTTTCATCTACTACTTTTGTATGTCATTAAGCCATTTAGAATGGAGTAACATAGAAATATCCATAAGAAACAAATATATACTGATAATTATATTCCTCAAAGCTACTAAGTTATAGCATAAAAAAGTCGGCTTGAATAAAGTGCCTTTAAAAGGCTCAAGAAAAAGTTGGCTAGATTGTCCAAAGGGCAGTAAGAGATAAAAGCACATCTCTCTGGTTACAGCACTCCATCTGTGTGTACAGCATATAGGATGGTGTATCTACAGAATTTTATCTGTAGAGTTCCATACCAGTGGTGCAACTAATGAGAAGACCATTTCCCTTTTGGAAGTTCCCCATTGGAAGTTCCCCATTGAAAATCTTAATATACAGGCAGAGGTAACTGGTTTTTCATATAAAATGTGCTCCTAAACCATGAGCAAATCTAATGTGTTAAATAAATTGCCCCTGGAAAAACTTGGGAGCCATTGAATTTGGAGTGACATAGTTATGATTATAATTTCCCTATCTAATAACAGGTTATTAACAATCTGTTAATAACAAACTACTTAAAAACAGCATTAAATAATGCAACGGAAATTTCAATCTGATACTAAAGCTAAAATTTTAAATCCTTCTCTGGGCTGGAATTCTTGCTTTCAGCTGTGCTGGATGATGAAGTCTGGAAAATTCCCTAAGATGAAAAGGCTTTCTTAGAAAAGAGAAGCTCATCTTTTATTTTTATTTAGCTTTTACTGAGCAATTGCAATAAACTCTTTTTTAGTCCATTTTAATCCAGACAGAGGAATTTTATGTAGTTTCTTTTGACATATCAAGATCCTAATATAACTCTTACTGTTGTGAAGTTTGTAATGGAAGCCAGTCGAATTCTTGCATTACTAATAGCCAAGTTGACTAAGCATAATCACAGAGCCTTTTTATTACATATGTAACATGTTCCCTTTTTATTTTTGGTTGTTGTTTATTTTTGTCTCTGATGCATAATAAAGATACATGACTTGGGCTAGAAGATATCAAGGTAGGCCCCGGGGCATTTCTCTCCAATGAGATATTTTTTTCCCCATGACTCTCCATTGCAGTTGGGGAACGTGTAGGAAGGCCTTGGTGAAAAGCTTGTGAAAGCAAGTACTTATTAGATCCTGTCTGGGAAGATAGTTTAAAATCAGTAAGGGTTTTCAGTGCAGGCCTGAATTTGGAGGATAGCTACAATCATTGAGGGAGAAAAAAGGCAGGGCATCCGTGCATTCCAGTTCCCACTCCTTGAGGTCTTCCTGGAAATGCTTGGCAGAGAAAGCCTGGTAGGGATACCAGCTAATAGGGATTTACAATTAATGGCTCCCAGGAGGCGGGCCTCTTCTGTTGTGGCATCTTCCTTACGGAATATCTCTCTATCTCTCTCTCTCACACACACACACACACACACACACACACACACACAGAGTCAGGTTAGTTCCATCCCAGCTACCATTTCAGAAGTTCCTTAAAATCTGATTATGACACCAGGCCTGGTGGAATCCCAGGGAATCCGGATTCATTCTTAGATGGCTCCACTATGGTTGATTTTTTTTGCTCTCTCTGCGTGGTTTGTATATTTTGAATGTTTTACAGTATCTTCTTTTTAATTTTTGTTGATTAGAGTTTATTTTATGCCACCTTTATTACATTATAAGAAACTAAAAGCAGCAAACATACTTAACATCCCTTCTTCCTCCTCGTTTGCCCACAACCACCACCTTGTGAGATCGGTTGGGCTGAAAAAGAGAAGGACTGGCCCAAAGTCACCCAAATAGCTTTCGTGCCTAAGGCAAGGGTAAAACAAGACAGTCTTCTGATTTGTAGGCCTTGGGCATAAACTACTACACCAAACTGTGTTTCAATAATCTTAATAAAGTATTTTTATATTTTTATGAGTGTTTTTATGTGTCTGGCTTTATTAATTCTTATACACCACCCAGACTCGCTTTTAATGAGATGGCGGCTGTATAAATCTGATAAAGACAGAAATAAATAAAAATAAAAGGTCTTCTTAGTAGTTGTGCCCTGGTTATGGACCAATCTTTTTAGGCACAATTGCCTATCCATAGCATTTTTGTATTCAATGCTGGGAGGAAAAAGTGATTTCCCCCAGATTTTTTAGTTTTGGGGTTGTTTTTTTTTTTTTAAATGGTTCTTGTACTGCTATTCTTCTGTGCCTCTGGATTTGCTTTTTTGACTATTTTAAATTGTAGATTTTACATTGTGTTTGTTTAATTTGGCTGTTTTATAATCTTAATCCAGAAATCTTTCAGCAAATTGATTAAATGCATAATGTGGGAATTCTGCTCTTTAAAGTAAATTCTAAATAAACCTAAAATCTTACATGAGCATACTTTTATATTCTAAGTATATTTACTTAATGATACACCTGTTCATTTTCAGGTTCTAATCTTCTAACAATCAAAGGCAGAGATGAAAATATTTTTCTTTTAGAAGAACTACATTCTTTTGGCTCTTTGGTTGAAATGATTTGGTTGAATACTCACTTCCTTATGGATAGTAAGTAAACAGAAGTCAGGAAAGAAGTCACATCCAACTATTTGAAATTTTGGCACAGAGCATATATATGTAATTTCTTTGGTAGTTAAAATAAGCCGGGCCACCAATTAAACAACATGCAAATGATATGTGTTTTACTTTATATTCTGATTGTAAGTCCCCTTAGTTCCTACTGCATTTTCAGTTTTGTAATGGGCTAAGCATTTTGTTTGCTCATCAGCCTTCCATCCTTCCAAGGTCGGTAAAATGAGGACCCAGATTGTTGGGGGCAATATGCTGACTTTGTAAACCACTTAGAGAGGGATGTAATGCCCTGTGAAGCAGTACATAAGTCAAAGTGCTGTTGCTATAGCTATTACCACTTTCTTATTATTCTGTGGAAAGGAAGCCAGTTTTATTTAGCTGTCTCTACTCTTTTTTTTCTCTCCTCATGAACCTTTGACATGCTTTCACTTCTAACAAAGTTTGGAAGCATGTGTGCAATAAACTAGTCCCCATACTTTATTACATTTATATTGCACCTTTTAAACAGGAACTCAAGGTGATATGCAGAATTCTCCCTCTTAGTTTCCCTATGTTCCATCCTTATAACTCTGCTAAGTATCTTGGGCTGAGAAAGAGAGAGAACCATCATTCTCTTAGCTTACTAGCACTTAGATCCCTCTACTTTTAACCCTGTGCTTTAACCATTATCCCACATTAGCTCTCTTTGCAGCTTTGTTAGGACCAACATTCTTTGTCTATATATCCCATGTTTAAATGTACAATGAAAATATTTACAAATTCATCTGGTTCATAAAAGAGCTCTGAGATTTTTTTAAAAGTTGTTTAATATAAGACAAGAAGATGCATAATTAGAAATCCATTTAGATATTTACAGGCTGTTTCATTCTGCATAAAGGTTTAAGGGATGACACACAGAAGTATTTTGAAGGAATAGAGAGGAATAGCAATACCTCTGAAGTAAAGATTAATTTGAACCTAAATTGAGTGCATTAGTTTTTCATTGTTTACTTTGCAATCTACTTCCTCCAAAACACTCTGAATAGCTTGCAAAATATCTATAATTTCATGTTGTAAAAAGAGAACATAGATAGGCAGCTCCCAAGTAAATTGCATTTTCATAAACATTTAATGACTTATTCTAGATAATACTGTATGAGGAGAAATAGCTTGCAGTTATGATGCATGATCTTCCTTGAAGATTAACTAGAGCAAGAAGGACACTCCCCTAATTTCCGAAGCTGCAGGACTGTTTAATTTTAGAATAAATAAAGATGCAAACGTAGTAGTTCGTTCACAAATATTTCCTCTCAAATCCATATAGGGATGTAAGATATAAGAAAATACCAGGGATGGGAAGATATAATAAATAGAATTGTGAGGTCTTATGCATGGATTCTGGAGTCTCCCAACTTTTTAGTAACGTCACTAATGTTGCCCTTAGATGCTACGTTAATATGGTTTGATGGCTCTCCAGTTCAGTATTCAAACTGGGGCACTGTGGAGACTGAGGTGGGTCAATGGACAGGAAACAGCTGCATTGTCTTGACAACTGCAGATGGCGTCTGGAAGTTAGTACCCTGTCATGAGAAAAAAGGATTTGTATGTAAAGCCAACACAGGTATGAACCTCTGTTTAAAGGATATATGACTACAATTTCTCTTCTTACATTCTAATCGAAGGGTAGGAAACCCGTAAGCCCCACATTGTTGTTTAAACATTAACTCTTTCTTCTGTGCAAACATGGACCTAGCTGGGCCAAAAGCAAACTATCTGCAGCCACCAGTCCCTAGAGGGGGATAAAACATTTGGGACCTCTTAAGGAATTTGGACTTCTAAAAAAAGACATGAATGTCATAAGGTTTGCAAAGATTCCAACTACAACTAATGAAAATTCAGTGAGGCTGATGTTTATCATTTGGACATAGATACTTTATGGGGGGAAATGCTGTAGGTGGGATATACCTCATTCCACATTTGAAAGCATGAATTGGACGGGGGTTTTCCTATGTCATTTCACTAAATTAAAAAAACAAACCTGTGCATGAATCAGCTGATAATTGAACAAAAAATATTGCTATCTTACTCCTAGGCAATTCCCTTTCAAACCCACTACTTTTGGATATTATTTTGGCCAAAATTAGTGGCAACTATTTTTATTCTAAATAATACACTCACAAAAGGAAAAGCTATAAATATTTATACCCATTGAACACTATATACTGAATAAAATCATCAGAAAAAAAATCCTTAAACTTGATGATTTGTTCAAGTAAACTGTTGATGTTATTATCGAACCAAAGCTGTTTAACATTCATATTTTTCATAGGAAATAAATTTAGCTTAAGGGGAACATCTAAATATAATTATTAAATCTAAGACAGTCATTCTTTTGAGGCTGATAGGCACATTTTAAAGTTTTGGAGAAATATAAAATAACTGCAAATAGGAGTTGGGGATTGGGTTTGCTTGTTCACAGAATAGTTGCTGTGGTGTGCAGAAAAGAAATAGTTATTTATCAGAGGATAAACTCTGGATGCTTCTTGACTTCTCTCGTATAATTCAACATGACGTTTTGTATGATTCCATCTTTTGACATTTTTTTTCTAGGCTGTGAAATGCAGTTCTAAGTAAAACTACCATTTGTGATGTTTAAGAATGCCTATCAAGAATCTAGATACAAATGCACTTACACTTTTATTTCATGTATCGGTTTTTTTTTAATAAAATATCTTTTAAAAATAATTAAATCAGGCACCCAACAGGTTCTTAGGACCGGTGCAACCACAGTGCTTCCTCCTACTGTGTTTCTCATATAATAAGGCCAGGTCTTTTTTTTTTTTTTGAGCCCCCCCAAAATGGCTAGGCCATCTTTTCTGGGGTTACTTAATTCCCCCCCTTGCATCTTCGGGCAGGCGGGCAGTGACAGCTTGGATGTTGACCTCGGCATTGGTGGGGCACTTCGTATTGGGGTCAACGCAGGCAGCACCATATCCGGGTGTGCCACAAAAGTACTTCCTAATGGCAAGTCCCGCCCCACCATTCCCCCCCATTTTGCATGTTTTAATATAGGCCTTAATTTGGGGCGGAGGGGCTTAATTTCATTTCATGCCTATAAAACATGCTGGGACTTCCTATTGGGGGAGGCCGTATTGCTGGAGAAACAGGGTAGCTACATTGCTCCTATCTCTAACCATGAAGTAGTTAATTATACATTATTTTTCAGATTTTCAAGAGACCACAGTACCAGCAGTGAAAGGTATGCGACATCACTTTCCCATATTTTAATTTCTAAACATAAAGCTAAAACTGTTACTATCAAGTTTTTTCTTTCTCGCTCTCTTTTTCAAGGATCATACCATACGACATTCGTCCTAGTGATATTATCTGCATTGCTGATAGCTGTTAGTGCTATAGCGACTTGTTTGTGGTGTTCACCAAGGCCTAGTCGGATATCTGGAACTATCACGTGCTTCAGAAATGATTGCCTTAAAGAAGCTCACTCTGAAGTTCCTGTTGCCGAAGAAACCATTCTCATTTCCAACCTGGAGAGGAATGATGTCCTTTAATGCAACCTCCTCATTCATTTAATAAAACTAATGCTGCTGCAAATGGGCACCCATCTTTGTAAACAAGAATAATTTCATAAACGGATTACGTCATATGGCTACACATAGGCATTTCCCTCTCTCCAAATTTAAGGTAGTCCAATTTTTTTTTTTAATGGAACAAGATCTGCAATAAGACTCAATTAAGACCCATCTGAACGCAGGACAATAAGCAGTGGATGGAAACTAACCAAAGAGAGATCCAACCTAGAACTGAGAAGGAATGTTTCTAACAGTGAGAAAAAATTAATCGGTGGAGCAGCTTTCTTCCAGACATTGTGAGTGCGCCAACTGGAGGTTTCTAAGAAGAGACTGTGTGGAATGGTATGGGGATTCCTGCCTGAACAAGGGGCTGGACTAGAAGACCTCCAAGGTCCCTCCAACTCTGTTATTCTATTATTCATTTGTGTTCGTTCTTGTTTACTATTGAAGCTGGTACCCCCGGAACATGTCCATCTATGATGCTCATTTCAGTTAAATCAAATCCTATTATTGTCCAGTAAAAATGTTTTCCAGGTTCTGGACCAAGGAGAAGTCAACCTGCCCTCCTCTTTTCTTTTGTCCCTTCCACTTTTTGAAAAGCTAAAATAAAACATTCACTAGGCCAGTTCAGCCCTTAGTTTGTAATTTTGCAACGATGCATTAGAAACAAAAAAAAAAAATCTAATTAACTCTGAAAATTTTAAAGCTATTAGTCTGTAGAGATTCTCAGTCATCCAGGTCATGATTGTCCCAAAGGGGGACAATCCTGCTTTTTCAGTAGGCAACTGGACTGTTTTTTTTTCCTTTGAAGACATTTTGTTTCTCATCCAAGAAGCTGCTTCTGCTCTGACTGGATGGTGGGGAATAGAAGGATTTATATTCCTTGCAGACAGCTGGTAATCTGCATCCTTTTGGGTTGTTGAAACACTTGGAGGTTTATCTATGTCCTCCGGATCACCTGAGTAGTGCTGCTGGTTCCTGCAATCTGTAATTCTTTCCTCTGGAAATCCATTCCTACTCCCACACCATTCAAAGGGTGTTCATCCCAAATTGTATGGCTAAAAGTCTGTAGAGATTCTCAGTCATCCAGGTCATGGTTGTCCCAAAGGGGCTTTTTCAGGAGGCAACTGGACTTTCTGGTTTTTTCTTTTGAAGACATTTCACTTCTCATCTAAGAAACTTCTTCAGCTCTGACAGGATAGTGAGGAATGGAAGGATTTGTATTCCTTCCAAGTGCTTCAACGACCCTTTAAAACAGTGGTTCCCAAAGTGGGCGGTACCACCCCTGGGGGGCGGTGGGATGCCTTAGGGGGTGCTAAGAAGCAAGGGGGGGGCGTTCGAGGTGCCAGCCCCATAGGGTCACCCCATTGATTGTTGCACTGCTCCGGAGCCGGCACCTCGAATGCAGCAGCTCCGATGCACCGCTCCAGTGCAACAGTCAATGGCATCTGTGGATCACCTAGGGGGAGGTAGAGGAAGGGGGGCTTTGAACACATGCCCAATATCCAGGATAACGCTCAGCCAAGCCCGTCTCTTTGTAGTTCCCGTGCCTGACAGCAAGTTCACAGGCTGCCCCTCCCACCAGGGATCAGCCTTCCAAGCTGCCCCCCTAAGGCACTCACGTCGTAGAGGCCGGTGCTGTTCCCTCCTTCTGGAGCAGGGTAGGATTGAGAAAGCCCAGGGCAGACAGCTTTGCTGTACTTTTGCAACGTGCCGCCGCTGCGTTCGACGTGCCAGCTCCTCAGGCTCACCCCATTGAGCCCCTTGCACCGCTCCAGTGCAACAGTCAATGGGGTAAGCCTGCAGTGCCAGCACCTCGAATGCTCCCTACTGCCTCTTAGCATCCCCAAGGGGGCCGGCAGAGGGGCGCTAAAAGGCAACAGGGGGGCGTTCAAGGTGCTGGCACTGCAGGCTCACCCCATTGACTGTTGCACCACTCTGGAGCCAGTGCCTCGACTGCGATGGCGGCGGCTTTGCTTTACTTTCCCAAAGTGCTGCTGCTGTCGCATTCTGTCTATCCATCCATCTGTCCATCCATCCAAAAGGTCTGTCTGTCTATCTGCCTGCCTGCCTGCCTTTCTGTCCGTCTGTCTGTCTGTCTATCTATCTATCTATTTATCTATCTATCTATCTATCTATCTATCTATCTATCTATCTATCTATCTATCAATATAGATCTACCTACGTACCTACCTACCTACCTATCCATCCATCCATAAGGTCTGTCTGTCTGTCTTCCTACCTTCTTGCCTGCCTGCCTATCTACCAATATATCTTATCTATCTACCTACCTATCTATCTACCTACCTGTCTCTCTCTGTCTATCCATCCATCCATCCATCGATGTTGGAAGCACTGGCCCTGCAGGCACATCAGGAAAGTAGAGCAAATCCAGTCTGGGAGGGAGGGAGGGAGAGAGAGAGAGAGAAGGCGGGGGAGGGAGAGAGAGAGAGCGAGAGCTGATGCATCAGATTGAAATGAGGCCTAGTTTAGACTGAGGCCCTTTTCCACACTGAAACATCTTTGCCGGTAATTTTTGCTACAAAGAATCACAAAAGCTTCTGGGTTGTGCACAAGAAGGGACACACGTCAGTGCAATTCAGCAACATAAAATAAAGAAATAATAAAACAAGAATCAACAAGAATCAGCAAAGCATCTCTGATTAGATTTTATTCACTACTAGAATCTAATCAGAGATGCTTTGCTGATTCTAGTCCAATGACCTGCTCCAGCTGGGTTAGAAGGGAGTGTGTGTGTGTGTATGTGTGTGCATGGCTGTCAAAACTCCAAAAACAGGCCAAGTAGCTATGGGGAGGCCAGTCATAAATTAGAACACTTGCTAAACAACCGGCCATTAAGTGAGGACCACTTGTATTTGGTTTGCCAGTCATCTGGCCATGCCCATCCAGTCACATGACCACCAAACTACACCTACCCAGTCATGTGACCAGCAAGCCATGCCCACCCAGTCACATGGCCACACCCTCAAATTAGGTCATGCCCACAGAAATTTGAATCCCACCACTGCGTGGGGGGCACCGAGGATGAGTTTGTAGCACCAAGGAGTCGGTGGACTGAAATAGTTTGGGAACCACTGCTTTAAAATAATGCAAATTACCAGCTGTCTGCAAGGAATATAAATCCTTCCATTCCCCACTATCCTGTCAGAGCTGAAGAAGTTTCTTGGATGAGAAGTGAAACATCTTCGAAAGAAAAAACAAGGAAGTCCAATTGCCTCCAGAAAAAGCACCTTTTAAAGCTATTGTTATTTTAAAAAATGGTATTAAACACTCCTATCTCCCTCACCCTGTTTTTCAAAATTATTCATGTAATCCCCCCCCCCCCCGCCAATTCTTATATGCTGTCCCTGAAGCCTTTTAATTGTATGGAGAAAAATACTGTATGTGGCAGACGTGTGTGTGTGTGTGTGTGTGTGTATATATATATATATACACACTTAAGTTTTCGCGGGTACTTACATGTATGGCATTCAGCTTTGTTCGGGTATTTTCCCACGTCATTGTAGTTGTGCTTTTGAAGTTGTAGCAACGTTTCGACAGAATCTCATCTGCCATCATCAGGCTTCTGTATAGTGTTCATTTTATAGTGGTTTCAGATTTAAATTTGAGGTAGCCTATTGCTGTGCCAGAATGGTTTTTTCTTCACCCTGATTGACCTGGAAAACCAAGGCATATACGAAGTCCCCTGTGCATCATGCCCGGCCACATACATTGGACAGACCAATAGAAGAATAAGTACCCGCCTGGATGAACACAAAAATGCAGTCAAAAAGCTGGAACACACTTCCTCACTAGTCCAACACATGGAAGCCACAGGTCATAGCATCAACTTCAATGGCACCAAAACCCTAGCCACTATAGAAAACCCCAGCCACAGAATCATCAGAGAAGCCATAGAGATTGAAAAAAGACCAGAAAGCATGAATAGAAGAGATGACTCCACCAGACTGTCAATCATTTGGAAGCCTGCACTCACAAACAAAAAAAATCTCCACGCCACAAGCCAGGCAAACACCTGGGCAGAGACAGATCCCCCCTGATACCTCCAGCTCAAACACACCCCAACCAGGCACCCAGATGAAACCTAGCTTCCTAACTAATGATAGCCGTCCATTTACCCGGAGCCAAGCTGCACTAAAGGCCTCCAATAAAGTAACACAATGTTGCCAGCCAATCAAGAGACAAAAAGAGCCAAAAAACGGACAGGAGATATTAGAAACACCAATCAACCAGAACACAGCAAACTCCAAGACCAATAAACACAGACCAAGACTCCCAACCAATCAGGGTGAAGAAAAAACCACTCTGGCACAGCAATAGGCTGCCCCAAATTTAAATCTGAAACCACTATAAAAGCCTGACTCACAGATGAACACTATACAGAAGCCTGATGATGGCAGATGAGATTCTGCCGAAACATTGCTACAACTTCAAAAGCACAACTACAATGACGTGGGAAAATACCCGAACAAAGCTGAATACCATACATACATACATACATACATACATACATACATACATACATGCATAAGCGCACCAACCTGCCTACCGTCCCTGTCCTATTTCTTTTATTTTTCTTATATGTACCCATTTCATGTATTCATAACTATGCATATACTTATACTTACTATCTTGTAAGCGATTGACAAATCAAATAAATAAATAAAAATAAATATTTGCAACTCAGAGAGCAAAATTGAGCTTGCCAGATGGCAAAAGAAAGCACTTGAGTAGATTGTCACATGAAATTAAAGTTCTGGGCTTTTAGTGTGCTAAGAGTTCTGCAAGGAAGTTTGCATCAGGGGAGAAGGGCAAGGAAGCTTTTGCAGAGCAAATTTTTAAGAATAGCTTTTAGTAATTGACATTGTTTTTACAAAATGGAATAAGTTGTTCAGGATGCAGTGACTGGAAGGAAATCTTATTCTTTTGACTAGAAATTTATAGGCTCAAACTGTAATAGGGGCTATATTACGTCTCCCATTGCTGTGATTTTCAAATGTAGTTGGTTGGGAAAATATAACATTAGAACAATGCTAAAATGCCAAAGAGTAACGATGATATGGTAATGATGGGCATCAAATAAGATCTACTGAAATGCATAATTTAATATTTTCATAAAGAAGCAATTTTACTGTATATATGTATGTGTAATAAAGGCTGAATTTATGTTCTTAGCTGAGTTAGTCTAGCTTTTAAGAAAATGGTTAAAACAGAAGAGCATTTTGTGCACGTATAGATCTTTAATCTCCTTAGCATGTAGTATAGTGTTTATTTTCTTTATGCACAATTTTGGGATTTTTAGAATTCAGTAAAAACTGGTACTTTTATATTTTATAATTAACTGTGTTTTCACCTTGTTCTTATTTGTATTATGTAATGATATCTTTTTCTCTCTTTTTTTTACCTTACCAACTGAAAATACTTTAAAATCAGATTTGTATCATTAATGATACTGTATGCAAGCTGATTTATCCCTTTATACCTAATACAATCTTTAAAAAAAGGACTGTTGCTGTGTTCAATAAAAATGCTTTGCAACATTTCATTGTCTTACATTGTTTATTTTACATTTGAATGTTTAATTTTACTTTCACCCTATCTTTCTATGCAGGCAAATAGTCAAGACAACTATTTTTAAAATTTTTATCTTTATAAATCTTCATATTGCTTAGGAAGGGGTACATACAACTCCTGGGTACTTTTATTCCATAGCAGTACAGATGCCATACTCTGGTATTCTAGAAATATGGGTCTCTGATAGTAGGGGTTATCTTCAAAAAGACCTTTCTTGGAAATCTTAACAGCTGGACCGGCTAATCTCTTAGGCTATAAACCATGTCATTTTAAAAAGTTAATACATCTTACATTATGTTCAGTATGCCCCTGGCAGCCAGTTCATATACTTTAATTCAGGCATCTTGTAATTCCATGATATGTATCAGTTCACAGTCTTCATTTTCATTTTGTATTTGCTACAAATTCTGGACAGTTTTAATATGTGCTTAGAGAATATTGCAACATTCAAGATGCTCTATAGATAAGGATAACTACTATGGCTCAACTGGACCAACTAAGGGTCACACTTCACTAACCTTAATTGTACAGCTATTTTAATTCATCAGTCAAATTTGTATGACTGGCCAGGAGTTGGATAGCATATAAATTTTAATATTATGGTTGGGTGCACATTCAGCTAGGCTGGATTTGGCATTTTTATCCACCTATCGAAGTGGTCCTTTATGCTAAAGATCTGGGATATGCAGATGTAGCGTGACAGTATTAGAGGTATTGTCACATGATATCAGCTGTTCCAAGTAAAGCTGCCTTTTGTAAATGACTGGTGGAGGTTTTGTCAATGCCAATGGCATTTAAATGGTACACCAGATTTTTGGGATTGCACCCAAGGCTCCTGTTACTATTGATACTATTTTTGCTTTCTTCTGCCACAATTGTTGTAGTTTTATTTGCAGGTCTTTGTCTTTTCTCCAGATCCTTCTGTCTAATCTGCTGTCTCCAAGCATTGCCAGGTAATTTTGCGGTGTTAGGTAGCAAATACCGTATTTCCCCATGTATAAGCACCCCCTTTGTATAAGCCACCCCCCCAATTTTTGGACTGTGAAGTTTTGAAAAAAATATTTTATTAGAGAAACAAGTTATGAAGAAAGAAAATTTACAAAGAAACAAAATTCGACGTCTAGATCTACAACTCGGTCATGACGCGAAAGCGGTGCGGGCGACGCTAGCAATCTACGCATCGGAACGAGAGTAGGAACGAAGCATTCAGGCCGATGCCTAGCGTATGCATTTCTATCGCGTAATCGCACTCGTAATCGTATCATCACGTACAATTTTTACAAAAAAGTATAGCATACTGCTGGAAAACCAGTTTATTCCTACTTTATTATTTTATGCATTTTTCACGTATAAAAAGTGTACCTGCTTTGTATATGCCACCCCCCTACTTTTTGGGCTTGAAAATTTTGGAAAAAAGGGGTGGCTTATACATGGGGAAATACGGTACTTGTCTGTGTGAAGTATAATGTCCCAGAGTACTTGATTCATTTTCTATTACCTGTAGGACTTTGTAGTCCTACAAGTTCTTGCTTGCAGGCAAATAGTATTTCTTGGAAGTATTCCAATGAATACTGTAGGATAGGACAGGACAGGACAACAGAACAGGAATAGAATAGAATTAGAATAGAATAGAACAGAACAGAATAGAATTCTTCATTAGCCAAGTGTGATTACACAAAAGAATTAGTCTCCAGTGCATAAGCTCACAGTGTTCATATAAACAGCAAGTAATAGGCCATAGGTCATTATCAATGATACTTGACTTTTTGCTTATAGATAACCTCACCCAGTGTTTTCATGTAGATGTTAAATAGGATTAGGAAGAATCAAACCCTGTGCCATCCCTCAATGCAGGGGTACATATGTTTGATTAGTATGTCCATCCAGTCAACAATATATCCTCCCAGAACATCCAATTCTTATAGGGGATCATCAAGGTACATTTTTCAGAAAGCAGATATTTTTCAAGAAAAGTACACCCTCATCAAATCAGGCTAAATCCTTTTCCAGTTTCTACAGAAGCGGGATTTAATTTCAGCTTGTTTCCCTCATCTTGTACACTATCAAATTTCAGCAGCATTCAGGCATGGACAGGAAAGAGTAATAGGCTGGGTGCCATCAGCATACGAATTGCACTTCACACCAAAGTTTCAAAACTGTTCTCCCCTCCTTCTCCCAGCAGCAGTTTCATGCAGGTATTGAATAATGTGAATGACCACACAGAATAATTTGGGGCACAATAAATAGCAAGCAAGCATTCCCCAGCTTCTGGACAAAAGCAAGCAGGAAAGACTGGAGCTCCTATGAACTATGGTCCACAAAGCTCTATCCTACCAGGTGATCTAATTGATGTAATTGGGTGGATCCAGAAGAGCTAGCTGGCCTGCACTTTTACTATCTATTTTCTGGCAACATGGCACTTAAAATATATTGGGTGATGCTAGCAGACTATCTACATATGATATTCCAGTTTCACTTAACCCAAAATCTATAAATAACATACTACAGTATTTGCAGTTCTAAGACCTTGAAATGCTGACACAGATTAAAAACAAAAATGAACGAGAATCAATTATCCAATCTATTTAGGAAGGTGGTAATCATTTGATGGGAGGAGTATTTAATATTGAAGGTGTGGGGGAGGGGGGGAAATGCATTGGTTTTCAAAAATAACCTCAATTAATCTGTAACAAATATGTGTGTGTAACAAATGCTAGAATTTGATAGGAAAATATTTTATGAAAATGTTTTAAATATGCACCTAAAATGTCTCATCTTTCTTTTGAATGTGCTTCCAGAAACTTCCACACGATAGGTCCTATTCATTCACAATGAAATGGGGGTGGGTGGGGAATCAATTATCCAATGTATGAAACTGATGCTTATGATTTCCAAGAAAAGCTTTGGTATAGCCATTGGACAAGGCAATTTGGAATATCCAGTACAAGATCTCACAGATGCTGGGCTGTTTCCAGGATTAAATCACCTGTGTGATATTTCTTGAAATTCAATAAACATGCCACCACGCCTTTCAATTATGTGTCTGAAATTATCAGTAGTTCTTAAAACCCTGTGGCATGTAACTCTGCAGCTAAGATCTTGTTATACCAAGACTGAGTTCATCAGAAACAATAAAAATAATAATAATGGTGATGGGGTTTCTGTCGCGTAGTACTCCGCAGAAGAGCTGTGAAGAATTTTAAAAAGTGGACCATTTTGTGGTTATTATTTTGAAGTGGAGTCAGAACTGTTCTTTTCTTCATTTCTCTCCTTTCTCCCTCACTTCTTACAAGTGTTTTACCATGATCAAATAATGATGTTGCCACAATGTAAAAAAAGATGTTGAGACTCTAGAAAGAGTACAGAGAAGAGCAACACAGATGATGAGGGGATGGGAGGCTAGAACACATGAAGAACGGTTGCAGGGATTAGGTACATCTAATTTAATGAAAAGAAGGACTAGGGGTGACATGATAGCAGTGTTGCAATATCCAATATCCTTTTCCACAAAGAAAAGTGGGGTGTGTGGGGGGAAGTCAACTTATTCTCCAAAGCATCTGAAGGCAGGACAAGAAACAATAGATAGAAACTAAACAAGGAGAGAACCAAGCTAGAACTAAAGAGAAGTTTCTTGACAGAACAATTAATCATTGGGATGGAAACTAATCAAGGAGAGAAGCAACCTAGAACTAAGAAGAAATTACAATTAATCAGTGGAACAACTTGCCTCTGGAAATTGTGGATGCTCCAAACTGGAAGCTTTTAAGAAGAAATTGGACAACCATTTGTCTGAACGGTTGAGCAGGGTTGTCAAACTGGTGGCCCATGGGTCGGATGTGTCATGCGCAGGCCACGCCCACTCCAGCTTAGCGAATTGGAAAAATATAGCAAAATGTCATGTGACGGCAACATGACGCAGCAAGTTTGACACCTGTGATATAGCGTTTCCTGCTTGAGCCGGGGGTAGGACTAGAAGACCTCCAAGGTTCCTTCTGATATTTTGTTATTCTGTTATGTATTTTACCTACAGAACAAACAAAACCAATATTCACCCAGAAACAAGAGAAAAAGACATCATTCTATATGTTTGTACCTTGAGAGAAAAGAATAACAGAGGCAACAAATAAAATGAAGTTAAAAGAATCTTCCAGAACCTCACAACTAATAAAGGACCACCTAATTTATAATACTAAGTGCTACAATTAACCTCTTCCATGGACATTTACGGTTGTTTAATCCAAGAGTTTCTTGCTTTTAACATGGATCAGGATTATGTTGCCCTTTAATCAAGAAGACATCGGAATAATACAGAGCTACAGTATTTTTTTAAAATCACTACTGCTAATTGAAAAACAAGGGCTGGGTGAATGAACATGACATTTGAAGCAAATTGTTCTTTTCATTTCACAGAAAGAACACAGATCATCTCTATAAAATACAATGGTTATTTATTGTTCCCTCCATGACTATTTGTTGTATTATATAAAAAAATAGTCCTAGGTCAGATTAAAGGCCTATCCAGTTCAGCATCCTGGTTCCTACTAACCTAATGCCCAAGAAAAGAAAAAATCCAAGAGAGTCACTTTATGTTCTGCTTATATTTCCAGAATTGAAAAACTAAACCCATTTTGGTTAATAATCTGTAGAAAGTGCTTGGAAATAATTTTAAAAAACCAACCACCACCATCAAAGAAGCCAACATTTTAACTCTGCAGATAAGACACAGTACTAACTGTAATGTTCCTACTACTACAGAGATAAATTAGGGCATACATAATTTTAAAAAAGGCTACAATAGTATATGTTAAACACCTAAAATACTTTGGGGCAATATGCAGAAAATATATAGTATTTTATCACAGCAGCAGGGTTTTCTCCCTTATTTCTTCCAGATTTCTCTGCAGTTTTAGAAGCCATTTAATCTTGATCAGATTCTGTACATTTTCCTGACATTGTTTTTAGCTGCTAGGATTTGTGAAGTTTAGGAAACGAGTACTTTTAAAAGATGGAACAAACTTAATAAAAAAAAGGTAAGAGGAATCTCACTTATTTTGCTAGTACAACAGTTCCCTGTCAAGCTTCAATGGCATTTTGCTGCTGCCATTATTATCACATCTCAGCTTGCCAACGAACGATGGAGGAGGGAGCGAGAAATAGGACGTGGCCCAGGCATCAAGATGTCTGTGTGAGAACCCAGGACACTTCAGCAGGTGTTTACAAAAGCCAGACGAACTTTCCCACAACAATATCTGGAGAATGTATTAAATAATATGACCTGAGTAAATTTTGTGTGTGTTTGTGTGTAAGAATGTGAACTTTAACTATGGGGCTCGGTGCGGGAAAGATCTAGATCTGGTTTTGCCTTCAATCACGCCAAAGTGATATACTTAATAAAGTTTTGCATGAAGAGATTGGATTGTCTCAATGGTACTTGCTTTGGTAGAGTTCAACTATCAGAACCTTGACATTCCCATTTGGAACGAAGTTGACCAATTCTGATAAAACTTTGAACAGATAATGGACTTTCATTGAGTTTCAACTCAAATGGGAATCAATTACAAAGATATTAAAGAATGGTATCTGGTTTTGTGAAGCATGAAGAAAAAAAAAAGGGAGGTGGTGTCTGTAGGCAGCGAACCTTATATTCAGGTTTCTCTGACGTTTGCTTCATTGTTTGTTTCAAACAGTGTGATTGTTTCAAACAGTGTGATGCTGGTATGCTTCACTGAGCATGCCGTATCACCACGCTGAAAATTTCACAATGCTGACATGTGGACAGAACAGGAATGTGCAAAACATTACATAGTGTTAAAAATGGCAAACGCTTCCTTGTTTCAAGAGGCTGAGGTTTTACTTAATATTTTTATAATAAATAACAAATACATTCCATCACTTATAAACCTTCATGAACATGCTGAGGCTCTTAAAGTAATGACTTCAAGCTACATTTAGTAATAAAAAGAAGACAATCATAAGAAAAACTTATGCATAAAAAAAGAAACTGAGAGAAAAGGAAATGCCTCTTTTCAGTGTCTTAAATATAAAGTGGGTACTTGCTTATTAAAGAAGAGAGATAAATAATAAATTTATTAGGACCTGGTGGAACCATAAGAATCTCTTGCATTTCTTAGAATTTATTGTTGTTGGCTTGCATTTTTAATTCATTTATATAACTTTTTCTTAGCGAACAGGTTAAATTTTGTGTTTCATTTTCAGCAAGCTCTTATGGCTTCCTCAGTGCATCTGGAGACAAGTTAGAGGATATCTAGATAATTATTGTACTGGGCAGCATCTGTTAATCCTGATTTTTAAATTAGACTGAATTCATTTGATATTCATTTCTGTGTGTCAGTGCAAAGGTGCTAATGATTTCCATAAAAATCCTTCATGGCATCAATAGAATAATACATTTTCATGTAAAATAAGAAAGCTTGGCTTTGTGTTAAATTCACAAGGGTGTCTTGGAAAACTTTTGCCAAATTAAATGATTTGTTTAAACCTTTTGTTCCTAATGAGTCTTAATGAAATTCCAAAGGATGATGGCACTTCCTCTTTAAATCAAAAATCTGGATTGTTTAACTCTGCATGACACATATTGATTCCATATTATAAGCAGCAACTAAGACACCGTTAAGTTGTGGTTCAGAAATTTTTTAGAAACACCTATGTTGGTTATAATCAATGGAGAAGAATACAATCACAATCAGCTGAAGAATTTATTTCTGTAAGTGTTTCTACAAAAAATACAATTTTAATTACCTACTGTCATGTATTGCTTAACTTTAAAATTATGAGCAAATATCTTTTAATTTGGACAATATAATATATAGATATTAGGTGACTGGTTGTATTGGCTTAGATTGTAAAAACTACAGTTCTATCAGGTCATTCATTTGCTACTTTTGCTAAAAAAACATCAGTTGTGTTTCAAACAAATGGGTTAATTCAGAATTGATTCTGTGCTCTATAACTTAATGGGGTAGAGGAAATTATTGTATATCCTTTATTTTTTTGCACAATATCTCAGTTTGCTTGGAATAAATAATTATTATTTATCTGGTTTGTTTTTATGACTTTAGTGGACACAAGCCTAAATGCCATTTTTGAAGTTTATGACCAATGGCTGAAACATACAGACTGAATTAAACTACATGCAATAATAAATGTCATAATACAAAGGAAACCCATAAAGCAGTTTATCTATCACCTCTTTCCATTTTCTCAATCCACCCTGCACATAGTCAGTTGAGGAAAGAGTTTTGATAAATATCAAACAGGAGAGACCTGCCTAGGCTTGGTAGATTTGGAAATAGCATCGTTTTCATATCTCTTTCAGATCCAGACTGCCCTTGTTAGCTCAGTCTAATTCCTCAGTAATGTCTAGCATCAGTTAGTAGGAATGACAGAATGGACCAATTGCATCTCAATTATCCCAGGAATAAAAAGGATTTTTTTTTTGCCTCCCACTCTATACTGACCAGGATTATCATAATCCTATCAATCCAGTAAATCTAATAACATGATTTGTGCTGCGGATGGAAGTTAAATGAAGCTCTGCAGAGCAAAAAATAAATAATGCAAAATAGAACTGGGTTCTCATTTTCAGTGTCACACACAGGACTTGAATAAGATCCAATCTAGGCTGCTCACCAGGACCAGAGGTTTACTCTTCCGAGCTATTGGATCCTCATGGAACTTCTCTCTACTGGAATTCATGCTTTGGCATGTTCTGAGTTGTATTTATGTGGTTCCCTCCTACAAAAAAATAAGGATCTGAACAATTTAAATAAGTGCTGCTACTTATGTAAGAAATACTCACTTTCTTCATATGTGAAGTAATCACAAAAAAGGACTATTAAGCTAACTGTATAGAGTGTGTGCTCACTTTTCTTCCTCAGAAGAATAATCATAATCAGCCATTCCATATCTGTATAAGCAAAAATTCCATATAAAAGAAAGCTTTCCAATTGAGGTCTAATAATGGGCTCTAGCAGTGGTGGGATTCAAATTTTCTTACTACTGGTTCTGTGGGTGTGGCTTGGTGGGCGTAGCAGGGGAAGGGTACTGTAAAATCTCCAGTCAGAGGTGGTATTTGCCGGTTCTCCAAACAACTCAAAATTTCCGCTATTAGTTCTCCAGAACCGGTCAGAACCTGCTGAATACCACCTCTGGGCTCTAGCAGTAGTTCATATTTCTGAAGAAAATAATAAATATATGAAGTATAGTAAGTTCCTGATAGAGGACCAGCTCTTGTATCTTTAACAGGTTCCCCTTACACAGAGGATAGGCTTTGTTGAAATTATTTATTTGCTCCAGAGCTTGCAGGGAAGGAAAGAAAAATCACTGGATTATTACATGGCCATCTTCATATACTAGAATTCTCATAGCAAGGTGCCAGTACAAGTAATCTTCAACTTACATACATTCATTTAGAGAATGACACTGAAAAAAGTAACTTACAGCCAGTCCTTGTTTTAACAATCATTATAGAATCTCCATAATCACATGATCAAAATACAGGTGCTTGATCTGTTCTTTCTTCTGGAATACATACATACACACATGCTGACAGTACATTTATTTTTATATTTCTATTTTATATTAATTTAATTAATTTTATATTATACATAAATTATATATGGGTAGTCCTTGATCAGAATTTGTTGCCAGGCCCAAATTTTACAATCTTTTTTGCCATGGTTGCTAAGTGAATCACCACAGTTGTTAAGTGAATCATAAGGTTGTTCGGCCGATCCAGCTTCCTTCACTGACTGCTTATCAGATGCCATCTGGGAAGGTCGCAGATGGTTATCCCATGACCCTGAGATGCTGGAACATTCCTAAACACATCAGGTTGCCAATTGCCTGAATTTTGATCACGTGATAGTGCAGATATTGCAATGGTCGTAAGTGGGAGGACTGGTCATAAATCAGTTCTTTCAGTGCCATTGTAACTTTGAATGATTGCTAAACAAACCGTTGTTTAAGTTAAGGACTAGCTATATAAACATTTCTCAGTCTACCATACAGGTGTGGTATAACAGACTGGCAAGTCTGATATTTATTTATTTATTTTATTTGGTTTGTCAATTGCTTACAAGATAGTAGGTATAAGTAAAAACATAGTTATGAATACATGGATATATATAAGAAAAATAAAAGAAACAGTAGGACAAGGACGGTAGGCACGTTCGTGTGCTTATGCACACCCCCTACAGACCTCTTAGGAAAGGAGTGAGGTCAATAGTAGACAGTCTAAGGTTAAAGTTTTTGGGGTTTGGGGAAGAAACCACAGAGTCAGGTAGAATATTCCAGACACTGACCACTCTGTTGCTGAAGTCGTATTTCCTGCAATCACGTTTGGTGCAATTAACCTTGAGTTTGTATCTACTGTTTGCTCTTGTGTTGTTATGGTTGAAGCTGAAGTATTCATTGACAGGTAGGACATTGCAATGTATGATTTTATATACTATATTTAGATCAAACTGAAGGCGGCATAGTTCTAGGTTTTCTAGGTCTAGAATTTCAAGTCTGGTGAAATAAGGTATTCTGCAACAAGTAGGGGAGTGGAGAACTCTTCTTGTGAAATATTTCTGGACTTTCTCAACTGTGTTAATATCAGATACATAATGTGGGTTCCAGACTGATGAGCTGTATTCGAATATTGGCCTAGCAAATGTTTTGTGTGCTCTAGTTATTAGTGTAATATTACCAGAGAAAAAGCTACGTAAGATTAGGTTAACAACTCTTAATGCCTTTTTGGCTATGTAGTTACAGTGGGCTCTAGCACTTAGATCATTAGACATGAGTACTCCAAGGTCCTTGACAGAGTTTGGATCATCAACAAGGTCTTGACTATTCAGCTTGTATTTTATTTTCTGATTTATTTATTTTTTGCCAATATGTAAGACAGAGCATTTGAGATTTGAAGTTGACATTTGTTTGACCATTCTGATACATAGTCGAGGTCTTTTTGAAGGGTAGCAGTATTGTCTGTGGTGTTGAATAGCTTTACATCGTCAGCGAAGAGAATGCAGTTGCTCTTAATATGATCACAGAGGTCATTTATGTAGAGTATGAAGAGAATTGGTCCTAGAACACTGCCTTGGGGGACACCACTGTTGACAGGTACAGAATTTGATAGGATGCTCCTAATTTTGACCATTTGTTGTCTGTTTGACAGGAATGCTTCTATCCAGTAATGCAGTTGTCCAGAGATACCATAAGATTTTAGTTTTAGAAGTACTTTGTTGTGTACCACTGAATCAAAGGCTTTACAGAAGTCTATGTAGATTGTGTCTATTGCTTTGCCCTGATTGAGTTGTGTAGTCCATATGCTTTTGCAGTGTAAGAGTTGCAGATTGCAGGATAGTTTTTTTTTTTCTGAAACCAGATTGTTTATTAGAGAGTAGGTTGTTTGTCTCTAAGTGGAGGAAAATGGATTGGTTAATTATTGATTCCATGACTTTACAGGTGACGCAGGATAAGGAGATTGGTCTGTAATTTTCAACTAGGCTGGGGTCTCCCTTTTTGAAGATGGGGATGACCGTGGCTTGTAACCATAGTTTTGGCAAGGAGCTGGTCCTGAAAGAGTTTTCAAAGATTATGCTTAGAGGTTCGGCTATGGCAGTGGATAGCTTTTTTAAGAAGTAGGCACATATTCCGTCTGGTCCAATAGATAGAGATGGTTTTAGATTGCGTGGTGCTTTTTCAACATTATCTTCTGTAAAATTGATATGTATTAGATCGTTGTAGTTGTCTGTGTTTCGACTAGGAAATACTGGGCATGATCCATTGCTGTTTACAAATACTGAGCCAAAGAATGTGTTAAAGAGGTTGGCTTTGATGGTGTCGTCGTTGCAGTCTTTACCATTAGGTCCTTTCGGGGTGGGACGGACCTTGAGTCTTTTAGTTTGTTGTTTACAAAATTGTAGAAAGCATGGGTGGAATTGGTGCGTAGAAGGTTTTCCTCTTGTTTAATGTGATAATTGGTGCATTCAGTCTTTATCTGGTGGCATAAATTTTTGTATTGGCTTTTGAAGTTGGCAACGTGACCAGATTTGTTTTTCTGCCAAAGTTATCCCTTTTTGGATTGACGCTTCCTTATTGTTGTGGGTAATGTTTTTTCTGGTTTTTGGAGTTGATAGACTCTATCCAAGGACTAACCAAACTGAACCTTGCTTATTTCTTTCAAATCAACCACTTTGGCTGAAGGTTTTTGAATATGATGCCTTAACTGTTCTGCAGACAATTAAACCTGACTCCTGAAGAGAGTCTCATATTCAGAACACAAAATGGAGACTACCCTATTTAGCATACCATTCTGTCAACTCAAGGATAGCAGGTTCGATAGCATGTTAGCATAGCTGTGAACCTAAGATGACCAAATAAAAACTTGCCTGGAAGTGATAACACCACCAGGGGATGCTAGAAATTCTTAGAAGGAAAAAAAAGTTATGTAAGTTGCTGGGCACGCCCATGAGGGAGTTAGAAAAGAATTTAAGAAAAAAAGTCCACCAAAAGATAAGGTGTCATAAATAGATAAATTTAGTGAGTCGCAGAGAATTGGTAGTATGATGTATGATCTGTCTAAATACCTATTGTGAGATGTGGCGTGCTTGCTTTGAGACATTAACCCTGAGCAGGGGTATGTGACTTTCTCCTGCAATCCTGCAATCTCCCTTTGTGTTAAACAGCTGATGCATGGCAATCCACTGTGTCGTGCAAAGCAGCTGAGCTTCAAAACCAGGAAATAAAAGTCAGAATAGAGCCGGTGCGGGCGGGTAGACCCAACAGCTGATCATTGGAGCAAACCGGTTCACTCACAGATGATCCTTGGAGCTACCGATTCGCCCGAACCGGGCTGAACCGGCAGAATCCCATCCCTGATCCTGAGTGTAAATAGAAGTAGTCCTCGACTTGCAACCAAAGTTACCATTGAAAAAAAGTGAATTATGACTGTTTTTCATACTTATCATCATTGCAGCATCTCTGTGGTCACCTGATCAGAATTTCGGAAGCTTAGCAACTGTCTCATGTTTATGAAAAATTGCAGTGCCATGTGATCATGTGATCACTTTTTGTGACCTTCTGACAAACAAAATCAATGAGAAAGCCAGATTCTCTTAACAACCACGTTACTGACTTAGAAACTGTAGCGATTCACTTAAGAACTGTGCCAAAAAAAAGTTGGAAAAAGGGGAAAAAACTCACTTCACTGTCTTGCTTAACAACCAAAATGTTGGGCTCAAGTGTGTGGTCCTAAGTCGAGGAATACTTGTAACTTTGCAGAAATAAAAGTTTTTAAGATGTTCCCATCCATCTTTCTGAGATTATTTGAGTTACCTCTCACCAAGTGAAATGAACCGCACAACTTTGGGCTGATCTGACAGAAGCACCTTGAAGCTGTGGAATGACAAAGAAATGTAAAATAAATAAATTGAAAATATTACAAGTGGAATGAAATATTTACCACTCCTAAGGGAGCTCGAAATGAATATGAAGAGCCATGGTGTTGCAGTGGTTAGAATGCAGTACTGCAGGCTACTTCTGCTGACTGGCGGCTGCCTGCAATTTGGCAGTTCGATTCTCACCAGGCTCAAGGTTGACTCATACTTCCATCTTTCTGAGGTTGGTACAAATGAGGACCCTGATTGTTGGGGGCAATAGGCTGACTCTGTAAACTGCTTAGAGGAGACTGTGAAGTGCTATATAAGTAAGTGCTGTTTTTACAAAGCTACTGCTACTATAAAAGCCTTGTTTAATGTTCAGCTCAGGTCTTGATGATCTGCACTTCACACCCCATGATATTCTTATAACTGGAAATTTTTCTGTAATAGGGAAACAGTCCATCCAAACTTTTCCAATAATTTTTGTTTGACTACCTAGTATAATTTACTAACATGGCTCTCCTAATAGCTTCCCATTCAAGTACTAATGTCAGGTCCAACTTTGCTGGCTTCTTTTTTCCCTAAGGTCAGCTAAGATCCATTGGACATTGCCAACTGATGCAACTAACAAAAGTGTTTTTATCCTGTCCTTCCAACAAAATCCTCAAGAAATCTCCTTAACAACCCTGAAAAGTTGGAAAAGGAGATAGTTCCTAACACCTGGGCTAAAGTAATATAAAGAATCGAGATTTATTGCATTAAACCCACCCAGGTTTCTCAGCAAGGGTTTTTGAAACACAGATTATCCAAGGACATCCTTACTTTCATTTTTTTCTCTTGACTGCATTGCAATAACATACTGATTTATATAGGAATTGCAATGGAAAATGGTTGTTGAATTGAAAAAAGTCATATTGGATTTTTTTTTTTTTTTGCATTCTGTAAACAAGCATTCTGATTCCTAATGTAATTGTGCATTACAGCAAATAGCTGTTTTTTAGTTTCTCTCATATTAAGAGCTCCATAAGGAGTAAAACGTTTGTCCTCTTGTGCATATAGAGTTCCTGATTAGATTTTTATTTTCCATCTCACAAGAAAACCATTTTATTCTGAATATTATATTACAAGACTACTTAAGGAGCATTAAATGTTTGAAAGTTTGGACATGCTAGGTTAGAGCCTTCCTGTTAAACTATAATCCAATGTATTGTATATTTAGGTAAATATTGTAATTTGTTCATCAAATGGGATAATTTATTTTAAACTATTTATACGGCTGCCCATCTCGCAGTACAAAAGCAACTCTGGTTTTTCATTTGCTAGTGAATGACTAAATTAAAGTTTATTGCTAGCAATGGTAAATCTTTATAGTTTTAATTCAATTACTGTAGCATCAATAAAGAACATTGCTAGCTCAGGGTTGAAATGAGGGGTCCTTGGTGCTCTCTGAGCTTGGTTGTTTTCTTGCAGACATTTCATTACCCAAATTAGGTGCCCCGTTTTGGCTGGCGAAGTGTTGCAGAAAGCCATCCAGACTGAAATCGGGACACGGGGGCCTCACGCGGCCCCATGCCATTTTGGCCAGCAAAGTGCTGCAGGAGGCTGTCCAGGCCAAAAATGGGGCGTGGGGGGGCCATACGAGGTCCCTGTGCCCCATTTTGGCTGGCAGGGTGCTACAGGAGGCATCCATCCCGTCTCCCCCACCATCACCAGCCCGTGGAGAAGAACTACAATGCTGATTCAGTCCTCAAAGAAATTCAGTTTGACAACCCTGTCCTACTGCCTTGAATTGTCAGTATTGGTGGGGGTGGTCTTAGAGGTTGTTTGGCTTATTTGACTTGCTGGAAAGTTTCTTGATTGGGATACAGAGGAACTTCGGGTTGCGAGCGTAATCTGTTCCAGGACTATGATCGCAACCCGATTTGATCATGACTGGAAGCACGACCGTCTGCACATGCGTGGACAAAGAAAAAAAAAAAAGGCGCCGAAGGGGAAATCAGCATAGAAAGGGAATCTTTCCACGCCAATTTTGTTTGCCACCCGATTTTTGAATCGTGACCCGATTCAAAAATCAGGTGGATTTTTTGGTCATCACCCGATTTGATCGCAAACAGAAGCATTCGTGACCCAAGATTCCACTGTATTATAATACTGTAGTATTATAGTTTTGGTTTCATTACAGGTAGTCCTTGACTTATAATTGAGCCCAAAATTTCTGTTGCTAAGCAAAACATTTTATGATCTTGATTGCCATAGTTGTTAAGTGAATCACTGCAGTTGTAAATAACATGGTTGTTAAGCGAATCTGTCGTAAAAGATGATCACATGATCCCGGGACACTGAACCTGTCATAAATATATGGTGAAGACTACCTGTATATTTCACCTTTAATTTGTATAACTTATGGCAGCACGCATAATGGTTCAGCCTCCTAGTTTGCTCACAACAACAACCCCTTGAGGTGGGTTGAACTGAATGGGAGTAACTCTCCCATTTTTAAAATCTTATCTTCTTGTGTAAACCAAGTAAACAATTCGTTTCTGAACATAGTTCAACAATGATCTCATTGACTTTAAAACCGTTAGGATTCTCTACTTTTATACTTTTAGTATAGAAGTATACTAAATATGGAAAACTATACTTATACATAATATTAAACTTCATCCGTGACAATGATCTTCGAAGGCTTGTTTCCTGTGAATTTCTCCTGCCTTTCCTCCAAGAAGCAGGTTGCTACTGAACAGATTATTTTCAATCCTGGTGTCCCAGTGAGGTTCAAATTATCTTTACTGAGAAATAAATGGATCAAAAAATTGTTTTTATGAGCTTTTTAGATATGTCAATGCTTGATTCTTCATGTTGTCTCTGTTGAGACCTCACTTTTCAATTGACATTTCAATGATTTCATTGTTTTAACAAACCGTTCCAGGTTTTGCACTGATTTAAAGGCAACTTTAAATAATAAATGTAGAAAAAGATCATTCCCTTCCCTTTTCGTAAGAGTTGCTTCTACATGGCTTCTCCCCTCATTTAATTTTCTCAATTTTATTTTTATTTATTTCATCTCGGGATGTAGAAAATGTAAAATAGTAATAAGATATGGAATAGAATATAAAAATGAGCATGAACTTGAATTTGTGTCTGCACAAAGAAATGTAACCTGGGATCATGCTGCTTTCAAAAAAGATGTTTTATTTGTTCTTTTTGTGAAAACTCAAAGAAAATTTACAAAAAAAAAGAAGAGTTGCTTCTAAATCAGGAATCTCCAAACTTGGCAACTTTAAAACTTGTGGACTTCAACTCTATGCTATGCTGGCTGGGAGTTGAAGTCCACAAGTCTTAAGTCTTAAAGGTGCCAAGTTTGAAGGCCCCTGTTCTAAATGGTGCTTCCCAATAAGAATTTATCAAACAAAAGTGGTTTCTCAGCCCGCTCTGTTGAAAGTGGACTGCAGGGCTATTATATTGGTGTATTATTTTTTCTCAGTGCCCCCCCCCCCTTGCTCAAAACTGAAGTGGTGAAGCACAGCTTATGGATCCCAGTCACTTAAAACCCTTTTCTTTCTCTCTTTTCATTATCATTATTAAAGCCCTGCAAAGGTGTTTAAAGGTTTGATTCCTACCCACCTCCATCCCCCATGGATTATGCAGAGTCCCCCTAACTCAGGGGTCTTAACTTGAGCAACGTTTAAGGCAGGGGTGTCCAACCTTGGCAACTTTAAGACTTGTGGACTTCAACTCCCAGCTTTGCTGGCTGAGGAATTCTGGGAGTTGAAGTCCACAAGTCTTAAAGTTGCCAAGGTTGGAGACCCCTGGTTTAAGGTGTGTGGGACACCACCTGACCGGGGAATTCTACAAGCGGAAATCTACACGCCTCAAAAGCGGCTGAGGTTGAGAAACGCCGCTCGAACTAATTCGATGTTTCTTTCCTTCCTGTCGTTAAAAGTTTTCAGGGCCGGTTGCATTGTTTTAGGGCTGTCTTACCTCACCTTAAAAAGGAACAACATATTGTATCGTTCCTTCTTTCTCCCAATCAGGAGTAGGAGGCGTGATTTCTTCTCAAAACACTGGGGGTGAGGGTGGAGAAAAATCCCCCGCTGCTAAAAGGTCGCAGCCACGCCGAGCGGCTTTCTCTTTCGATTTCTCCCGCCCTTCGCACTACTTTGCCCGGGATTTTCCAGCCCGCGGCTTGCATTCTCCCAACCAGACCGGGGCTCTTCGAGAGACGAGAGAGGCGGAAAAAGACGGGATTGGCCTTTCGCCTCCGCCAATCATCGCCCTAACGACCCAGAAGCTCACCCAGCGGCGAATGTAACTCAAGAGCTCGGGAAGCGCCCGCGGGGGACACTTTTCCCGGGAGAAGCCAAAGTGGCTGCTGCCTTTCGTCGCCTCTGCGATTCGCCCGCCTTGCTCTTTCTAGGGATGAGGGGGCTGCTCCGAGGCTCCGTTTCCACCTGCGGGGTGATCCTGACCGTCGCCATCCTGTACTGCTGCGCTAACAGAGCAGCTGCTTCAGGTAAGCAACCTGGCGCGAGAAAGCGGGCTGGCTGGAGGCCGAAAGAAGGAACAACCTGACATGTCTAACGGCCGACCCGCCGCTGCGCAAGCCGTGGTTGGGGAGCCTCTGGCATGGATATGCACCCAGAGGGAGGAGAGAAGGCGGTGTTGGGTTAGGGAAAGTGAGGCATCCCCGTTTAAACGCGTTGCGGGCTGGCTGGGCCGAAGGTGAGGGGGGATGATGCCTTTGGAAACGCGTGAAGGATGCTCGCTTGCTTCTTTCTGCAAAGAGTCGGGTGGGTGGGTGACATGGGGCTGCCCCTGTGGCAGGTGGTCTCCAGCGAGCGCAGGAAACTGCGCTGCAAGCTCCTCTCCGCGCAACCGGGTTTGCTTTTGCCTTCCAGCATTGCGCGCGAGCAAAAGAGGTCTCCGGTTTGCGCCAAGGCCGCGAGTTTTACAGCCGTGACTTGACAGTTTCGTTGTCGTGGTTGTTGTTTTGGGCCTCCGGCACTCCAGAGAAAGCCGTAGTAGGAGTAACCTCGGACTATCGTTTCCCCTCCACCCCCGACGGTCAGGGCGACGGGGCCACTCTTAGAAATCCGAGCGAGATTTTTCACCGAGAGATAGATCTACATAGCGGCGCCTTCGACGACTGCAACTTATCTACGCCGTTTGCAGCCGCGGTCTGGGAATGGGGCGTCTGAGGTAGAGCGGCGACGTTGGCTCTTTGCCACGCTTGATCCAGGCTCCTTTCGCTTTCTTTCCCAGAGTTATTTATAGGCTTTGGAATAGATTCCTTGCGTGGTATTTTTGGTTTTTTTTAGGAGTTAAAAACTTAGCTTACTCTTCGGTGGCCCCTCCGGTGTAAAGTAGAAATGAGCGCGAGGCTTTTGGAACTAGGTGGGGGACCGAATTGGACCAAGGAGAGTTTGGGTTTTCTCTTTGGTTTTCTCTTTTACCCTGTTCCAGCTCTGGTAGGAGATTTTCATATTTCTTTCCAATGCTACATTTGACTGCTGGACTTTCTAGATTGCGTGTGTGTGTGTGTGTGTGTGTGTGTGTGCGTGCGCGCGCAGGAATGAAAAGTGTTGAAGTTCTGGCAGACCAAATCAGCCTGATGAATTGAAGTTTCAGTTTGATTTCATAGATTTCTGTTTCTCTGAAATCTTTAAGACTATTAAAGGTATTTTGCAAGTCTGTGCAAGATAAGGATTCGCTGGTGTTTTTCTTAACCTTTTCTAAATTGCTTTAAAGATTGTGAGTTGAAATTTGAACCTACATTAATCCTACATTATTACTGTATAAATATCACAAAGTCTTTGGGCTTAAAACATTTGAAGGGAAAAAATTACATTATAATTTCATATGGGTTAAATTGTTCATATGCAAATGTTGTAAAACTTTCCTGTATATCATTTTCACTGGAACTATATGTAAATACTTTCAAGCATGGCAGTTTGATAGTATACAAGCCCTTTTATGTGTAAACAGTGTAACTAAGATTTACCTAACATTCTTCCACATACATTATGCGATAAATGTTATGAGACATTGTGTGAGTCTGTGTATATAGTGCACTCTTACATTATTTAGAAAGGGCTTCTGTCTAAGCAGATTATTATTTCCGTTGCTAATGCAATTATTCTAAAACTTTTCTGTATACCATTTTACTGGAATATAAATACTTTCAAGCATGACAGTTCAACAGCACATATCCTTTTTATGTATAAACAGTGTAACTGAGTTTTATCTAACATTCATTCACATATAATTGCTATTTGTGTGTGAAAGATTGTGAGTGTGTGTGTATATAATATGTAGGTTTGTATTATGTAGAAAGGACTTCTTTCTAACTACAGGTAATCCTTGAGTTGTGGCAGTTCCCCACGCCCACCCCTTTCTTGCCGACAAAGGCTTTTTGCAAAGACCACCAGAACCTACAGGGATGCAATCTTCCTGTAGCCTTTGGCAAACCTTTTCAAAAAGCCTTTGCCGGCAAGAATGGAGCCCAAGCAGGGCCGACACATCTCTCACGGGCTCTGTTCTTGCTGGCAAAGGCTTACCAAAGTGTTTTGCAAGCTGGTGGGATGCTTTGAGGCAGCGCAATTTTGCTGAACCAAAGCCTCCCATCGGCTTGCCAACAGTTTGGGTGCCAAGACTGGAAGCTTCTGGGGGCTGTGATCTTGCGTGGCTTCAAGCACTCACCCACTTTTGCAGAGAAAGAGTACCTGAAGTCACACGAGATCATGGCCCCCAGAAGCTTCTAGTCTTGGCTCCCAAACTGTTTGCAAGCCGAAGGGACGCTTCACGCTGCCTGAAAGCGTCCCATTGGCATGCAAATGTTTTGCGCATCAATACTGGAAGTTCTGTGATCTTGTGCGGTAGAGAGGCTGTAGAGGTGACAGCTCACTAGATCGTTGCCAGGTAAGTGACCTGACCCAGTGTGGCAGAATGGGAGAGGGAAGCAATTGTGGGGAACATGAGGTATCTTAGTGGATTGGGGGAGGCCTTGGGGGGTCTTAAGCAGGTGGCCTGTTCCATCACTAGCCCCCCCCCCCATGGCCTTTCCCATCCTGAGTATTTCATGTGCACTTAAATGACCCGTGCACTTGATTATTGAATGCATGGGTGAAAGCAGGGAGTTTTCATGCTCGTTTTATGTGATTCACTCCAACAAATCCTCGAGTTACGAATGTAATTGTCATGCTCCATTACATTTATAACTTGAGGACTCCCTGTAGTTTATTATTCCTCTTGCTAATTGTTTATGGAGATTTTCTATTAAGTTCTATTTCTACTCAGTTCAGTTCTAAACTGAACTGAAGAAGTTTCTTGGATGAGAAGCAAAACATGAAAAAAAGCGTCATGACTAATTTTCATACTTACTTTACTTTTTTTATTGTCATTGCACCTCTACAATGAAATCAAACACCATCTTCAGTGCACATCATGACCATGAAAAGAAACACAAACACACATCCTTTACCCTTCACACAATGAACCGGAAACCCCCGACACCACACCAACACTGCGCTATACAGCAGAATTCAAAAGAGCTACTGCCCTGGGATAGAAGCTGTTTTTGGCCTATTTGTCCTTGTTTTTAGTCTGCCAGATGGTAATAGTTCCAAAAAGGGTTCCCAGGATGAGATGGATCTTTGTGAATATTTTGAACTTTCTTAAGGCAGCAGGAGCTATAAAGCTCTTCCAAAGAGGGGAGAGGGCAACCAATGATCTTCTGAGCAATGACGTTAACCCTCTGGAGTGCTTTCCGATCTGCCACTGTGCAATTGGCAAACCATACAGAAGTGCAGTATGTTAAAATGCTCTTTATGGTGCAGCGGTAGAAGGTCACCAACAGTTTTTCATTCAGTTGTTTTCTGAGAAGTCTCAGTAGTATAATCTCTGCTGGGCCCTTTTGACCAGGGCTGCAATGTGGGCACCCCAGGTCAGGTCCTCTTTTAGGGTAACACCCAGAAAGCATAAAATTGGCCATTTGCTTCACTTGGTCTCCATTGATAAGCAAGGGCTGGATGTCTAACCTGTTCCTTCTATAATCCACTATAAGCTCCTTGATCTTACTGGTGTTGAGGACCAAGTTATTGTCTCCACACCACGAAAGCAACCAGTCCACCTCATCTCAGTAGGCAGACTCATTCCTCCCGCAAGGTAAGTCCCACCACTGTTGTATCATCTGCAAATTTATATGTGTTCTTGGGCTCCAGCAGTTTATTTTGAAGCAGAATGCAGAATGTCTTTGTGGTTAAGAGATGCAGCAGACTCATGAGAAGTAATCTGAAAGCAGGAAAGATTACCCAAATGTTTGTAACTCGTTTGTATGGGGATCATTTCTTTGGTTTTCCTGAATTATTTTGTACAATCACCCTGTGATCTAGTTCTGACAGATAAGCTGCTGGTAGATAATTACAGCCCACTTGAACTAAGAAACTTCCTTCAACTTGTTAATTGTACTCCACCTGGGGGTTGCTCTGCAAGTGAGATGGGCAGTCTCTAAATTAGATATACATACATACATACATACACACACACATAAAATGTAACTTTATCCTGTCCATAACTGGTACCTGCAGTGGCTTTTCCTTTATAGCGATGCTGGGAAGTGCTATTTAATTGGATACTATGAAAGTGTCATACCTTTTGATAGACAATGGACCCATCATGATGAGAGTTTTAGGATGATTTCATTGGGTTTTTAATGAAAGAGAAGCTGTGGTCTGGCAAAGTTGGTGCTCCAAAATTGAAGGAAGAAAGAACGCAACCAGGCCCATTAAGTATAAATTGGAGTAAGATGCTCTGAAAGAAAAATCAGCAATTTCTCCCTTTTTTTTCCTGTTAGAAAAACAATTCTGTTTTAAGGGATTGCTTTGATACTGCTGGAGACCAAATGGCAATGTTAGGAAGCTGATATTTTGCTTCACAGAGCCATGCCTAATGACAGTCAAATGGACAAAGCCAGTGAGAGTGGTCATAGCATTCCAGCACGGCAGCAACATTTGCCAAATTGCAAGAGGAATGGGCTGGTTCTGTCTCCCCTCAGTTAAAGGTACACCCCAGAAAAACAGATTTAGCTGCAGGCAGTCTTCGATTTACAACCACAACTGAGCCCAGAATTTCTGTTGTTAAATGAGACATTTGTTAAGTGAGTTTTGCCCCATTCTGTGACTTTCCTTGCTACAGTTGTTAAGTGAATCACTTCAGTGGATAGGTTGGTAACCTGGTTGTTAAATGAATCTGGTTTCCCCCATTGACTTTGCTTGTCAGAAGGTTACACAAGCAGGTCACATGACCCCAAGGCACTGCAAACATCATAAATATGACTCAGTTGCCAAGTGTCTGAATTTTGATCATGGTACCACCGAGATCCTGCAATGGTTGTATGTGAAAAAATGGTCATGTCATTTTTTCAGTGCTGTTGTAACTTTGAATGGTCACTAAATGAGCTGTTGTAAGTCAAGGAACTGAAGGGAACTGAAAAGGAAACCTGATTTGATGTTGGATGGATAGGATATTTATATTGCCAGAATTTTATGATAATTAACATTGCAGGAACAACAGATAAGTGGCACTGACTACAAAAGGGAAGAACTTTTTGAATAGGCTGAAATTCCAGCTATTAATTTCTTGCAGAGCGACATCTTTGCTTTAAGACCCAGTTGGAGGGGCTGTGTGAAAGCTGTTTGAAATGATGGGATAACATTAATATCTTGGTATCACACATCATTGTAATTCTGACAACAGGTAAATGTGTCTTATGAGGCTTGAAAGAGCAGATACTTTTGTTGTAAGCCAAACTTTTGTTCATATTCTTTTTGGTAAATCATTTTAGAGGTGAGAATTTAAAACTGTGGTCTTCATTATACAGTACTTAGTTGGAAATAATTTGAATTGGTTGGCAGACGCTTAATTCCTAGATAGACAAACAGGAAATATGCACAGGATTTTGCTCTCTGGAGAGCAAGCCTCTTAATGCTAGGAAAATGCCTGTTGTTGTTGTTGTTGTTGTTATTATTATATAAATTTGTTCAATCTGCATGTTACAGATGGGTGATAGGTACAATGGATCTGCAGTGAATTCAGAAAGTATTCAGACCCTGTCAATTTTGTTATGCTGCAACCTGATTCTACAGTTATTGAAATTAATTTTTTTCTTCATTAATCTACACTCAGTACCCCATAACAACATAGTGAAAACAGAATTTTCTTTCACATACATTATACTATAATTGAAGGAGGTCTGAATACTTTTTGAATGCACTATATGCTAGAATGCTAATAAAATCTTTATATTAAAGAATAAAAACAAAGAGCCAGTGTGCTACAACGGTTAAGTAGTTCCATCTTCCACTTGTACTTCTAGCCTCCAGATCTTCTACAGGTTAGAACCAGAGTCCTCAACCACAGACTTGTAAGAAACAAGCTGAGTGACTGTGCATTTCTTTTACCAGGATATGATAGGTACAGTGTGGTCAAACGTGCAACTTGGAAGGAACGGATAATCCACTGAATCTCAGTAAAGAATTTTTTCCTTGTTTTTTTTTTAATGTCATCTGGTACAGTGGCCTCCAATCTTTTGGGCACCAGGGACCAGTTCCATGGAAAAAGGTTTTTCCACAGACTGGTGGGGGCGTGGTGTTGCATGTTGCCTGCATCCCTGGGATGAGACTTTGCTTCTTCGCGTGCCTCACCAGTTGCTGGCATGCCACAGACTGGTGCCAGTCCATGGACCAGGAGTTGGGGAACACTAATCTAGTGGTCAGCCAGATATCTGAAGCTCAGAAATTAGTATTGGAAGTAGTATTGGAAGACTTTGAAAGTCAACAATAGTGAGAGGTTTTTATTTTTATTTATTTTTAAAAAAGCTTGATACATAGTTGTACAAAAATAAACCTTACAAAGAGATGTGGCATCTTATGTACAGTATGTGTTAGGATACACAGAAGCTTGAAATTAAAACTCATACATTTCACTCTGAGGAAATTTCTTTTGGCTAGAATTGATTCCCACATTTGCAGAACACTTCAGCTAGAATTGAATGGAATGGAATAAGAAGAATAAGAATTAGAATTTAATTCTTTATTGGCCAAGTGTGATGAGGCACACAAGAAATTTGTCTTTGGTACATAAGCTTTCAGTGTACATAAAAGCTATAAGTGATAAATCATGATCATAGTCATCATAAAAATACATTCATCATAAATGATAGGATAGACAGTGATAGTCATAAGGCAGTCAACATAAATCATACTAGGAAACAAAACAATATAAACTGTAAAGATATAAGCAACGAAGTTATAGTTATAAGTAGAAAAGGAGGTAGGTAATAAGAAAGATGAGAAGAAGAATAGTAATATAGCCTTACTAGTTTGACAGTGTTGTAGGAATTAGTGGTTTAGCAGAATGATGACATGGGGGGGAAACTGTCCTTGTGTCTAGTTGTTCTGGTGTGCAATATCCTATTCTGTCCTTTTGAGGATAGAAGTTGAAACAATTTATGTCCAGGATGTGAAGGGTCTGTAGATATTTCCACAGCCCTCTTTTTGACTTCTGCAATATACATGTCCTCAAAGGAAGGCAGGTTGGTAGCAATTGTTTTTTTTCTGCAGTTCTAATTATCCTTGAAGTCTCTGTCTGTCTTGTTTGGTTGCAGAGCCAAACCAGACAAAACTTAAGACACATCCCACATCCGTGTTGAAAGATTGAGGCGTGTGATAGTTGTTGCTGCTGAACTGAAGTTAAATGCTATATATAAAAAGAAGTCTTCCTAATTAGACTTCAGTTTTCTTTTCCTCTTTGCAATACTGTCTACTGTCTGTGGAATGACATCATTTATTCTGTTGCCCCTGGTGTCTTTCCTGAAGCTCCTACCACACTTTGTTGGGTAGTTTTGTAAAGGACTTTTGCATTCAGTATCTCTTCTAAGCTGAAAAGTAACTGGTCTCATAAAAAGAGTGGAAATACTGTATGGTACAAACATATAATTATTTTTATTGTAATTTCCCAAAGGGGAGAAAATGGCAATCAACAATTATCTAAGGCTAAGACAGCTCTATCACAATATTTAGGACTTTTAAGGAGCTCTTCTGTCCCCTTTTAAACAAAATTTTACAATGCTTAAAAGAAGATACAAATTGAAATCAGAAAAAAAATAGAAAAAATAAATACAAAGTGCAAAAAAAGAATAAGTAAAAAGAGATAGAAATAATATTTAAAGAAATCCAGATATTTCTTGTTACAAATACAGGTAGTCCTCAACTTACAACAGTTACTTTAGTGACCATTCAATGTTGCAACATCATTGAAAAAAATGACTTTGTTCACACTTACAACCATCACAGCATCCTTGTGGCCATGTGATCAAAAATTCAGACTGTTGGCAACTGACTCATATTTATGACACTTGCAGTATCCCAGGGTCATGTGATCATGTTTTGCAATCTTCTGACAAGCGAAGTCAATGGGGAATCCAGATTCATTCAACAATCATGTTACTAATTTAACAAGTGCAGTGATTCACTTAACCCTGGCAAGAACGGTCATAAAATGGGGCAAAACTTAACAAATTTCTCACTTAGCAACAGAAATTTTGAGCTCAATTGGGTCATAAGTCAAGGATTACTGATATAAACAATAGTTCCCCACCCCTTATCATATTACATACAAGGCCCTTATCCATTCACAAATCCAAACTTGTTGTCATTTGTATCTACATATTGGCAAAAAGCCCATAAATGGTTTCCAGAATTTTTTTAAAATATTCTTTATTTTACCCCAATTAATCAAGCCAACTTTACGCTCCTTTCTTTTGCTTCTATTTAGTTCATGATGTTGCTGTTATAGGAACACTTTGATCGCTGGGCACTGCTCTCATGGCTTAGGCTGCAGAAGAGATTGTACATTGGGCTTTGGTGAAGGCATAATAATTCGTTCAACACTGGCTTCTGGTTGCGGTGCTGCAGCGGTGCGGGGAGAGGAGATCGAGCTCTGTTCTCCCATCCCCAATCTGCGCATCTGGAGGCCCCCTGAAAGGCTCGCAAATCTTGGAGAGATAGGTGAAAGTGTCGGGAAGCCCGAGAAGTAGCAAGATGGAGGGCGACTGTCGGCTGCATTGAAGGGAAACCGCATTTGCTCCATCATGTGAGAAATCTGTCATTTTAATGGTGGACCGAAGCCACAGCAATTTCACTGAATGAGGAAGATATAATAAGAACAGTGGCAGCGGACTGTTTACTGAGAGTGATCATATGAAGACAGAGAGTGGCTGTTGAAGAGGAGAAGCTGTAGGCATCGGACGGCAGAACTGTGAGTCTCAAAATAACGGGTGGAGGTCCGATTGTGGAGTGGCGATCTGGCAGTGAGAGCATTGGGCTTGGAGACAGGAGTCGGAGCCAATTTAACTGTTTACCAGATATTGACTGGATTTGAGTACTAGATTGGAGGACAGAGTGTATGGAAAAACTGGAACGAAGACAGAGGGATTTGTGATCTAAGCGCGAAGAAAATTGGTGGAAAGGAGACACAGCAAGAGGCTGGACATAAGAACGGAGACGACCATTTTAACTTCAACAGATAATGAAAGCAGAAGAGAAGTTGATGCCATAGACTAAGCAGAACATACATGAACTGTGATTGATATAAATTTGTGAAAATAATTGGAGAAATATTCTGATTAATGTTTGATTCATACTGTTAGATGCTAAATGAACTGATGGCTTAACTAAAGTGGAATTGATTAATGAATTTAGTAGAGGATAGAAGATAAAACGTTAAGATTTTATATTTGGAATTTTTAAAGGCTAAAAATTTAAATAACATCGAGAAATAGCCTTGAATATGAATGGATAGATGATTGGTATTGTGAGATGATTAATGAATTGCTATTGACTAAGTAAAGAATTGATGGTAGGAATTTAAACTTTTATACTCTTTAAATAAAATATTTATATTTCATATTTTATAAATGATAACTTAAAAGGTATTAATTTTAGATATTAGCAAAGTAAGAACTAGAAGCCAAAATATTAATAAGACATCAGTTTTGATTTTTTTCCTTTTCTCTTTTCCTTTTTATCTTGCTCTTTTCTTCCCTTTCTTTGCCCTTTAATATCAGATATAGAATAATATAACATAGTAGTAATCTTAAATAATGTTTAATAACTTAATGGTTAAATATTATTGAAAGAATTATTAATAATTTAAATGGAAGCTTTGATATAATAATAGTACCATATAGATTGCATTATAGCCTAGATAATTGAAGAGACATAAAAAGAGAAGTGGTATTGATGAATAGAACAGATAGAGTAGACAGAAGTAAACTGTGGATGGTAAAGTGGGAAAAATTATATAACAAAGTAAAGAACATGACTAGCATCACAACAACACTGAAAGGAAAAAAGGCAGTTTCAGGCTCATCATTGTCCATTGCATCCTGAGCGAGTCGAAAAACAATTGGGGGATGCTGAACACAGAAAAGACGAGTAACACCGCTAATATGCAAGTGATGAAAACAACGTTATTAGCCATTCAAGAAACAATGGTCAAAATGCAGGAGACAATGTTGAATAATCATACAGAAATGAGAGAGTTGAAGGGCAACATTCAAAAATTAGATGAAAAAATAGGAACAATCCAGAAAACAATAGAAGAGAATGAGCAAAAAATAAAAGATATAGAAGTTAAGGCAGAACGAATGGATAAGAAACTGGAAGTGATGGACAAGAAAGTAACAGCAATGAAGAGGGATCTGGAAGACTCGATAATCCATTTAGAAATGGAACGTGCAGATTTTCAGAACATACAAGAGACCAAAGATGAAGATCTAGGAGCTATAATGTTACAACTAATAGAAGAGGCATTGCAGAGAGACAGGCGAGAGATTGTAAATGAATTTGATGAGGTCTTTAGAATTCATATGAATTATGCAAGATGACATAAATTAGAGAGTGGTCCACATTAGGTTCACGAGGAAGAACGTAAGAGATATATAAGATCACAAAGGAGGAACCGATGACCTATAGGGATAAAGAAATCATGACCTTAAAACATAACCCAAGGTGAGTGAGAGAATTAAGAAAAGATTATAGACCTAGCAGCACTTCTGAAGAAACAAAACATTTGGTTTCGATGGTTGGTGCCGGAAGGAATGTTGGTTACTTGGCAAGAAAGAAGAATGAGATAGCATTGATAAGGTGCAAGAATTTTATGACCAGTTGGTGGGATCAGAGGAAGAAGTGAGTAGTAAAGAAGAGTTGGAAAGTAAAAGCCAAGAGGACCAACAAGATCAACAACAAGAAGTACAAGAAATGGAACAGGAAGAAAAAAGTAAAGAGAGTTGTTCTCTCTCTTTACTTTTTTCAATACCACAAAGAGAAGCAGGAGTTAATAGAAGACTAAGACAGACCTATAATTAGTAATGGAAGAAGAAATTAAACTAATCTCAATAAACATCAATGGATTGAATTCCCCAACAAAGAGAAAACAAACATTGGCTAAACTAGTAAAACAAAATGTTGATATTATATGCTTACAAGAAGTTCACAAAAGCAGCACAGTAAATGTTTAGATTGCTCCAAATTAGGTATATTATACACAGCATTGGCAAACCAGAAAAAAAGAGGAGTAGCAATTTGTTGTAATGTCGAGACAGTCAAGTTGTTTGATCATGAACAACTGAATTATGATGATGATCTTTATTGGAGTATAGTCTTGTATTTATATACATTTTTAGTTATCCTCCATCATTGATTAACTTTGGTTACTGCTTAACTTTCGTTACTGTTTAGTACTTTAATCCATACAATTAATTATCTCTAGTTAACGTCTAACATATGTCTACTTCCCCTCTCTAACCCTCCTTTATCCATAGATTAGTGACTTTGTTTGCCTGAGTTGTATTTGCTTGGAAACATTCTTTATCTGAGGTTTGCCATCCGAGATTGGAACATTCCTGCAATTACAACTCTACAGCAATTTATATTAGGAAAGAAATAAATGAAAAACAAATATATGCAGAAGAACAAGATCGAATCCTAATGATACAACTTAATATTCAACAAAAACAAATATTATTGGTGGGGATATATGCCCCTAATGATAATCAAAAGGAGTTGTGTAAGAATTTATGTGTGAAAATAATTGCGACAAGACAGGAAAATATCTGCTTAGTAGGGGACTTCAATACCATTGTAGATACTGAAAAAGACTATATAAGTAAAGAACAAATTAGGGGGGAAAAAGAAAATTTTACCAAAACCATTTTTTGAATTGATAAAGGAAACCAATTTGGAAGATATTTGGTGGGAAAAAAATTCATTCAGCACCATTGTAACTTAAAATGGCCAGGAACTAGACTGACTGGTCATAGGTTGAGAACTACCTATGTAGTAAACACTTGTTAGAGATGGCAAAACTTTAACATAATAATGGGCAAAACTACTCAGTACTTATTTTCACTCAGTGTTTTCCAGTAAGAGGATATGTGTACTTCCGGACAATTATGAAATGTAAGACGAAAGCACAAAATTAAAGGTAAGACTGATAGGTATTTCCTGATTGTGTTTCTATTTACTCTGAAAAAGTTATAATCCCCAGGGCCAGATTAATGGCCTCCTAGGACAGTGATTCTGGTGGAGGCTTACTATTGTTTTTATTTTCAAAAAAGGGGAGAAAGGATCTAGGAACAAGATACTGAAATTTAAGATTTTACAGCAGATGTTCAAGTTGCTGATCTATAAATAGTTTGAAAACAATATGTCAATTACCAGAAGTCAGTATGGATTTCTTAAGAACAAGTCATTCCAGATTAACTTTATTTCATTTCTTTTGTTCATAATTTTCTTAATAGTTTGTGGGAAAGCTACAAATATATGCAGTAATTTTGGAAAGCATTTGACGTGATATTCTCATTAGAAAGCTAGATCACAGGAGTATTAAATGTGTAGAAAGCTATCATGAAAGCCATCTGTGGAAAGGAATGAGATTTTCACTGATTTATTTTTTACAAGGTTTATTTCTGGGCCCTTTACTTTCCAGCATTTTATTTATGATTTGTAAGAAGTCATGGAATGAATTATATCAAAGTGTGCATAATGGGTGTATTGAATTTGGTGGGATTCCCATGCAGGGAAAAAGAAAATTCAACACTATCTTAAGAAATTAAAGCAATTTAACTGTTATTTTGAAACAAAATACAATTTAACAGAGATGCAAATTTCTTCACTTAGGAAATAAAAATCAAATATACCGACACCGCATGGGGCATACTTGGATTAACTGTTGTGCTTGTGAAAAAGATTTTAGAATTATTGATTACAAACTTGAGCCAGAAATATGACTCATATTCAGGCAAGCACTATTTTAAGCTGCATCAATAGCATGATTTCCACTTAAGAGAAGTAATGGTTTCACTCTCCTCCACGCTGCAGCAAGAGCCCAGGATGGGTAGACTCCTCCTTATGTCATTAGGCTGAGTCTGTACTAGTATATAAAAATCCAGCCCTCGGCAGAATCCCCAGCTTTGACTCAGCTTCTTTAAGTCACAAGCTGTGTCTCTGAAAGCGTTAGCATTTTATTCAGCGATTTTCTACAGAAGCTACCCTTGCTTCAATGAGCTCCCGGGATCTGGGCAGCTGCAACTTCAGGAGAGCGGGGCTCTGTTCTCCTGCAACATTGGGATAAACATTTTCCCAAGCGCTGCTAGGCAAACGGAAGTGTCTGAGACCTTCCCCATAGCCATGTCGGATTGTAAAACTGATCGGCAAACTGATAACAGAGCCAGCCAGCTGATCGCGTGGGAGGTGATCTCTTCCTTCTCTGGCTGATCTGATCGCTCGGGGCTTGCAATAGCCTAAGGAGCGAAATTCACTTCTTGGAGCCATCGACAAGCAGCGGCCATCTTTAAGTGCAGTCTTTTCAGACACGAGGTGAATGGCCATTTTAAGTGGCCTGGCAGCCATTTTCAGGGCTCCCAATTCCGCCCTCTGCCATCCTTAAGCACTTTTGAGAGCCATTTTCTCAATGCTTGAGCCTTGCTTATTTTAAAATGGATCAGGACAGTGCTCATGCAGAGCTTCCCCCCCCCCCCAGTAGAACTGGCCCTCCAACCCACTAAAAGGAAAAGATGCAGACAACATACTGCTCAGAGGGAAGTGGCTGCAAAAATCAGAGTTAAGGCTCTAGCTCCTAAGAAGACAACTCAGGCTGAGTTGAAGGCATAGACTATTCAACAAATGAGAGGGCAACTGCAACAGGCTTCCCAGCCAGCTGAACATCGGGGTTGCCAGAGAAGCCCCCCCCAGGGAAGGGGAAGTTCATGGAGTCGTTGGACCCCCCCCCCCCGGTCTGGTCCCCTGAGGCATTTGGGGAACAACCTCAGGATTTCAGCAAGTCTGGGCCATATTTCTAGCAAACTTCTGGGCCCTATGCCAGAAGTTCAGGCCTCCCAGATCAGGCTGGAAACCACCTTCACGCCCACTTCAGCTGGCCTTCAGCCCTCCACTATCTTTGATAACAGGCTCAGAGAGATCCAAGATATGGTTTCCTTAGCCAGGGATTGGCTGAAGATTTTCAACAGATTCTTCAGCCTCTGGAAAGGGTTCAGGCCCTTCTCCCTTCTCAGTCTATGTCTTCCTTACCTCCACAACAAGATTTCCACAGACCCCAAGACCTCAGGGTCCATTCTTCACAGGCAGAATGGGAGGAGTATGAAGGGGAAGAGGGTGCCTTCTCATCTGAACACAGTTGCTCCTCTTGTTCAGAGCATGAAGAGGGTAAAATCTGATCGCAATCTTTCAGAAGAAGACTCATCCAGATCAGCCCTCCTCTGCATTAGTCTTTAAACCAGCCCTCTTTAAACCCCTACTTAGCAAGGCCCTGGTCACTGCCAAGCTATCACCTGAGGAAGCAGCACCTGAATCACAAGGGGAACCCTCTGGGCTAGGAGACTTGCTCTTCTCTAAGCCAGTAGTACACATGGAGGTTTTGCCTTCTCCCCTTTTGTTTCTTGGCATGGTCAAGGAACAGTGCGCTTCCCTTTTGGCAGGTCCTCTCCATCATCTTTGGACAAGCGGTTCTACAATGTCAGCACATCCCTAGCCAACGCCCTTGCAGTGCCCTCAGTAGACACTCCGGTTGTGTCATCATTCTCCTCTTCTGGCACTTCCACCAAGCCAGAGAATGTCCTTACACCAGAGGACTAGCGTTCCGAACAGACCCTCAAGTGCAACCACCAAATAGCTGCATGGGCTGTTCGGGCTTCGACTGCTACATCATTTTTCATGAGAGCATCTCTACGATGGCTGCACCAACTGCAGGACTGATTGCCTGCCTCTGACCTCAGGTCTCATCAGGACCTTAACAAAATTATAGCAGCGGTGGAATTCACTGCAAATGCCACCCTCAATTCCACCAAATTTGCATCAAGGGCCATGGCATCTTCGGTGGTGGCAAGAAGGCTTCTGTGGCTCTGAAATTGGCAGGCGGAGTCATGCTGCAAATGGAAGCTGGCCTCTGCCCCCTGCACAGGAGACGAGCTTTTCGGTGAGGCTCTAGAGCCATATCTCATTGAGACCAGAGATAAATGTAAAATTCTTTCCTCCTCAGGGAAAAAAGTTGACTATCGCCCAGCTCCTTATCGCTCACCTGCCTTTCAGGCAGAGTCCACCTCCCGCTTTCCTCAGTCACAGAGGGAGTATTCTCAACGCCAAGACCAACATCAAGAACCACCTGGCAGACAACAACTTTCTGCTGGTAAACGTCCCTTTCAGGGGGGAGGGAGTCGTGCCTTCCGTCACTCTAAGTAATGCCTCATTCTCCCGACCCATCAGAGGTCGCTTAGCCTTCTTTGCCTCCAAATGGGAGGAGTCAACGATGGATGCCTGGGTGCTCAACACTGTTAGGCATCGTCACCCCCAGAAATTTTTTTGATTTGTTCCATTTCACGGGACACTTCAAAAAAAGCCCTTATGAATTCAGCCATTCAACACCTACTCAACATAAGGGCTATTCAACCAGTTTCCACCTTACAACGGGGATATAGATTTTACTCTCATCTTTTCATTGGTCCCAAAGCCTCGGGGGTGGGGGGTGGCGAGCCATCCTTGACCTAAAATTTCTCAATCAATTTGTCAAATACAGCCAATTTAAAATACAGACACTGCATTCTATCCTAGAGAGCGTTTGGGAGGGCGACCTCCTCTCTTCCATTGATCTCATGGAGGCATACCTCCACATCCCCATCTGGCCTCAGCCTCATCATCGCCAGTTTCTCCATTTCTGTTACCAGAATGCCCACTTCCAGTATCGAGCCCTTCCCTTCAGCCTCTCATCGGCTCCAAGGGTCTTCACAAAGATTCTAGCAGCATTGGTGGCTTCACTCCGTTCTGTTCCAGTGAGGATCCAATGCTACTTGGACGACATGTTGATACTGTTCTTCTCCATCCACTCAGCCCATCGGGACTTACAAATTACCCTGTCTTGCCTCCAAAGCCACGGGTTTTCCATCAACACCAAGAAGAGCCATCTCTCACCCACAACCAAACTGCTACACTTGGGAGCAGTCATCGACACGACTTTGTGCCAGGTTTTCCTGTCTCCAGATCATGGAAAAAGCCTTGCAGAGATCACCAGCCAGATTTAACAATAACAGACTGTTCCCCTGTTGCTGCTGTCCAAACTACTGGGGAAGATGGTTTCCTGTATTGGCATCGTCCTGTGAGCACGGCTTCACTCATGATTGCTTTAATAGTTCCTGCTCCCCTTTCAACAAGCAGGAACCAGCCACTCGTCAATCAAGGTCCTGCTCTCTCAACGGGCCTGGCCGTCCTTCAGTTGGTGGCTCTCCCTGTCCCTCTGGAAGGGGCTCCAATTCAAGGAACCAGACAGGCTATTAATCACCATAGATGCCAGCCTTCTGGGTTGGGGCTCCCATATGGAGGGTCAGATAGCTCAAGGGTTTTGGTCCAGATCAGACAGCACCCATCCCATAAATTGGTTATTGCTCAGAGCTATCTCTCTGGCTCTCAAGCATTTCAGAGTCTCGGTGACCGGCTCCCACGTTCTCGTGTTGACAGACAATATGGCCGCAAAGGCACATGTCAACGGAGGAATGAGATCCAAAGCACTTATGAGGGAGGCAGAACATTTGGGGTTGTGGGCAGAGAAACACCTGTCAATCTCAGTGGATCACATTTCCGGAATTGACAATTCCCAAGCCAACTGGTGGCTGAGCAGTAGTTTAGTGGACCAGGCAGAATGGTCCATTCCTCCGTCCCTATTCAGGGATCTTTCTCTCAGATTCGAAATTCCAGTGTTGGATCTCTTCTCCACTCCTCAAAATGCCCAAGTCAACAGATTCTTCACCAGGTTTCCTTGCCGGGGAGCAGAGGGGACCAATGCTCTTTGTTGCAAATGGCCCGTGGGTCTCCTCTACGCCTTTCCCCTTCTTTTCATCATTCCAGTGGTCACATGGAAGCTGTTGGCGGAACGAGCAGAGCTAATTCTCCTGGCACCCTATTAGCCAAGGAGACCCTGGTTTGCAGACCTGGTCAACCTATCTGTGGCTTCTTCCCCTTGGAGAATCCCGGCCCATCTCATCTCCCTGCACCAAGGGGCCCTGATCTACCTGGAGCCCCCGTGGCTCAAGCTGACCATGTGGTGCTTGAGTGGCAGCAGCTAAGGGAGGCTAATCTCCCAGAGGGGGTTATCCTCACCATCCAGGCGTCTTGCAAACCTTTTAGGAGGCACATCTATGATGCCACCTGGAGGGTTTTCTCCCAGTGGTGCCTCAAGGAGGGTCTCCTTCCTCAGCCCAGTTGGCAGAGGTTCTTAGATTCCTTCAGGATGGCTTGGAGAAAGGTTTAGCCCCCAATACCTTATGTTGCCAGGTAGCGGCTCTCTCCTCAGTTCTTTCATGGGTTTCGCTTCCTTCCTTGTTCCATCACCCCTCGCTCAGGAGATTTTTGAAGGGAGCTTCCAACCTATACCCTCCTGTGGTGCACAGGTATCCTTCATGGGACCTTCACTTGGTTCTTAATGCCCTTACGAAGCTCCCCTTTGAACCCCTTAGAACAGTGTCTCTCCAATTCCTAACTCTAAAAGTAGTTTTCCTTGTTTCTATCAATTCGGCCAGAGGGTTGTCAGAACTGGCCGCCCTTTCTATCAGGCAGGATCTTTGCATCTTTCACAATGATAGGGTTGTTCTCCGTCTGGACCCCTCCTTTATCCCAAAGGTTCCACCGGTCCCAAGACATTGTGTTAACTGACTTCTGTCCCCTTCCACACCGTGACTTAGAGTGCAAGTGGCATACTCTAGATGTCAGAAGGGCTCTTAGAATTTACATCAAGCGCACTTCCCCTTTTAGAAAGACAGAAGTCATGTTTGTCTCCTTTTCACCTTCTCACTTGGGGAGCAAGACCTCTTCCCCTACTATTAGCAGGTGGGTCATGACATGCATCACACAACCCTACAAAGCAGTGGCTCTTCCAGTACCCCATGGTCTAACGGCGCACTCTACCAGAAGTGCGGCCAGTTCAGCCGCCTGGGCCATCCAGGCATCCTTGGAAGAGATTTGCAGAGGGGCCATGTGGACATCTCCATCTCCCTTCATCAGACACTACCGTCTGGATTCCTTTGCCTCGACGACGATGGCCTTCAGCAGACAGGTTCTTTAGCGAGTGGTTCCACTGTTGAAGTGATTGGCCAGACAAGGACCCGCCCATGGACATGCAAGCTTTGGTATGTCCCATTCTGGGCTCTTGCTGCAACATGGAGGAGAATGGGCGTTGATAAATTTACCTGTGAACGCCCTTTCTATATATGCTGCGAGAGAGCCCAGGCCCTTCCTTGGTTCATCCAGAGATGATGGTAAGGCATGTTAATGTATTGGATTGTTTGCTTTCAGAGACACTTCTTCAGTCTGACAAGTATCTTTGCCAAAGCTGGGGATTCTCCTGGGGGCTGGCTTTTTATATACTGTACAAGTACAGACTCAGCTTAATGATGTCATAAGAAGGAGTCTACCCATCCTGGGCTCTCTCGCAGCATAGATAAAAAAGGTGTTCACAGGTAAATTTACCAACGACCATTTTGATTTGGATCGGTCAAACCCTACTTTAAGTATTGTGGTCAATTTGAAGACATTTAAGGACAATTTAGTTTTGTTTCCTGATCTGATCTTCCTCAAAAGGCTGATACATGGTACAATGTGTATATCTCCAGAATCTTTAGAAATGTACTTGTTAGTGAAATTCACTATTTCTGTTTCTTTTATCTCGATCAGTTATGAATAACTTGCACCACAACTTTTATAATTCATATTTGTGTGATGTTCTATTCATTTATTTGGGGAAATTATTGGTTTAGTTCATATTTTACTTCCAGGAACCAATTATCAAATACATAAAAGGAGCAGTCTATCTGTTGCCTCATCCTGCTACATTTTTTTCTGTGGTGAGGTGTTTATCAGAACCTTTTTCTAAATACATAGAGATTTAGAATTTATTGTGGTTGTTATACGTTTAACATTTTCAACATTTGACTTGGAATAGGGTGCCTGTATGGGGGTAGTTGCTAAGGGGAGCAAGTGACAAGTGTTGGATTGTCACAACATGGGTCCCATTCATACTTTACATGTGTCATCTTGCATGAATATACTCCTCCTACACATACACACATGGTACCAAGGCTGGTTGTGTTAACAAAGTGGCCGTTGTTATTTGGTGGTTTTTAGAATGTTGCAGATGGTTGAAAGAGAGGGATATCTTGCTCAGACGGTGGAGGAGCCCTCCATCTCCTAGTCCTGGACTGGGTTGTTAGTCCTTGCCATTGGGCTTGTGTGCTTTATATCCCAGGCCTGGCTTCACTGCAGCTTGGGTCAGGTCCATGCATGATGCCCAGTGCTTACATCTTGTTCCATGTCATCAGCTGGAAGACTGCCTTCTTGCAGTCAATAGTAGAAGTAGGACCTCTGGAAGTGCCAATCAGCTTTGTAGCAATAAGCAATACATACCACATCGACAGAGTTATCCCAAAGAGCTTGGGATTTACTGACGTGTCTAGAATGTGAGGGTGAATACTAGTAGAAGTGGACATATCTTGGGAGTTGAGTTTTGGGGAGTAATAAATTTAAATAAATTATTGTACGCCAAAGAAAATGATGTGAAAATGCAGGTAATCCTCAACTTCCAACAGTCATTTAGTGACAGTTCAAAGTTACAACCAGCACTGAAAAAAATGACATAACAATTTTTCACAATTATGACAGTTGAAGCATCCCTACGGGCACGTGATTTACATTCAAATGCTTGACATCTGATTCACATTTATGACGGTTTCAGATTCCAATCACATTCATGTAATCAATCACCTTTTGCAATCTTCTGACAAGCAAAGTCAATGGGAAAACCAGATTCACTTAACAAATGTGGCAAGAAAAGTCATAAAATGGGGCAAAACTCATTTAACAAATTTCTCACTTAGCAACATAAATTTGGGGCTCAATTGTGGTTGTAAGTTGAGAACAACCTGTAAACCTTGTAGTGTCATTTTATTGTTGGTTTTCAATAACACTTTCAGGATGTGTTTGCTAAACTCAAAAATTGTAATTCATATGAGGGGCATTTTATCTTGTTTATTTATTTAGCATTTTTCTTTACTGTTAATAAAGCAAGCAACTATGTTGTATATAATGTCAGGGATAAGATTTTAATCAACTTTTGCCTATTTTAGAAATGCATATATTTAGAGGAATTTATCCCAGAAGGTTTTTGTTATATTAAAGCATTGTGGCTCAGTTCAGCTATAATAAAAAGTTGATAAAGCATGAAATAATAAATCAAACATATTACCAAGATACTGCATTGCTAATTAAAAACCTGAACATTGTGCCAATAAATATGACCATTAGATGAATCACTATTAACCCCCCTCCCCAGGATTATTGTTGAGGGAATACCTTTATTTATTCATCAGAGTGTTCAACAATCTTCCGCATGCGTGGGGCATATTTTCAAAATCAAGCAGAATTTGCAAAGTGCATTTCAGTGAAATACATTGCACATAGCACAATTGTTTTCTTTCCAGATTGCTTGAGGTATGACTCCAGGGAAATGCCCAAGCAGGCTGCAGGTGCATAAACATACTTTAGATAGCAGCTTTGCATACATTCAGGCTAGTAAATTGCAAATAAATGTTTCAAATTTCAGATTAGCATAATATTTTAGATGGTTTCAAATAAAGTTCTGTGGGCATTTCGTTTGCGGGGTACTTAATTCACTGCTGTGACTTTTAGAAATCTATTATTAATTTAATCATTAGAGAATATAAAGCAGAAATATTTTGTACACTACAAAATAAATTTTAACTGAGTAATAACTATTACAGAGGAAAACCTTTGCTAAAAGGTAAAGGTTCCCCTCGCACATACGTGTTAGTTGTTTCTGGGTCTAGGGGGCGGTGTTCATCTCCATTACAAAGCCAAAGAGCCAGTGCTGTCCGAAGACGTCTTCGTGGTCATGTGGCTGGCTTGACTAAACGCCCAAGGTGCACGGAACGCTGTTACCTTCCCACCAAAGTGGTCCCTATTTTTTTTACTTGCATTTTTTTACATGCTTTTTAACTGCTGGGTTGGCAGAAGCTAAGACAAATAACAGGAGCTCATTCTGTTTCACGCTTCTAGGGATTCGAACCTCCAAACTGGCAACCTTTCTGATCAACAAGCTCAGCGTCTTAGTACAGCACTGCAATTGTACAATTTCTGCACAATTCAGTGGTCTTAGTGTGCCATCTTAGGTTATTTTCTCCACCAAAAAATATAATTTTAGTCGAAGTTAAATGCATATAGCAACTAAAATTGTTTCTCATCAGAACTTTATGATGTGAGATTCAGTAATCAAACTAGACCGTAGTGGTCTTTCTATACCAGCAAATAGGCTTTAATTGGTTTAAGCTGTAGAAAACTGGTTTAGAGAATCAACAACTTACTGGTTTTCATGAACTAAAAAGAATTCATTTTTAAAATAATGTTCTAATTTTAAAATAAATAAAACATTAGCACATAAATATATAAACATAAAACATTTCAAACTAGAAATTTAATTCATTTTACAGATAATTTTATTCCATTATTTCTTTAATAAATTATATTGATTAATTAAGTTTCATCAGATGTATAATAAATCTTATATTTCTATGGAGGATACATTTACATGGAATAATACCTGTTGGTTCAATGGAACATGCTTCTAATTAATGGGTTAAACTGTAAATATTTAGGATTATACCCATAAAGATTGGATAAAGGCTAATAAACTGTGGTTTAATCTAAACAACACTGGGAATGCAATAAAAGGTTGTACTAGAAAATTGGGCATTAACTAGAAAAGTTCACCAGTTCTTCATTGCCTTACTGTGAAGAAAATCAAATGCACACATCCTTTAATCCACTGGGGAGTCGTATTAATCTAACAGCATCAAGGGGCCTCCGATTCTGAATCCTTTTATTTTACTTGATGCACTAAACATAGTTATCTGAACTCTGTTTGGATTATGCAATATATTTTATACATGGAGCTTCTTCTGATAAAGTCGTCCAAAGAACTCCAGAACATAGCTGAACATATTACAGGTAGTCTTCATATAATGACAGCAGTTTGGGCCAGCATTTCTAGATGCTATTGTTAAGCGAATCACTGAGGACATCACATGGTTGTCATTTTTGATCTCCTGCTGGCTTTCCCCTTCACTTGTTGGAACCCAGCAAAGAAAGTCACAAATGGAGTTCACATGACTACAGGATACTGCAAAGTCATAATTGCAAGATGATTGTCTGGATTGTGTTTGTGTGACTTCTCGTTCAGCAAAATTATGAATTTGAAAAGTCAACTGAATGAGGGGTTGTTAAATGAGGACCACCTGTTTACCTTTATTTTATCATCTTTACTAGCTTCCGCTCCATTTTTTGGTTTTGAAGACAATTTTCCGCTAAGCTATTAGAAAAATCTTGTCATATTTACAGGTCTTCTCTGAATGCTCCTTTCAACAGATGTTTGGGTAGATAGTACACAAGATTATACCAGTTTTAGCCTTCAAATATACTGCTTTGCTGGCTGAGCATTGAAGTCCACAAGTCTCCAATTCTGGGCGTTGAAGTCCACAAGTCTCAAAGTTGCCAAGGTTGGAGACCCCTTCTCTAGTGCAGGGGTCCCCAACCACCGGGTCCCGGACAGGTACCGTTCTGTGGACATTTTGTACCGGGCCGGCTACTTTGCTTGGGCGCCGCCATCTTGTTTCGACGGCACTTGAGAAAGTGCTTCCAGGTGAGCTTGTCGGTCATCGATTGGATGGAAAGCGGCGTTTGGGTGCTGAAGGAATCATCGCGCCTTAGTTTCGTCAGGGGGGGAGGCTTCAAACAAAGAGCCGTCCCGATGGCGGTGGAGTATTGCGTTACTCAGGAGGAGATTAAGAAAGAGCCCAAAAAGCCCATCGACCGCGAGAAGGTACAAAGGAGGAGTTAAAGGTGGCGGGGAGAAGCGGGGGACGGCTGGCTGGCCGGTCACTTGCCTTGCCTTGGTCGTGCGTGCTGATGCCAGTACCAGTCCGTGGATCATTTTGTGATGCCGGTACCGGGCCGTGGTACAAAAACGGTTGTGGGCCACTGTTCTAGTGGGCAAACAGCTAAAACGTTTGATACCTCTTTACTGCCATCTATTGATCATCTGAATTTTTGCAAGGGAAAAGGTGTTACCCATTTAAAAAACACCTTTCACAGAGATGCTAACACTTCGCATATAATCTCTTTTTTGTTAATAATGATGCTGTTGTTATTCGAGGCCTCCTAAACATTGAGCACACTGAGTAATACTAAAATTGATGTTGTCTATCTTTAAATATTGCTTTATTTGCTTCTGAGATCATGTTGCTTTTTTAATCTTTCAAAAACCACGTAATGTTGTTGCTGCTTAGAGAATGCTATTTGTAAGTATATAAATAGATAAAGGTATTTTCAATAATTATTAAGATGTTCTGTCATGGAACTGAATGTTGACAGTGCATTCCGGTGTTGCTACATAATCTTTCAGTATTATTTTTGTTTTTACTGAAAGTTAGAACAGGAAAAACATTAAAATATATTCTTTTCTCCATGCAGATAACAATCTTTTCACCATCCGGCATGAAAATTCTAATAAGTGCATCCAAGTTAAAAGCCAGCACCTAATATTAGGAAATTGTGAGGAGACAGACGAGAGCTTATGGACCTGGGTCTCTCAACATCGCCTTTTTAATTTGGCATCCCAAAAATGCCTTGGACTAGAGACTGTAAAGTCTACAAATACCTTAAAAATGTTTGCTTGTGACTCGGAACTCAATCTGTGGTGGCGCTGTGTTGGTGATTCCATCCTCTCCACATCTCAGAATAAACTAGCATTAAAGAATGGAATCCTCACTGTAAGCCTAAACTCTTCTGATGCTTGGAGAAGAAGCAATTCCAGCGATACGATTTGTAAATTTCCATATAGTGGTACGTATTTTCTTTGATTTATAGAAAGGGAAAAAAGAGTTTCAGGCAGAATATGTCTAAATGCTGACTTCTAAGGCAGGGGTCTCCATTCTTGGCCGCTTTAAGACTTATGGACTTCAACTTGCAGAGTTCCTCAGCCAGCTTTTCTGAGTTGAAGTCCACAAGTCTTAAAGTGGCCAAGGTTAGAGACTCCTGTTCTAAGGAGTTCAAAAGAAAGGGAGCATCCCCAGTTGAGTGTTGCATCAAGTGATGATTAAGCGCCAGTAATCTTAATTAATACTCTCACATGATGAACTGGAATTCAGACCTTCCTGCATATTCTAACATACATTGTTTCCAGGTATAGGTGGCAGCATTCTCAGCTATGCTGGGACTATACTGGTTTAGAATTTCGGAAGTTGAAATCCATACTTGGGGTATCTAATAGAATGTTAATTTGGAGGATGCCTGAATGTATTTTGGAATGCATTTGGAGGAGCACTAAGACCGTTAATGTAGTGATTAAGGTGCTGACCTAGAAACCAGGAGGCTGTGAGTTTTAGTTCCGCTTTAGGAATGAAGGCTAGTTGGGTGACTTTGAGCCCATCACCCTCCCTCGACCCAACCCACCTCAAGGTTGTCGTGGGGAGAATAGGAGGAGGAAGGAATATTTGACGTGTTCAATGCCTTGAATTATTAATAAAGTAATGAAGGCGAGATAAAAAAAATCTAATAAATTAAGGAAAAAAAGCATTGCAAATAACTAATGCTCCTTTGCAAAACATGCAGAATTCTCATGATTTTTAAAAGCGCTCAGATTATTGTTGTTGTTGTTGTTTTGCAGGATGAAACAGATTATTTCCAGATGAAACTATCGTGGAAAAATCAGACATTTTGAAATATTAGACATTATGCTGGATTTTTTGAGGGGGGTGGACAATTATTGTTACTGCTTTTGCTAATGCTCTTTGCACTCAAATCTTTGTACATTTGGCATTTATAAAGAATACACAACTTATTTCCTCTGTAGTGGGTTGCTGATGTTACATTAAATCATGTTTTAGCATAAGAGTAGATAATCCATAGGTTCAAGTGCTCCATGCCCAATTTCTTTACTTCTCAAGATCCTTCAAGTTCATGTAGTTAACTTCTAAAAGTAAAGTGCTGGCTTTTAATGGTGGGTTGGTTTATTTTTGCCCCTTATTATGTAGAACAAGCCCTAAAAATAAATTAAAAACCTGACAACATCTATTTTGACTAAGCTGTTTCCCAAAGCCTCCCCCAAATCAGACTCCCAGGTTTGCTGCCTCAATGTTCCTTCGGGGGGGGGGGGGGGAAGCAGGGGTGAAGGATTCAGCCACCTCAAACCACTTCGGAAGGGGTGGTAGGGATGATTTGAATTGGTTCGGAGAGGTGGTAGGGACGATTTGAATCAGTTGGCCCCACCCACACCTGCCTGCCTCCTTCCTTTTAGAGACAGGGGCCTACCAAGCCCCGCCCACCGAACCGGTAGGGAAAATTTTTGAATTTCACCCCTGGAAAAAAGGTGTGTACTGGGCTGGAGAACAGGATTGTAGAGGTTCTTTTTTTACCAATCAGGTAAAATAGTGATGTAAAAAACCAGGGTTAATCCAAAGTGGAAGTGGAAGTTTCTGAACTTCCTTTTTTTACCTTTGCAGAGAAGAAAGTTTTGAACTTAATCATTTTTAAGAAATGGGGGATTAACCATAATGAAATTAGAGGTCTTGTTTTCTCTAATTCGAATGCCAACAAAATTATTTTTAAGTTGAAGGAACTCTGGGGAAGTCCTACAAACTTATTTTTAGCTATCCTTTTTCTATGGTTAGTGCACAGAAAACATGCAGCTCCACTAGTTTTTAGAGTACAAAACCACTCTGTCTTCTCGCTGTAGAAAACAGTGAGCATGTCTAAACAAACAAATGGAAATTACCTCAAGGCATCTTTTGTATTTCTGCCTTGTTCTCCGGAGCTACTTGGTTGACGAAGTCTGTATCACTGTATCACACAGTTGTTTCTAGCCGTATTTGTGTTTATATAACTATGAATGAACGTATTTGTTTTTCTTTTTTTCCTTTCTTCCACCCCACCCTGTAGATCTTTTATTATAAAATTTTATGAAATTATAAGCTCATGAGCAGGAACTGACTTGTTTTTTTACTTTCTGTTTAACAGATCTAAATAGATTTAAACATCTGTACAAATTAATTATAATTATAACAACAAAGTCACCAGATTTCTCCTGATCTAACCTAACCTCCAGCCATTTCAGGCTATTTTTATCTACAGTGGCTGAAGTCCTGTTAGTACAATTATTTAGTTCAGTGTTTTTCCCTGGTTCCTTTATGAGCTTTCAAAACCAGCCTCAATTTCTTCTTCAGCAGGGCAATGAAGTAATTTATTTTATTTTTGTTTATTAAATGTGCTGCGGTATATCTAGCCAGGGTATTGTGACTTTGTGGATTGGGCTTTGCTGTTAACAAAACCAAGTTAATCTGGTGGGATTATCACAGGACAGTCTTTAATTTTTCAGGGATTTGGTTTGTTCTTTCACTTCACATGAGAAGATTGTACAGTCTTTCATGGCTGGTATGAAGAGGCACCTGTTTTCCAACCCAACAAAGGCAGCTTTTATCAGTATCATGTGCAGCCCTTGGAGTCAGAAAATTTGCCCTGTATCTGTTCAATATTCACAACAGTAATAGCAAAAGAATCAGGACAATTAAAATTACCCCACACATAATTTTGAATTGTCATATATCTCCTATATTTTGTATTTAATAATTCTGAATAATGCCCTTCTTCTGTTAGAAAGCCAGCAATGATAGCCAAACAAATCTTGAAACCATCAGTTTCATTTTGACTGCATCCATTGAAAGTTATTTTGCTGAAAATTATGATACCATTTCATTAGCCAACCTGGTTGTTTCATGTTAACCCTAAAAGCTGAAACTTAAAGGAAACTTAAGATCCTCCAAAGTTTATCTGGCTATCTAGTGATAGTGTTACCTAGCTATCCAGTACTCCAGAAGTTATCTATTATCTAGTGTTCAGATTTATACAGTTGTCCAGCTGTCAGTGGAACTCTAGGCAGTGAACACAAGAAAGAACATAATACAAAAATCAATTAAGAGGTAGCTGAATTCGCTCCAGCTGCTGGAAACTGTAGTTTAGTAGCATCTGAAGAGTCTCAGGTTGCTCTCCCCAGTGCTATGATTTTGAAATCATTTTTTTCCTTGGAAAGATTTTTTTTTCATTTTCTGCATGGATAACAAATGTGGCTACGTGTTTTTACTTATTACTTATATTACTTTGAATATTACTTTGAACAAAGAAGATATAGAAAAGAAGATACAGACATGCTGAAGCATGTCCCACTACTTTTTGCTGAAGACTCATTCCTTCTTTGGCCATTTGTATTGTTCCTGAAGTTGTATAGGGTCAGATCATTACCTTGTGATTTTGATACTAGTTTTTTTTTTAAACTATTGATGACCTCTGGCTCCATGTATTGTTGGCTCTACCTAATGTATCTTAAGATCTGTGCATACATGATTCTTCCTACAGTCATACATGTCTTAAAACAACATTTTAAAAAATGTTTATTTTGTTTTATTTTACAACAAATACACTCATTTCCAGGCTTTTTAAAATGTTAAATCTGTTTTTGGTTTCTTTTATGCAGAAAGTTATACCAGGGATGGGAATGCCTATGGAAAACCTTGTGAATTTCCTTTCCTACATAATAATACATGGTATCATGATTGCATTTACAATGAGAAATATCCAGGAAGTAAATGGTGTTCCGTAACCACTTACTTCAATCAAGATGAACAATGGGGCTTCTGCTTAAAAAGAGGCAAGTAGCTTTCCTAAAATAGTATCCTAAAAAGTTAATGTTGTATTAATGCATATTATATATTTTGGTATTTCATGAGAAAAAGGATGAACAGAGCTTCACATAATAGCTTTCTATTGATTACACAGTATTGTTATAAGCAATCATTATATAAATTAAAGTATTAAAAAATTTTTGCCTGAGGTTCCAGTTTGTGTTATAAAAACATGTTCAAAAATGTAGTTTCATCTGAAACCTATAACCTAATTGATCTACGCTTCTTCCTTGTGAATATTGGTCCTCAACAGTTTTAGTGGATCCTGGTTTTTCTCATGTGTTCTAAAAACATGTTGCAGACAGAACAAGGAGAAACGGGGTTGGAAGACTATATCTAGATCCCAGTCTGGATGGCACAGAATCTGGATGATACAGAGAATGTAAATTGAATGCCAGTATTGGAGATGAAGATAATTAGTGTGTGTGTGTGTGGATAGATAGATAGATAGATAGATAGATAGATAGATAGATAGATAGATAGATAGATGATTGATTGATAGATATAGATATAGATATTTGCTCTCATGTTTAGATTAAGTTGATAAGGCAACATGTTCACGAGTTCTAGATAATGGTTATGGTACCTGTAGATCTCAGATATGAATACTTGTCTTCAACAGAGGATGGCTGTCAGAATACATGGGAACAGTTTAAAGATTCTGGAAATTGTTACCAGTTAAACACACAGGCTGCCCTTTCTTGGAAAGCAGCATACCTCTCATGTAAGAAGCAAGGGAGTGATTTGGTCAGCATCACAAGTGCATCGGAGTTAAATTATATCAGAGGTAAGTACAACTTTATATTGCATTCGAGAGGAAAGCTGTCAGTGGCTAATGAGAAGTAAGTGGATTGATTTCAAGATAGATGTTGCTGATTCAGTTAAAACAAGTTCATGCAGAGACAATTGCCACTTAAAAGCAGATAATAGTGCCAGAAAGGTGGATCCTAATTTGAAACCTAAAAGGAGAGTGAGGAGTAAGCTAAGAGATCTAAGTCTATATCCAGAGGACCGCGCAGTCAGCTTCTACATTGTGAAAAGCAGTTGGTTGATTTGCAAAAGTTGAATGGCTCCTATCCATGAGAGACTTTATATTGAATGCTTTCATTCAGACACCCCACTATTGCCAGCATGTTGCTCAAAATAAAACTTTTTTTTTAGCAGATTTGAGATCTTCCCATTATATGTGCTTCACACTGAGGGAGTTAGCCCATTAAATAACTCAGCAATAAGAGAGCTGCTACTTTAAAGTTTAATTATAGCATAAAAGTTGGTAACTCTGAGGTCATTTTATCACAGTCCTTGAGAAGAGAGGGTCTGAATAAATAATCTGTATAATCCGTGCCTCTCATATCAAGTCAGTTTTCTGAAGAAGCCTTAGAGATAAATTTGATTAACTCTTTCAGTACTCTGTCAAATACTGATCATATGGGTATTGTAAAAAGACCTTGGTGATTTGAGGGAATTAGCAACACTGCAAAGCTGTTTAAACCTCCAGAAGAACTGATCACCTCAAGTGCCCATGAAAATAATACCTATTTTGAGAAACTGTCTGCTGCTTCATGCCCTGTTTCAACATGGGATATGGATGTGGAAGAGAACAAAGAGTCCTTGTGGGTGTTTCTTCCTTACTCCCTCTTCTCCCCATAAAACATCACACCATACAGAAAATATAAGTGACAGAAATAAAATAGAGGTTGACAGACAAGAAGAAGTAAGATGCAGTCCAAATCTTGGTGAGCTACTAACCAAGGGTGGCCTTGGACTGAATTAGAGGTACTTCTTACTTAACAACTGATTACTTAGCAGCAGTTTGAAGTTACAACAGACCCTCCTCTCCCCCCTCCCCAATTTTTTTTTACTTGTGATCCATTTCAAAGTTGTGGTCACTGCAGCACCCCCAAAGTTCTTCAACCTTGCTTATTCAGAACACAAATGGTCCCAAAGCTGACTTGTGGGACCTTACAAAAGCTATTTCACGTGAACAAGTTCAGACACATTTTTAAAGAAGTATACTGGGAACTGATAAGGTGTCAGCTCCTGCAGTCAGAACAGAAATAGGTGTAGACTCCATATGTAGCCTATTAATAATTAAAGTTATCACATATTGACTAAGGATCCATTCAGTGTGGACCCTGATAGGCTATCCAAAATATGTTTGGCAAAATAGATAAGTATGGTTCAGTCCATTTCCTGTACAAGCCAGTTTACCAAAATTATTTCACAACTGGGTTTTCTACCCAGTATTTACTCTCAACTGTCTCCTAGGTAAGGGAAATTTTTTAACAGGAAGTCCTAGATATCAGCGCTCAAAACTGATACGGAGTTGCTGGCAGCAAATAGATGTTTAAGTTGGTTGGCTAAAAAACAAAGCTATTTTTTCAGTTTGAAAAATATTCATCAGGGGAGTTTGACCCAATTTTCAAGAAGCCTGTTCTAGAGTAACTTTTGAGTTGTTGCATTCCATGGCCAAGAATGGCTTCTGCCACTTGCCATATCACAAGAGGACATGTACCCAGGTGCCCCAGATATCAGAGATATTGATCATTCAGTGTCAACCTTATGCCCCTCTTAGGCTTAGATATTTAATATCCCACTTGAAAGAAAAACCCACTACAACCTGAATCGCTGGTTGCCCTATTTCCCTCCTGGGCTCTAATATATATATATTATGAGCAGAACAGTTTGTAGGCTATGCTAAGTTTATTCTCAAGGCAATTAGAACCTGTTACATTGAACAGATGGGGGGGGTGTATATCATTAAAGATGATATATTTATCTGAATGTTGTTTCATTCTACTTACCACATATGCCAACTTTGATTAACTGTTATCTGTATTTCATTACTGTATTTCTCCTTTATCTATTTTACCCTGGAATTATATCCTGTATTTTATTTTCATTTTATATTTTGATATGGTCAGTAAATTATTTATCTGCAACTTAATACTGACTTCTAGAGGAAACCAAATGAAAAATAAGTAGATTGGTTTCAAGATTGAATCAGGCTACCAGATTTCATGGCTTGCAGGACAGAATATTTTTCTTAGTTTCCAAATTTGATATTTGAGTGATGATTTTAAAAACATTTAGCTGAACACATAATATTAACAATAAGCCTAGTCATTGGAAGGCAGGCAGTATGCAATCAAAATAATACTAATGCAGGTAGGCTTGTTAATGGACTGTCTAATTCAGCAACCATTCAAAATTACAACAATACTGAAAAAAACTTTATGACCACTCTCTGCATTTATGACCTTTGCAGTGTCCCTAAGCCACATAATCACCATTAGTCAGTATGCATTGTCCTGTTCCTGACCTGTTTTTTTTTCTTCCCCCCCTCCCTTGCAGAGAAGGCAGGTGGAAGAGGAAGGGATTGCAAGAGAGTAAACAGGCACACAATTAATACACATTTAAAAGCAGCATGTTGAACCATTTCTTGCCCCACCCCACATATTTCATTATCTAGAAAGGATATCTAGGTGTAAGCTACAATTTGCGAAGAATAACAGCAGTGCAAAGGTTGACTAGGTATTAAATCTACAAAATGCAGAGTTGGAAGAGGCCATTTAAGATTTGAGTCCAGCTGCGGTCAGTCCATGAATCATAATTAAAGTATTCTAGACAAATGGCCGTCCAACCCCTGTTTGAACCTATTTGCTGAAGCAAAGCCCATCATAGCTCCGCTAAACTGCTTCCATAATTAGATTTTTTTTTCTTAACAGTCCTCTGGAATGTGTCTTCTTGTAACTTAAATCCATTATACCATGTTCTGCACTCTGGAATGGTAAACAACAGATCATAACCTTGTACTGTATAATAGCCTTGGAGGTATTTGAAGAATATTATTATATCTCCCTTCTCCCTAGTCTCTGCAAAATTTCCTCTTCATAATCTAGCTTCTAATTCCTTGATCATTCCCTTTTCTTTCTCTGAAAAAATGATACAATCTAAGAAGAAAATGTCATTTAAAATAAGTCTTCAAGATGTAGTATCTGAATCATTACACTATTATTTCCACTGGCTGTTAATCCCCACTCAGACCACACTGGAGAAGTACATGGTACTGATTATATTTAAATAAAATTAAATTTAACATTGGTTGCATGCCATATAACATTAAACCAAGATTATGTTAGCATTAGTTTGTTAAGCAAGTAACTTGCAATTTTAGGCATCCATTCTAAGCCAAAAATAAATGAGCTGTATTTTATCTTAGTTTTACATTCAAAACAGTATGGAGATATTTAAAAAAAGAATGGCATTGTTTATCACTTGTTTTTTTCATAGAAACCAATACATTCACATGTTTGCGCATTCTACATACCATACACAAGACAGTGAATATATATGTTGTCTATAATATTGCAGTTGAGTACCAGAATACCGCAGATGAGCTCAGACCACAAAAAGATTTGTTTGGTTTGGTTTTACTGTAGTAGGTCAATCCCAACTATGAACTGATTAGCTTGAAAATGTTCTGTTCTACTGTCATCATCTTTGCTTAAAACTCTCTAGCTAAAGATGGTATTGCAGAAATATTTTGGATTGGATTAAATCAGTTGGACGTTTCTGGAGGCTGGCATTGGTCAGATCATAATCCATTGAACTTCGTGAACTGGAATTCAGGTAATTGCTTTTTTCCTCCTGTGCTGTCTTCTCTGTTAATTCACACTTGAGGGACTTCAAAACAGGAAAGAGAACCGTAACAAGAAGTTGCAGAAAAAGATGGAGCTGATACAGAAGAAGAAATAAGTGATAGCAAAACTTCTCACTCGTATTTTTAGTTGACATTGTCCTTGGATGTAGAACTTGGATATCCTGGCATAGACATTGGGCCTCTGTTTATCTAGATGTTTATCTTTCATATCTGTCCATCTAGTGTTTTTTATCCCTTCCCACCATCATGTACATATAAAGCCATTTAACATTCTGTACTCCAGTAACCTCATTATTTGATTCCTCCCACTTGGAATAAGAGGTTATGGTGGCACACTGGTTAGAATGCAGAATTGCAGGCTAACTCACTGCTCACTGCCATCAGTTCAATTCCCACCAGCTCAAGGTTGACTCAACCTTCCAACCTTCCAAGAACAGTAAAATGAGGGCCCAGGTGGTTGGGGCCAATATGCTACTCTGTGAACTGCCTAGGGTTGTAAACCGCCTAGGGCTGTAAAAGCACTATGAAGCAGTATCTAAGTGCTATTGCTATTATGTAACTCATAGCAAACAAATAAGCAACAGGCTTCTACAGTTAGATTTGGGATGTAACAAGTAACTATGTTTTCTGGGGCCAGGGTTGCTCTTGATTCTTTTTTTTTTTTAGTTTGCATTGGCAAATCAAACCATGATTTGGAATACTGAAACCAGAGTAGGCAGACAGTGAATATATATATATATATATACTTCCCATAAAGTATGTCATATCAGCTCTACACACAGCCATCTCAGTTCCTCTCTGCAGAGACTCACCCACCACCATGGCATACATCTTCTTTTTCAGAATGAAACTTAATGTTTCTTGACTCCAGGGGAAACCTGTCCTCCTTGGTGTTCTGTGGCTCAGGTGCTATGAATTATTCCTTAAAAAAAGAAGTGAGGGAAGAGGAGATGGTTCCACGCGAGTGGTGGGTGGGAAAACACCCAATTCTGTTTGCACAAGCAGCAGGCGCCCGCCTCTTGCACAACTTGATCCGCACATGTGCTCTCGCCCATCTGCTGCGCACATATGTAGAGCTGCACATGCATGCTCGCCCACCGTTTCTACAGCCCAGTTCTGAACAGGCCCCTGGTCTAGAATGTAGTGTAAAATCAACAATAGAACTGACTGGGTTGAATTATTTTTAATAAAAAGAATACCAGTTCTATGATTTTAATCTCATCCTTTGCACTCCAATACCTATTCTAATCCATGGTATGATGTATCATTAGCCTAATAGCCGAATCATTACTCTTCTGTAGAAATGCAGGATGTATCTCCACTAGACGGAAATGATTGTGCAGCTATGAATGCTGACACAGGTGATTGGAAGAGTTATCCCTGTGACACTCCACTTCCTTATGTCTGCAAGAAACAAGTTAATGACAGTCAACTGGATTTCCCAGGTGAGTCTGAAATGTGTTGTGAATTTAATTTTGTTCTGGTTTTTGCAGCTAAAATGCCAAATCTTTACATAACAGCAAATATAGCAACTTCAGAATCATTCCAGACTTTCCAAATACTTTCACACAACATACTTAAAGTGACTACTAAATTAACCCTTTATCACGATTCACGCTATACTCTGAAGCGTAACAGCTAGTTCAGAATGTTTGTAAATTTTGTATATTTTTTTCCTCAGTTTAAAACTACAAGTTCAGCCATTAATTTTTTACTTAAATACTTAAAGCCACCCAAAGTTACCTTGAGGTAAGATGGCTTGCCTATAAATTTTATAAATAAACAAGTATGCTGTATGAACAGGAAAAAATCAAAGGCATAAGTACAGATTAGGCGAAACTTGGCTCAAAAACAGTAACTGTGACAGGGACCTTGGAGTCTTAGTGGATGATCACTTGAGTATGAGCCAGCAGTGTGCAGCAGCAGCAGCCAAAAAAGCTAATACAATCCTGGGTTGTATAAACAGGCATAGGATCAAGATCACGTGAAGTATTAGTGCCACTTTATAAAACCCTAGTAAGACCACACCTGGAATACTGAAACCAATTTTGGTCACCATACTACAAAAAAAGATTTTGAGATTTTAGAAAAAGTTCAGAGAAGAACAACTAAGATGATCAAAGGCCTGGAGACTAAAACATACGAAGAATGGCTGTAGTATTTGGGTTTGGTGAGTCTTTAAAAAAAGAAGAATTAGAGGTGACACAGTAGCAGTATTCCAGTATTTGAGGGACTGCCACAAAGAAAGGGGGGTCAAATGATTCTCCGAAGCACCTGAGGGCAGGACAAGAAACAATGCTTGGAAACTGACCAAAGAGAGAAGCAACCTGGAATTAAGGAGAGACTTCCTAATAGTGAGGACAATAAACCAGTGGAACAGCTGGCCTCCAGAAATTATGGGTGCTCCATCACTGGGTGTTTTAAAGAAGGTTCTAGACAGTCACTTATCTGAAACAGTATAGGTTCTCCTGCTTGAGCAGGGGGGCTGGACTAGAAGACCTCCAGGGTCCCTTCCAGCTTATTCTATTTCTATATTTCAAACACAAGCATATATGATAATAGAGAATAATGTGTAGTAGAATTTGGACTGAATTCTTTTTCAGGTAGCAAAATAAAGTTTTTCAGAAAAAAATAATAATTTTCTTTAATTACACTTAGAAGGTTTCAGGGAATTTTTTATAATTTCCATTCAAAAAGATCTCAGAAAATTTTATTTTAAGGATAAAACTTGTTCTCTATGTAAATATGGTCCTGCAGTCTCTTTTCTGACTTGAATGTGAGTAGGGGCAGTTGCAGAAGTTACCAAGAATATAAAACCTATTTTGGCATTAATGGGATTTGTTCTGCATCATTTTTTAAAAAATATCTTGAAAGCAAATGCTGTAAGAGGGACAATTCATGCAGGCTAACTTTGTCTTCTACCAGCTGAGCCTTTTTGTCCATCTGATTCAGTATTGTGTACTGTGACAACAACTCAGATTGCTTTTTTTAAAAATCAGAGATGCCAAAATTTGAACTATAAATCTATTGCATCCAAAGTTTGTTCCCTCTGAGCTATGATCCTTTCCTATGGTATCAGTTCTGTATCATTGCTTTTAAAAATTATTGTATTTTCTAGCAAATTATTTTCAAGTTCTTTTGGGTTTTTTTTTTAGATATTCAGAACAATGTTGAGACTCAGTGTGAATCTGGCTGGTATGCGAACAATGGATTTTGCTACATGCTAAAGAACAACATTGCTTCGTGGAATGATTCCTATCAGTTATGCAGTGAACTCAATAGTAGCCTGATCAGTATACATTCCTTAGCAGATGTTGAATTTGTCATTACAAAACTCCATAATGGTAAGTTGGAATAAACATGGATAGGAGTTGCTCCTGTTTTTCTGTTTAAACAGTACTCTCAATTTGAGGTTGGAATGTACAATAAAAAGTATTTGATTAAAGTTTAATCTAAATCTCTGGAATTACTAAATCTATAACCACATGTTCCTTAACTTACAGATAGTTGTTGCTTAATGACCACGATTGGAGCCAGCAACATGGCTGTTAAGCAAGACATTCCATGACCACAATAGACTTAGAGTCTCACTTCCACCACAGTCATTAAGCAAATCAATCACAGTCGTTAAGCAAAACTTCACATGACTTTGACTTGCAATTTTATGGCTGGCTTCTCCATTGACTCCGCTTGTCAGAAGCCAGCTGTGAATCAAATCGGTATTACGTGATTGCAATGATACTGCAAAGGATGCAAGTGTGAAGAACCAAAGTTTTCAGAGCAATCATAACTTTGAACAATTGCTAATAGAGCAGTTGTTAAGTGAGGATTATTTGTATTTATTGTACCCTATAATTATTATTAAGTGTTGTACCTGATGATTCCTGACTCTTGACGAATGCATCTTTTCTTTTATGTACACTGAAAGCATTTGCACCAATACAAAATTCCTTGTGTGTCCAATCACACTTGGTCAATAAAGAATTCTATTCAGTGTGACAAATGCAGCAACAAAACAAAAACAGTATATGCTATTACTCTGGGTAAAAATCTATCTGCTAGACAAACCTCTTTAATTCCATTATTATGATGACATGAATGAGAAGTGACCATAGAAAAAGTTCTATTTTTTATTAGATGGTTTCTATTTTATCAGAGAGGTTGATTCAGAGGGAGGAGTCAAGCAGGGAATTAGTTTGGAATCCATAGGTAGGCATAAGAGGGCAAGGTCTGTCCCTTTATGCTTACCTATGTGTTGAATCTTTCCTAGTCTGGTCCAGGTGCAGATTGTCAGTCTGGGAAGATTCCTATGAAATAAGCACAAACAACAAAGCAGCTAATTGAACTCGATGCACGTGGATCTGGTTGTCTGTGCCTAAATACTTTTGCCTCAATAATTTTTGAACTGCTTGAATTTCTGCTTTAATTGTAGATACAAAAGACAAAATATGGATAGGATTAATGAATAAAGAGATTCCAGCCTTTTTTAAGTGGTCAGATGATTCCAAAGTAATATTTACATACTGGGATCAGAATGAGCCAAGGGTTTCCTTCAAAAGCTTTCCAAACTGTGTCTCCTATTCTGGAAAGGTAAGGATCTCTTGGCATGTTTTATGATTACTTGACTCTAAAGTGTTTTGTAAACGTCATAAAAGGCAAAGTGTATGACTCGTTTTATCAAAGAGGGCTAGTAAACAGGGAGGCTGCAGAGTTCTGAAAGATGACTGCGAGGTCATTCACATAATCTTTTGGTTATGTGTAATCGAGTGCGATGATGCAACTCTCCACTTACTGGAATTTCACCAAAATGATTTACTACTTTGAAAGAAATTTCAAATGCAAAGATCTTTTATGAGACTGAATAAAAAGTGTTTAAAAGCTGCAGGTTTTTTTTTTTTTCCTGTTTAGCCATCTTAGCCGTGTGTACTGAGAATCAAGCCTCTCTCATTTCAATAGAACTTAACATTCATTATTGCAAATTTAAATTTGGTGCAGTCCAGAAAAAGAGGTGAGATTTTCTATAACTTGTTCACGGGAGTAACAGAAGAAATAATTAATAATTAAGTTTAATTATACATTAATAGCAATAGCACTTAGACTTACATACTGCTTTATAGTGCTTTATAGTGCCTTCTCTAAGCGGTTTACAGAGTCAGCCTATTGCCCCCAACAATCTAGGTCCTCATTTTACCCACCTCAGAAGGATGGAAGGCTGAGTCAACCTTGAGCCTGGTGGAATTCGATCTGCCAAATTGCAGGAAGCTGGCTGTCAGCAGAAGTAGTTTGCAGTACTGCACTCTAACCACCGCGCCACCGAGGCTCTTTTATGCTATCTCATTTTAAAAATTCTATGAGAATTATATCAGAGTTATATTTCAAGAATTTTAATAGGGAAATAGTTTTTTCTATGTATTTTTATAAGTGCAAAAGTACATGAACAACTGAAAAACAATTCATTTGGATGATTATGTCTTTGAGAGTGCTAAAATTATCAGTTTCCTTTTCTTTGTAGTTTGGCCTATGGAACATCCTACCTTGTAACAATAAACTTAAGTTTGTGTGTATGAAAAAAGGAAAAGTTTTAGAGGAACCAAAATCTGATAAAGCTTGTTCCCCAAGTAAGGTAAAGAACAAAAAATTATGTTCTAAATGAAAGATGAACTTTAATTAAATATACTTCATATATTCAACATTCTTGCTGCTTCAAGTTCTATAAGAAGTTATAACTTGGAAGTAAATTTTATAGATTTGTTCCATAATTCTTCTCATTTCTGTGTTGTGATTATTTCTTTAGTTTTGCATCCTCATGCATTTCTTTATTTGTTCAGTCTGATCAATTAAATTAAACTCCAGGATCTTTCTGCTCCATAAAAATTTACTTACACTTTTTTGCCATTCTTGTACAACCAAGAAAGCTTTATGTTTTCCACCTTTCAAGGTTTCTTTTAATTTCTGTCCATAATTTGACATAAATATTTTGATCCATTTCTTAATTATTTCCTGTCAAAAAGAATAACACTTAGATTTATATACCACTTTACAGCAGGGATTCCCAACCTGTGATTCATGCCCCCCTACTAGGCTGTGGGCTAATCGTCACTGGGCCACATGAAGGGCCGGCCAGTGCGTGGCCTCTGTGCAGGCAGAGTGTTGTCATGGGTGCTTATGGCCCCACTCGTGTGAACCTTGTTGTAGGCACTCATAGTCCCACTTGCAAAAGCCTTGTCATGGGCACTTGTAGATCCACTCAGGCAAATGTCATCAAAAGTGCTCGCGCCCAACTTGCACAAACCTTGACGCGGGCTTGTTTGTGAAAAATAAGAGGGCAGAAGCAGATGGACTGCTTCCATTAACTCGCCATTCCTATCTTACAATTAATGTGATCACTTTATGTCACATGTTGCCTTTACTTTTGAATAAATGATTATCATCCTTTAAATTAGGAATGGAAGAAACATGGAGATTATTGCTATAGGATTGACAAGAATGAAGTCGTCTTTGGAAGTGTGTGCAATCTTACTATAGCAAACAGGTATTGTACACTGTTACCCTTTGAATGTAAACTTTCTTAAATTTTAAATATTGTGCTATATCTTGTAGAAATGTTCTCTTTAATCCTAGCTAAATACATTTTGTACATCTGATGATAATTGCTCTTTGTATTGAATCTCTGACCTTTACAGATTTGAACAAGAATTTATAAATAATTTAATCACAATGCATAATAAACTTGAAGAAAAATATTTCTGGACTGGCTTGCAAGATATCAGCTCATCAGGAGAGTATAAATGGGGAAGTGTGGATGGAAATAATGAACTACTAACATACACAAATTGGGGTTCCTTTCAACCAGGTAAAATATTGAACTTAGTGAAGTGCTAATACTTGTTTCATAATATAGCCTTGGGCGACTGTTTTCTTAAAATATCACATAAATAATTGAAACATCAACTTTTTAGGAATCCGTGGAGGATGTGTGGCAATGTCAAATGGAAGATATCTTGGAAAGTGGGAAGTCAAGGATTGCCAAACATTTAAAGCTTATTCCATTTGCAAGAAATACATTGGACCAAAGAGAGAAACAGAGATAATGCCAAAAATCACTGACCCTTGCCCACAAGGGTGGTCAAGGGGTTCAGGTCTTTCTTGTTACAAGGTATTATATCAAGTCTACTAAATTATTATATCCTTTCTGTTGAATTATATTCTCTTGGATCTTAAGAAAACATACTCTTGTACTCTCTTCGACTACCATAGCTCCCATCATATATTAACCAAAATTATATATATATTCCTTCCTTCTCTCATGCTCTCTCTGTCTCAGATGGAATAATGTTCACTGGTTGGGCAGAAATGTTGGATATGGGATCAATTTTGTGATCTCCTAAACCAGGGGTGTCCAATTTGATTTAATTGAGGGTTGTGTTTGACATCAGGGAGTTGGGGTGGATGTGGCCAGGGTGGGCATGGCCAGTATGACATCACTTGTGGCAGCACTTCAGGTGACCTGAGCACTCTGCCAGCAAAAACAGGCTCCCGAGCTCTGTTTGCAGCTGGGACGGCCTCCTGCAAGCCTCTGCCAGAAAAACAGAGCTCAGAAGGGCTGCTGGCAGAGGCACCGCAGGCTGGCCCTTTGCTATTTCCAGGGCAGCCCTGCGTGCCAGATCTAAGCACCCCACAGGCCGGATCCATATCCCTGGCCTTGGGTTTGATGCGCCTGGCCTAAACTACCTAAGCTTTAATATTAACTCCACAAGAAATGCTTTTCTAAAAAACAAAAACTGAAACAAATTACTATTATTTGCTACATATTTTCCCACAGCAAGATTTTAAAAGTATTTTTAAATTTTCTAAGTCATGAAAATAAGCTTTTTAAAAAATAATGCTTCCCCGAATGCAACTTTTGAACGCATACTTTACTTTTTAGAAATATTTCTGCAAGCAAATCAATGTTGTGTTTATGGATCTTTGAGCGAAGGAAAATAGGTGCTGGTGGGCTTCATTCAGTGCTACTCTTTCTACTGCAACAAAATCTATTATGTCAGACACTGTGAATTTGCCCTAATACAGATTCTTGTTGAGTTCCTTTGGCAACTTCAATCTTGAATTATTTTGAGACGCTCTGAGTGGTTCTGTTAGCATAATTTGGAGGAATTCTATGGAGTTCCCAATTTTTCTAAAGCTCTCTCTCCCATCCCTTATGTCAGATTCTTCAGAGATCAGAGAGGCTGCCTGGAAAAAAGAAATATATGAAAAATCATTTCCTTCATATAGAACTTCAAATGAATGGAATGGCAGTCTTGGGACTTGATAACCAACCAAAGAAATGAAATGATAAATTTGAAGTGAAGCAAAACAGAAATGCAATAACTAGATTGGAAAGTTCATTAATCTCTAAAAGTAATAGGCATATATGTCTAGAAAAAAAAATGAAATAGTAATATTATACAGAGATAACATGGCTTTTTTTCCTATTTTTTTACAAAGTTTTTTCATAAGGAAAGAGTGCTGAGAACCAGAACTTGGGAAGAAGCTGAGAGATTCTGTGAAGCTCTTGGAGGACATCTTCCTAGTTTCAGCAACTCAGAAGAAATTAGGGAACTCCATACAATACTGAGGGAGATCATCAGGTGATGTGCTCAAAAGTCTAGCATTTTAGTGAATTCAACTGATGTCTAAATAAACTCAAAAAATTAGAATATCGTGCAAAAGTCCATATGCAACTTAAAAGGCGAAACTAATATATGAGATAGACTCATTACATGCAAAGCAACATAGTTCAAGCCGTGATTTGTCATAATTGTGATGATTATGGTTTACAGCTCATGAAAACCCCAAACCCACAATCTCAGAAAATTAGAATATTACATGCAATCAATAAAACAAGGATTGTACATAGAACAGTATTGGACCTCTGAAAAGTATAAGCATGCATATGTACTCGGTACTTGGTTTGGGCCCCTTTTGCAGCCATTACTGCCTCTGCAGCGTGGCATGGAAGCTATCAGCCTGTGACACTACTGAGGTGTTATGGAAGATCAGGATGCTTCAATAGCGGCCTTCAGCTCTTCTGCATTGTTCGGTCTCATGTCTCTCATCTTTCTCTTGGCAATGCCCCATAGATTCTGTATGGGGTTCAGGTCAGGTCAGTTTGCTGGCCAGTCAAGCACAGTAATCCCACGGTCATTGAACCAGGTTTTGGTGCTTTTGGCAGAGTGGGCAGGTGACAAGTCCTGCTGGAAAATGAAGTCAATATCCCCATAAAGCCTATCTGCAGGAGGAAGCATGAAGTGCTCCAAAATCTCCTGGTAGACGGCTGCATTGACCCTAGACTTAATGAAGCACAGTGAACCAACACCAGCAGATGACATGGCTCCCCAAGTCAACACAGACTGGAAACTTCACACTGGACTTCAAGCATCTTGCAGTGTGTGCCTCTCCATTCTTCCTCCAGACTCTGGGTCCTTGGTTTCCAAATGAGATGCAAAAGTTGCTTCCATCAGAAAAGAGGACTTTGGACCACTAAGCAACAGAGCAGTTCTGTTTTTCTTTAGCCCAGGTAAGGCGCTTCTGACGTTTGTCATTCAGGAGTGGCTTGACGAGGAATACGACATTTGAAGCCCATGTCCAGGATCCATCTGTGTGTGGTGGCTCTTGATGCACTGATTCCAGCCTCAGTTCACTCTTTGTGAAAGTCCCCGACATTTTTGAATGGCCTTTTCCTGACAATCCTCTCCAGGCTGCGGTCATCCTTGCTGCTTGTGCACCTTTTTCTTCCACACTTTCCCCTTCCATATAACTTTCTATTAATGTGCTTTGATACAGCACTTTGGGAAACTTCCTTTGCAATTACTTTTTGAGGCTTTCCTTTCTTATGGAGGGTGTCAATGATGGTTTTGTGCACAACTGTCAGGTCAGCAGTCTTTCCCATGATTGTCATTCCTACTGAACCAGACTGAGAGACCATTTAAAGGCTCAGGACCCCTTTGCAGGTGTTATGGCTTCATTAGCTGATTATAGAGTGGGACACTTTGAGCCTAGAATATTGAACCTTTTCACAATGTTCTAATTTTCTGAGATTGTGGATTTGGGGTTTTCATGAGCTGTAAGCCATAATCATCTCAATTATGACAAATCATGGCTTGAACTATCTTGCTTTGCATGTAATGAGTCTATCTCATATATTGGTTTCATCTTTTACGTTGCATTACTGAAATAAATGGACTTTTGCACGATATTCTAATTTTTTGAGTTTCACCTGTATCTTCATGTATTTTATGGCAACGGATGTGATAAAGTAGCAATATAGCTTTTAAAATACTTGAACAGTCAAGCAGTCTTAACCAGTCTCTTAGGGGCATCTTGAGGCTGAGGTAAGAGAGGCAAATGGTTTCTGTACAATTCCTCTCAGTGAATGAGAAGATCCTCTGCTTTAATTTCCCCCAACAATTTAATACACTACAATGTGATTTCTGTTATAAACTGGAGAAAATTGTTTCAAGGATCAATTAAAGGAACTCTCCAGAGTTGAATCTTTCCAATATTTATATATCATCTCTTTTATATGCTGATTACCCTGAGGAGTATGTGTGTCCCCATCACCATCACCATCACCATCATGAAATATTTCATGTAGTCGAAGACCAGCTTAAGGAGAGTCTGTATTTGAGATTGTTTCTAGAAGAAATAAACACTGTTAGAGACAGTGATGATCAGGCAGAAACTAATAGACTTTGGGGCATAGAGGGAAGACAGCAAACAACATTGATGGATAAAACTAGAGATATTTCTGGAATGTCCCTGGAAGAGTTGCAGGTTGTTTACCAAGGTCAGACAAGTTAGAGGACATTCGTCTCTATTAAGACCAACTCAAGGGCAGCTGATTAGCCAATTTGCTAAACAAAAGATTTGTGACTGCCAAAGGACCTGCTGAGTTACTGTATTTTTTATTTACTGTATATACTTCGGGTAAGCCAAAAATTGTAGGTGTCAAAATACATGACAAAAACCAGGCTTGGCTTTTCTGCAGATGGGCTTATCCATGAGTATATACATAATACGTTTTTAAAGTACTAATTCCCATATATTCTCCTGGATAAGCCCATCGGTGAATAAATAGACCCACAAAATGTTTAAAAAAATATATGAAAGGTTGTCTATCAGCAGATAGCACATTTTTTATGGTATTTTGCTCAAAAAATCCAGGGTTGGTTTATCTACGGATGGATTTATTTGCAATTATATATAGTACAGAATTTATTTATTGACTGGCATTTATATCCCCCTAAGTGCTTTGCCTTCCACTACATAATGCCACTCAGCTTCTATCTTTGACTTTTTTTTTCCTTGGTGATTTCTGTGTCCAAATTCCAGACCATGGAAGCCAAGCCCCCATTTCTTCTTTCTTTGTTTTTTAACTTACAATCAGTTATGTGTTTATATAAGCTTTATATGTGCAGATTCTCAGGGGAAAATTTATAAAGAAAAGTATATGCGGTGCTTGAACCAGCAGATTGGCAAAATAATTATCCACATGCTTTCAGGTTTCAGTATCTCACAGAGCAATTGTCTTAAATGATGAAAATGATCACCAAATACTCACAAGTAATAAAACAATTAAGTTGAACATTCCTTTGCATATTTACTTTTTTATTTACAGTGATGACAGATGGGTCTGGATTGGGCTAAATAAGAGGAATCCTGATCTTCTGGGTTCATGGCAATGGAGTGACAATAAGCCGGTAAGTTAAGCTGACCATACCTAGAATACTAAATGATCCAATTGTAGCTGGAAGAATATTAGTGAAATTCTGAAGTTGAAAAGCTTTTAAAGAACATTTTGCACAGGAAAGGTAAAACAGGCTTTAAATAATAACTTCAAATAATGTACAGTAGCTTAAATTGGTTATGAAAATGTTCAGTAAACCAAAGCCTATGTCATTAGACTATTCTATATGAAAATTACTTTGTGGAGTATTTGTTTTATTTAGACACAATTACACACATGGAAGTCCTCATTTAGGGACACTTCTGTGGTCATTTCCTAGGGAGGGGGGAAAGGAAGGAAGGAAGGAAGGAAGGAAGGAGAAATACCTATATAGGATTCAGGCTTTCATATAATGAATATATAGTTCTGGATTATGATGTGACTTTTACATACTCTTAATGTGACCTTTAACAAAGGCTTTGTCATGAAAGTTCAGAGGATAATCTGGTTCAATTTACTAAAAACATATATCTTAATGAATATTGAAAGTACTCTTTTTATTTTTCTCAATATTCCTGTCCCTGCAGTATTGGGATGTTGCGGCTATTGTTACTAAAACATACTAATTAAAATTAATAGCATACAGCTTTAAAACCATTGTTCCTCCATAGATCTCTTCTGTTGTTATGCCTCTGGAATTTAGAGAAGATGACTATGATCTTCGAGATTGCGCAGCTGTCAAGGTACATTTTGACGTTTTTGATCACTATAGAGAAGGAAATACTGGAAGAATCTGTGCTATTTTTTGTAAAATAACTCAGTTGACCTCATGCTTGCCAATAAGTCCTGCAATTTAGCCAGTTAGACTGCCCTAGGGGCTTTTTTTAGCTTGTACTCTATTACATTTTCTTTTTACTATGGAATTGCTTCATCACATTTAGCAGGAAATCAGGTCTTAATGTACAGTCCTAAAAAAAATGCGTCTGTGTGAGGGAATACTGTACTGCTTCCACAGCTTGCCTGTTTGAACAGCCTAGGGGAGAGATGTAGGAGGCAAGCTTGCATTGCTGTGGTGATTTTGGCCTTCTTGTTTTCTCTCACACAGTCACCTTGATTTTGAATGGAGGAAATTAATACATCCATTTCAAATGGAGCCAGAAACAGTTCTGGAATTTTTAAACAAAACGAATCCAAGATTGCCTTTGTGGCTTTACTGTCTCATCCCCAGAACACCATAATCTTATTTCTGGCAGGAACATAGACATAACTAAAATCTCCTGAATGCTTGCAGCCTTCTTGCAAATGCCCTGGCATGTGAATCTTATTCATCTTCCTATCTGTCTGATTAGTTAGGTTTGCTGTCCTAACTTCAGAATAAAACAGCCTTTTTCAACTGTGTTATGTTTGTAAATATTGCATTGGAATGCAATAATGTGCATAATATAATTTATCTTGAAAAGTATAGTAGCAGTGATCCTTTCAATATATTGTTTTCATTAGTTGGAAAAAGAAATACTATTTTAAAGTAGGCATGTGTAGTTTTTGACAAATATTTCAAATATATTTGCTTATAAACATAACAAGCATAGCATGGCAATTCCATACTTCAGTTCTGAGTAAGTATTGCATTGGCAGTAGTTTAATTTAGTTAGAAGTAAGTCCCACTGGATTTAATGGGACTATTCTCAGCTAAGGGAAAGAACATTTAGCCCTTATCTTTCTTGATTCTTTTCTACTTCTGCATTTACCATTCATCTGTATCCTGCTTTTACATATTGGAAATCCAGATATATGCCTGGAATATTTCCTTTTTGTTGATTACCAGCTGAAAATAATATCTTTCAAAATGTGATTTTCCTCATCAAGCAATTACCCAGTATTAAACAGAATATTTCTGTAACAACAGTATTTGTTGTGATGCTGGCGCAGTAGTTAGAATGCAGTATTGCAGGTTAACTCTGCCCACTACCAGTTCAAGGTTGGCTCAGCCTTCCATCCTTCCGAGGTCAGTAAATAAAGACCCAGATTATTGGGGGCAATATGCTGACTCTGTAAACTGCTATAAAGCACTGTGAAGCTGCTTATAAGTTTAATTGGTATTGCTATTTTTTTAGCCTGTAGCTAGAAACCCTTATACATTTAAAAGAAAATTCTACTGAACACAGAGATTTATTTCTAATGATTAAATGAGCTAATAGGGAAGGAAATCTTTTTAACAGAATTTAGTTATGGACACTTACTTACTTCAGAGTTACTACAAAAAGAAATGCATATTATCATTGCTTTTTTCTTTTTTTGTAATTATACAGACCCTCGGACGAAGACGTCGGCCGCTGTATCATATGTACCTATTTGAAGATAGAGAAGAGGATTTCTACTTAAAACCTTTCCATTGTGATGTACAACTTGAATGGGTATGCCAGATCCCTAAAGGTAAAAATGTGCTTTTGTTTTGTTTTTTTAGAAAGGCGATCTACTGTATTCAGCATGGCTCATTCCAGATAAAATATGTAGGATAAAAGCATTAAAATATAGGATTATCTTTTCCTTTGTTTTTTTCAATATGCCAGCATTATGATTGGCCAATTTCCTGTAACTCTAAAAAAAAATCTGAGTTCTGAAAACGTTCTCAGTTTTTTCCTCCAAACTTTGAGTTCGTTTCCACCTGACAAAAGTTTGAATCAAATGTTGAAATCCCATCTTTGGCATACATTATTTCAAGAACGTGTGTGTTACATAAAAGTGTTTTCTTTCTTTTTCTGCCCTACTGTTAACCAGTATTAGTATCCCCCAACTAGGATTTGGCAGTGTCCCCCAGACTTCATGATTTTCATGAGTAACCTTATTTTTTAGGCAAGGCTTGGCAGACCTGATTTGGCTGAATAAGAATCTTTAGTGCCAGCAGCAACAAAACCAAACAAGCATTGATGGAAATGTACAGATGCCTCTCATTCTTGTAGTAGTTCCAGATCCGTGGCTTTTTCTTCCTACAAATTAACAGACTCTTAAGGTGTCTTTGAAGCAGGGCAATTATTGAAGATAGGCTTAATTGCCAGTTCTTGATCTGAGAACCACAGGGCCGCTGTATACTGTCTAAATGTAAAACTACTTTTTGACTTTCCATCCAATTTAACTAAAGAGCCAACAATGAGGTTAAAAGGAAAAAAAAGCACTGCCTGATAGCAAAACAAGGCTGCCTCTCAAACTAGGTATTCAAAACATTATGTTTTAGCTTCGTGGGTAACCCAGGGTTTTTCAGTTGGACTTCTGCAGAATCCTAGCTTTCTGCGAGAGGTTATAGTGGGTTCCCTGAGGGATCGTGATTTGTTTTTTTGTGTGTGTTTGTTTTTTAAAAAGGAGAGACTGAACAAAACACCTCCAACCCCCGATTGGCCCCCTGGAGCCTTGCATGAACTCCTGGCTGGGGCAGGAATTACACACACACACAAGTTAGTAGGTGAAAAGCAAGCAAGGAGGGAGGAACAGCAGTTGGTGAATGAGCCTACAAAAGTGAGATTTCCTGTATGGGGTCTCCTTGCCAGCTCGCCAGCCTGTTTTTCTCCAGGTGTGTAGCAGCCTGGGGTGGGAGGAGCTATCTCCAGGCGGATACGGAAGATCTGGGACTGGCCTGGTCCAGGTTGCAACCACGCACAAAGACAGGATGGAGGGAAGGAAGCAGGGGAAAGGGAAAAAAGTCATTCTTTATTTTTAGTTTATGAACGCTGTTAAAAACACATAGTACCAACACACGAAATTAATATAATAATTTTGTAAATTCTGGCCTATAGTTGAGGTTGAACGTGCAGGGGTTCCTCGAGGGTTGAAAAATATTTCAAGGGCTCAAGGCTCAAAAGATTGGGAAATAAAATTGGTATAGCCTAACTCAGGTGCTGAAATACTGGGAGACAGTGTTTTCAAATCAAAAATTCTTTTTATGTTTTGGAACAAGATTTTATTACAGAAATATGGCCATTGATAATTAAAGCGGGGTGATTTCTTTGCTTTCTTTTTATTGTTGGATATAAAATTAATTCCATTGTATGAAGTAATTGTTCTCTGAATAATCATATCTATTTTATTCCATTTGTACTGCTATTTGCAGGACTCTCTTGGAATATGATATCACCTCTTTATACAACTCTTTACAAGAACTCTATGGATTTTTGATCAGTTAAATGTTGGATTTTTGGGGGGAACCACTTGAATCCAAAAGTGTAATATTAATAGCAAAGAAAACTGCCTTAGAACTTGGATACTTTGAATTAGATTCAGTTTTTTAAAGTGACTCAAGAGACTTTATATGTATGGAAAGATAAATTATTGTTGAATTCAAGTTTGGACATTCCTGTTTTATTAGAAGGTCATACATTTCCAATTGTAACTAAAAAAGTGACAAGTAGCCTTTTTCTAACCAAGGATATATTAGTACAGGGCAGTTAAACTCATGGCCCAGATGCATCACGCACTGGTCATTCCCACATCCAGTTTAGCAAGGGGAAAAAGTCGTGATATGTCATGTGACGCCACTGTGATGATGCGAGTTTGACATCCCTGTATTAGTACATCCAGTGATAGGCTTTTTCTTTATCAACAGGTAGTACTCCAAAGAGACCTGAATGGTACAAACCAGGTAAGATTATTTCTTACTTTTCATACACTTTATTGCAGTTCAGGGACCTTTGTTTCCACAGCCTCATAGCAGTTTTAAAAGAGATGGGATTGTTAGCTTAATTCCAGTTCAAGTATTCAAGATCCGTGGTGGCACAGTGGTTAGAATGCAGTACGGCACTCGGAGTCTCACCACATTGACTCAGCTTTCCGTCCTTCCAAGGTGGGTAAAATGAGGACCCAGATTGTTGGTGGCAATATGTTGACTGTAAACTGCCTAGAGGGCTGTAAAGTACTGTGAAGCAGTATATAAGTCTTACTGGTATTGCTATTTCAGATAGCTGGAATGTGCATGGGAGTTTTTACACATTGCATAAATCATGTATTTTGTAAAACACTAAACATACAGTAGCATTCCATATATTCTTTGTGTGTATGCAAGCGTGTGTGTGTGATTGAAACTTGAAATAAGATTTATATAACAAAGTATTACCTTTATCCAGAAGGAACTTGGCGAAGCTTCAGGAATAACTAGGAAGGATCCTTTCAACTCTTATTCTGTAATGTCAAAGTGTCATGATGTCATTGCATAAATGGTGCGCTCATGTCATGATGCCTGATGCACGTACATCATATTATTTGTACGCGGATGGCATGAGATATATGTCACTTGCTCCTATTCCACACAAATACCCATAATCACTAGAATAATATGTTTATATTCATTCAGTTTATATCTGGTTGATTATAAATACTAAATCATAAGTGAAATGCAGAAGTTACAGACAATGATAATTACCTTCCCAACATGACCATTCATGAACCAGTTTTAGGTGTAACCCAGTCTTTCTTGCAGTAGAGTTGATAAAAATATGTAATTAGTAAGAAAATTGGCCTGTTTAATTCTCAGAGCATATTAATAAACTTGTCAACTTTAGCAAATTATTGTGTGATGGAGTAAGTTGTAATGTCTTTGCTTGAAATCAGACTTGGAGGAACTGAAGTCAAATTTAGTCATTTGTCAGGCATCCCCAACCTGTGGTCCGTGGCCCACTATTGGGCCGCAAGCTAATCGCCATTGGCCACATGAGGGGCCTGCTGGAGCGCACGCTTCTGCGTGAGCTTCTTCGTGGGCACTTGTGGCCCCACTCGTGCGAGCCTTGTCGTGGGCGCTTGTGGCACACATGCACTTGCCCCTCCCACAAAATCATCCCCTCCCTCATTCGGGGCTGCCATCCCTGAAAGGTTTGGGGTACTCTGTTCTAAATCAAAAATGCCAAGCATTTTTTTATTTTTATTCACATAGCCTCCATGTTATGTGATGATTCAGATTGCATGAATTTGCTGGTTCGTGTTAGGTTGTACCGAATGTAAGCTTCGTATGTGATTTTCTTTCTTTCTTGTAGATGAAGAAGGAATTCATGGGCCAACACTGAATATTGATGGGTCAGAATTCTGGTTCGTGGCAAATAAGCATCTGAGCTATCAAGAAGCTTCCTTGTATTGTTTGGAGAATGGAAGTGATTTGGCTTATGTGACCACCTTCACTGCTCTGAATGGCATTCTAAACACAATTTTAAAAGTAATGCATTAATTTATATTTTGGGTGGTTTCTATTGAATGAAATGACTGGCAACATCCCTTTTCTTTGTGGATTTTGATGGAGGATATCATGAAGTCATTAGGAAATGTAATGCAAAAGTTACAGGCATTAAACCTATCAGAGACAAATTACTTTATTTTTCCATAAAAATGAGCAGGAAATCATGCTGCTTCTTGTTGTTCAGTAATTTGTTGCTAAAATTCAGCAATGAGATCTGGGTGACCCTGGAGATTGTGTGAAATCTGTGGGTTGCTCGTACTTGCACATTGTGGTATGGTGTTACCATGTGCACCGCTACTTGCTCTCTATCCATGAATAAATGCAACAATAAATAGTTAATCTTGGGTTGATTTATTAAGATATTTGGCTTAGTTCATTTGGAAGAAATCAGAGAATGAAGCCAGTTGCCATAATTGAAGCAAACTATGACTACTTCTTTCTCTTGAGTTTTTTTTTTCTGGATACAGGTAGTCCTTGACTTACAGTAATTCTTTTAGTGACTGTTCAAAGTTAATAACAGCACTGAGAAAAGTGACTTACGATTGTTTTTCACACTACTGTTGCTGCATCCATGTGGTCACATGATCTAAATTGAAATGCTTGGGCCTCATATTTATGACATTCAGTGCCCTTACAAACTTTTTTGGACCTTCTGACAAGGAAAGTCCATTGGGAATCCGTAATCACTTAACTGTGTAACTAACTTAACAATTGCAGTGATTCACTTAATAACTGTGGCAAGAAAGATTGTAAAATGGTGCAAAAATTCACTTAACAACTGCCTCACTTAGCAACAGAAATTTTGTGCTCGATTATGGTCATAAGTCGAAGACTACCTGTAGTTAAGAGAATGCCCTTCAGTCACACTGAGCTAACTGGGAGATCCAAGTTCTAGTGCCACATTAGCCACAAAGAACTGACTTTGGGCTAGTACATTCTTTCAGCCCAACTTATCTCATAGATGGTTATTATGGGTGGCAAAAGAGGTCTTGCACTGCAAAGGACTTAAATATGACCTCATCCAAGTAAGTTTACAGAGCTTGGGAAATCATAGATGGCTTCTTAGTTGGATCAAATTATAGGTGAAGTCAACATGAATCACATTTACCATAAAGCCAGTCTTAATAAGATACTTAAAAAGATTGGATTTAATTTTTCCCTTACTCATGATGTGCCTGCACTAAATCTTGCTGGGGTTTTATTGTCTTCCTTCTAATTTCTTATATTGTAATACATTGTATTACCGCACTAGCAGTATTAAAGATGTTGATTGCAGATACTGTGTTGCAGTAAACTTAGTATTTCTTTATTATTATGGTTGTAGAAATGTTTTTACATTAGAGTACCCTAAAAATAAAAAGGAGTTGAGAAAAACATCTAATAAATCAATAGTTATGAGGGGTTTTTTGACTTTTTCTCAAAGATTGCTACACTTTCATGCAATTGAAAACATTTTTCAGTATTGCATGGAAGAGATAACATTGGATATTGCATTTCATGCTAACACAATCTGCTTTTGACAGTTATCGGACGAGAATCAGAACTGGTGGTTCAAATACAAAATTCCAGCAATTCACTATCGTTTGCCGTAAGTAGAAACATCCATCTGTGTTGTTTTAAAGATTATTTTTTACGAAAACTATTTACAAAGTGCAATGTTGTATCTGCCACTTATGACTGAAGGTCAGATACCAAAATGGTAAATTTCGGGGAGCCGGGGAATTTTAACAGTATGTTTTTTCCTTAAAACATATTTTTACAATGGTTCTTAATGGAAATTTAAGAACAGAATGGATTCATTAAAGTTTTGCTGCTGTGTTCCATAAACAGTTGCATATGAGCTAGCGTGAGGCAATATTTTGCAAGGTTTAGTGCAAATAATTGTATTAGTACCCATGTTTTACACTTTTTTGAAAAACTGGGCATTTGAAGGATTTGCATTTGCATTTTTATTTTTTGGCTACATTAAGAAAAAACCTTCAGCATATGTAGGAGCATATCTCTGCACCAGATCCCAATTTTTATTTTAAAATGCAAATGAAAAAGAAAAGCAGGTTTTGTGTGCATACTTATATGGGGCAGTTCATCATATTAGTCTTAGTATCTATAACTAAATGAGTATAATTATATTTGGTACCTTAAAAATATAAAGTAAAGTCTTCTTGGGGTGGAACTCAACTCAACTTCTGTGACCTCAAGAACAGTTTTCATAGCAATTAGAAAGAAGCTATAGAAATTGTATAAATAAGTAATTGTCTTTTTCCAAGATCTAGCCTACAGTCCTGGTACTCCCTTAGCCTCCCATTCAAATACTAACCAAGCCAAACTCTGTAGGCTTCCAAGCCCCAAAGTAATACCATATCTTGCAAAAACAAACCTTCCAAAATAGATTGAATTAAGAGTGTTTTGCTTCGAGGAATGTTATTTCATGAAAATGGAAAGCGTGGAGTTTTTTTTATCTGGATTAAAATTAGAGCATCAGTTCAGCCATCCTCACCCCTCCCATCAGTTTCGGCCTGGATTGGGCCTTTTTGCTAGAAGTATCCACCTGGGTGGATTTGAAAGAGGAAAGATGGTAGAAACATAGGTAGTCCTCCACTTACGTCCACAATGGGGATCAGACGTTTGGTTACCAAGCAATATTGTTGAGCAAGCCATGATGTGACTGGAGCCTATTTTATGATCATTTTTTACCATGGTATTTATTGACTCCCCATGGTTGTTAAGCATACCGTGTGGTTCTTAAGGGAATCGTTGTTGGGATGATTGCAAATAGTGATCATATGATGGCAAGATGCCGCAACTGGTTGCCAAGCTCCTGAATTGTGACCACGTGTCCGTGGTGCAACAGTTGTAATTTCAAGGATGGGTTGTAAGCCATTATTTTAAGGCTATCTTAACTTTGAACCATCATTAAAGAAACACTTGTAAATAGAAACTATTTGTAGGATCATAATCCAACCCTTCCTGTCTTTCATATTTTGTACATATGGACAAAACGAGCAGTTTTCTGCGTAGGAGGTACCAAGAAAAATTACCTATGCTACTTCTTCCTTTTAATTTTACCATATTAACTTACCATATTACCTTACCGTAAATGCTGCAAGTATGTACTTGCATTTCATATTTTCATTATTTAAATATACTTGTTTTATAAATATATTATTTATCAAATATTATATTTGATGTAAGATGTAATATTTGTATAAAAATGTGAATGATCATGGCCCATCGTTCCATCCCTGACTATACTGTTTGGATGCCACTCTGTGGCTATATGTATCTTGTTTCCTTTTTAACATCCTCTTTGTTTTTTCTTAAGCTTTTTAGCACACTATTTTGAACACCACCCCAGAAAATGTTGGCATATCTCTTATCAATCCTGGTTAAGAGGTAATGACTTTATATTTTTTTAAACAGTTATATTTTAAAAATTATTCTCAGCCTTTCTCTTAAATAAGAAGAGTATATTAGTTTTCCTTTAGGCTTCTTTTTGGAGGATTCATGCTTCCTACTACATGATTTTTAATCTTAAATTCTGCCAACTCAAGGCAACAAAGCCAGAAAATGTACACGATTGCTTTTCACCGTCATGGATCTTTTTGCTTCTGTTCTTATCTTGATTGAAATTGACAGGAGGTAAACCGTTTAAAATTCTCAAAATAACTATTCTGAGACAGTAAGTTTCTTTCCATCTATAGCACAGGTGTTAAACTCACCGCATCCGGCTGCCGTCACATGATGTATCGCAGTGTTTTTTTCCCTTTGTGGAGCTGGAGTGGGTGTGGCCTGCGAGTGATGCATCTGGCCCGTGGGCCGCAAGTTTGACACCCGGTCTATAGGAATTCTGTCAGCTTCCACTGTTCATCCCCTCTCCACAACACCCTGTTTCCATCCTATTGGATCTGCAGATTTGCATTGTTCTGATAATTAATATCCTTCTCCTGACATAGTTCATTTTATTGCTGATCTTGCAGTTTCAAATAAAGCTATTGAACTTACTGGTCCAACATTAATACCAGTTCTTCAAACCTTTCAGTCCAACTCTATTATATAAAGTGCTTTTAACTAAATATCCTCTGGTTGAGCTTGGGACCGTCTATATAGGCTTTGCTTTTGAACCAAGAAGGCATTCTTATCATTCATTCATTAGGTTCTTTGTGCTCTCTGAGCTTGGTTGTTTTCTTGCAGATGTTTCATTATAAAAACTAGGTAATCATGAGTGTTAAACTAATGTTGTTACCTAGTTTGGGTAATGAAACATCAGCAAGAAAACAACCAGGCTCAGAGAGCATTAAGGACCCTAAGCTACCAATATTTTTCTTTACTGATTAATTAATATATTCATTCAAAGTATACTTACACTAATTGCTGAGGGTTCTGTTTGGTAAAGCATAAAACTAAATTTAAAACCAAAGGTATTAAAAACAATCTTCAATTAAAACTATTTTATTACTTACATTAAACTTAGAGGTCTGCATAACGGGGTATCAGCATAACAATTCTCTGTTCTCTATTCTGCAGGCAGTTCATTAGGTTGCAGTACAAAACTGCCTTTCATTTGTGAGAAATACAATGCATCATTATTGGAGACAGGCGAACCAGGCTATAAACCAAGTGAGGAAAGCTGCCCTGAAAATTGGATTTTTTTCCTAAATAAGGTAAAGCATAAATAATTTGGGATTCTGATTATTATATTTCACTCTTCAGAAGCTGACTTGAAATGGTTATCAAACTAGTTTGGTTAATATTTAAAGATCTGCAATAACCTGCAACTAACAAACTTGAAGGATCCAATCTGGGGTTGGTCTCTGTGACCAGTGGTTTAGTCTTCCGAGATTTCAGACATGCTGGAGCCAATCCTCAGGGACCTTCTCTCTGCCAGAATATTGGTCTTCTCTCTACACCAGGGGTGTCCAACCTTGGCAACTTTAAGACTTGTGGACTTCAACTCCCAGAATTCCTCAGCCAGCTGGCTGAGGAATTCTGGGAGTTTAAGTCCACAAGTCTTAAAGTTGCCAAGGTTGGACACCCCTGCTCTACACATTCTGGTAGAGAGAAATTCCCTGAGGAAGGACTCCAGCACAAGTCCTATAAGCTTGGAAGACTAAACCTCTGATCCTGGTGACTGACCCAGATTGGATCCTGCAACATTCTCCTGGAACATGTATGTTACCTTTTTTGTAACAACCTTGACATTGGGCTACTGTATGAACATAGTTTAAACAGGGTATTCGGAACATTTGTGAAATAGCTATGTCAGAGGTTATATTTATTTAAAAAAAAATTTTTACAGTGTTATCGAAAGGTGACCCCTCGGAGCATGACATTTCAAAAAGCAAATGAATACTGTCAATCTGTAGGAGGAATCCTTCCTTCAATCAAAAGCCAGCTTGAACAAGGTAAGAGAATACATGAGCCATGGTGGTGCAGTGGTTAGAATGCAGTATTGTAGGCTAACTCTGTCCACAGCTAGGAGTTCTAGCCTCACCAGTTCAAGGTTGACTCAGCCTTCCAACCTTCCGAAGTCAGTAAAATGAGGACCCAGATTTTGGGGGCAATATGCTAACATTGTAAACCACTCAGAGAGGGCTGTAAAGCACTCTGAAGTGGTATATAACTCTAAATGCTCTTGCTCTTGCTATTCCATACATAGATCTATATTATCACATTATTATTTCATATATACATACATGTTGTAATTCAGTTCCTTCAAATGGAATAATATGAACCTGCTCCTGAGAAAGGCTTTGTGCATTAGATAATAATGAAAGTTCCGTTTGTGGACATGCGCTGTTGGGAAGACAAATGACAAAACCCAGCACCTGCCCTTTTTGCGCATACGTTTTAACATCACGTGTACACACATAAGGAGCAGAACATTCTGGTTGTTCTGCTGAAACTCTTCTTGCATATCTTCTTATGTGCCCTTCCTTTTGGTGTAGTAGAAAAGACCTCTTCCAAATAAAAATTAGGGATGGTGAATATTGCCATTAATTATGTAAGAATGCACTGTTAATTTTACAGATGGCATCTTCTCTATTCTTTCAAAATCTTACAAGGTTTTCATTTTTAAACTTAAAACTGAGAATTATTACAAACTCTGTGGGTGTGGATATAAGCATTGTATTTCCTTGCTGTTATTTATTTATGAATGAATCATGATTAATTCATATTATTATGATTATATTATGAATTATGAATTAATTATAATATTTGTACAGCAGACTCCAAGTGGTTTAGAATAAATAAAACAAGAGCAATATAAATCCCTATAAAACAGAGTATTTCCTCACTTTCGTAGCTAATAAGAACAGCAGTGATTAAAAACCCTCTCCCACCAAACTCACTAGAAGGTCACTAATCTCTGAATGTCCGACCAAAGGAAGCAATATTTTGCTACCCTTTGAGTTGAAGGGAATAAAAAACACAGCATGATAGTGGTATCCTTATGGGAGTGAATAGAAATGACCGTTCTCTGAAGGAGAAGCAATTGCAGATGTCACTGGCAGTGTTTACAAGTAAGTGAATTCAGCCTATGGATCTTGGCTGAGCCTCTTCCATAGATATTGTTTTAATATTCCATTAGTGAACCATGGGATATAATCTATGGGAAGATTGATAAAATCAGGAAATCAACAACAACAAAGGTTCGCCGTGTTATATATGACACAGAGCTATGGAAGAAGGTCCAAAAAAGTCAAGATGGCAGCCCCACCATGCAGTCAAAGCTCTGCCCCCTTTTATTTTCTTGTGATGCATGTTAAAGGAGGCATGGTTTCAATTTCATAGTTGTGATTTCCATCTTGAAAATTATTTTTATTGCTTTTAAAATAATATAAAGAAAAGAAAAGAAAATCCTAAAATAATTATAATAAAAATGCATACTGTACATTCTCAAAAAAACACATACAAAGTGAAAAATACAACAAAAAAATCAAAAGAAAGTGTAATAGATCATTATTACAGCAGCTACAGTGATAGATAGATAGATAGATAGATAGATAGATAGATAGATAGATAGATAGATAGATAGATAGATAGATAGATCGATCGATCTTATCTAATGTAAATATTGTTCAGGTACATACTTATTTCTGATACACTTATATAATGACCATTCTTTTTTTGCTACTGTAATTTGTATAAATGAGTTCCATATTTTATTATACAAAGTCCATTTAAAGTCTGTGTCTATAGGAAATTGCCCCATTGGTGGCAAATGCAATCAGGTTTCCAATCCATTGAGTGAATGAGGCCATACATTTATCTTCCAATATCAGTGATTTGGCCAAAGTAAGGGCACAGAGAATCAATTTACATTGTCCAGTTTTCAGATTCCATGTACGTAGGAAGTATATAATTAAAGAGAAAAATTACATATTCTGAAAAATTTAACTTTTGTCAGCCAGTCAAATTAATATAGTCCAATACTTCCTCCCCAGATTTAGTTAGTATAGGACATTGAAAAAATAGGTGTTTTAAAGAAGCATTACTCTTATTACAACTCCAATAAAATGCTGTCTTACACAGATCTTTTCTGTGTAACTGAACTGATATATGACTGGGTACCCCCAGTTTCACCAATTGGCAACATTTCCAATTTGGACCAATTAATAGAGCATCCTGCTGTTTTACTGAATGCATCAATTGCATTAATCCTGGAATAGTAGTGGGGGGGTTAGAAATAGACAAAATAATGTAATTTATAAATAAAACCAATTTATATTCTATTGAGTTATTGTTGCCGTCTTGACTTTATGGACTGCCCTTATCTGCCAGTGAATTCCTTTACCTGTTTAATCCTAATATGCAAATATTTATCTTCCCAACAGACTTTATAACATCCTTACTCCCTGGTCTGCCCCCAAAGATTTGGATTGGTTTACGTTCCCAAATACATATGCATGTAAACAAGTGGACTGATGACAGTGATTTAGATTATGTCAATTTCCATCCTTTGCTTCAAGGAAGGCTAAAAAAAATTCAGTTTCATGTAAGTTATTGATACTGTTTTTACACTGTAGGTTCTCCCTGTCATTTATTTAAAGCAGAAAAAAGTTTTGCTTTTACTAATTTAAGGTAGAGGAGAGATGGGAAGTTGAAAATAGAAAAGTTTATCCCATCCATTTTGAATATATTGTTTGTAGTTGGATGCCTTCTTCAGAAGTTTAGGTATAAGATTGGATCATTTATATTATGTTAAGTATTGCTTGTGATGTAATTGTGACAGCAGCATAGGAAATATGATTTTAATCACAAGCTTAATTATAAGTCACAGTAGGTAACATCACCTAGTCCAAAGGTTCCCAACCCCCAGGCCGCAGCCCACTACTGGGCCATGGCCCATTTGGAACTGGGCCACGCAAGCAGTGAGCAAGTGCGTGCACATGCAAAACTTGTGCATGCGGTAAGCACAAGGGCGTACACACAAAGCTGTATTTGCGCAAGTGGTGGATGCGCAGGCATCCACCACTTGCACTGAACCACCCCTCTCCCCAGCTGGTTTGCCAAGCTGGAAAACTTAGGGACCGCTGACCTGGTCAACTGGGGCTGATCTTGGAAAAGCTAACCAGGGTCAGCCCTGCTGAGTGGAATGGGAGAATATTAGACTAAGCTAAGAAAATGAAAAAATAATAAAAAGCAGGTGATTGCACAACCTCCCATATTTTTACCGAGAGAATAATGTGGATCTTTCCTATGCTCATTGGTTATTATGTGGACCTATAATCATCAGTTTTTGCTTTAATCTCATTATAATGACAGGGAAGAAAGTGTAACTTAAAAAACCAAAAGTAACAGTCATTTCTTTTCTGTGAGTTCATATTTTTGACTTAGATGGAATCCAAACAAAATCTTTTGGTCACTTATTTTTTTATTTTTATTTTGTGACAAGATAGCTTCACAAATCATGGTGTGAAATGGATGCTTTCTGTAAATTATAATTAAGACTGAAGGTTTGGATTCCGACCCCAGAGCTGTTCAAGAAGCAAACAAAAATTTAATCTGAAGTCAGAATTAAGCTCAACCTGAAATCAGAATTAAGCTCAAAATATTTTGAGAGGTAACACTGTAGGAGAATACCAAATAGGTCGCTTGTGCTCTCATTTTATTTCAGAGCCACAAAAGTGGATGGAGCAATAGTCCACACTAGTGCTATGTTCTGTCTACCCTACAACAAAATTGTAAAAGGGAAGAATTGGAGCCAATTATTATTATTTTTAATAAAAGAATCTTTAATGAATGAAATTCATAGGCAAAGGGCTTGCCAGCCAAAGAATCTCAAGGATGATTAAAGGGGAGTCTTCAGATAGTTCCACTGGCTGGGTTGGAAAAGTCCAGCAGTGGGAGAGTGATCTTGAAATCAGGTGTTCTACCAAGTTAGTGTCCAATGTGAACACCTGGGTGCTATCATGTCCCCTGTTTTAGACAAAACTTCATGCAGGACCCTGGTTATCAGACAGATGATCTATTGTTGGGCAACATTGATAGCCAAAAGGGAAACTTATTGCTTATTCCCTTGGCTTGTAAGAACATACCATGGATGCCTTAGCTTCTCCTTGAGAAGGAGTCAGGTGGAGGAAGCAGGGATTGTATGTTTTTGCTTGATAAAGAAAAATTGCTGTTTCCTGCTTGGGATGCAGTTATACAATCAGTGTTTCATATTCCTTCAGGTCTGCAGTTGGTAAATGGTGCCAATTCTCACTCCATCAAAGCTTTCCCTTCCTGATTGTTGCCCATGATAGGCAGGCAGGTCATTACCTTACTTCATTAATTAGTTAAAATTGCCAGTAATGGTGGGATCGAAGATGGAACATTTCTAGAACATGGAATGTGTTATTTTGAACTTAGAATACTCAAAATTGCTGTTCATTTTGATTTCAGCATATTTTCCCCACCACTACTAGGGAGAACATTATACTGCAATAACTTTACAACCAAGACCCTAATCTCATTCCAGTAGCTATGTAAGAATAAAGGAGATACTATGAGTATGTTGACAAGTCTGTTTTACACACATGAGAGCTAGATGTATAATTTAGCAATACCTCCAAACATTACTGTTTAATATCATTGTATCAAGGGTTTCAATCATATTTGTTTATGAGACATGCCAGCACTGATAATATAATGTCATATTTCTCTCCACCCCGCCACCCCCCCAGGTATTTAATGAGGAAGAGAGTAACCAGTGTGGTGTTTTGCTCAATAATCCCAAAGCTTATCTAGGAACTTGGAATTTTACTTCTTGTCTTGATACTTTGCCTTTGGCCATATGTCAGAAGGATCCAGGTACGTGAAGTAGAGAAATAAAGGTTTGAAATACCAGCTTTTCACTAAGTGGCATTTTCGGTGGTCAGATAGTACAGTCAGCACATAAAATATTTAATATTAGAAGATCCACTTGTAAATCTCCTGACCTTGTTGGATCCACATTAGGGAGCTGGATGGTAAAGATCTAAAAATTTTTTTTTTAAATAGCTCACTTTCTGTGGTAACATTTAATTACTTTAAAAGTAATTCCCAAATTAAATGTTTTCTTGGCTAAGAGCTATTATGTAATACTGTACTACTGGCTTTCCATACAATGTTTTACTTTTGAAAGCTTCCTGGTACAATCTTGAATGTCACCTTCTTGAACGAGGGAGAAATATTCTTCCTCTTACGCCCAAAAGGAAAGCTTTTTAGGATATTAGACCATGGCCACAGAACCGGTTAGTGGTCCCTGGGATTTAAAATTATGAGTTTAGTGGTCCCTGATGTCCAAAAGGTTGGTGACCCCTGACCTGGATGACTGAAAATCCCCTATTTTTTATTAAGTTGCCCAAAATACAATGTGCTCCAAAATGTATTTGAAAGTTCGATCAATTCCCTGAAGGGAAAACACTGTTCTTGAAAATGAAATTCTTTATTGTGTATTACTTCATTCCTTCTCTTCAAGTGCTGCTTCTTCTTCTGTAGATTCTGTAAAAAAACAGACAATACAAGTTCCTGAACGTACCATGAAATATCTAAATGTGACCTATACCATAATTCCGAAGACGTTGACGTGGTTTGATGCCCAGGAAGAATGCCTGAAGAGCAATATGAGGCTGGTTAGCATTACAGAACAATATCAACAGGCATTTCTTGCTTCTCAGGTGGCTCTCCATAATCACTCGCTCTGGATTGGGCTCACTAGCAATGATGTAAGGCTTTGCTTTCCCTTTCAAACGTACTCTTGAAATAAAAAAATATTGGACATATGATAAAATGATAAAATACACTTTAAATAATACCTCCAAAATGTGAGCACTACGGCTATTTAGAGCGCTGAACCGTGTTGCAGATACATGTCTCATGAATACCTTTTTAGAATGTCTCAACAATGGCGATAAATTCTTTTTGCTCCTTTAAATAGTTCTACAGTGCATTTTTTTTTAAAAAAAAAAACTTTCAAATCTAGCATCATGGGAATGTCCACATTGTTCAAGAACAATTTTACCCAAAATGGTACCTGTCAGATAAATACTTCATACCTCAAGTCTCCATAAAGTCTTACTATCTTCAGCTTTCCAACCAGCAAATTGGCCATGCTTCCTGGATGGAGATATCTAAATAGGTGAAATCCCGCACTGCTATAACTCATCAGGTAGAGGAGTGTACCTTTCTATGTGAAGCTGCTGGATGAGATTATCTGCTGATTTGGGGTTCAATATCATTAATATGCTTATGATACCCAATTATTTCCCTCAACCCCAGATCAGCCAAGTAAGACTGTTACGATCCTATCTCAATGCTTGGAAGGCTGTTGAGGCCTAGATAGAGAGAAGAAAACACCAACTCAATCTTACTATGCTGAATGGCTCGGATATTAGAGCATCTTTTCCATTGATACTCTTGAAATGAAGTATCCTGATGTTGGCTTCAGGATGCCAAAACAGTATTGGCCCACTCCAGGTTCCTTTGATTAGATAGTGCCATCTATGGAGACCCAGGAAGTACACCTTTTCTGTCATAGATACCTACCCTCTGGAATATGTGGGGCTCCACCCTGTTGACATTCTGTAAGCTCTTGGAGACCTGGTAGTTCTTCCAGGCTTGAGTTAAGATGGATGGAACCCTTGTCAGATGTGCTTTCCACTCTATGCATTAAGTGACAGGATTCCAATCTTGTTTTTGTCTTGTATTGCATTTTAGTGCATATTTCAGCCATTGCCTAAACTAAAATAAATAACAGTAATTACAAATCGATGTATTTAATAAGGATGTGCAAATCAGCTAAAATCTGGTTTTGTTCCAAGGTTTGATAGTGCTAAGATTTAAATCCAATATGAGACTTAAGATTCAAAAGCAACACTATTTGATCTGAATTGTTTTGAGATTCTGTTCAGAATCTGCCCAGAGACTAAAATGGAGACACACCAGAGTACTGCATGTGCTTCCTTTTTGGGCAGAATGCATATCAAATAAAATGACTTAGACGTTTATATTAAACGTGGCAAAGTTTATGCTGCATCACTTTGAGGGTTTTAATTTAATATTTGATATATTTCCCCCTCTTTTAAGGGCAGAGATCATAGGGAATATGGAAAAAAACTAGCTTTCATATTATCCAGTTAAAAGTCTATGTAAGAAGATGTGTTGAACAATGCAGGAAGTATCATATTCCAGCTTAAATATAAAAACTTCCAAAAACAATTAATCTCTTACTAAATTTACAGAATCCACTGGCCCCTGAGTTCTTGTTTTTCTAAGCTGCCAATTTGGCAAAGTTGACTTCCATATTTTTGTTATATTTTTCCTGGTGTCCATTCCGAAAACCACTTGCTTGAATTTTAAGTTCATGATTTCTTGTCATAGCTTCCAGAACAGGTTAATAATTCGTTTTATGCAGCTTATCTTTCTGCTTTCTGATGTTTTCTAGGATGGAATACATTATCACTGGTCAGATGAAAAACACATTAGTTTCAGTCGTTGGTCTGAAGAAGGCAAAGATTTGCTTGGTGACTGTGTGTATTTGGACACAGATGGATTTTGGAAAACATCTGAATGTTATACAGAAAAACCAGGAGCAGTTTGTTACTTACCCGGAAGTAGGGCTTCTTTTATTACTATATGTCATGAGTCTACAGTTTTGCATTGAAAATATTTTAAGCCCGTAAAGTAAAAATGAAAATATACGTATAGGTACAAAAAAATATACAATAGAAAATAAACTACTTTGTATTATATATGTATAGGTAGTCCTTGACTTACAACCACAATTGAGCCCAAAATTTCTGTTTCTAAGCAAAACATTTTGTTAAGTGAGTTTTACTCCATTTTATGACCTTTCTTGCCTCACTTGTTAAGTGAGCCACTGCAGGTGTTAAGTTGGTAACACGGTTGTTAAGTGAATGTGGCTTCCCCATTGACTTTGCTTGTCAGAAGGTTGCAAAAGGGAATCAATCGTATGAACCTGGGAGATTGCAACCGTCATGGATATGAATCATTTGCCAAGCTTCCGAAAACTAGTCACTTTTTTCACTGCATTTGTAGCTTTGAATGGTCACTAAGTGAATGGTTGTAAATTGAGAACTACCTGTACTTAAAATTACACAGCTACCCACCAGTGCTTTCATAATTCTTACTGGCTGCCAGTCACTCACTTTTTTGGCTTTTGAATGTAGAATAAGTTTTAAGGGGTCTACCTTCTCTAAAATAAAGCTGTACTCCACTTCTCTGCCAATTTTTTTTATCATCATTTTCCTCATAAATCAGAAGTTGTAATATCTTGAATGCTGTGTATGTATGAATTAATGTTAGATATGGTTGCAATGGTGAATCATTTTTCAGTATTTTGACACAGTGTATTCTCTGCTCAGGCCTCCTTGTTCCCCAGGATAAAGGTGTTGAGACTAACTCAGCTTGCTATCAGGTTTAGGCTCTATATTGTAAATATATTCACGCTCAGAGGAAGAATTTACTTTTGGGGGAGAAGGGGAGCCAGTACAACGGATTAGAATTTATCTGCTGTGTTCCAGCCAAGGCCAATCTGATTCTAACCTTCTCAGAAGGCCCCAAAGACCTTGAAAAGGAGTCTTAAGGACTCCTGTGAAGGAGGAAACAGACATGGTGGTGAATGGGAAAGGCGGAGGCAGCTGTTCCAGAGAAAACAATTCTTATCTCCCACACAGCTCCAAAACAAAGGCTCTGAAGATAAGTTATTCTTATTGGAGACCTTGGTCACACACATTTGTGAGCCACTTCATATAATGGCCAATGAATCAGACTATATCCACTCATATATATCCACACATATCAGTTAACTATTTTATAGATGCCTAAAAAGAACAGAGCTCATCCTCTAATATATACAAAAAGTCCAACCTGCTCAACTGTTAGATTCCAGTACATTTACATCAAAACACTAACCTTTCCCCTTCTTAGCGAATATTTGGGCTTAATGCTTTTTATAAAAGGGATCAGTCTTGCAAAATCTGACAAAGTTGTAACATTTTACCCCCTCACCATTGCTATTAGAAAGTGTTTGGTCTGATTTAGGCTTAGAAAAAGTTATGTGTTGATAGATATGCTAGTTTATGAAGGCAGGTTGTTTCTTATCATTCTTGCCTTTGTAAAATTGCTTGTTTTGATTTCTGGGTTAACTTTTGGTCTGTGAGCATACAGCAGAAAACAAGTAAATAACAAATCTAGCTAGCCTGAGAAATACTAAAACAGTGGCTTTTGGTGGGCTAGGCTTATGTCATAAAAGTCAAGATGGCAGTTGAGGCAGACCAATCAGAGCTCACCCTTTTATACATGCACATACAAAGGGGCTGGGCTTTTATCACAATAGTGTCACCAACTTCTTGATTGTGGATTTCCTTGGATTTCCTTCCATCGGAAGTCGGTACCTAAGGAATGCAAAGTTATAGATATAAAAAAGAATGAGAATACATTTAGAAAAGATTATTTATTTTATCAGTTTAGCTTTTTAAACCCCACTTTATTACTTACTAAGTAACTCACAGTGGCAAATATACATGACATTTCCTTCCTTCTATTTTACCCACAACAACCATCTTGTGAGGTGGGTTGGCCTGAGATTAGGTAGAATGTGGGAGGGAAGGAGGCAGGGAGGGAGAGAGAGATAGAAAGAACACGTTTGTGTATCTAAAGAAAAGGAAACACAAGTGATTCTCATCTCTTTCAAACCATCATATTTAGTAAATGCCCTTGGCCCAAATGCCATTCTGTCTATTGGAGAAGGATAAATAATATTGATTACCTTTATTTTTTTATAAGATGAATTTTAACATTCTGATCCTTCTTATTTTGCATTTTCATTCCTGGTAACCAGATTTATTGTTTGTTTGTTTTCTTTGTCCACAAAATGATATCATTAATGACCAGCATCCAGTAATTCTAAGTTGATGAAAGTTGTATTGTAGTATTAAACACTGAATGTATTTTAGATATTAAGCACTGCCTTTAAAAAGGGTTTATTTTTCAGATGATACTGAAACCCAAGAAGCATATCCTGGATCAATTAAATGCCCACACCAGGTTAAGAATATGCCATGGATAGCATATCAAAACAGTTGTTACACATTTTTAATACCACAAAATAGATGGAGAGGATTGAAAGCAGTTGAAGCTAAACATACATGCATGAAAATGAGTAAGCTGTTCCTCTTTAAAATTCTGATTTTTTGTGTGTTCAAAGACTTTTATGAAGAACATTTTTGGACTTGAGGCATCTTAATTTTACTGTATTTGTAACTTGTTACATGCAAAACTGTCGATTTTCAACTGGGCAATACATGGAAAAGGGTCCTCATATTTTCTTTTAATGTTACTGTTTAGAGAATGTATGTTTGTATAATATTAGAATATCCTGTGACCCACTGGATCGTCCTTTGACATAATAAAAGTAATTGTTAATCAGCTTATATATTTTGTTAACATTAACCTTTCTTGCTGGTTATGACTAAAAGAAATGACTTCTTAAACACCCACTTTTCTTCTCACTTAAGAAAGAGGCTTCTTGAAGAGTTTCCAAGTTCAATATTTAATGAAATATAATATTTGTATAAAAAAATGAAGCCAAAACTGCTGAACTGTAAGAATAATCATTTAGTTCAACATCCTGTTTCCAAGACTGGCAGGACAATTCCTGCAGCCAAATTATGCACACTTCAACAGCACCTCTGCTGTTGATTCACTTCTGTCAAATGGAGGCCATATCTACCTGTAATGAATAAAGCTGACGGCTTTTTATCTGTGAATTTCCCCTGAACTGCACTGCATTTTAAATTTCTATGAACTATTGCTCCATCTTCTGGCGTGGAATTCCACGTATTAATTACCTGCAGAATTTTCTCCCATTCTTTTCCTACTGAATGTTATTAAATTGTGGAGGTTGGGAACAGAACATATTCTTTCTCATGTTTTGGAAATATAATCCTCTTTAATCATTGCTTCAAGCTCTATTATTTTTCTTAGGAAAGTTCCTAATCAAACGTTCCTTGTAAAACACTTCAGGTCTCTCCATCTTTTCCAGCTGTACATATCTATGTTACACATATTGAGAGTCCTAATTATTGTTTCTTAACTTTGTCTAACATGGAATTTGCTATTCCCATGATACAATAAAATGACTTTAAGATCTCTTTTCATGTGGGCAGTGCTTCTCAGATCTGATCCTTTGCTTAAATCTTCAAAAAGATAGCGTTATAAAGTTCTCTAAGTTCATTTCATGATTTATTTTTTAATTGTTTCAACAGATTCAAATGCATCTCTTTTGAGTATCAGGGATGAAGATGAAAATGATTTTATTCTTGAACAGTTTCAGTCTTTCAGTGGCTTTGTTCAGTGGATGTGGTTGGGTTTGACTCATGACACTGACGGTATGTTGGAAATTATTTATTGGCTCTTGCTTTCTGAATTTAGAGACTACAATAATTTTATATTATTTGCAGAACCTTGATGTGTAAAAAGTTCAATGTTTCCTTTATTATATGGTAATCAGAAAATGTTAATTTTATTTTAGTTAAAATTGTCAACTGGGAGTGAATGGAACAATTCTCCAAAGTCAGTTTATTTTAAAATGTTTTACCCTTATTTAAGACTATGTTTATGATTGCATACTCTAATAGTGGCCTAAAAGTGGGCTAGATGGATAAATAGTAATTAAGTTGCATTTCTAAAAATAATTAACATTTCTATGAGTGTTAGAAGTGCAATTTAAAAATAATTCAAATGTAATGATCCTTTATTTCCAAATCCTTTGGCAACTATACACTTACTATGAGTAGTCCTCAACTTACAACAGTTCATTTAGTGACAGTTCAAAGTTACAACAGCAGTGAAAAAACTGACTTATGACTATTGCAGCATCCCCTTGATCACAGGATAAAAATTTAGATGCTTGGCAAATGATTCATATTTATAACAGTTGCAGTGCCTGGGGGGGTGTCATGTGATTGGATTTTGTGACTTTCTGACAAGAAAGCCGGATTTGCTTAACAACAATGTTACTAACTTAACCACTGTAATGATTCACTGTGACAATAAAGGTTATAAAATGAAGCAAAACTCATTTAATGAATGTTTCACTTAGCAAAATAAATTTTGAGCTCAATTGTGATCATAAATTGAGGGCTACCTGTAAATTAAATGGTCAGGACTCCTGATTTTTATTGGCCTTTGCCCTTTCAAGTTGTGTTAATGTTGCCAAGGTGTGTGTGTGTGTGTGTGTGTGTGTGTGTGTGGGGGGGGAGGTTCAGTCCTTTCAAATTTTCAAATGCCATTGATGTCTCTTGGTATTCCTTATTTCCCCTCCAAAATCCTATATTTTTCCTCTGCAGGTAACCTGAAGTGGTATGATGACACATACGTGTCCTACAACAACTGGAGAAATGGGCGGCCTAACATCAAGAGTAACTTCTTTCTTGCCGGCGTTAACGTGGATGGCTTCTGGGACATTTACGATCATTCGCATAATAACTGGTTATATTGGCAATTTGGTTTTCACAGCCTCCTGGTCTGCAAGCTAGACCTGGGTAAGAAAGATCTCTTGGACTGAATTTCAGATTCCACTGATTTTTTCCCTTATGCAGCAGATACAGCAAAGCAACGTGTAATTCATTCCTTGTCTTTAGAGCCCAAAATCAGCCAACCTCCGCTTCCTACAAAGCTGCCCTACAAAAACAATGTTTACTGGATTCTTCGGCAACAGCTCAATTGGTATGAGGCATGGAAAGAATGCAAACAGAAAGGAAGTGATTTAGCCAGCATTCACAGTATTTCCGAACAACTCTTTTTGGAAGATATTGTAAAGCGTGATGGATTTCCATTGTGGATTGGTTTATCTAATCATAATGTAAGTTGAATCAGAGATTTCTAGCTTATTTTTCACATGTGACAGAATCTTAGATCTGTTTACCAATGCCTAAGTATTCGTGTTCTCCATTTTTGTACTTCCATCTTTTATGCTTCGTTCTTTTATATTTGGTTTCTTATCATAGAATCAAACCACCAAATAATTTTGATCTTCTGACTTCAGGCTTCAAACTGTATCCAATTTTACCCAATCCTTTTCATGTTACTACTCAAACATGTTTCATAAACTGTAGTTTTTCTCACAACTAATGTTCTATGCTCATGCAGTTCAAGTTTCAGTCTGTGTTCCAGAGCGTAGAGTATTTCCATACACTAATTAAAGTTACTAAATCTGCCTCCTTCCTTAAGTTCAATGGGGAGCTTTCAAAAGTTTGCCACCCTCTATGGTGAACCATATCTGATGGGGGTGGGGGGCAGTCATAGCTGGCAAAGGATGAGTTAACTTTGCCAACACCAGTCTTGACAATACCCATATACAAACATCCAAACCCAGAGACACACCCATGTGAGGGGGAGTGCTTTACTCAGGAAGATGGAAATGAGCAGAAGACAACTCGTTACTGCTTTTCAAAAAATTAAAAATCATGTCATGGGCTTTGTATATTTGGTCAGGAGAGAATAATGTATAGCTGCTTAGTTCTATATCTGAAGTCTCAATCTGACTGCCAGATGGAGACTGTGCTGAGAAACTTTTCCATACAGGGTTGCCTCGTTAATAAGTTCTCCAGAGGAGGCCTTTACTCACTAATCCACATTTGGAAAGTAGTGTATTTTCTATGGCTTGCACTATTTGAAAATATTTTTTCTTAATTATTTTACAATATTGTATGCTCCTCACTTCACAGATCTCTTGACAAGTCACAATAGTAATCCATCCTTCGAAGGATTTCATAGCATTAAAAACATTTAAAGTGTCATTAAACTTAAAATCTCAAAATCAGAATAATCAGCAAATTATTAGACAATAGGGAATAGCAATAGCACTTAGACTTATATAGCACTTCACAGTGCTTTCCAGCCCTCTCTTAAATGGTTTACAGGGTCAGCTTATTGCCCCCAACAATCTGGGTCCTCATTTTACTGACCTTGGAAGGATGAGTCAACCTGGAACCGGTAAAGATAGACAGCTACCTTCCATTAATATTACATGGGCTCATTATGGACTTTTTCTGCCCATAAAAACATGGCATTCTGCTTGAGCACTCTTAGAATTTACTGACAGCCATCCTAAACTTATTGTAACCTTTTATGATTAAAATGAATACATCTTGTTACTCTGTTTGGGTTTAGGACCACAACATCTCTGCTAGAGAAGCTAAGGCTTTTATGCCTCCGCTCATTCTATTATGCTATTTTGCAGAGATTACAAAATTGGAGGAAAAAACATTTTCTGACCCAGGACTTAATCAGTAAGATAATAAAATGCTTTACCCTACTCCATAAGACATAGCTAAGCATCTCCTATTTGCTGTTTGCCTTGGAAGGAGAGCAATGAGTTGGCTTTTCAGCCCATGTGGAGCTGCTCACGGTTGGGACCTTGAATCTCCGTGCTACTCATTAACATACTTGCTAATTGCACTAGTATTGCTGAGTAAACGAGTCCCTGAGGTCTTGCTTCTCAGAATACAGCCAAGCACAACTGAGTTCATGTGTTATGGTGTATACTAGAAAAGAATGTTAAGAAAAAGAGTCTGAATTTGTCATCTGTTCAAGTCATAACCATTTTCTCTAGCGTTTGCTAAAAACAAGTGTACCATCAGTATTGATCAACAAAGTTGCACCTTCCCTAGGGAAATGATTCTGATTTTGAGTGGTCTGATGGAAGCCAGTTTGAATACCAGCCTTGGGAATATCAGCATTCTCATACTTTTGGAAATTGTTTTGCTATGGACACCAAAGGAATTTGGAATCGCAGGAAATGCACCTCTCAAGGCGATGGTGCTATCTGCTACTTTTCTTCAAATAGTAAGCATATATTCCTACATCATTTGATTCTTTTCCACCTAAGAAACTATAACACAAAATAATGGGCATTTTCTCCTTTCCATACTGAATATAATTCCTTAGTGGTAAGCAGATCTTAACCAGATAGCATGGCAAGATAGTAGTTTTCAGCTTGCAGAGTGCTTTGAGCAGGGGTGTCAACTGGATTTCTTCAAGGGCCAGATTAGCATTGCAGTTCTCTGCAGGGGGTGGAGTCGGGACGGCCGGCCTCTTGCAGAACCCTTGTGGCCAAAATCAGGGGCACATGAGGCCCCCTGTGCTATTATATATAAATTTATTATAGATAAATTCCTTGTGTGTCCAATCACATTTGGCCAATAAAGTATTCTATGTTTTGGCTGCCAGAGGCACCATGGACCGGTCTTTTGCTATTTCCAGGCTGGCCCCACAGGCCAGATTTAAGCACCCTACAGGCCAGATCTGGCCCACAGGCCTTAGAGTTTGACACCCCTGGCCTAGAGCATAATAAAAATAAGGTGGGTCTTATTTTCAGGCTGCCTAAAGGGACATGGCACAGAATTTTTTAAAAAATTGTAAAGGAAACCAAAAACAGTTGGTTTTAATACTTAATTTTTATTGAGATTTGCCAACTGTGATGAATTGTTCAAGTGGCCAGTTGCCTCCTTTTGCTCCTCCTTAATAGTGGAGTTCCTGCTACTCTTCCTCAGAGGTGGTCTTGCAATGCTCTATACGGAAATGGGGTTGGAAAGTCACCTCTGAGGCTTTCGTGTAACACTTTTTCATAAGATGATGGTTCATCGCAGTCAGCCAAATATTCAGACTGGATTTGGCGTTTTTATCTTGCCAAGGACCTCCGATAGGCAGGTGTTGTTATTTGATGGTGTTAGAGGCATCGTCACAGAATGTAAGCTGTCCTGAGTAAAAGCTGCCTTTTGCAATTGGCTGGTGGTGAATTTGCCAGTGATAATAAAATAGTGCTCCTGTTGTTTTGGCATTGCACCCAAGGTGCCTATGACTATTACTACTATTAAATTTGTTTAAACTTGCTAATAGTATGGAGAGCTCTAGCCCTTTTTGGCAAATAGGCCATCAGCACAACCCAGTTTTACCTCATGCAATTCCGTACTAGCTACGTTTGCCTAACCTAGAGTCAGTTTTACTAACCAACATATTTTTCCTACGTATGACTTAAATGTGAAGTATATGACTGTTTATTTGAATTCATGGAAATGTTTGTAGTGCTGTTGCTAACGTGCTTATGATTCCAAATCTTCCCATGATTTTCACAGGTTGTCCTTTTGTAGGTATGCAAAAGATTCAAGCCGTAAGGGATTCAGGCTAGATTTAGTTGTCATCTCCATTCCCTTTTTGTGCAGAGATTTTTGTGTAAATCACTTCATGGGCTCAGGACAGACATTTATTAAGTCAAAGTGGTTGCACAGCCTTAACTAACGGCTAGATTGTTCCCTAAATTGCTGTTAATTCAAGTCACTTACGAAAAAGTACCCTTAAGTTACTAAAGAAAAGATTTTCTGGGTTATTGGTATCATTCCTCTCCCACCCACCCACCCACTCCCACCCACCCACCCCACCCCCACCCCCCGGATGGGTAGATATAGCAATATATTCATTTGGGTGGAAGCCCAAAGAGTTAAGAGCCAATTCTGGGCAGTACCATCTTGCCTTGTAAGAAGGGGAAAGAAAGTCAGAACCAATGCATGCATTTCATTCCTTGCTATAGCTATTGCTTCCTAAGAGTTAAAACACTTTTTCCATGAAGATGTGCTATTACTTGTTAGCAAACATATTTAGAACCTTGCTTTATTTATATTTTGAACAGTACTAAAACTGTCAATTGACTGAGCAGAAAATGTTCATATTTGAATAAAGTTGATTATGCTATTTTGTTTTCACAGAAGTGCAATTAAAGCAAACCGAAACATCATCAAAGTGTCCAGACTCTCCTAATGAAGCATCACAATGGCTATACTACAAAGATTATTGCTACGCATTTGATATGGCATTTTATAATTATTCCACATATACTGGAAACACAGCTAGGAAAATTTGCAAGAAACTTGGTATGTCTAAATTATATGTTTCTTTTCTGGGTTAAAGTGTTATTTTTCAATATTATTTCAGATAACATCTTAAATAATTTCTTTTGGACATTTAAATAAATCAGATTTTCCTCATTTAAGATAAATGTTTTATTATTAGATCCTTCTGCAGATCTTCTGACTATCAAGGATGAAGAGGAAAATACGTTTGTGAACACACACTTGAAAGAATATTGTTTTATTACTGGGAAAGTATGGCTTGGAATACAATTAAATGGTAAGGAAAAGCTGGATGTAATATTAAATAATGTTTGAAAATGACAAAAACTGTATACAGATGAATATCATGCAAAAGTTCATTTATTTCAGTAATGCAACTTAAAAGGTGAAACTAATATATGAGATAGACTCATTACATGCAAAGCAAGATAGTTCAAGCCGTGATTTGTCATAATTGTGATGATGATGGCTTACAGCTCATGAAAATCCCAAATCCACAATCTCAGAAAATTAGAATATTACATGCAATCAATAAAACAAGGATTGTACATAGAACAATATCAGACCTCTGAAAAGTATAAGCTCAGTACTTGGTTTGGGCCCCTTTTGCAGCAATTACTGCCTGAATGTGGCATGGCATGGAAGCTATCAGCCTGTGGCACTGCTGAGGTGTTATGGAAGACCAGGATGCTTCAATAGCGGCCTTCAGCTCTTCTGCATTGTTCGGTCTCATGTTTCTCATCTTTCTCTTGGCAATGCCCCATAGATTCTGTATGGGGTTCAGGTCAGGCAAATTTGCTGGCCAATCAAGCACAGTAATCCCACAGTCATTGAACCAGGTTTTGGTGCTTTTGGCAGAGTGGGCAGGTGCCAAGTCCTGCTGGAAAATGAAGTCAATATCCCCATAAAGCTCGTCTGCAGGAGGAAGCATGAAGTGCTCCAAAATCTCCTGATAGATGGCTGCATTGACCCTAGACTTAATGAAGCACAGTGGACCAACACCAGCAGATGACATGGCTCCCCAAATCAACACAGACTGTGGAAACTTCACACTGGACTTCAAGCATCTTGCAGTGTGTGCCTCTCCATTCTTCCTCCAGACTCTGGGTTCTTGGTTTCCAAATGAGATGCAAAAGTTGCTCTCATCAGAAAAGAGGACTTTGGACCACTGAGTAACAAGCCAGTTGTTTTTCTGTAGCCCAGGTAAGACGCTTCTGATGTTGTTGTTCAGGAGCGGCTTGACAAGAGGAATACGACATTTGAAGCCCCTGTCCAGGATCCGTCTATGTGTGGTGGCTCTTGATGCACTGACTCCAGCCTCAGTCCACTCCTTGTGAAAGTCCCCAACACTTTTGAATGGCCTTTTCCTGACAATCCTCTCCAGGCTGCGGTCATCCTTGCTGCTTGTGCACCTTTTTCTTCCACACTTTCCCCTTTCACATAACTTTCTATTAATGTGCTTTGATACAGCACTTTGGGAACATCCAACTTCTTTTGCAATTACTTTTTGAGGCTTTCCCTCCTTATGGAGAGTGTCAAGGATGGTTTTCTGCACAACTGTCAGGTCAGCAGTCTTTCCCATGATTGTGATTCCTACTGAACCAGACTGAGAGACCATTTAAAGGCTCAGGAATCCTTTGCAGGTGTTATGGCTTCATTAGCTGATTAGAGTGGGACACTTTGAGCCTAGAATATTGAACCTTTTCACAATGTTCTAATTTTCTGAGATTGTGGATTTGGGGTTTTCATGAGCTGTAAGCCATAATCATCTCAATTATGACAAATCACGGCTTGAACCATCTTGCTTTGCATGTAATGAGTCTATCTCATATATTGGTTTCATCTTTTACGTTGCATTACTGAAATAAATGAACTTTTGCACAATATTCTAATTTTTTGAGTTTCACCTGTAGTACGTGAAGAAGTTTCAGGTAAAAACGTCTAGAATATATTTGTATTCATGGACAACAAGGAAACTGGCTTACACTAAAGCTGATTTTTTTTCTCAGTGTGTATGTGAAATGGACTGCATTTTTAGGCAGTGTTCTCTTTGTGTCCTTGGCCCTCCTGAGATTGGCTTCCAGGTCACACAAAGCCTTCAAAGTGACTTTGGAAAATGTTCTTCCACAGAGAAACAACACAAAAGCATGTCCTGTTTTTGTGTTACTGCTGGGGGGCACCTAAGAGCATATTCCATGTCCAAAACTTGTATGAGAACAGGCCTTGTTTTTGAGAATAGTTGTTGGGTATTGGTGAATGCTGGTGTGTCATCCCAAACATCGTAGCATGTTAGCTTTGACAGACATGTCATACGTTCACCATCTCTGCTCTAGAGATACCAAGACAATCAGTATGGGTACAATATGAATGATGAAGAATAGGTTTCTGTCAGCCCTCCAGAGTAGGCCAAGGTTGGAAGCAGACCCCATAAGTAATCCTGGGACTCTATTGATTTAGGGCAGGGGTCTTCATACTTGACAGCTTTAAGACTTGTGGACTTCAACTCCCAGAATTCCTGAGCTAACATGAGTGAAGGAGGAATTCTGGGAGTTGAAGTCCACAAGTCTTAAAGCTGTCAAGTTTGAAGACCCCTGATTTAGGGTATAGTAGCAAATCCTGAAAGCCTGACTGCATTTTCTTTCCCTCTTGAAAATTGAGGGTTTTTTCTAATACTTCTTCCTATTTTGGACTAAAGTAATGTTCTTTTGTGCTAGCTAAGGTAATTTCTTTGGTTCTTTTTTTTTGTTTCATAATAGCTCAATAAAATCTTGTGGAGGACAGTTTTCAAATGAACTACCAGAGCAGTTACACTCAAGCAGGCAGACTAATGTTAAGTAACTACACAATAGAGCTGAGCACACTTGAAATACCGGGTATTTTTTGAAAGAAGTATGTTGGGCCTTATGTAAGAATAAGCACAGCATCTCCCTGCAGTTTATTAAAATACACACTCTCTCTGTCTCCCCCCTCCCCCCCCACACACATTTACAAACAAGTGTGAAAAAAGAACCATGTTAAATAATAATTCAGTCTGATTATGGCAATTAAATAAGGCAATAATTAAAAGACATGCTGCTTTAATTATTCAGTTCATTAAAGCAGTTGTATCTAGTTTCAGACTTCTGGGGAAGCCTGAAAAAAATCGACACACTTCAACCAATGACAGTGAAGTACTGTACTTGCACAAGGTCTAAAACTTGGTCTAAAACATTTTAAGAGCATACACCACTTTAATACATAAAGAATATCTTATATCTACTGCGAAGTGACAACTGCCTTTATTTTGTGGCAGCGCACCCTAAAAATTGTTGGGGGCCTGGGGTAATGATTACAGCTGGCAAGCCTGCTTTACCATAATGGTAATGTGAGCTTTCCTTAGTCCTCGCATTGAAGTTGTGACAGAAGTTGCACAAAGAAGTCTCTAAGGCATGTTTTGTTGTGTCTGTTATTTGGCCTCAGCTGCTAATCAGGAAATCTTCCCCTAAGATTTCCTACCACCAACCACACAAGCAACTCAGGGAATATGCACTTAGCTCTATGCAGGCTGATGTTTTGATGTTTCTTGGAATAAACAGAGTGTGTCTTTACAAGATTGGTATGATTCTTTCCTCGTTGCCTGACCTAGTTTTTAGTTTAATAAAGGCATTATTAATTAAAAGCATTATTAAAGGCCTGTAATTTAGGGGAACAATTCAACTCTGCTTTGAATTGTGAACATGGCAAATTGCAAATTGATAAAGTGTTAAGACAGTTTTTAGATATTGAGCCAGAGTACAGCTCTGACTATTTAGTACACATCAAACTCTTGATAGCCAAATATAGAATAAATTGTGTGTGTGTGTGTGTATGTTTTCTTAAGTTTTCGCAGGTACTTACATGTATGGTATTCAGCTTTGTTAGGGTATTTTCCTACGTCATTATAGTTGTGCTTTTAAAGTTGTAGCTACAACTTTAAAAGCACAACTATAATGATGTGGGAAAATACCCAAATATATATATATATATTACCCCAAAGACAAAATCGAATTAGAAAACCAAGGAGTATACGAAATCCCCTGCACTGCCTGCCCCACCACATACATTGGACAAACTAACAGAAGAATAAGTGCACGCATTGAAGAACATAAGAAGTCAATCAAAAAAGAAGAAACGACCTCTTCCCTGGTCCAACACCTCAAAGCCACAGGACATGAGATTGACTTTAAAAATACCAGAACTATTGCCAAAACCGAACACTTCAACAGCAGAATAATCAGAGAAGCCATAGAGATAGAAAAACGCCCACACAGCATGAATAAATGAGATGACACCTCCCGCCTTCCAGCCATTTGGAAACCCGCCCTCATGAACAGACGAGTACCTAACATGAAGAATGACACCAGACCCACACCCATGAGAGCCACATAAGATGCCACCACCACACTTCCATGTAGAAAACAGACTCACACCCACTCAGAAGATGAGACACGACCACGGACCAGAAGCCGCACTGCAGCTGCATCACTACCCACTTCAAACCCCTCCGAGCCATACATGAAGCAAACCGACACCACTATGAAGATGCAGCACGACCAGGAACTCGAAGCCAAACAGCAAGATCACAGCTCACCAACTCAAATCCCCCAGCAACTAAGACTAACCTGAGCACAACCAAGCCCCCACCTGAACAGAACACGCCTCCAGCCAATCAGAACACAGCCAACCCCCCAACCAATCAGAACACAGCCAAGCCCCCACCCAATCAAGTCACACCCCCACTAGCAGTTAAAAGGAAGAAGCAGCTGCAATCTCACATCACTCTGAGAAGCACAGAGCCGAAGAAAGAAGCCTGAAGATGATGAATGAGACTTCATCGAAACGTTGCCTAGATACTGCCAATCTTACGCGGGAGAAAACCCGAATAACCAAAGATCCACATACAAATACCCGCGAGAACCTCAGAAAATACACACACACACACACACACACACACACACACACACACACACATACATACACACATACATACAGAGAGAGAGAGAGACATTTTGTTCATAAATTAAAGAAGAAATGATTTTGGTTTTTATTTACAGATAAGTCCTTGAACTGGCTTGATGGCTCTGACGTTAAATATACAAATTGGGCCAATGAAACTGAAAAGGCTAATGGTCAGTGCAGTGTTATCTTTTCAGCCAATGGAACATGGTCCAAAGCAGACTGCAACAATGAACAAAGCAGAGTTGTTTGCAAAATTCCTCAAGGTATGTAAATGATGATTTAGTTTAGTCAGATGAAGATAAGCTATCGGGTCCTTTTCAGATATTTTAGACTATGGCTTGCAGGTAAGGTGGAATAAAAATCTAATCATTGTCGTCGTCATCTTTTACTGTGACTGAGGATAATGGGAATTGCTTATTCCACAATAGAGTAACCTTTTTACAGCACTGTATAACAGGTACCTGGTGCCCAAACAGTTGAGGGCCACTGCACTATAATGCAGTAGAAGGGTTGCTTGTTTCTCTTGACAGTAGAAGTAGATAGTAGAAGTGTTTCTCTTCTCTATGATTGAGACAGAGAAAAACAAAACTATTCATATCTAGCCTCAGTATGTTAGTGGTTAAGAAAGCAGCCAGCTGCTGCGAGGAAGCTATGTAGTTCAGGACCCTGATTTTTCTTCAGTCATGCATTTAAATGATAGGATAATCTTCATATTTAATTTGATTTAAAAGGGTAGGTAACTATATTTATTTACTTTGTTCATTCAACACTTTTATGTTGTGACTGACTTTGATCACCCCCTGGGTAAAAAGATAGGATATGAATTAAGATAATAAAAATGACCATAATCATATGTGGCTTGTAGTTCCAGTACTCTAGTTCAATAACTTTTTTTTTTGTTTCTTTTTTCTTAGTCTCTCATCATTCAAGAGGGGCAATAGCATTTGGTGTTATATTTGTTATCGCCCTTCTTGTTGGATTAGGATACGTCCTGTATAGAAAGATGCAACTACGCTCAATTGGATTGGCTTCTGTTCGCTATGAGAGGGGAATGTATGATGATGAAACTGACACCATGTTTTCTAGAAATGACGATTAATAACCGTTTTCTGCTTGGCGTACTGAAACCAATTTTCAAATCAGCTCCTGAACATCTTCCAAAGATGCTATTGACTTCCATTCTTGGGGTTTGTTGACACCTTCCCTTTTTTTTCAAGTTTGTGGGGGGAGGGGATCTTTAAAAACATTCAAACTTTGCACTTTTTGTGACCTGAGATTTGCACGTGACTTGAAGTATGGTGCATGGAATAATTCTGATATCCTGTGCCATTTACCCAAATGAAGTAAGATAGCAGAGGGCCAGAGAATTACTTGAAATATAACTTATTGAAAATAAAGTATGTTGATAGCTTATGGTGTTAAAAATATTATATTTTCAAAGTTAAAGGTTACTTTGAGTCAAGTTAAACTTTTGGCAACAGAATGAGGAGACCCGGGATTTCTGATCCAAGTATGAGCAGGCCCAAACTTGCTTACCGTTTCTGAAGTCAACCAAGGTTAGTGAGATATTGCCATCTGCTCTGATCCTTTTTATTATCCTTCAGATCTTTTGGGGCCATTCTGATTTTCAATAAAAGCTCTCAAAGATTCCTTCCATCTTTTAAAACAAATGTATTAAGAATTACAGTATGTTAAACAGATAAAACTACAGAGAAACATATAAGTACATACATACATACATTATTATATTCCTCTCAAAACAAAATAGTAAAAAAAGGAAATTTCTCCTTTCATACCCAATAAGCTTATTCAAATTGACAATTTATTGCTGTCTTTTAAATTACAACCAGATATCTCTTTATTCCATACCTCACCCCATTTTCTATAAACTTATTTTTAAATTTTCAGCTTCCATTCCCCAACAAAGGTCCAGTAAAATTAACAAAAATAACCAAGGACATAAATATATAATCCCTCTTTCTATTTAGGCTAAATTCCCCTCATCCCTCTCTTGAGCATTATTACAAAGATAAGAATAATAAGATTGAAAGCTATTGAACTTTTATCACAAATAACAAATCCTAATTTAGATTTCCAAAAATGGCAATGTAAATATTACAATATTTAGTTTGTTTACAAACAATTAGCATCACCAAAAATAGCAACTTGATATTTAATCATAGACAAATAAACCAATTTTGTATTTTTTTTCCTTTTTCCTCCCAGTCATCTTTGAATCCGATAAATAAAGTTCTAACTCCTGTTTTCCTGTAGTCTCTTTGCCTCTTCTTTTGAAGTTATTATAGTCCATTTGTATTTTCCATGAAGTGATTTGAGTGACTGTTCTGGATTTCAATTTAAAAAGACAGTCCATATCATTTTGAATGTATTTTTGTATGAAAGTTTTTTTTTTAAATGATCATCCAAATTCATTTGTAAATTCAGTATTTCCAACTCTCTCCGTCCTTCTCTCTCTCCTCCTCAGAGTTGTAATTTTCAGATCCACCTTAAACTCCTTTTCAGCTGTCTTTAAAAGAGTTCATCTTCACTAACATTTTTTCCAGGAAAGAATTAAAGCAGCTCAAGCATTTCAGAGCCTATAGATTAAAAAAAAAAAACAACTCAGTTTAAAATAGCCATCATGTACTTGTTTTGCTTTAAAATGTAAACAAATCAGATTTTTCCCCACATGAGGTCTTTCTACTTAGTTTTGAAATCTTTCTTTCTTAAATCAATTTGAAGCCTTGGCCATTAAAGCTGTTTCAAAATAACTCTAAAACCAGTCCTTCCGTGTATATTGCAAAAAGTTACCAAAAATAAAAATAAAAAATAGACAACTTACAAATGCCGAAAAAAATATTGTTTCTTTTAAACAGGCTGAAATGACATTTATCCAGCAACTATAATCTTTGTTGTTCAGAAGTATTTTCAATCTTAAAAGAGGCAGTAAAAACTCCAGTGTGATTAAAAACATGAGGTTTGATCAAGCCTTGAGTCCCTAAGTTTGAGGCTCAAAGGAGGGTAGAAACCAGAACTCCCAGCTGCTTGGAAGCAGCTACAAAAACGAGAGTTTCTACAGAAATTCAGCTGATTGAAATACATACGGGCAATCTCTCTCTCTTCTGGAGAGAATTTGGCCAGTCTGGGTCTCACCGCTAAGTGCCTTTTCAACCCAAATGCCCCTCCATCCACACAGAGTAGGGACTCGGTAGGTATTGGCTTGCCTCGCTGCATTGGAAACCCCAGGGTTCTTCATCTTGATCAAAGTTACAAATTAGATTTGGATTCATTTACTATATTCACTTTTAAAGCTTGACTTTTGTATTTTCTGTAGCTACAACAAAAGAATAGCAACAAGTTATTGCCAGATTTTATTTTTCTTAGATTTTGCTGTATACACTGGAACAGGTTAACCTCAGTTCAAGGGCTAAATGGAAGTTTCAGGGCCCTACTGTCCATTAACTATCCCAGATTCACAAATGGAAGTGTGTTTGTTGCATAATGTGTTTTTTGGTGTTTTTTATTATTATTTAAGTTAGGCTTAATATTTTTTCAAAAGAGGTACTACTAAGCATTTTCTATATTTGTATTCAAAATACATTGTAATCTAAGGTCTTATTCATGGTCAGAATGCTTTACTCATTCTTGAACTGGAATATCCATCATGGTTTATTCTTGTCTGATTCCATAGCACTGTATTCATGATTTCTGCTATCCATGCATACCATCAACTTCCTGCTCATGATTCTTTGCTGTGCATGGCTTTTTCTGATGGTACTTGTAGCATGGAGCAATTCAACAAGAGTAAACACCATATTTTGTCAGACCTTAATAAACTTTAGAAAAGTAATGTTATAAAAACCTTCTGATTTCAATAGAGTTTCCAAAGAGATCTGGCTGATTTTTAGTAAGAAGCCAAAGCATTTTGTGGCATTGGAAAGACTAGTAAAATTTGTTAGCCTTTGAGGTGCCAAAAACACATCCAATTTTTTATGATTTGATTTGTAGCATTTCTTAAAATGTTTTCTTTAATGAAACGCACCAGAGAGATAACTAACATCCACTTCTGAAAACTCAGAGGAATGCCATCAGAGATTGCAAGGGAAAATATTGGTTTATTGCTAAGTTAGCTCTTTTAAAAGATAGTGAATATACATCTCTGGAATTAGTGATATATACATCTCTTTTAAAAAAAACAAAAACAAGTGTGTTTCCTTTTTCATATACAAGAGGAAATGTGCTCCATGGCATTTATTAAACAAATGCTACATGTGCAGATAGATACCCTTTCCCTTTATGAAAATAAGAATGTTTTGTGTGCCTTGAATTCTATATTCTATGGTTCCAATGTAACGGATGTACAGTTCTATGCACAACGATAGGCCCTTGTGGTGGTTTTTTGCCTTGCCTTGTAGCAAAAGATAAACCAAAGCCTACAACTTATTTCTTTCCAATTCCATTTTTCAAGACATTTTGTGTGGTCTTTATAAATATGTGCTTAAATACATCCTTTTCTCTAGGTGAACACTTGTTTTTAATTTTTTAATGTTTATAGTTTTAATATGTTTTTATGTTATTTTATTATTACTGATATTGTTTTAATTCTTGATTGAGATCAGCCCAGATTTTGTTGTAAGGTGGGTGGCTATATGAATGTTTTAAAATCTGGACAGAAAACCAACTTTTCTGCAATTCATTGCTCTGCTTTCTGTATGTTCGTTTCTGCACTTGACCTTTAACAATTTGGAGGGTATTTTACTCTGAACTTTTCAGGGGCGTTACCACAATGTGTGTGAGGACCTAATAAAGAGGTAGTTTGCACTAATGAAATGATGGCTGTTATATGTATGTATACACACACACACACACACACACACACCACTTGTAAAAGAAATGCCTGTATATGCTGTGTGTCAGGAGTCAAAGGGACAAGAACCCTAACCTAAAACTAGAGATAGGAGAAGTGCATTAAGAAAAGATAAGCTAGGAACCCTTGTTGCCGTGTCTGATAGATAATGCGTTATCCTGATGCAAGGGCTTTTCTAGTTTCGACTAGCTTAACTTGGAATGAGTAGTCTGCCAAATATTGCACCTTGAGGACATATGAGGATTGAGGTAACTTTGCAACAAGAGCCATTTTAAGGAACTACATTGAAGAAAATTCTAACCAAAAGTGATATAGTTCTTAAATTAACAGCCTAGGTCAGCCTGCTAAATAAACTACAGGATACAGTCAGATGGAGGAAGACACCCTTAGGCTGTGTAAGGAACCTTGTTCAGAAAACCAAAATGCCTTTATCAAAGTTTATAGCTGATAACTACTTTTGTACACTGTTCAATCAACTTGCCAAGGAGGTAGTTGTTAATGTTATCTCGGTCCAACCAAGTCAGCCACTAAAGAGCAGGACTGAAAGAGTCCATATTACACCCCTGCAAATCAGGCCACTTACCGTATGCTAGGATCATACTTTCACAAGACTTGGTTACCATGGTCAAGAGATAAAAGAGTCTGAGAGTTTAAAAGCAAGTAGTTTTTTTTGTGTGTATGTGATGTTCCGTTTAATAAGTTTGTGCAGCCCTAGTGAGACAAGATTATTTTGCACTCACAGGGGTTATTTTAATGTGAATCTGTACATAGAATAGGGATGTCAATCATTCAGCATAGAAATAAACATGAATAAAATATTCCACTGTTTCTATGAAGAATTTAAACAATCTAAAACTTACTTTTGTAAATGGTTTTAATTCTGCTTGATTTTTCCCCAAAGAAAAATATACTTGGACAAATGGGGAAAAAATGTGTGAACTAATACTTTAATGTATCTAATGGTAATACCTTAATGTATCTAATTAGCTCTCTTGGAAGGAGTTTGCAATGAAGCTTACCTGTGGTGGTGATAAGAGAAACAGAAGACTTATTAAGGCTTCAATAATTTCTAGATTTGGAAGTGTAAGAAAATTACATTGATTCAGTTCTTCTCTCCTTGTTAAAATACTTAGTATGCTTCATTATTTTTTAAAAAAATACGAATGTTAATAAAACTCTTTAAAAAGAGTCATATGAGTTTTTATTTATAGAGGAAAGAGGACATTAAAGCTAGGGTTACCATCTGAACAGGAGAAATCTAAGCCCTCCTTAGCAGCAAAGTGTGAGTTTCCCCCTTTTTTTTGTTGTTATCTAGAGGTGATATGGATTTGTGCAATCCCAGTCTGGTAGTTGTCATTAAACAGATCACAAAGACAAAAGTTTTACAATTTTTATCCAGAAGGTAGGAGACCATTTGCCTACCCAAATGCTGCCTTTCCCCTAGATATATTTTCAGATCAAAAGATAAAGTATATTTGATGGACCTACATTCCTTTTTCTTCCAATGTTCTAACTGAAGCAAGCATGAACGATGCTTGGAGACCATCAAGAAGAAGACACAAAAGTGACTGGTCAGGCATGGGTGAAATATAAGGGAGTATCTCTTGACTATAGGGGCAGCAAACGCCAATAGTTCTCCCTTGTGTTCACTGATAGCTGTCCAGAGACCTTGCACACTCAAATCATGTTGGGCTCTGTGGGTATATTCAGGCTCTCTGCAGATAAAATAACTCAGATCCACTAGCCTTGGGCTGTAATTGGCCAGGCGGAGCTAAGGTGAGATACCCAGAGCATGAACTGGTTGTGTGATTGGGCCTCTTCTGGATCATGAATGCAGCTATAGGGAAATAACCCACAGATGGGTCCATGCTGCAAGGTCAGCCTTTTTGATGAAGTTTTGCATCCTGCCTTGAAATGTTGTGTGCCCCTTTCTCAAGATGCTGTCCTTGGACCACCAATTGTGTTTGATAACTATTGACAAATCTCAATGTAACTTTTTTTTTGGGGGGAATAGTTGAGAAGGTAGTCAGCTTGCAGCTGATGAGAATGGAGGAATCTACATTCATTTTAGTAAGCTTTCAGACTGGGATTTAGTACTGAGGCAACGTTCACGATTGTAAATGATTCTGTGATGGAAGCAGGATAGTAGCGGTGCATCCATTCTGCTGCTGCTTAATCTGTTGATGGTTCTCAATATTGTTGAAAAATTTAACTCACATCTTTTTCTCTACTGTCCTATTCTAAACCAGTCCTCACTGAATTTCTGGGGGTTCTTTTATTAAAATATGCATGGGCAAATATTCAGCTATTTAAATCCATTAATGAACAGTATGAGGAAGAAAGTTGGAATAAGGCCTTGTTTTTGAACAATATGTAACACCATCAGTTCAGTGAATATCAAGTCATTTTAGAAAGCAAATCCATTTAATTGTATAAGTCTGTGCATTAGACAACTACAAACTAGCTCCTAAACTTAATTCAGTTTGAGCATATTTTATAATTACACTTTCCAGAGTTGATAGCATAATACCAATAAGCTGTCTCTTCCAATCCCATTGTACATTCATGCTGTATCTCACAGAAAGCAGCTTGGGGGAAAGTGTAAGTGCTTTCAGTCTAAAGCAAAAAGCCCTCCATCTAATGCACATTAAAAAATTTATGAGCAAGGCATTAGCCATTTCACTAATGGCAGAGCAAAAATAATTCCTAAGGAATGGGGGAACGTGGATGAAGAGAAGCAAGTAATTAGAAGGACCATTAAGGATCCATGAAGCAAAGACGTCTGCCTATTTCATTATTTTCACTTCACAAGAACATTCAGAGTCGACTCGCCCAAGCAGAAGACCTGCAGCCGATTACTGGATGTCCCTAAGCTTGTGTGACAACACTAACCACACGGCTTTCTATGTACCACCCTGTCCCAGGTTGAGCTAAAGGTAACATGATTACAGATCCTCTTCTAGTCATTACTTGGAAAGAGCCAATATAGTGTGCATTCTAGAGCATCGAAGAGCTCTATTTGAGATTCATATTTAAGGCCTTTACGTAACCTTAATTCTATTATAAATGGTTATTTAAGTATGACCAGGAACAGACATGAAACACAGTATAATGCTGCCACAGCTAAGCATTGTACTGTATAACTTCTATTCCTGTCTTATTTAGATGTAAATAAAATGTATTCAGTATCATAACATCCAAAATCAAGGGACCACGATAGGTGAGAGTGCCAGAATGACATTTTCATTAAATCTTCTACAATTGTGGAAGAAACTAGTGATTTCAAGCGTGGGCACATTTTTCCCCTCACAAATGAAGGCAAATATACATGCATCTCTACACATTCTCTACATAGTCCAGTACAGAAATTCCCTGAGATCCAGCACAAATCCGATCTGGAGCTCAGAAGACTAAACCCATTGGTCCCAGTGACCGACCCAGATTGGATCCTGCAATATATTTTTTCCTATGTCATAGTCATTTGTGCTTCATGAGGAAACCAGTAATGGAGGAATCAAGAGACTAAAGTGTTCTGTTTCCTCTCTTGCCATGTTCTCACTTGAAAATGTCTGCATGCTTTATAAACAGAAAATTAGGATCTCCCCCACCATCCTCTGCAATTATATTCTAGACTGCACAGAAATATATTGATGTACTTTATACATCATATCCATAGCAGATGGTGCTGGGGTTGTCATACCTTAACACATCTTTTTGCTAGTCTCAGAGAAAAACTACATTTAATGTGTAATTTATATTTTGTTTCCTAGTATGATCTGATTGCTTATTAGTAACCTATGACTATCACTAAGTGTTGTATCTTATGATTCTTGATGAATGTATTTTATTTTTTCTTTATGTACACTGAGAGCATATGCAGCAAAGACAAATTCCTTGGGTGTCCAATCACACTTGGCCAATAAAGAATTTTATTCTATTCTAATTCTTTGTAAATGGGATCAAGATGCAAAACTAGTGAAGAATTACTGGTATTTCATTTTTAATATGATTACATCTGGATCAGGGCCACTATGAAATATTCAAGCACTTTCCAGTCCTGTTGATTTCAGCAGTACAATTTCTGCTCATGTAAAAAATGGCAATTAAAAATAGCTAAATTATTATAATAACTATATTGTTATATTCAGGAAAATGCCGGATGCCCTCTGCTGGTCAAACTGTAGGTGTCTGTAAATTGAAGTACTGTTTAAAACCTCTCCAAGATCTAAGGGAAAAGTACCTAATAATTGTAATTTCGGAATTTTAAAAAATGTGAACTTTGTGAGATGATGAGAGATAATAATGTGAGAAGGAGGGAAGATAGATAGATGATAGATAGATAGATAGATAGATAGATAGATAGATAGATAGATAGATAGATAGATAGATGCAGGCAGGGATGGATAGAGAGATAGAGATAGATGATAGATAGATAGATAGATAGATAGATAGATAGATAGATAGATAGATAGATAGATAGATAGATAGATAGATAGATAGATAGATAGATAGATAATAGATAAGCAGATAAAAGTGCTCCAGACTTAACAGGCATTAGTATAGTTTGACTTCAAGGAGTAGTTTGAAGTAGTAAAGTGATCTGACGAGAACATCCTCAACGTAGTTTTAAAAAAAGATGAGTAAAAGAATGACTTTCCAGGAAGGTCAGTGTCATCTAGTCGTTAAGGCACCAGGCTAGAAAACAGGAGAATCTGCATTGAAGTCCCACCTTAGCCATGAAAGCCAGCCAGATGACTTTGAATCACTCACTTTCTCTCAGCCCAAATCACCTCACAAGGTGGTGGTGGTTGTGGGGAAAATTGGGAGGTGGGGGGCAGAAGGAGTATTAAGTAATAAATAACAATATTTTTATTATGGTCATAGGCTAGCATTATAAATGATCTTCGTCCATCATTTTTGAAGAGACCTTGACATCTAACGGGTTGTGGGTTGTCCACGGTGTGTCTGCAGGTGTGTCCGCAGCATTACAAATATGAAGCATTAAAAAATAAAAAGGCAGGATAGTATATGACAATTAGTGGGCAGTCAAAGTCTGCCTAATTTTGCTGGCCGTATATCAAAATTCAGCAACGTTTTAAAAACACCTACATCAGACTCTTCCAATAACAGCAATTGTACCTGTGAGATTGGCTTTCCCAGCTGTTGTATCAGGTGAGGTGTTATGAAATGAATCCCTGAGTCCTTATAGAAGATTCAGTATACCAGGGCATAAGCTATAGTTTCAGCAGCTCCTTGTCCACAGGGACAGCCTCGGCTCCTATGGACTTTTTAAATATCCTTCCTCCAAGGCTGCTGTGGGAAATGCATTGCAGCCAGCTAAAAAGTCACTGCCCTTCAGAGTTCGGGGGAGTATTAGGTATGTTCGTCACTTTGTGTTATTTATAAAAAATAATAAAGGTGGGATTTACAAAAGAAAATCTTTTCAAAAGTCTGTAGGTGTTTCCCTCTTGGCATTTTGGTGGTTGGCCCTTCTAAAGTGTGCTGAATCTTCTATCTTTGGCTAAAGAGTTTTAAGGCCTGTTTTGAAGGTTTGTTCCCTGTAATGAATTTGTGGATCCATCATCCAAGCAATGTATATAGTAGGTTTTAAAGGAGGCAAAATGTATTCTCTTTATTGTAATTTGCAATGGTGCATTTTATGGAATGGCTAATTTAAATTATTAAAAATATTAAATCTAAAAAAAAAAAAAGTCTGTTAACTGTTAACTTCACCCGGAGGATTTCTGTTTCTTCGGACGAAGCGCTTGTGCCGCTGAAAGTCCAGAATGACGCGCAAAAAAAATAAAAATAAAAAATTCATGGCAGACTTTGGGAAGCACCGCACCAGTGGAACGTCTGCCTCGTAGCTGCTTCGGCTGAAGGGAAAGCGCTAGGAGCACGGAGGACGTTTCCCCCCGAACCCCGCAAGCTCGTGACAGAGACGGCAGCCCGAAGGAGAACTCCGCTTTCCTCCCTTCCCCGCCCTGGTCCAGGGCCCAAAGGGTGGGCGGCGTTTGCGCGGCCCCAACCCCCGAGCGACGCGAGTGGGCCGGGCGGAGCTCCCTTGCCCGGCCATGGGCGCCCCTTCGCCCGCTTCCTACTCCGCCTGCTTTCTCAGCGGCTTTCTCCTGGCGGCCGCGTTACCTTCCTTGGGAACGGACGGTAAGAGAAGGTGGGGCGGCACTGAGGCGCCGCTTTGGGAATTCCCCCCTTGAGGGTTTTTACAGCCGCCGCCTTTTGGAAACGCGCGCCCTGCCTCGCCTTGTCCTCCGGCCGGCGGTGCGCTGCCTTTGCCATCCAGAGTGAACTGCGCGCATGAGGCAGAAACTTATGCAGGAGAGGGAGTTTCAAGGCGCTTCAAACTTCGGGCGCTGCCTTTTCACAATGTCCCTCGCCCTCTTTCTCGGGGGCGGTTAGGGAAGGAGGGGGGGCTTCCTCTGTGCTGTGCGGGACCTTTGTTTTTTGCTTAGACCTCCCATTATAGGGCAGTCTGAAAACACCCCGGCGCTCAAAGATTTCCCCCTCTTTTGGCGCGGGATCAAATGTCAGTTCTCCAAATGCGTACGCTGCTGCGAGGCCTTTTTTTTAAAATGCTTTTTAGAAACCTATTTACTCTGGGCTAGGAGAGGGAGGGAGGGACATACAGGCAGTGTTTGATTGATCTGTTCAGACTGGAGTGAAACTTCAGGATTTGCGGAGGCGAAGGAATACATGCTTCCTGTTTTTCATTCGCCACAAGAATCTAATTCAGCAAAATGACAGGCAGATCAATCTCCTGTTTCATCCATAAGATGATGAGAAAATTGCATTTGGTTGGGAGGCGGTTTTGTTTGAAATCCATTTGGCTGATGTACGGTTATTGACCAACATAATAAGAACACAAGGCTTTCAGACAGAGAGCCTAAAATAAATATTTATGTAGCTAGGTAAATCTGCAATGAATCCAATCAAAGTCTCTGTTAAGTTGAGCTTAAATCCTGGGTCTCTCCCTGCCTAACAGTACAGAAGTGGATCGCCACTGTCTTCTTCTGGAAAGGTTTTTTTTCCCCCAACTTCATGGACTAGCCTGCATCCTAATGGTCTCTCATCTAAGCACTACTTATGCTGAACTCATACTAGGTTTTCTTTCAGGTCAACCAAGGTTGGCAAAGTCCTGTTGTGACTAGAATAAAATCTGATGATTGATTAACCAGTTTCAAAATCAGAGGATGACTTGGATTGTGGTGATTGTGGATGATTTAGGGAAATTGGTCAATGTTTGACAGAAAGAAAAAACAAGGGGGAGGGGAAAGTTACTAGGGAATGAGGTTTATTTTTATTTTATTTTTTGCCTAGTCTGGGTCATTAACTAGGTACTATCTTTAGTCAATCTACACTGGACCCATGTTACATCCAAAATGACTTTAGCAATAGGGAGACATTGATTTTTATCCAGAAATAGTGTACTATACTGAAATTTGTATGCTAGGTTTGTGAAATAAAGGGGTGTGGAGAAAAGTTAACTTACCAGATTCTTCTCTGCTACCAAGGAAAAACAAATAAAATACTTTGTCAAATCAGGTGTATTTGTCCTCTCAGTACTAGAAAACATCATTTTCCTGTCATTTTCCTGTTAATTATCAATCCACCTATTTCTTTTTTATTACTATCTTTACTCTTTATTGCTACGGTAGTACTGCCCTCTCACAAGACTTTAGGATGGTGTATAACACAAAAAGATTGCAATAAAAAAAAATCCATCAATCCTCTTCCTGGAAGGGAGGGGGATTGTGCTGAATAAAGTGGTCCTGGTGTACTCTGGAGCTGCACTACCACAAGGAGTTGTGTAGGTATTGAATAGGACTTTGGATTTGACCCAGAAGCCCATTGGCAGCCAGTGCAAAGATGGCAAAATAGATGATTCTCCAGAACAGCTCTCCTCTGTTAATCTCCTGGCTGTGGCATTTCCACCAAAACTTCTTGATCTTCAGAGGCATCTCCATGTAGACCATCTTGCAATTATCACTTGCATAATGATAAGGATAATAAAGTCATCAAGTCATCACTACCAAGTCTTTTCTAAGATATTTTCTAAGCAAGATATCTGTATCTGTGTTTAAAGAGAACTTTGGCTTGTGCTGACTCCCTCCTGTTTTGCAGAAGCAGATTTTGCAGAACCAGATTGTGCTTCCTCTGTGTGAAACTGGTTGCTAAACTGGGATGTATCCTCTTGTAATGCTAACAACAACATGGTTATTATTGAGTTACTAGCCCATCCTTGAAAGCAAAGTGGTAAACTCCAAGGACAACAAAACAAGTCATAAAATATGACTGCATGTTTTCTGAAGAGTTTGGTGAAGCTTTTGGGTGACATAGAATGAATCAAACACACCCACACACACACACACACTTTCAGCTACCACAGGGTTGTAGGATTAATCTGATATTTAGCTAGGCAGAATATTGCTTTTCTATTATATGTGCTTATTTTCGTTATCCTGTCAAGATTTCTCGATCACTTTTTTTCCTCAGATAGAATCTGCCTTTTTTCTGATGTCTTTAAAAGTGGGTGGGAGAACATTCACAAATTGCTCTTTAGGCCTCAAACTTTAGGGCTTACTATTTTTATTTTATTTTTAGGCAGATGCCGGTGATGTATCTTTAATTCTGTTAAAACTGGCCTTCTAATTTTTGACCTACGCATCTCCTGCCTGGTATTTTTTGTTACAGTCTCCATTCTGTTATTGCTGACTGAAGATTGTGAGTCTAAACCATGTAGGGAAAATTTAAGTGGGAAAACCATATAGAGGAAATTTAAGTGGGAAAAGGGAGATTAATATTAACATTGGAAAGGCAATATTATAAACATGTAGATATCTTTTAAGCACTGAAAAGAAAGAAAAGTATATCAGAAAGGGCTAAAATTATAGGTGTGATCTTAACATAGGACCTTGGCTGAATGGCATTCTCCTCCTACTCCAAAAGAATAAAAAAAGGGCATATCCACCATTTTGTGTATGCCTGTTCTGCCTTCTGCAAAACAATCCTGCCTGAGTTCTTCTTCCCACTCACTAATCAAAGTCAACTGGAAGGTTTTGGGTAGACAAAGCTGGAGTAATTTCCTGATGAGCAATGATTTCTAAATGGCCCCTTTAGTATGGATAGGCAGCAATCAGTTAACCTGGGCTTCCTTTTACTATTACGGTAATTTTCTAAAGCTTTGCCTCTTGAACAAAAATTCCAGTTTTTTTTTTTTTAACTAACTGGTCCTGTTGTCTTCTTAAGTATATAATAATCCAAATAAGAAGGCCATGCGGATAAATTTTATATTTGTTATTGGGACGTTAACTCTATGCTCATATACCAGTGGGCCAAATATTTTTTATCAAGTTACACAACTACACAAACATTTTTAATTAGACATGCTGTTTTATTCTTCCACTATTTTTTCCCTTCCCTACCAGCAAATTGCTGTATTAAGCCATTTCTCCTTTTACTGTAGTCTTTTATTGTAAAGGCTGGTCCAAGAACATAATAAAGATTTGGAATGTGATACAAAGTGATATTACCAAGGGCTTCTGGAAATACAAAATGAGTTGAGCTTGGTTCTCAGGGATTACATATAGTTTCTGGGAATAATAAGGAAATGGTGTGTGCTATCTCCACTTCTCTTCTCCTATATACCAATGACTGCATCTCAAACAATCCATCTGTTAAAATACTGAAGTTTGCAGATGATACAACAGTGATTGGTCTCATTCAAGACAACAGTGAATCCGCATACAGATAGGAGGTTATACAACTTGCCTCTTGGTGTAACCAGAACAATCTGGAACTGAACACACTCAAAACTGTAGAAATGGTGGTAGACTTTAGAAGAAACCCTCCTATACTACCACCTCTTACAATACTAGACAACACAGTATCAACAGTAGAGACCTTCAAATTTCTAGGTTCTACTATATCACATGACCTAAAATGCACACCTAACATCAAAAACATCATCAACAAAGCACAACAAAGAATGTTCTTTCTGTGCCAACTCAGAAAGCTCAAACTGCCCAAGGAGCTGCTGATACAGTTCTACAGAGGAATGATTGAGTCTGTCATCTGCACCTCTAAAACTGTCTGGTTTCGTTCTGCAACCCAACAGGACAGACACAGACTTCAGAGGATAATTAGGAGAAAATACAATTACTACCCACCTGCCTTCAATTGAGGACCTATATACTGCACGAGTCAAAAAGAGGGCTGTGAAAATATTTACAGACCCCTCACATCCTAGACATAAACTGTTTCAACTCCTACCCTCAAAACGATGCTATAGAGCACTGCACACCAGAACAACTAGACACAGGAACAGTTTTTTCCCGAAAGCCATCACTCTGCTAAACAAATAATTCCCTCAACACTGTTCAGCTATTTACAAAGTGTACACTACTATGACTGTTAATCTTCTCACCACTCCTTATCACCCATCCCCTCCCACTTGACTGTTTCCTAGTATGATTTGATTGTTGATTGTACCCTATGACTATCATTAAGTGTTGTACCTTATGATTCTTGATTCTTAACGAATGTACCTTTTCTTTATGTATACTGAGAGTATTTACACCAAGACAAATTCCTTGTGTGTCCAATCACACTTGGCCAATAAAGTATTCTATTCTATTCTATTCTATTCTATTCTATTCTATTCTATTCTATTCTATTCTATTCTACTCTACTCTACTCTACTCTACTCTACTCTATTCTAATGGTGTGGTTCTTTTGTAGTGCTTTTACAACTTTCCCGGCTAACTGGGACCTGATTTCTTAATGGTTTCCTGTCTAGTTTGATCCTGCTTTATTCTTCAAGATCAGCCAAGTTCTCCTAAGTGACTCTGGAGATGGAAGCATCTAAATGCTAAATATAATAAACAAGATAAAGAGTTTTCAATACCAAGATTAATAGGATTACACAATAGTAGTGTTGATTGAAAACCAGATTCAAAATGAATGTGAAAAGCATGGTGCAATTAAAAGCAAACAAACACACCTACAATCAAACTAGCTGCAATGAATGTTAAAAGTTATGTGTATTTTATCCAAAGGGAAGTCTCAGGAATGAACAGTTATAGATTATTCATTAAAGCTAAAAAGTAAAGGTTGCTTTGGGTTAGGGTTGCTAGGTCTGGGAAAGGAAGATTCACTTTTTTTACAATCACACCCTTCCCTTTTCTAGCAGCTATTTGTTTCACTAAAGAAATAAGTGCCTGGAGGTCACACAACTCTACTTCACCCCCCAACACCCCAAAATGATAGCAGCCTGCTTTTTTAATATTGCAGTTAATCTCATTTATTTCAGATCTGATTAGGCTGTTCCCAACTTGTCTTGAATGCTATATAAAAATTTGGAAAAACTCATGTCATTTAATTTGTATGTTGTGAAGCTGGGCCTGACAACAGAAACAGATGGTCTCATTCATGTTCTCTTCCTTGTGTAGCCTGCCCTTCCATTGCTTGGATTCCATTCCAGAAGAGCTGCTATGCTCTACTTCAGGGATCCTCAGAGGTCTACGGTATGGATGATGCCAGGGAGCTGTGCCGAGGCAATGGTAAGACAGCTCTACTCTGTCCAATCTCATCCCAACCTTATGTGATGCACTGAGACCAATCAGCTGAGGCTGCTAGGAGCAGGAACTGGGAGGACCCTTTCAATATCTCTTTGCAATTTTGAAGAATGTTACTACTCACAGTAGTTAACAGATCATGTTACATTATTTGCTCAGGATACAGATCTGCAGATGTACAGCTGGGAAAGCTCTTGGGTTTCTGTGGTTGATCTCATTCAATTTCACTTTATTACTGGGGAATGCAGACTTTCCCAAGTGCATTGATCTAGCATGCTCGTATACCATCAAACATTTCTAATGCTGGAGACAGAGAGCTGTTATTTCATTGATTTCTACCCCAGAATTTTCCAGACTGTTTATTTTAGGAAACTCTTTTGGCATCGTCTGTCATGCAGCACCAGCATGCACATGCATCTTTAAGTACGGCAGTGTGTGTTTAGATGTTTTTGGAAGCCAAAAACAGATCAGTAGCTGTATAATAAAAGAACGGAAGCTGCCTACACAGTTTATATGCATCTTTCCCTATGACTAGGATGACCAAGGCTAACAATATACCAAATGAACTGCAGCATTTACTCCCATTCATAGGAACGGACACTCAGCCTTAATTTTTTGTCTTTATTTCTCAAATGTAGCTTCCGGAGCAGATATTATTACAATAAATAGCAAAGATGAAAATACCTTTATTCAAAATAATTTTCATTCAAATTGGCATGGTCCAGAATACATCTCTCTTGGCATGTTTTTTGACACAGATGGTAAGTGAACAAATCCTGTTAGAAATAGGCTCCACCTTTTCTCGATTTTTGAACTATATTTGCATTAAGAACTATCCTTCCTTCCTTAAGATAAAGTTTTCTAGATGTAATTGCTAAAAGAACTCTCTTGTTCTGGATTTGGAAAATGGGCCCTATGGAATTCAGAGAGAATTGTGAATGCAAAGCCTAGAACACCACCACCACAGGAGTGCAGAATGAACACAGTGGCTGAGGCCCCTTCAATGGGACAGACACAAGAAAAGTGAAATAGGGTGACTTTTACCGGGAGGGAATGTTAAGTGTTATCTAATATTGATCAAGCATACAATTGCTATTCATAAAGGTCTGTCCCTGGCTATCATTGTACCAGGGCTCATGTATTTAAGATAATGGGCAAAAAAAACCCCTCCCTAAAGCTTTCTGCAGTTTCTTTTTAAACTGCAATTTAAACTAAAGTGAATTTTTTAAAAGTAAAATTAAAACCACTTATTGACAAATGATCAAGTCAATGTGGGCTTTTACTTTGGCTCATGTTTATGAAGCAGACAAAAATAAATTTAAATCTATTGTATTGCAGATGATATTTTCAAATGGTATGATGATTCCAAAGTAAATTTTACAAACTGGATAGAGGAAGAAAGTAACAATGAACTTCTAAACACTTGTGCTACTATGCATACAGCTTCAGGTGGATGGAAAAAAGTGTCCTGTGAACATCTTCCACTGACTAAGATCCTGTGTGAAGCTACTGGTATGTAAGAGCCATGCTATAACATTGCTTTAAAAATGCTACAGTATTGATGTTTTCTATTATAGGTGAGGAATTTCACAGGCTGTGGAAGGGCTTTCATGTAGATAACTCCTGATGTTGTTTACTTCCTCTTCCAAACACTCTGGAGCCCTTCATCAATTACCAGTCATCACAGTCATTAAACTTAATCCCAGTGTCGTTTTATCACAGTACTGGTCATATATGCAGTATAATTGTGATACATTAGATGATGCAAATGAATTCTTCAAGACAAACTGGAAATAACACTCTTATCTTGCTATTTGGGCTTTTCATATGGCAGAACACACAAGGTAGCTGCAAAAAAAAAATTACCAACATATTAAGGAGCTTAAGTCACAATTCTGGTAGGTTTATTGCTAAAGGTCTTCCCCCATTACCAGATTCAGGAAACAAATTCTTTTGATTATTCCTACAGCAAGCATATTAGGATAAGCATTGTTTTTAAGAAAGCAGCTGCCAAAGATTAATAAAACATTGGTTTGGTTGTCTCCCAATTCCAGCACTGAAACCGAATAGACTTCAAGACTAATTATTCACATTCTAGGTTTTCCAAAGTTTTAACTGGGTCAATAATTGCCCCATAATGAAAACAAACTGTACCTTCCGTTATCAAAATTCTTATCTGTGGTGATATACCCCCAGGTCATATCTCACTTGTCAGCGCAATGCTATGTTTTCCTTTCTGTGGGCGTAAAATGACTGGGGGAGGATTCTTGCTTGGGGAATTGTTTTAGAGGATACTCTTGATTATTATGGTGTTCAATCTATGATCAATATATAATTCATTACAATGAAAGCAAGATGTTATCTGCCCTTTTAGAAATTATGCAAACCACATTTCATTCATTTCCTATTCACACTCCAGTCATATGGTATAGTATTGGGTTTACTATGCTAGTTCCAGAACCAAACTGCAGTCAGTAGACCCATGTGGATGAACAGTACTGTACCTGCATTTGAATAGCCATCTAATTTACAGCCACAATTTCCATTCCCTGGGAGATCCACGCACAGAAATTACTTCCTCAAATAGATTCATATACACACACTTTTGAAGGAACAGGTTTTTCAATTTTTATATTGATCACTGTTATTTGGTCACTAAGTGGCTTATTGCCAACTGTTGGATAGTAATTATTTTCACTACTCCTCTATGAGAGGGTAAAATGCAGATTTAAAAAAGTAATATGTTCTCATTTTCTCTCTCCATGTTGCTAAAGTTCTTTATGAAAAGACACGCTTCTTTGGTGAGTAATCCACTTTTTCTGTATATTGTCTAGTAATGAAACAGTGCTAAGATAATGTCTTTTATTTCAGAGCAGTTTTCTTTTTCAGGAAATAACACTGAGTTATCATGGATTGGTTCCATGTGTGGATATAATTAACAGCAGGTCCATCAATGTAATTTAGGCAGGACTAATTTAATTCATTCCACTGATTTTAATAGACCTTTTCTAAGCAAGGAATTATCATTATGTCCTCTATTTGTATATGCAATAAGCTGTATTAAAAGATATCCATTTGCTGTTAAATGTCACTGATTCCCCACATTTTTGTTGCCATTTGCCTGGTACATATTAGAGAATTTGTTTATATCATAGGGATAGGCCCACTGGAAACTCTATTGGTCAGGAGGATATGGAAAATCAGAGCTGCGTAAAGGCAGTAACTCAACCATTTTTCAAGCTTATTGAAATTTTTATTAGACTAATTAAAGGTTAGGGAGAAAAGGATAAAATTGTACTCGGTGCATTCCAAAGTGGCAAATGGGAGCATAAGGAAGAGAGTTTTGTGTGCATCTGAAACCGCTTGATGAAACATGCTTCAGCAGTAGAAGTTACTTACCACATACATAGGACCAAGTAATATAGGTAGTTCTTAACGTACAACTGAATGCAAAATTTTCATTGCTAAGCAACAGTTAAGTTTTGCTCCATTTTATGGCCTTTTTTGTCACAGTTGTTAAGTGAATCACTACAGTTGTTAAGTGAATCATGCAGTCATAAAGCAAATTTGGCTTCCCTTATTGACTTTGCTTATCAGAAGCTGCTTAGGAAAGGTACAAATGGTGCTAGCATGACCCTGGGATAGTGCAACTGTCTTAAATACATGCCAGTTGCCAAGCACCCAAACCTTTGATCACATGACTATAGGGATGCTGCAACAGTTCCAAGCGTGAAAACTGATCATAGGTCACTTTTTTCAAGGCTGTTGTAACTCAAATGGTCACTAAATGGAATGGTTGTAATATTTGGACAATGTAGATTCCTTTGGCTAAGATACAGAGATGAGCACTGCCCCCTAGTCAGACACGATGGGACAGGGAAACCTTTAGGGAAACCTTTATTTTTTTTTTAAGTCGAGGACTATCTATATAGAAATTAATAACCGACATGGTAACATCAAAGTATAAAGAAAACATTTCTAGATTTGTTTATGATCTCAGGTAATTCTGAGACTAATTCTCCCCACTGCCAGCAGTTTGATCTTGACTGGCTCAACGTTGACTCATCCTTCCATCCTTCTGAGGTCGGTAAAATGAGAACCCAAATTCTTGGGGCAATATGCTGACTCTGTAAACCGTTTAGAGGGCTGTAAAGCACTGTGAAGCGACATATAAGTCTAAGTGCGAGTAACAGTCTATGGAGATTCTCAGTAATCCAGATATAATCAAAAGATCTTAAAAGATTCACTGGATAACTAAAAAGCTGCACATAAGACAAACAGGGAAATGGTCCAGTAATATCAGAATGTTAAACAGCTGAAAAGTATTTGCAATTGCAGAAAACATGTCTGATTAATTAGGTACTTTTCTTGTAATCTCTGTGTCGTTTCAGAAACTGCTTGGACAAGCATCATAGTTGTACTATCAACAATAACTGTGGCAGTCTCTGCAGCATTTCTCTGGTTTCTTTATCAAAGGAGGATATCTTCTAGACCAAGATGTAGCACACATAATTCCATCACTCAAATTCCGCATGACAATGAAACATTTTTTATAGATGAAGTTGAATATTCTGCTTAACCTGTTTTCATTTAGATACTGTTACAGAAAGGGGTCCTGGCACAAAAGCAATCTTTAAAACCAGTATTATAATGAAATATAAACCAAATGATGCTTAGTTGTTATTTTATGTATATGAAGTAATTTTCTATCTAAATGTGCATTTTTCAACATGCTTGATATCCTTTTAATAATATCCATAGTTTAGAAATCATTCTTATCCAAAACGTCCAAAGATCCTTTGGAAGGAAGGAACTCCTGCCTTTCAACGACACTGTGCTAAATTTATTTTTGTTGACATTTGCCAACAAGTCTCACAGCACTCATTTGTTTATGAAATTCAGAATTCCAATTGTGGACTAAAAGTCTCTACAAAACCTTTTTTTTTTTATAATTCCCCAAATTTGAAAATATAAGACTATAAAATGTTATCTTTAAGAAATGTGGAGCAAGTGCAATCATGAACAATGGACAATTTATTTAAACCTGTAGATTGTATCTTTACCATGAAGTGTGCTTATAGTGAATGTCAACATTTTTTAATATTAACAAATATGGAACTATGGCAAGGACCTTCAACACAATCCCAATCTTTTTATATATGTCTATTTTAATATTCTGTTCTTTGAAATAAAATTTTGAGTATTAATATTTGCACTTTTTTGAGCTCAAATAAAAGCAGTAACTAAAATGGGCCTTTCTAGAATTGCATACATAAAGCAAGTCAGTATTTACAATTAGGGTATCAATTACTGAGAGGCAGGTAGTGTTTGGGAATTACTGCTTATCATACAAGAGGCTGAATAAGATATTGCTTAAACATTATTCAATGCTTGCCTCGTGTTATATTGCAGGCGGAAATCTATCTAGCATTGGTCACAATTAGGTTAAAGTATAAATACATATATTTCTATATGAATAAGCATTACATCAAAATAATCATTTGGATGGTTGAATATCTGTATCACATCTTACTAGCTGACCTTTATAATTTATGCTAGCTGACCTTTATAATTTAAATAATTAAATGCCTCTGGGTGCCAGAGAAAAGATCATATTTGTTAAATAGGTCTAATGACCCCCCTAATCTCTCCTAAATTAATTTTAGTCAAATTTTTTCATAAACAGAATGGAAGAGAATGTAGCTCAGAACATTGTAACTATTTTTTTTTGCTCTAATCACCTATTTTTTTTTCAAAACAAGGCAGTAGCCTTCATAGGTAGCAATTTCCAGATTACCACCCCCAGCAGCACTCCTTTTTAATTTCTCTTTAAGGTTGGTCTTCGTATCTCTATTCCGGTACTTCAAAAAACAGCAGCTAACAGTAGAAGATACACAAACACTGCAGTTTTAAAGCAATGAATATGTAAAAAATACCTATATGGATTTGGAAAAGTTGGTATTGTTTGCCAAGTCATTAATCTCCTTTCTTGAAGTACAAAACAACACTGTTTTCCTATGAAAATTGTACTGAAGTGATTCATTGGGCTAAGGGTCATCATGTGACCCCAGGACACAACAACCGTCATAAATATGAATCACCAAGCAACTGAATTTGATCACATGATGGGGGCGCAACAAAGGTCATAAGTGTGAAAAACAATCATAAGCCTTGTTTTTCAGTGCCACTGTAACTTTGAAAGGTCATTAAACGAATTGTTGTAAGCCAAGGACTACCTGTATTCATATAACGGGCAAAGGATGCTCTCTGTAAAGGGATCATTCTCAGATTATGCATTCCTGGAAAATATGGCAAGTCATTTCTGAATGGTTGCCAGGAAACTTGTATGGATGCAGCCCTAAAATCACCGGGACTAGAGGTCCCCTAGAAGAAAACATTAGTCTTATGAGCAACACAGAAAACCTAACCCCGTTTATTGTTTCACCCCAACAGATTCAATCAGCACTGACATTTTAAACCAGACAAAATTCCTATGAGGGTATGACTTAGGCTCTAAAAGGTACCTTATTTTAAAGAGGTAGACAAACCATAGGATTGCAATCTTTATTTAACAAACAAGTGACAACACTAGAAAACACATTGATAACCAGTGCCTTAGTGAACGTGGGTTCTAAAAAAATGTTCATTCAGATAAATAGCTTGGTTAAGATTTTAAACCATAAGTTTTATTCCTTCCAGGAATGCTGAAATGCTTGTGTCTACTGCTGTAATTCCTTATTGGAACTTGTACATAATATTATCAAATATAATCTGCAGTTTTGAAATCAATACTTATAAAAGCCTTAATTAACACTTATTAGTAGCCCCTTGCAAGTTTATTGCTTTGAGTTAAACACTCCTCCAGAGAAACTTAAAACTAATTACAGAATCCATTCACTCCCTCATTCAATCTAGGTGTTAACACTGGAACCAAAATGGTGAGATTTCCCAATATATATTTTTAAGTGGTAAGTTAACTAAGAATTATCCCCTCTCTTCCCAGTGACTTGAACTTGCAAACTCATTTAACAGTTCCACTTAGTGCCGGCAGAAGAGCAAAACATGAGAAACATTTCCCAGAATTTATAACCAATTTCTGTAAGAAGTTTATACAAAAAGAACTCTTCCTTACAGATAAAAATCACACCCTTGAGAAGAAGGCATACATCGTCATACTCTGAAAGAAGAAAGATACTCTTGCAGACTGAATGAACAATATCCATTATCTATGGATAGCAGATTTTCTGTTTGACTCAGCAGTTCTTCAGAAATCTAATAAATTCAGCATGGTGTACTAAATAAATGTGCACTGGTGATACTTGTGTCAGCTGAGCATTTAGCCCTTCCACACCATCTATGCAGCATCAAAGGTCCTATCGAGATCACCATCTTCAGAATCATCATCATCATCATCTGAAGCTGCTGGAAGTACAGAATATAATCAGAAACTTTTCTAGAAGTTTAAAATCAAGGACATTATTTTAATGTGACACAGCATCTCATTTATAACACATTTATGTATCTATGAACTCAGTGCTTCATAATGGAGTGCTTCCCTAAACTAATACCTATGTACAACTTTAACTTAACATCTCTGAAACTAAAAATCAAAACGCACCTATGTATACTTATGCTAAAGTATACTGCTTTTAGTAAGCACATTAATGTAAAAGGAAATCAAAATTTGTTTCTTTAACAAGCAATTTGAGGAAGGATAAAGAAAATAAGTAAAAATATGTAAAGCAATTATCTGTAGGTATCATTTTAATAATTCTCAATGGGAGCCCACTATTGAAATTCTTGTACACCTTCTAACAACTATACCTCTATAAAAATGGAGACACTTACTTGTCAACTGTCACAATACTGTTCTGCCCATCATTTCAATTTAACATATATTAGGAACCTATAGGAATGGTTTGTTTTTTGTTTTAACAGCTGCTTAGATTAAGAATGATAAAAGACCAGTTTTTTATCAAGGCAATAAAGTGTTTCATATCGTGTATGATTTTGCCTTGGTTTTAATAAGCAAGTACAGATATATTAATAGCAAAATATAAATAACCTTAGCAGGCACCTTCAATACCAAAAGGACTAACAACGGGTTTCTTTTTCCAGAAAGAGTATGATTAAATTACATGGTTAAGATTATTATGGAATAAATGTGCTAAGGAGTAAATGCCCTTTTAAAGCAAAAATCCAGATGTAGCTAGTATAAATGAATGGCCAAAATCCCAAAATGTCCTTAAAAGGAAGCCTAAATTTATAAATGGAGTAAATAATACCAAAGAAATAAATGAGTTTTCTATTAAATACCTATGTATGTATGTATGTATGTATGAACAGGGAACAAGAAAATGATATATCACCAAGGAAAACTTTTATGGACACAAATAAACAGTGTTCATTCACAAAAGATTATTTTAGTTTCTTTTATCATCATCCTAACAAGAGCTACCTATGTAATGAACAGTAGAATATGTATGTGAGGCCTTTAGGTGTAAGATGCATAGGAAAGAGACATCCAATGTACACATAATCTAAAGAGGCAGGAGAAAAATGGGTTGGCAGTAACAAGGATTCATTATAACTGCTATATCAGCAACCATGTCTTAAATGGGACTACCTCAAACAGACATCACCCCATAAGATGTTTTATTAAAAATATTCATTCCACAAAAGATAATTAGATTCCTATTAGAGAGAGACTATACTTCAGAGATTTTTAGCTGATCTGAAAGCAAGTCTATGTTCACATGTTTGAGTCAACAAGTATATAAAAACTCATCAAGACTAACTAGTAATTTCAGTGGATCACTTTGTTTCTTTTAATGATAAATGTTTGTATGCATACCATGGTGAGTTTTACCCTTCAAACTTTCTCAGAGAATAAAGTGCAGGGAACTTTGAAACAAGTAATTGGATTGCATTTCCTTAGGAAGCAGATTTGAGTTCTTTAAGTGCCCTTACAATTTATTCTAATTGTATCTGAAAATTGCAGATCAACTCAGTTATTTTGGTACTTAATATTACATAAAAGAACAGGCTGTACTTTATCCCTTTTTTAACTTAGAAGTAAAATCACCTACTTTCCATATCATCCATGTGTGCCTGAAGAGTTCTTGCAAGATTAATAAACTAGAAGCAATGCAAAAAGGCAGTTTTAAAAAATGCAAATCACCACAGGACTGTACACCATTAAAATCCAACACCACAATTAAAATCTTCACAAATTCCTCCCTTCTCACCTGTAAGTGAACAGTCCCGACTGTCTCCAGGAATACAATCTTATGTAAAAACATATGAACTGGTGGATTATAAATGCATTTAGTCCTTCTAAAGTAGAGAAGATTCCAGGCAGCAATGGGAATGGCTGTGACCCAGGGGTTCACTTATTACATTTTCTGCATGTAACTGAATCAATGCTTGTGGAATGTGAAAGAAAAATGGTGCATGATTTGATAATGTTTTGAATATAAACTCTCCTGGAGGTTTTAGCCTGTGCTGACGAATGTGCAAAATCAACAATCAACTGCCATTCAGTTAAACACAAGGGTATTTAAACCTCCACCATATAAAAAAGAACTATTTAAGAACCGAGTATAAATATTAAGGGCACTTTCTAAATGAATCAAGAATTCAAGGAAGCTCTTAAATTGCTGCTGTTCTAATAGGCTGGAACATATTACAAAGGAGATTCAGTTAAACACACACAGGAAAAGTGTCCACTTTTGCATATTTCATCATTTCCGAGAGAACCAAGTGCTTAAAAATGTAGTTGCAGATTGGGATACATTATATAAAAAAAGAACAGAATATAAGTAAAAAAATATCCCCACATACATTTTCCCTACTTGTTCAAAATAAGTATGTAGGAGCTAGAAAATGAGAAAGACAACAAAAATAACTAGAGGTAGTTATCGATTTACGACCACAATTGAGCCCAAAATTTCTATTGCTAAGTGAGACATTTGTCGAGTGAGCTTTACCTTATTTTATAAGCTTTTCTTGCCACAGTTGTTAAATTAATCACTCTACTGGTTATGATAATAACACAGCTGTTAAATGAATCTGGTTTCCTCACTGACTTTGCTTCTCAGAAGGTTGCAAAAAATGATCACATGTCCCTGGGACATTACAACTGTCATAAATATGAGTCAATTACCAAGCATCTGAATTTTGATTGTGTGACTTTGGGATGCTGCAATGGTCATAAGTGTGAAAAATGATCATGTCCCTTTTTTCACTATTGTTGTAACTTTGAACAGTCACTAAATGAACTGTAAGTCAGGGGCTATCTGTACAACTACAAGGATGTTCTTATTTTAGAAAATGGACTTAGAAAATTAAGACTAGAACAAATTAATGGAAGGCAGCCTTTCCTTTATTTTCAGAAGGTCAGTAAGTCAGCCAATAGTTGCCAGATTACAGTAAGATATCCGAAACCTATTTTGCCTTGTTGCCTATCCCAGCATCCTTTTTGAAGCAGCTGTTACCTTAGCTATGTAAAGACTCAAAGAACCCCAAAAGCAGAAAGCGTGTCAACACAGCACACATCTAGCTACTCTCTGGCCACATTCCTTTCACTGCTTTGGTTTTAAATGGTTTTAAAAGGAACAGCTGACCTTCTTGAATTTGGGAGGCCATGCAGAATGTCAGGAAGAAGAATAGAAAGGGCCCATTTGAAACTAGACTCTTTTGGTTCTGCACATATTATATTTGAAAGAGATGGAGTGTGCTTTAATCGCAGTAACAAACTGGTTCTATTACAGGAACAAGTCATATCCCTTACCCGGATACGTGTGTTGGCCTCACTTGTAGTTCCCAGCATATCTGAAAAGCGCTGTTCACACAAATGCAACAATACTACAAGGTATAGCCCAGAACTGATAAATTCATAGTCTGCCTGGAAAGAGAAGGCATTTGTAAGTCAAATACTCAAGCTTTCCAAAATATATAAATACTGTATTTTCATGATTATTTTCCCCTTGACTGCAGGGGTATGATTACTTCAGACTTGGATCTGAACTTCCTTGGACATTTAAAGAAATAACTTGTCAAATCATACTTCCTGATCATTTCCATTGACTGGATAGCTCTTCCTTCCAGTAATTATTGTCAGAAATCATTTTGAGTAAAGGGAAGGTTGAGATCCATAGAATTTATATCAACTGTTTTGAAGTCCTTGTTGCTAAATAATGCCTTTAATACCCAAAGCTCGCAATCTGACATTCAAGTTTAAATGGCTATAAAAACTGAGAACCAAGTATTAGACAATATATTTCAACTATTCAAAATGGAAATACTGTTCAGCGTTTATGTAGCACTAGGCACGTGACAAATAAAACACTATCCTTTGGTAATTAAGATGCAGAAGCTTCAGAACAAAGACTTCTAATGCTAAGCACAGAATATTAATACTTCCTGCTAACAAATGAGATCACTAGCTACTTCTAGGTACTTTGTGCCTTTCAGCACATTTTCTTTATCTAAAGATCTCAAGTTTTGCTAAAATTTCAACTGGGTCTATTTTAGGTTATTTTTGACCAACTGTGCCAATGTCACTGTAAGAAAGAAAAGAAAATATCTGGGGAACCAGTCAGAAAAAGACCCTTGGATTCCAACTCTCCTACAGACTTTTTCCCAGTATCCACTGGGTATAATAGTATAGACTCAAATTTAGTAAAGTATGTATTACATTGAAGTATTTTTGGAAGGGAAAACCAATTGTCGTTGCCAAAGAAACTCCGTGTCTTGAAAGATTTATGCATGTTCTTTAATCCCAAGGATCCTTATTTCAGCAGCATTGGCAAATGAGCTAGGTTTATTAGTTCATTCTCACTTCCCATTTATATCATTTTCAAATGCAAATCTTCCAAAACCCCAGGCAAATGAATTTGAGAACATATAACAAAGCACAAGCAGGTTATATGTTTTTACGACGTCCTTCTTTCTCCATCCCTCTCTCACACATGTCCAAAAAAAAGACACAGAAAGTCTCAATAAATGGCATACAAATCAAATACAAACACCCCCTTCCAGTTGCCAGGGTTCAGATCTTGGGAGACCAGACACTCTAAAACCTATTAATAGCAGAACTGTCTATAGTAAGACTTTTCTCATCAATGGTTTGATTATGAATGGAAGGACAGATCTGGCCTGTATTGTTGCACTTGGATAGGGGAGGAATGGAGAATTCCCCTCTTAGAAATTTGCCCATCAGACTTTCAGGTTTGGTATCAACCACTGCCTTTGAGTAGCAGCAAGACTCTGTTGCATCAAGAGGTGCTACTCCACAGAAAATCAAAAGTGATGCCACCTTTGTGCATGTAGGCCAGAAGGGTCAGTTGAGTTGGCTGCTTCCCATGATATTCAGTAGCAACTCCACTTTGCAAGACAGATCCAATTGCTCAGATCCAAGATGAACTCTCCACTGTCAGTGAAGATAACTGGATGTCTTGTGATCTGGAATAATTATAAATTTTTGAGTCCTGAGTAAGTAAATAGGGCCCTATGCATTTAGTTCCACTATTTCTTGGCTCCCTGCATTCACAGTTTAATAAGGCCTCCTGTGCGACAGTAGAAAAGTTGAATCTGAGAAGTAAGCCGTAATTCTCTTGAGTGAGGGGATGTTTCTGACATCTCTGAAGATGTCCCTACTTTAAAAAAAATCTTCACTTGATCCAACTGACTTAGACAATTATCGATCTGTTCCCAACCTTCCTCTTCTTAAAAACAAGTGGTGACCTACAAACGCAAGACACCTTAGACTGAGGAAGCAGATTGTTTGGACTCTTGGCATTCAGCTGGACTATCTCCAAGGGATAGAATAGAAGGCACTGCTTTGGAACGGTTCGCCTCTTTCCTGAAAGCCCAGTTCCAATTGGGGTAGTAGGAGAGATCTGCCCACAGACCTCTATTTTGTGGAGCACCTCTCCCCTCTCTCCATTCCTTTTTAACATCTACCTGAAGTCATTGGAGCTGGTCCTCTGAGGGTTTGGTATTATAATCATGCTGAAATATATGCCTCATTTCTGATATAAAGGTTGACCTGGTGCCTAGAGATTATCAGGATCTGGCTGGGGATGAACAGATTTCAAATGAATCCCTCCAAGATGGAATGGCTTTGAGTTTGTGGCCTGAATGATATTAAGGAAATAGCATATTCGATTTTGAATAGGAATTCTATTGGCCTCATCCCTCCTAAGTATCAGAAGCGTTTTGAGCTTCAGAATCAATTCTATTTTGCACAGGAGAGTGCCCTTTGGACAGGAGAGGAGGTATGCCTGTTGACATAGGGTATTTGTATTTGTTGGTACTTATTTTTTTATGCTTATATGTATATGGAGGTTTTTTTTAAAAAAGTTTTTATGCTTATATGTAAATGGAGGTTTTTTTTAATGTTTTCATGCTTATATGTACATGGAGTTTCAGCGGTGTGATGCCCCAGTGATAAAGATGCTTGCCTCCCACTCAGAATGTTGAGAATTCAATCTTAGCTAGTGGCAGATATTTCTCTCCTAGGGCGCAAGAAAAAATATCTGCTGTGACCTCCACGTGGCACTGGGAAGGGCATCTGGCCAGTAAACACTCAGCTCTATTTAGTCACCCCGACTCTACCCAGAATTAAGGGATTACAGCAGGGGTCTTCAAACTTGACAACTTTAAGACTTGAGGACTTCAACTCCCAGAATTCCTCCTCCAGTCATGTTAGCTCAAGAATTCTGGGAGTCCACAAGTCTTAAACGTGCCAAGACCCTTGGATTACAGGGTTGTAAAAAGGAATGTGTTTTATGTATACGAGGTTTCTTGAGGTATTTTACATGTTTATAATTTAAGCCATCTAGAACTGAAGAGTAGCAACATACAGGCAACATCAACTGTCTGTCACAAACAGATTATTTCTTCCAGAGTTGGAAAGAGAACCTATCCTGAGTCACAAGCACTGAACTGACACTTACCAAATTAGCCAAAATATACTAACTTGTTCATTTGCATGTGCTCTATGGAGTTCATGGATATCAAAATTGTCAAGATTGAGCTGAAGCTTCTCTTTGCACAATTCACAGGTAGTTATGTCTTCCAGTGAAGTACCTAGTGGGGGAAAAAGTTTTACTTTTTGTTTTATTTAGCCTTGGCATTGAAAACATTCAGAAATGGTCAGCAATTATAGAGAAAAATACATCATTAAACAGAAAACTAAATTCACTGCTATATTTTACAACTATGATTCTAAGAGAAATATGCAAGAGTAGAGAAATTAGGATACCCATCTCAAGTGTCCATGTTTTCACAGATTATGTATTAAGGCTAAATTATTGTTACAGTTAAGATCAACAAGATAAAATAAACATTTTACAGTTGCCCATTCTATTGTGTTTCTATACCACACTGTATTTTTTTTTAAAAACGATTTGCATTAAAAATGAATTTAACAGGTATTTAACTGGTATTTCTAACCAAATATAATCTCAGTATACGTATATTTCTATGTATTTCTTCCAGTGAATAAAATTCTAAATGGATTTTGAAATGCTCTTGAAACTCTTGTTGAAACATGGTTGCCATTTTTGATTTCCTGCTGGCATTCCCATTGATTTCACTTGTCAGAAGTCAACAAAGCAGGTTGGAAATGGTAACCACATGCCCACCGGATGCTTTGATGTCATAATCACAGCCATGGCAACCCTGTGATAGCCAGAACTTAGAACATAGAATAATAGAGTTGGAAAGGATCTTGGAGGACTTTGTCCAACCCGCTGCTCAAACAGGAGTCCCTATACCATTTCAAACAAACGGTTGTCCAGTCTCTTTTTGAAAACCTCCAATGATGGAGCACCCATAATTTCTGAAGGCAAGCTATTTGATTGCTCTAACCATTAGGAATTTTCTCCTTAAATTGTTCATATAGTTGGGTCCAGTAGGGGAACCACTCTTTCCTCAGTGATTATGGCATGAATTCAACTACTGTCACCTCCTGGGTAGCTTTCACCAAGAAGAGGGACAGAGATTTAATAAAGAGAAATTCCACTTAACAGCTAGAAGGATCCCATCCACCTCCTCCGGAGTTTAGTTTCACACCTGTCCTACACAAAACCTTGCTTCTCTTACAGTCTACCCAGTAAAAGTCCATCTCTGAGTGAATCTAAGCAACTTTATCTGCTAGATGCCTTCAGTATTTCCCATAATAGCCCTGGACAAGCAGCAAGTCACCCCTCCCTGGCAGAAAACAGGTAACTTTAAACAGGCCTACCAGGTAGTCACTGTAAACAGGCCTACCAGGAAGTGATTTGTTAAGCTTGGATGTTTTCTTGAAAATGTTTCATTACCCAAACTAGACAACAGTGCACGGTAATGAAACATCTGCAAGAAAACTTCCAAGCTCAGAGAGCACCAAGGATCCTCACTCTTACATACATTCAGCCAGTTTCATTTGTTTTCCAACTACTTTAACAATCCCTTTTTGTGATCAACTTCCAAACTAATCTATTTTTCCAGAATTGTGATCTTAAAAATGAATTCTTACCTGAGTTGATCTTGGATTGTAGCCACTTTTTCATACATTCCTGGTGAACATACTGCAGACTTCCAGCACATTTACATGGCTCAATTAAGAGATTAGTGGCAGATGTAGAGGACATTTGACAAATCCTACATAAGTCTTCTTCCTCTTCTTCTGAGTCTTCTGAAAGAAGACTGAACAGAGGTGAGAAAATTTACTACATTGAATCAAACTTGTTTGCGTATTATGACATTAATCAGATACATCAGCATTCTCAAGATATTATTTGTTGCAATATATGTAGGACTTGCCCAATAAAATGTATAATTAAATCATCATTCAAATGATTAAAAATAGCTGTTTACCTCTCTTTAATTTTCTGTAGCTTTTCTGGATCTCTTGAAGGTGGTATTTTTGATTTGTCACTATCTTGTCCATTTGACTGATTCCAGCTTGATGGAATAATATCTACAGTTATCATAACATTGTCGGACAAGTTATTTCCCAAAGTTGGTGGCATTGCAAACCGAAAGAGAGAGCCAGGAAACATTCCTGATATTCCTGGATTTCTTCTAGGAGGCACTGACTCTGACCCCGAAGCAGCAGATGTAGTACCACTGGGTACTGCAGGTATTGATGGCCTGGGCCTGAGGGATTCCCTTTGTGCTTCAAGAGGTACATCCCCAGCAGATTCTCTTCTCCTAAAAAGATGCAGTGACCTAGCAGATGTTTCAGAGGTAGAAGTTCTTGCCGTTTCATCTCTTCCTTCTCTTCTCCTTCTTGAAAACAAAGGTGTACATCTGTTTCTCAAAGAAGATGACAGCCAAGAACCTGCATTTCTACTTTCAGAATGATGTCTGTAATTTCCAGGTTCTGACTCAGCATTAGGATTTGGTGAAACACCTGCCAAACCCCAGCGTCTTCTAAGGAAGCTAAATCCCTGAGGACCAGGATCAGGTGTTTGAGCTTCTGTACCTTCCGAAGTTGTAAGTGTGTTAGAAGTAGTAGCCTGGGCAGAAGCTTGAGCTCTTAGAACACTTATATCTCTAGAACCTAATGATCTTGAAGACGTCAAAGAGTCCTGGCCAGACCTTCTTGGGAAAAAAGTGGAGGACATACTAGATGCCAGGCGAGATAGTAACTGCCTTGTTGAACGCCTTCCTTCAGTATCAGCAGAAGGCTCACTTAATGACCTTTGGGTTGGCAAAATCCCTTCAGAATGGTTTGAGGTTCTGGTTCCACTTCTCATGGTATCATGGGTAAACTCTGGCTGTATATTCATTTCAGAAGTCTCTACTTCTCTTGGGACATAGTTAGATCTTGAATTCCAGCTACGCTCTCTAGAAAGTAATGAAGATTCATGTTCAGAAGGCAACTGGTGGTTCATGGATGTGTTCAGCCTTAAAGAACTCAATGAGTTTTCCTTTGGTCTAGCTCCCTGTGCATATGAAGAAGCAGGTCTTTCCTGCAAATCTAAGAAAAATAAAAGAAAGAATTAAATTAGACACTGGCTACAGATTTAATCAAATTAAGGAAATATACTTCTTAAAACACAGCTCTATCTGTGGAGTGATCTCTGAGTTTGGTTGTTAGCCTACATACAATTTGTTATCCAACTAGGCAAATCTTCACTGCAAAACATACATTTGTGTGTGTATATTGCATTTAGTTATAATTCACCATTTCACAATCAAACTCTCAAACATACTGTAGCATCAGCCTATTTGAAACACTTTTCAGTAGTGGTTCTATGCCTGTCAAACAATAACTGGCCCAAGATCACCCAGCTACCATTTATGTCTATGGTAGGGCTAGAGAAACTCAGCTTTCCCCATTCCTAGTCCAGCACCTTAACTGCTAGACAGAGCTGACTTTCAGTTGCCAAACAGACACAACAGCTGAATAAGCTTAATTTAATATCTGACTTTTAAAACTGTAAGTGACTCAGGACCTGTCTATTTCACAAAAGACCTCTCTTGCTATGAACCTGCCCAGTTCCTTAGATCAGCAGGAGATACTATTCTGAAGATGTCATTGCTGCTGAAATCTCAGCTTTCTGGTATATGGGAGGCTGCCTTTTCTGGGATTCCCAGGCAATGGACTTGGAACATTCTCCAGGGAGATGGAGGTGGATTTGGTCTTCATTTTCTCAGTATTTAGGAAAGCAATAGGTTATTTTGCAAACATCAATTGTTAATTTATTTTAATTGCAGTCGTGTTAAATTTATGTTTTACAATTTCATCTTGGTTTCAATTGCTAAACTTCCTTAAATGTTTACAGAAGCAGAGAAGCAAGGTATATTCATTAACATTTTTTTCCCCAGATTTTACTCGATTTGGTCTTTAAATAAAACTGAAAAACAAAAAAGTTTTAGTGTAAATGAATTTATGAATCATATATTGTTAGTGTTTCAATCTTATAATAAAGCTAGCTAAAAGCAGTAATTATTCTTTCAAGAAGAATTATAAATGTTTCATAAAATGAGACATTTTTGGCTGTTTGAACTGGCTTAAAAATCAAGTATGTTCTGGTAGTTACGCCGCTTTTCATTAGCTGAAACTAGTTCTAAGATTGATGAAGGCTATTTAAAATTACTAGTCCAGCATGTTTTTTCTAACTGCTTTAATGTGCAAAAAAGGAGAAAAATAGGAAAAACCCACATAAAAGGTAGCAAGGAAAAAAAGAACAGAAAAAAGGGAATTAATAAAGCATATTACATTACATACAGGAAACCAGATATATTTTTAAACATTCCATATATTACTGAGCAAGATCAGACCAGAACACATTTCCCACTAATACAGGTAGTCCTTGACTTACAACAGTTCATTTAGTGACCGCTCAAAGTTACAACAGCACAGAAAAAAGTGACTTATGACTGCTTTGCAGCATCCCCACCATCGTGATCAAAATACAGATGCTTGGCCATTGATTCATATTTATCCCTGTCACAATGTCCTGGGGTCATGTTTGCAACCTTCTGACAAACGAAGTCAATGGGAAAAGCCAGGTTCAGTAAACACCCGTTGGTAATTTAACAATCATAGTGATTCATTTAACAACTATGGCAAGAAAGGTTGTAAAATGAGGCAAAACTCACTTAACAAATGTCTTATTTAACAACAGAAATTTTGGGCTCAATTGTGGTCGTAAGTCAAGGACTACCTGTATAGAATTTTATCCCTGCACACAGGGTATACAATTTGAAATTGAATCTGCTTATTGGATAGGTTTTCATTTCCATTTGTCCCAAGAACTAAATATTACTGTTGAGAACCAGATATTCTTCCACTGATGGGTTCAGAAGTGAAAACCATTTACTATACAAAGAGACTAAATCTTTTTTTGTTTTTCCAACTTTTTAAAAATTCCTGGATGCCCCAGATGTTACTGAGAAGTTAAATAACTTTTTTCTTTTAGTTTTTATTCTAGAATTTATTTCTGGCTTTAAAAAAAAAAAACTTTCTCCATGTACATTTGTTTTTTGTTGTGCTTTGCTTTGTTTTTTGATTTTTAAAAATGTGTATCAGCCTTTTTTTCTTTTTCTGTTCCTGACCTATACAATTATTTTAAAGAGTTGCTCCATTTTTTCCAGATTTAAATATTTTAAGTTGCAAGAATGTCTAAGCTGTTCATGTACCATGAAATTAAGAGATACACCGAACCATTCTTAGAAATCTAATTTACACATGATCACTAAATGTTATTTGTGTAGCTCAAGATTAAGAACTGCATAACTTTTACAATTTGACATGTCTTTAAAATTAAAATCATGAGATTTTTACTGCTTAGTTTCCTTTTAGCATATAGTTTGCTTCAAACAGTTGTGATTGAAGTTCATACACAATTTAAAGGCTCTCCCATGGATTTAATTGTTTAAATTTGCAAAATCTGGGAACAGCTATTCCAAGGAAACTTTCTTCATTTATGGATATAAATATTCCAAACATTTAAAACAGATAAAACTGACATAGGAGGAGTGATGAACGGTTTAAAATCCCACTGAGCATAAGGAAAGAGAAATATAAAGATGCATATCACTTCAAGGTTGATAAAGATATTTCTGTGCTAATATAATGAATGCCTTAAATGCTGTAATATTTCTAAACTGCTGGGTTTTCTTTATTTAAATTATAGCTATCATGATAATGGAAGTTTATCTTTCCTAATTCTCTGCTTTATCACTGAACACATATTTTGAGTTCAGTGTCTCTATGTGTTAAATAAAGTCTCTAAGTGATAAAGTCAAAAATATTGTTGGCACAGTTAGAATGTGACCTTCCTGACATAATAGCAAGACAAATATCCATCTTCAGCCAAAGTCTATTACAGTTTCTGCATTAAAGGCACAATTGGAAAAAGCTGAGATGGGGTTATTCACATGACAAATTTACACTCTGGAATAATGCTAATTTGAAAATTGCAAGTAAATCTCTTGGATGGGAACAAATCACGAGAAAGTGGAGAATAGCATAAATCTACTTACAGCCAAACAATTTTTAAACAATCTGAGTTATAGTATAGTTAGCTTGGATTGCCTAAGATTTGAAAATGGCAGCATATTCAAAACATATCCTAATTTCACTGTGTGATCCAAATGCATTAACAGAATCTAGAATTCCCATACTGTTATCAGTACTAAAATGAGTTTTAGATGTCCTAACTCTACAGTATTTTATAAACTGTTAAAAGAATATTGCTAAGGTAAATACTAGTTATTTACAATTAATAAATTGCTAAGAATCTTATAGAACATTATGTTCTTTGTTATCTTACTATGAGATAATTTAATATAAATATAAATCATATAAATGTAAGATACTTTTCAATATTTATGGGATGTGTGTGTGTGTGTGTATGTGTAAAGACATAAATATACCTCTGAATTATATACTAAAACTTGGATGTCCTGTCTCTAATAATGTCAATTCACTGAGTAAAGGGAACAGCAAACACATTACTATTTTGGCATTAGAAAGATACCAAAGATCTTGAATTGCCAATGTGTTTGTTATTGGCTTCTGAGCTAACTCTTTACCAATATACTCTAAATGGAAATACTGATCAATAGTATTTTATGTGATTACAATTTAATTATGCATTAAAATTAGGCCAAATATCTCGAGGTCTAGTATTTTAAATTGTAATATCACATTTCAAAATCGCATCGCCCTCGTTGCTTCCAGGTTGAAAAGATTAGCTGGTGACATCACTGTTCCCCGGGAGATGCCCAGATAGGGGCTTTCATGTCCCTGGCAGAAGCTGGAGCAAAGGACGGGAGCTCAACTGCCCCATAGTAGCACTTGAGTCTTGAACATGAGTTTGTTGTTTGTCAAGTTAGCATCCTAACTAAGTGAGCCACCATGTTGCTTATATTTCAAAATAATTTTCATTTAAAAGGCACAGTAGAGTCCTACAGTTTTTTAAACAATGAAAAAAAGTAACTAGATGCTTGCTAGTAAGACTTGACTGCCACAGTTAATGGCATTATCAACAAGCAAGTTGTATGTATGAAGCAACTAAATCAATAGTCAGACAACATTACAAGAGCAAGATAAACATCCCAGGCAAGTTTATGGAATAACGTATAACTAAACATGCTCAGCTTTCCAATACATACATGCTGATGGAGGGAAATCACCATTCCTTTGACTACAATCCACAAAACTAACAGATGGCTCTGTCCTTTCTAGCTCTCTTCTCTCTCTCACAAGTCCAGTTGTTAATGATCCAAGTACCATAGATGAAGATCTGGGCACATCACTGTACCTCCATGGGGAATCTAAAGACAGTTAAAACTATTTTTATTTTCCAACTTAGTTATTTGCTTTAAAAATTCTACATTTAATACCATATTGTATTCTTGAAACCTGACTGTTCTATTTGGATAAGTTTCTCTTCTGATTATGACTATTATCAAATGTCACATGAGGTGGTTATTCACCAACACAGGGTTGGGTATCATACTATACTGATGATACCCAATTTTACAGATCCTGAGCCATCTGAACTATACTGTTAAAATGCCATCCAGGTCCCTGAGGTTTCTAGCATATGGATTCTGAGGAAGAGGTTGTTTAATTCCAGAAAGATAGAGTGGTTCTGTGTTCATAAGCCATTGAATTCTGGAGAAATACCATATTTAGTTTAGGCTGAAGTCATACTCCCGCTCCAATAAAACTGTTTTGTAACTTGGGTGTCTTCCTGCACTTATGAGCAGGAGGCAGCTTTGGCCAAGAAGGAATTTGCATATCTCAACCTTGTGTACCATTTAGGACCCTCTTACAATAGGAGGAATTATTCAGTCACTCGTGCCTTTGTTACCTCTCAATTGGATTACTGCAACAAACTCCATATGGCACTATTCTTTAGTATTTGGAACTACTAGCAGGTCCATAATGTGGTAGTCGTTAAGAGAAGCAATAGCTGTGTCTTGGTAAACTTAAGCAACAACTTTGACAGCAAATCTAGTTCCCGCTTGGCTCCCATGTGTCTAGGTGCCAACCTTTAAGCTCTTCATGTTTTAGCCCTGGCTATTTGTGGGACTATCTTTTCCCAGTATTATTTGCCTTCCCAATAAGATCCAAGTAAGGCAAGCCCACTTCCGGGCCCTCCTATTAGATACTGCTATCTGCAGAAACTTCAAAACCATACCTTTTCAATTCCCAATCCCCTTCTCTGGAATAGCTTGATCTGGACATCAGAAGGGGCATTGTTCTTACCTGACACGTGTTTCTTCTTGGTTTGCTGAGAGAGAATCCAAGGAATGGGTTAACTCTGCCTTCCTGCTCGTTAAACTGAGTCAATCAAATCTTTGCCTCTTGCGTCTACTTCCCCAGTTTTGACAATGGTGAGATGCTTGACCTGACTTGACCACCCCTGGACCCTGGTCCAGATGGCCACCAGGGTGAGTTGGATTCTCTCTCAGCACACCGAGAAGGAGCGTGTCAGGTAAGACCAATGCCCCTTCTCCGAGTGTGCTGAGGAGAATCCAATGAATGAGACATGCCAAAGCCGGCACGTCCTAAGGGCGGGAAGCAGTCTGGTCCAGAGTCCCCAAACCTGTGTATACCTTCTGGAGAACTTGTCTACCGAAGGCCGCTTCAGCAGAAACGAAGGCATCCAGCTTATAATGGTGTATAAATGGGGATGGAGAAGACCACATCACTGCTCGGCGTATCTCCTCAATGGGAACCTGAGTGGCCCATGTTGCTGTGATGGTCGCGCTTCTAGTGGAGTGGCCTGTCACTCTCTGAAGCAACGGGAGAGCCTGAAGTTCATATGATTTGACAATGCATGCCCGTATCCACGAGCCTATTGTTGATGCTGTGACTTTATTACCCAATGTGGAGGGTTGAAACGATATGAACAGGGACTCCGATCTCTGAAAGGAAGCTGTCCTCTTGATATAGATACAAAGAGCCCTCCTGATATCCAAGTGTGCCATTTCCTCTCTAGGGCATGGGTCAGACTAGGGAAAAAGTCCGGTAAAATCAAAATTCTTGTACCCTGTGAAATAAAGAATTGACCTTTAGCAGGAACGAAGGGTCCAAGCGCAGAATAACTCTGTTGGGATGGAAAATTCATAGATCCTTTCTTATTGAGAGGGCTACTTACTCAGAGATGCGTCTCACTGAGGTGATAGCCATGAGAAAGGAGACCTTGCAGGTGAGAAAACAAAGGCTGGCTGAGTGCAAAGGTTCAACGGCTGCAGCAGAGAGCACCTGGAGGACTGTACCCCAAGAGGGATATCAGTGAACCGTTGAAGGCTTTAAGTTAGTAGCGCCTCTGATAAAGCTGCGCACAATAGGGTGCCATGCAAGGGACTCCAGTTCCCCATAAGATAACACAAAGGATATGGCGGTCACTTGTCTGCGTATTGTATTGGGCGATAGGCCCTTGTCTAGCCCAGCCTGTAGGAAGTCCAGGATTCGGGCCACTGATACTGAAAGAGGATCAATAGAGGTTTTGGAGCACCAGGCACAGGTTTTCCAGGTGGAATCATAAATTGTTTGTAGATGGCCTCCTAGAAGCTTGAATGGTATGTATTACCCGGTCAGAGAAGTTGTCCACTGGCCTTGTGCAATCTGGGTCTGCATGTGGGCTCCCCAGCCAAACAAACTGGCGTCCATGGTGATGGTGAGACAATTCGACTCCTTGAATGTGCATCCCTTGGCTCTGGCCAGGGACATCCACCACTGGAAGGACTGGAGGACTTCTGGTGGAATCCGGACTCTGGTAGCTGAATTGCTCTTACCAGATCTCTGGCATGGCAGGAGGAACCACTGTAACCACTGGTATGCAGACAAGCCCAGGGAACAATGAAGATACAGATTGCCTAAGAGTTGTGAGAAGAGGACCAGAGCACTGTTCGGCTCAATTGGATCTGGCTCATCAGAGCTCTGATGCTGTCCTGGCGGTCCTGGCACAGGGAGACTGCATGATGTCGTTTCTATATATGCTCCTAAGTGGAGAATTATGTTAGTAGGAGAGAAGAGGCTCTTGTCATAGTTGACTGAAAATATGTAATTCTGAAGGACCTGGATTGTGAAGTGGAGGTCTTCTGTTGCCCAGAGGTAAGAGGGAATGGATCAGTATGTCGTCCAAATAGCATTGGACGTGAATAGGGATGGTTCTGAGGTGAGCTGACAGCAACGCTAGGATCTTCATGAATGTTCTGGGTGCCAAAGATAGGCCAAAATGGGAGGGCCCTGTACTGGTAGTGTTTATTTGCGTAGCAGAACCGTAGGAAGCGTTGGTGAGCCGGTAATATAGGAATGAGTAGGTATGCTTCAGTTAACTCTACTGCCGTCAGGAAGTTGCCTTCCCGGATGCTTTTCAGTATGGATTGGAGGGACTGCATTTTGAATTTTTTGTATACTAGATGCTTGTTGAGTCTCTTCAGGTTGAGAATTGCTCTCCACCCCCCACCCCCCAAAGACTTTGGGACTACAAACAAGATGGAGTAAAATCCACAGTCACTGCTGGTCCTCTGGGACCGGCTGGATGGCTCGAATGTCCAACAGATGTTGAATTGCAGCTTCCATGAGGGATCTGCTTGTTCAGGTTTTTGAGATGAGGCAACAAATAAAGAACCTTTGGGGTATAGAGAAAAGGGGCATTGGTTCTTACCTGATACGCCCATTCTCTTTGAGCTGCGAAGAGCATCCAGTAGTGGGAGGTGCTTCAGTCTCTGTATTCATAGGCTGAGCTTGAACTGAGGAACGCTCCTCCTCCTCCACATGACTCCTCCATAGCGTTCCCCAGTTTTGCGAAGATGAGAGGAAAAAAATCCGTGCTCTAATCCTAACTACCTAATGGTTCATTGGCCGAAACAAGACCCTACCAGATGGTGAAATATGGGTGGGGCTGGATGCTGTTCGCAGCTCAAAGAGAATGGGTGTATCAGGTAAGAACCAACGCCCCTTCTCCTCAGAGCTGCTCAGAGCATCCAGTAGTGGGACATACCAAAGCTGGGCCTGTCCTACGGGAGGGAATCCATCTGGTCCTGAGCCTCCTCTGCATCTCTAAAAACCCGCTGTAGAACCCGTCTACCGAAGGAAGCCTCTGCTGAGGCAAACATATCGATTTTATAATGCCTAATAAAAGGTGATGGGGATGCCCAAGTCACTGCCCTGCAGATTTCGGTTATTGGTGTCTAAGTTGCCCAAGCTGCTGAGGTTGCCGCACTCCTGGTGGAGTGTGCCGTTATACCTCTGGGCACCTGTAAAGCTTGCGACTGGTATGACCTAGCAATTGCTGCTCTTACCCAACGGCCTATGGTAGATGGTGACACTTTGTGACCCAGTGTTTTGGGCTGAAAGGAGAGGAATAAGGCCTCTGATTTCCTGAATGGCTCTGTGCGCTTGATGTAGATTCACAGAACTCGTCTCACATCAAGCATGTGCCATTGTCTTTCCCTTTCCTGGGATGGCCTGGGACAAAAATTTGGAAGGATGAGTTCCTGCGCCCTATGGAAAACGGAATTGATCTTGGGCAAGAAGGTGGGATCGGGCTGGAGGACCACCCGATCAGCATGAAATACATAAAGGTCCCTTCTAATGGATAAGGCTGCAATTTCCGATATCCGACGGGCGGATGTAATAGCCACAAGGAAAACTACCTTATAAGTCAGGAACTGGAGGGTTGACTCCCTTAAGGGTTCAAAGGGGTGTTTAGTGAGTGAAGTAAGAACTCTGTTAAGGTCCCAGGTTGGGTACCGATGCACCGTTGGAGGGTGTAAATTAGTGACTCCTCTAAGGAAGGCCCGAAGACGGGGGTGATAGGAAAGGGAACCAACACCCTCACAGGAAATAACCATTGTTAGAGCCGCTAATTGTCATTTCAAGGTATTAGGGGACAGACCCTTACTAAGTCCCTCCTGAAGAAAGTCTAAAATTTGGGCAACAGAAGGAGAAACTGGGTTAATTTGGAACTTGTTACACCATTTACAGAAAATGGCCCATGTGGCATCATAAATTCGAATGGTTGAGGGCCGTCTGGCGGCTAGAATAGTATCAATGACCCTGCTAGAGAACCTTTCTCTCTTCAGGCGTTCCCGCTCAACCTCCAGACGGCTAATTGGAGCCATTGAGGATCCAGATGAAGGAGGGGACCTTGAGAAAGTGAGATCCCGTCTGGTGGGATCCTCCAGGGAGGGGCCACTGATAGACTGCAGAGGTCCGCAAACCATGGCCGTCTGGGCCAGTAAGGAGTTAAGGCCTGTTTGTTTATGTGGGCTTTGGCCGTCACATTGTCTGTTAAAATGAGAATGTGTTGTCCGCGTACCTGGGGGAGGAAGCTGCGGAGGACCAGGTGGACGGCGTGAAGTTCCAGCCAGTTTATGCTGCATGATTGCTCTGCTGCAGACCATCTGCCCTGGGATGTGAGTGACAGAAGGTGGGCGCCCCATCCGAATAGACTGGCGTCTGTGGTGATAGTGAGACTTTGGGGCTCCTTGAAGAAGCAGCCTTTGTTGATGGCCGGTTTGTCCCACCAGAGGAGGGACATGGGGACCCTTGGAGGTACCCTGACCATGTGTTTTGGGTTGCTTCGGCCAGATCTCTGGTACAGGAGCAGGAGCCACTGGAGGGATCTGGAGTGAAGACAGGCCCAGGGAATAATGGAAATGCACGAAATCATTTTCCCTAATAATTTAGACAAATCTAGCAGGGTTGCCCTCCTACGTCGCCTGATCTCTCTGACGGATTGTTGAATACTGAGTAGTCTGTCCGAGGACAGGAAAACCTTACCTTCCAGTGTGTCAATCACCGTTCCCAAGTGGGTTATCTGAGTGGATGGGAATAATTAGCTCTTTTTTCCATTTATAAGGAAGCCGTGCTCTTGGAGAGCAGTTAGGGTAGCTTGGGTGTCCTTCACTGCTTGGTGTTCAGAGGGAGATAGGATGAGAATGTCATCCAGGTAACATTGGAGACGCACAGGAAGGTTCCTGAGATGGGCTGCTAGCGCTGCGAGGACCTTGGTGAAGGTCCTGGGGGCAGAGGCTAAGCCAAAAGGAAGGGCTACGTATTGAAAGTGATGCTTGTTGTAGCAGAAACGTAGAAATTTGGAATGGGAAGGCCGAATGGCAATATGTAAGTATGCCTTGGTCAAGTCTATGGATGTGAGCCAGTCCCCTTGTCTGGTTCCCAGGAGAATGGATTGCAGTGTGTGCATTTTGAATTTGAGATATATCAGATAATGGTTAAGACGTTTTAAATCCAATATCGCTCTCCACCCCCACCCCCTGAGTGTTTTGGGACTACAAACAGATGAAAGTAAAAACCCCGCCCTTGTTGTGCGGTGGGAACGGGTTGGATGGCTCTTATATTGAGGAGATGCTGGATATCGGAATCCATTAGGTTACGCTTATTCCGGTCTCTGGACAGAGGGGATGTCATAAAAAAATGGGGGGGGGGGCCGGAACTCAAGGGCAAGACCGAATCTAATGGTGTCCCTGACCCAGATGCCCAAGGTAGATGAATCCCATTGGGTGGCGAAGAATTTAAGGCGCCCGCCAATGGGAAGGGAGTGTCCTGGCCTATCTTGAACGCCGGAAAGGCCTGCTACCTGATCCCCGAAAGGGCCTTTTGTAATTGGTGCCCCTTCTGTTCCTGTCTCCTGAATCAGGATGATCCAGGGGTTGACTCGACCTGAAGGCTGGGGGCCTTTGGTACCTGGTGGAGAAGGGAGCCTGGCAGAAGGACCGAAAGGACCCTCTCCAAAAGGGCTGTAAGGTTCTGGAATCTGACCTGAGCATAAGGGAGGGGTGAAATTTTTTCTTATTGCGTGTCTCCATCAATAAGGGGTCCAAGGACAGGCCAAATAATTTGTTTCCCACAATGGGAGCGGAAGCCAATTTTACTTTGTTTTTAATGTCTGCTTGCCAATGTCTCAGCCAGAGCAGACAGCGGGCCGTGACGTGTGATGTGATTGCTCTTGTGGAGAATTTAACCGAGTGAAATGTGGCATTGGCAGAGAATTCTGCCATGGCCGTGAGCTTAGCGATGTCCTGATGTGCCCTAACATTGGAGGAGGGGACGTGTTGTTTGAGCTGACGGAGCCATCGAATCGATGACCTAGTGAAAAAGGAAGCGGCCGTAGCCGATCTGATTGCCCAGGCATCAGATTGGTGTGCCCGGTGCAAGGCCAGCTCGCCCCACTTGTCCTCTGGTTTCAGGGCCTCCAGAGCGTCACTCGGGGTAGAGGAGGTGGCTAGGCCCACGATGGGCTCAACAACCTCAGGGGTAACCAGTAATTTAGAGAATTCTGGGTCCAAATTGAAAAACTTTTTATTGTGGCCAGACAGGGCTGGAGGTGCAGCTGCAGAGGCCAGCTGTTTTAACACCAGGTTGGAGGAAATGGGTGGGGTAGGCCTCCACCATGGGCTGTTTAAAGATGGAGTCATCTGGGCCCTCCGAAGTTGTAGGAGGGGGGTCAGAGGGTGACTGCGTGATTAGGCCCGAGATATTCTTGGCCTTGAATAGTAGGGACTTAAATAAGTGTGGCTTGAACAGGCCCACGAAGGCGGGCTGGTTAGGAGTAAGCCCCTCGTCCTCCGACATCTCCCCTTCCAGAGGGTCCGCCTCTGATAGGGGTTCGCTATACAGCATGGACCCCAACTCAAACTCTTCATCTTCCCTGATTAGGTCCAGTTCCCCTTCCTCCTCCTCCTCCCTTTCTGTAAGGGGAATGCCCCTCTGCAAGGGTACCTGGCCATGGAGTTGTTCCGCTCTGGGCAAGGATCTTACGGACTGAGTCTCGAGTTCAGAAACCGTCGGCTAGTGACCAGGCCTGGCTATTTGCTGGAGTCTGTCCGCGATCCCTTGGCGGATAGCCAGCTCCATCTAGGATCTTACTCGCTCTGGAACCTCGTCTATGAGTGAGTCCTCTTGACGGAGGCTGGCTGCTGTAGGGGTGAAGGTGGCTTCAGGGACCCTTCTGGCCGGTGTTCCAGGGATCAGAGCCTATTGTTCTTGCAAGGGCGAGCTGCACCTGGATAAGGAGGGAAAATCTAAAGGGGGGGGGGGTGAGCAGAAGTAGAGGGAGTAGAAGGCGGGAAGACCGGAGGCACTGTACGGGCCTCTTTGGTGCGTCTATCAATCTCCCTTTCCAGGGCCTTGTGGCGTCTCAAGGCATCTCTCTGGGAGGCTTTGGAGGTCTCCTTCGCCTGTCTGCGCAAGTGATAGGTTTTGGATTTTGCCTTCAAAGAAGGTCCTCTGGAAGCGCTACCCTCTGCCATTTCAATGAGTAATATGAATACTGTATGATATATAAGGAATTAAGATTCAGGCGGTTGGCACGCCCAGGGGCCGATCTGCGGGAAGACCGGGTGCCCTGTAATTATTTCACATCCCCCTGTTTGTTTGTTTTTTTCAAAATTATTATTTTAATTAATTATATATAAACATATATAAATATATATGCATGAGAGATTGAGTTGTAGCACCCTAAAAATTGTTCAGAAGGGTGATAACATAGTAATAATAACAGAGGGTTGGTGCCAATAAAGAAAAAAAACCAATAGTCCAAATCAGCTGAATTTGAACACCTATGGCCCGGAGTAATATCGCTCTCCAACAGAACGGAGATAAAAGGAGAGGCAAGAGCCTTAGCAGCCTTCAGCCCAGGTGGAACTGGGTGGTTGCTGCTGTCTGCTACTGCGCTGCTGAGAAGCTGTGGGATAATGCCAACAAATTTCAACAAAAGGAATCAAACCCAGTGCTAGGAGGCTAATTGGGTTTGAATTGCTCTGAAACGGGCCTACGGGTCCTGAATCCTCGAGCAGATTACACTCACAGTGAAAATAGTGAGCAAACAAAATGGCGTCCGGCCACAAGGAGGCTCTCAAAGTGGCGGCCGCCAAAAGAGAGAATGATCCTCGGGTCTCTCAGCGGCGAATTTCCCTCCCAACGGGCAATCCGAAGCTTTAAAGATGAGAGGGGCAGGGAAGGGAAAGATCAGGCCTTCCCCACTGGAGCGGCATTCGGTGCGGGGGGGTGTTAATGAAACGACTCAAAAACAAAAGGAATTCAAACCGCAATAAAAACGGCACAGAAGAGGCAGGGAAGGAAATTTAGGCTCTGGGAGGTGGTGCGAAGGCACCTGTGGCCCTCCCTTTTGCCTCCCTCTGGGGGCGCAAAAGCGCTTCCCTTGGGGGGATAGGGGTCCTAGTTAAACAGTTGCGCAGGGCTAAGAGGAGAGGATAAATCCAACCTGAAAGCAAGCTGATCTAGGCTGATTGAGAGAGCTGAGAGAATCCAAAAAATTCCTGCTTCGGCCAAGGAGCCGAGAACAGAACAGCCTGTCTCGCACAAGGCTGAGCAAAAACTGGGGAACACTATGGAGGAGTCACGTGGTGGAGGAGGAGCATTCCTCAATTCAAGCTCAGCCTATGAATGCAGAGACTGAAGCACCTCCCACTACTGGATGCTCTGAGCAGCTCTGAGGAGAAAGTTGAGAGCAAGGCCTAGTCGGACAGTGTTTAGGACCTATGCATCTGTGGTCATTTCCCCCCATTGAGCCACAAAGAGATGTAGACAGCCACCAATGGGAGGGTTGGATCTGCAGTTATCTGGAGGAACGATGGAAGGGCAACTACCATTGCATCGAAATGGCTGTTTGGATTGGAACTGTCTGCTCCTGTCTCTATAGGCGGACCTATTGGATTGGAGATCCTGGCGCTGGAAATATGCCCTCTGTGGATGTGAAAAGTCATGTGCAGTGTTCGCTGCTCTAAAAGAAGGCTGCCGAAAGTAGGGCAAGGATCGACGGTCAGTGGATCTGGACATAGAGGGTAGGACTTTCCTTTTGTCTTTGTCTCTAGGAGTATAGGCTCCAAGGCCTCTCTGAATAGCTTGTCCCTTTTGAAGGGAGCAGAAGCCAACTTCTACTTGGATTTCATGTCTGCCTGCCAGTAACGGAGCCATAGCAGTTGTCAGGCTGTCAAGGATGAGGAGATGGCTCTGAAAGCAACTTAACTGAGTTCAGTGTGGCATCTGCAGAGAATTCTGCCTCTGCAGCCAGCTTGTTGATGTCTTGAGGAGTGCTGAGGTTGGTGGCTGGGATTCTTGCTTGCATCTATTTGAGCCAGAGCAAGGAAGTTCTATTGAAGAAGCAAGCAGCTGTAGCCGACTTAACCACCCAGGCAGTCACTTGATGGGCTTTGCAGAGTGTCAGTTCTGCTTTCCTGCCTTCTGTTTTTGAGGCATCCTTCATGTCATTGGACATAATGGTGGAGAAGGCTAAGGTCGCCATGGGTCACTCTTGAGCATGGGTACACCTCTGGTAGGACTCATTGTCCGACTACATCCAGGAATAATTTCGGGGAGGGAATCTCCTTGTTATCTGTGGTATGCTCTGACAACAATAAATTATTGTGCTCAGATGAGCCCAAGGCCAGATCTGACATGACTGGGTCTGCTCCTATCCGAGCTGTGGTCTTGGCTTTTGTAGAGAAGTGTCTTAAACAAGGCAGAACGGAAGAGTCCTATGAAGGCTTTAATAGAATGAGCCAGATAAGGGCAGCTTTGATGGTCAGACCGGGGAGCCTGCCTTCATTTTGTTCCCACTGTGCTGACCTCCTCCTGCTAGAAATGTATCAGAGTTGAGGAAAAAGCGTCTTTCGAGCTAAAGACTGAGTTGAAAACTAGGGAAGTAGACGTGAGAGGCAGGACTAAAAAGATTTGATTGACTCAGTCTAATCAGGCATGATATTCCCCTCTGAAAAAAAATCAGGGCCAGCCAAAAGAGACCCCCGCGCCGTGTGCCAAGAAGTCACACACACAACACCAATGCTACACACCCTTCCTTTCCAGCCAGACAGGTGTGGATCAGCTCCGGGGCTGGGCAGCCGCTTCCCTGGTGGCAGGGCCGAGGCTGCCACCCGGGAAGCGCCCGCTGCTTTCCCTCGCCAGGGCCAGGCGGTGGCATGTTGCCCTGCGCCATGTGGCCCCCGCCTGGCAGCACGCTTCTCGGCACGAGGCAGCTGGGTTGCCCAAGGAGCCCGGCCGGCCAGGTGAGGGGAAGGCAGCGAGGGCCCTGCTGGGCTGGGGCGGAAAACCCACTTGGCAAGGGGCTGGGGAAGCCTGCAGGCGGAGGACCAAGCGCGCTGGAAGGCAGAGATTTGGACGAGGCCGTCAGATGGAGAGATGGCTGGTCTGTGGCTGCCTAGCTCCCTTTTCCTGCCGCTCAGCGGCCTCCGCTCGCACCGCCAGGACTCTGCTCTGGTGTCCGGCTGGGGCTCTGCGCGCCTCTGCGGCTGTCCGTTCAAGGGGTCGCGGTTCTCTTTAAGTATCCATGGACCGAAAGGTGCCAGGAGGAAGAATAAACCCGGGAGGCGCTGCGCCTGAGCCTCTAGTGCCACTGCTGCCATTGCAAAGTGCCGCCACGGCTCTTCCTTTTTGCCTTTCCCTTCCCGAGGCAACGTGGGACTGGAGCCGCGCAGGCGGTAGCAACTGACTCAGGGGGCCTCCAAGGGGAAGGAGAAGAAAGGGTGGGGGGAAAGGGTGGGGGCGATTCCCCCAAAATTGGAATTCCGATTTTAATCGGAAGAATATCATGTCTGGTCTAATTGAGCAGGAAGGCAGAGTTAACCCATTCCTTGGATTCTCCTCAGCACACTCGAAGAAAGGGCCTATCCCTCATGGTTTTTAGAAAACCAACGAGGCCACAAGTAACAAAAATGCCATTATTACTCTGATGTGGAATGGTGTTTTAATTTTGACTGAATGTGCCGTTTTTGTTTTTTACATCTTGTACTTACATTCCCTTTGGAGAATGGAGTGGCAGTTTGGAGTAGTAATAAGTCTTATTAATACACAATGTTTACAATTTAACATGTAACTTACCTGAAACTGTGCTTAAACCACTACTTCTCATACTAGAGGTAGATGTATAAGAAAGTTTAGGTCTTTTTGAATCAATGTCTTGTTGTTGGTTATGCAGTCTTGAAGAATATGCTCCCTGAGATCTTTCAGATTCACCCAACCAAGATGATGCAGAAAGTGATGATGATGATGTAACCTATAAATTGAGATTTAAGAAGGTTATTAATTGACTGCTAAATGACTTGTACTGTAATAGTAAACAAGAAGATTGAACCAAAACTATTATGCTGAAAAGACTTGGATAAAACAACCAAGAGAACCAGTAAATAAATGAGAATAATTTTAAAAGAATAGTCTAAGAGGCTATTATTCAAACATTACAATAAAGTATTATTTCCTCTTAAGGAGAACAAATTGCATTACACTAGAGATTATACACAAATGCATTCTAGTCCTGGAAACAAGGTAAAAATTGTTCCTTTTGGAACAGTTATGTCAAAGTAATTCAGCATTATAAACTAATCATGATATTTTCTTAGCATTTGGAAAACCTAAATGTAAACCAATGTTTGTTTTCATATGAATATTTGCAAGCTCCTTTTTTACTCAAACAGATTTAATGCAGAACTCATTTAAATATGTACAATCCTTTATAGTTGTTATCAATCTTCCACTATCTATTTTCATGTTAACACAAGAACTTTATCTTCCACAGGCAGCTTCTCAATTTAACTAGTTGCACTTTAGGACAGTCTTGAAAACAGTTGAGACACCTCAATTAATACAGATTGTATAGCACTGTGTTTGTGAACCTATGCCACATGTGCCGGAAGAGGTATGCAGAGCCATTTCCCCCAGCACGCGAGAGGTCACCTGGAAGAACCCCACTGCACATGCACACTGCCGCTGCCCGACAGCTGATTGTCAGGTATCTGGCATGCACATGCAGGGGGTAGAGTGCGTGGGAGACACTCGCGCATGAGCAGGGATGCACTACATGTGAGAGGATCACACGTGCATGTGCAAAGACGTGAGGCGCAAGTGGGGAATTTCACGCATAGGCACAAAGACGCGCAAGGGGGGCGCACGTGTATGTGCAGGGGACACTGCACATTGCCTTCTGGGTACTGGCACGTGAGCGTGCAATTATCGGCACAGGAGCAGAAAAAGGTTAGCCACCACTGGTATAGCACATTTCTCAGTTGGAGCTGTGTATGAAAACTATCAATACCAGGTCTTTTTAAAATCTGAACTGGCTGCCAATTTTATTTCAGGCCAAATCTATCTTGACCTTCAAAATTCTAACAGTGCAATAATCCTAGTCATATCTCATCTAACTCAGAAATAATTCCCACTATCTTACAGAAATGTATTCAGAGAGAAGAATGTAACCTACATAGGCTTATCCCAAAATCTTTGTCCACATACTGCCCTACTCCAACTCCGTTAAAATAACGCATGGGATTAAATCAAGGTACCAATACTGGTGACAATAATTTAATCCAATAAAGAGGAGGAGTTTTAGTGGTGCATTTACTTTTCTGGGCTTTAAAATTATTGATTTAGGATATTTTGCCATGAGTACTTTCAATCTATGATTTTAAGTTTACTACATATCTTTTTATTTTTACAAGCAGTAGTAAAGTAAATTACACAGTTTAGCACTGTTTATTTTTCATAATTTTACTATATGATTAAAAAATAAGCACAGATTCAACTGAAGAACAAATTTATTAATTTTTTTAAACTGAAACAGTATTCAATTGCATATAAATTATTATGATTTGGAAGTACCTGGCAATTACTTCAAAAGAAAATTCTAAGTTGAAAATAGTAACGTTATTCATGACTTGCATTCCTACTCTGTGACAGAATGTATATCTATATCAGTAGCTGTCTGGACGTCTAAAAAACTAAAATTAAAAATAATGTATTTACATTTTCTTTAATTTACAAAATTCAGAGACTATCAAGACTCCAATGCAACTCTGCACAGTCTATATGGAAAATAAAAAAAACAACAGTAAGAGAGAACTAATACACAGAAAATATAACCAACAAATATTCCATAAATATCTTACAGTACTTAAGGGCCTAATGGAACTGTTAGCTTTTCAAAGATTTCTGAAAGATCATTAAGATGAAAGTCCCATCTCTGGGGAATAATGTGCCAATAAGTAGGCATGATGCAGATAATGCATGCTTCCTAGGTCTTGATAGATCAATTGAAAGGCCCCAAAATACACTGAGTTTGTCCTCTTCCCAGCAAGGGGAAATTATTAAAAAAAAACCTTTCTAAATTGCTACTAGATAGCTATTTAAACTATTAGAAATACTGTTAAGAAATAGAAGTTATATGGAAACTATTTAAAGTCAAGGCAAGATTTGAAAGACCAAAAAGAATATCTGCTGGAATCCCAAACTTGGCAGATGTGCAAAACAGAACTCACAGGCCACTGCAAATGAGCTGCTAAAAAGATTAGATCATTATAGCATTACTTATACAGTAATAATTCTGTAAAGAAAAACTTGATCAGACCGTAACACTGTGAAATAAAATACTGAGACAGATGCACCAAAAACTGAACTATTCAGTACCAACTAGTCAAAATACATTTGTGGGAAAAAGTATGAAGCATAAAAGAATACCATTCCAACTATTAAATGGTATACGTGTGTGCATGCAGCAATACATAGGCAATGTTGGGACAGATTCAATGAAATATCAATATATCCTAAAAGCTAATTTCCACAATCAATGAAAAACTGATGCTGAAAAGATGTAGGAACAAGGTTTATCTCTAATCATCCATAAAATACTTACAGGAAAGGTTAAAATGGCCTGCACAATCCTAAGATGTTATCATTATTGAAATCTGTGGAAGAAACCTAAAAAATGCAGTACATGGAAGGACACTGGGACACTGAAGAACATTTCTGAGCTAAACAAGTTCCATAAGGAGCACTGTGGAAAAAATTCCAAAAGCAAGAACAAAAAAACTTGTAGTTGGCTACAGAAAATATTTGGAAACTATTAATTTCTGCCAAATAAGGTATTAGAAAGTACAGGTAGTCCTGGATCTATGACCATTCTTTTTAACCACAGTTTGAAGTTACAATAGCACCGAAAAAAGTGACTAATGGCCATTTCTTGCACTTACAATTTTTGCAATGCCCCTGCAGTCACATTGTCAAAATTGGGCACTTGCCAACCAGCATACAATGATTACCATGTCCTAAGATTGCCATTTGTGACCTTAACTTTTGGGGGAAAGAGGCACTCCAACAAGCAGTCAATGAGGGAAGCTGGTTCCACATTTTGGATTAAATGCCCGGAAAATATGTTCCCTCTCTCTTTCATTGCCTCGCTATTCCCTCCCTGCTGCTTTGAGCTAACAATAGATCAGATTACAGAGAGGAGGAGGCTGACACCCAAGGGGGAAAGTAGACTCTGACTAACAAGATGCAATCTCCTTAGTTGATTTTTTTTTCCAAAATGGTTTGATAAACTTATAAATTTTGCACAAAACATTTTTTAAAAGTTACATTTTTAAAGCCTACAAGAAGAATTTGTTTTTAAAGCAACATTGGGAAGAAATATGGAATATATGGAAATAACTGACAGTGGAGAACATAGAGAAGAAAAAATGTGATTTCCCAGATGTAAAATGTTCAAGAAGAAATACAGACTTAGAAATTATAAATCCTGGCTATGAAGCAGAAATTACAGAACCAACTCTATACACTTTCTGGAAGCTTAACAGTGTTCTTTTTTATAATAGCAGAAAACTCTCTGGGTGGACAAGTGGCAAATGTTTTTTCTTTAAGGAATTTGATGAAGAATGGAAAACGGATTTAATACATGTAATTGAGGAACGATTTTATCTGGAATTTGGGGGGAAGATAGATTGGAGATTGGACTTATTGTATTCAATCTATCAGCAATTGATAAGAAATTGTATAAAGAAACAAACTTGGATATTTAATCTAGGACCAATTACTATCTGGGATGATTGGTGTTGTGGTAAATTTTCTACGAGTGAATACAATAACAGCTTGTTAAAAGAGGGCTTGGAACTTCAACTTTATCTTCCTCCTATTACTATTCACAATTTTTATTACTTTTATATTTTTACATGTCTATTATTATTATTTTCTGTTAAATACTTTATTAATATAGTTTACCAATGACAGCCTAACAATTTGTAAGTAGGTTTAAAAGTTTTAACAGTTTAAAATTCTTGCAAGGGGTGTTTTGCAAGGAGTGGGAAACCAACATTGTTCTATTATACCAATCAGTATTCAATTGGATAAGGTGCTATGTGTGTATGTGTTGTTTCTTTTTAAGACACTTTTTTGTTAATGTCTTTTGTTGTTGTTGTTTTAAATATTTTGTTTTGTATTTTGTTTCAATAAACTATTTTTTTAAAATTCACACACACACACACATATTATCTATCTATCTATCTATCTATCTATCTATCTATCTATCTATCTATCTATCTATCTATCTATCTGGTATTCAGCTTTGCTCAGGTATTTTCCCACGTCATTGTAGTTGTGCTTTTAAAGTTGTAGCAATGTTTCGGCAGAATCCCATTGCCATCAGGCTTCTGTATTGTGTATATTCTGTATACACAATACAGAAGCCTGATGATGGCTGCTAACATTGTTGAGTGTAAAACTAACATTAAGGAGGTATGTGCCTTTATATAACATTAACAAATGGCCGCTGTATCGAACAATTCCATTGTTATACTGCCAGCTGATAAGGCCAGGGCAACAGTAGACATGGACAGAATAGATTATAATAATAAGGTCTATGACCTCCTCAATGACAAGAGTGCCTATCGACTCTTGGATAAGGATCCCATGATATCTTTCAAGAACCAAATTAATAAGGTAGCCGATAAACTCAAGACGGAAAAGTGGATGAAGAGAATCTAAAAATGATTCGACCAAAAGACTCAGCCATGGCACAATTCTATGGATTGCCAAAGATCCACAAGATAGAGGTACCCCTGAGCCCCATTGTCTCCTTTTGTGGCACTCCCACATTTGGTTTAGCCAAATGGTTATATGGACAGCTACAACATTCGATCGAAGGTGCCACTAGCATGAAATCTTCTACCGACTTTCTACAACAGTTAGAGAGAATGGAGATTGGGGAGGATGAAACAATGGTGTCATCTGTTGTGGTATTACTGTTTACATCCATCCCCCAGGAGTTAGTGACCCTAACTATATAAGAACTATTATTGGAGAAGGAATCATGAAACCCCAAATTCCCAAGCATAAACGATCTCCTCCTCCTGTTGAATTTCTGCCTTAGAACCTATTTTACATTTAACTGCCATAAATATGAACAGATAAAAGGTACACGTATGGGTCTCCAATCTCGGGAGCGATCACTGAGGCAGTCCTCCAGAAATTAGAATATGAGGCAATGAAAATATACAAGCCCAAGTTTTGGGCACGTTACGTCGATGACATGTTTGTCATAATTAAACAGCAAGATAAGGCCAGATTTATGAAAATCCTCAATTCCATATACCCAGACATTCAATTAATGGTGGAAGAAGAGGCCAATAACACTGGTCTAAAGTTGATCTTCCTGGATGTACTAGTCAGCCGTAGCCTGGATGGGAGCCTTGACACAGGTGTACATCAAAAAATCACGAGCACGGACTGTATTTTGCACAATGAGAGTAATCACCCCACCACACACAAAGTCAGTTGTATTTGGGTACTGTTCTATAGAAGAGATACCCATTGTAGCACACTGACAGCCAAAGCCAAAGAGCGGGCATACATCTATCAAGTTTGTAAGCTCAATGGTTATTCTATGGACTTTATCTGAAGAGCCTGACAACCTATTGAAGGTGCTAGTGGAACATTTGAATGGAGGGTGCTCCCATATATAAGGGAGGTACCTGAAACTTCTGCATGCATTCTCTTGACACAAGAGGTCAAGGTGACGAACAAACCGGATCAAACATTGAGAATGAGAGTGATGCACCCAAAAGAAACATTATCCAAAGAACAGGCATCTTCGGTGGTTTACCTATCAACTGTAGTAACTGTGCAAGCAACTATGTAGGGGAAACGGCCAAGCAGTTACAGACCAGAGTACAGGAACATAAATTGGCTGTCCAGCACAAAAAGCAGTGCTCCCAGATCTGGACACATATGAAGGAACACAATCACATATTTAATTTTCAAGAGGTCAAAACTCTTGCCCGTGATGCAACCAAAGGAGGATGCTTAGTGAAAGAAGCCTGATTTTCCAACAACAACTCCATCAATAGACATATTGAACAGCTACCGGCCTACCAAGCACTGAGGCACCAAGAAAGATTCTTCCAGAAGAGCAGAGACTGCTTCCCATCACTAGCAAAGCAACAAATGAATCTAGTGGACAAAACAAAAGGGCCTTTAAGGCGGAAGTCCGTTAAGATGAGGAAGGGAACTAGAGAATGCTGTCAAAGTCATGCGCACAACGGCCATTGGTTAATGTTATATAAAGGCACCTATCTCCTCAATGGTAGTTTTACACTCTGATGATGTTAGCAGAGGCTAACAAAAGCTTAGTGAACAACACGCATTTTTAGTTCCAGAGATTGGGATGTCTGTCTCTTTTTACACACACACACACACACACAATTTTTGATCTTCAATAGATTAACAATGCAACTCTTACCAATCTATTTCTGCTTCCCAAAAATCTTCCAGACCACGGACGATCAAGTGTCCCTGAGTAGTGAGTTGGAGAAGAAGCTGGAAGCTTCCATGAACTGTCATATGCTTCTCGTTCTTCAACTGACCAGTCTCTACTAGAACTATGCAACCTGCTAGATTCCTACGAAACAATATGTTTATCACTTAATGCCTTGCTTGGGTATCATTCCACACAAGAAAATAAAATCTATAACATCTTCACTTTTTAATTAATCACATTTAAACATTTTCTAGAAGTCAACTGTTCCTATCCCATCTACAAAAATAAGTTTACCTCATCCTATGTAAGTCATAACTGCAAGGTTTACTTTGTTAGAAATTCAGCTTCCATTAAGTTATTTTCTAAGCAGGACCAAACATTACTATTCTCCTCTCACTGAAGAGAACTACTGAGCTTCTGCTATATTGGCAACATTTGCAAGTCACTTTATGCAAGTCACTTTAAAACAATAGTTGTAAATTACTGTTTTATACAATTACTTATACTGGGGGGGGAGCTGAAAAAAGCTACAAATACTTGGTAAATAACTCATTTTAAATTTCTTACAGAGAAATACTAAATTTGAAGAGTCATGAACTTTTTCTATTTTTAGGCACTAAATTTTGCTAACCTCTTAACATGCAAATTAACTCATACCACACAAATAATTATTCATATACTTTAGCTAAAACCAAATCATGCCTACTTATTTAACATTTAACTAGTTTTAAGAAAATAAAGTACTAAACAGACAAAAGTAGAATTAAAAAAGAAAAAAAGAATTGTATATATTCATAAAATAGAAATAATTTCTTATTAGTTGATAATCAATCAATTCTGGACCAGAAAATTCTGGATTCTTTTTCCAGGGATAAAGCAGCACATATGCTATATAGGATGAACTTGTGGTAACCGCTACAGATAAGTGGCAGAATATATGCAGAATTCCCATGTTCAACACCTATCATTTTCAGTCACGTTAGAAAACTTTTGCTTGAAAAGCCACTGTTTGTGTGACTTGCCTAGGTGACCATCCTTAGGACATAACAATAACTATCTATAGTTACTTCGCAACTAACAACAACTTTTTATATCTGTATTATTTCATTATATAACCTTCCTTTCCGCTAGGCATTCAAGGCAACATAAAGAGTCTAATTCTCTTTATTGCTACCATTTTCCGAAGTAGGTTGGGCTGAGATAAGAAACCAATCCCAAATCATCTAAGGTATATCATCTAAATGTATGGGAATTTGACATGGTCTCCTCAAACTCATAATCTTAGATATACAGTATATTAATTTCTATTCTATTTTTTTATTTCCCCATATACTTTATAACTTTAGATTTTTTCAAGTCATTCTGTTATTATAGCTATTATGTTTTATTATTTTTGTTATTTATATTGTTCTGATTTTACACAATGACTTTATGCTACTTTGTATATTAACCTGCTTAGGAACATTAAATAACTTAAAGATGGGTCTACATTTCTTTTCTTTCTTTTCAGAACACCTAGAGGAAAACTTACAAGAACTCTAGGGAAAGTTTCACATAGCACTATAACAAATTCCACTTATGCAATACCTACATATCGGGTGCCTAATACCTGTGATCAGTTTTCTTTAAAATGCAACTTTATCAAGTACTTTTAGCAGAATCTTTATTCACTAGTTCACTACTGTTCTAGCTATGCTATGCCTGTAACAGCCACAGTTCTAACATATAAAAATAATGCAATTAATATGTTTTCTAATTTAAAAAATACAGTAAAGGAGTCCAAGTCAGTGACAAGTTGTGGGAAGTCAGATAGAAAGTACATCCCAAGAAAATAGAGCCCTCAGATTAGAGCAGCAATTGGGATTGGAATTTCCATTGCTAAGTGATGCGGCTAAAGTACCAATGCCACAATGACCAAATCACTTAGTGACAACAATCACAGCAGTCTTGGTTGCCATCATAACTTAAGGACTGCAGGCATGTGCTTTGGAGTAAAGGTGGGTAAGTGCTACAGGTGAGCGGACGCTGCAGAGACCATGAGCAGGTGAATGGGCAAAAAAGTGGCAGGAGTGACTTGCAGGAGCAACTTTTGATCTCCTGTCGGCTTCCCAACTGATGTAGTGGGAAGCCAGAAGGAAAGGTCGCAAATGGCAATCACATGATATTGCAACCATCATAAATTTAGAGAACCAGATGCGAAGCACCAAAATCATGGTCATGTGACTGTGGGGACACTGCAATGACTGGAACTTCAAGGGCCAGTCATTAAATCTCCCCCTTTCAGCATTATCATAATTTTGAACAATAATCCAAGAACTACCTCTAGTTCTAAAGTTCAGAGTACAACCTAAATATTTTTAATGAGACCTTAAACTGCTCTTGATTTTAGTGAAGAATGCTTTTTTTCCTTGTAAAAAATCATTCAGGATTCTTAAAACTGCAAATCTCTATGTAAATACACTGTGCGCACAATTATTAGGCAAGTATTTTGACCATATCATCATTTACATGCATATTTTCCACCTCCAAGCTGCGTAAACTTGAATGCTTAGTGGATATAAGTACATTAGGTGATGTGTATTTGTGTAATGAGGGAGGGTGTGACCTAAGAAGATCAACACTCTATATCAAGGTGTGCATAATTATTAGGTAGCTTTTTTCCCTCAGGCAAAATGGGCCAAAGAAGAGATTTAACTGACTCTGAAACGTCAAAAATTGTAAGAAGTCTTTCAGAAGGATGCAGCACTCTTGAAATTGATAAGATATTGGGACATGATCACAGAACCATCAAATATTTTTTTGCAAATGGTCAACAGGGTCATAAGAAAAGTTGAGAAAAAAAGATGCACATTAACTGCCAAAGATTCGAAAAGAATCAAATGTGAACCTATAAGAACCCATTATCCTATAGTGCTGTCATATTCCAGAACTGCAACCTGCTGGGAGATTTACAGTGAAAGAAAACAGTACACCTCTCTGAACAGTGTCTGGGAGACTGTGGTTGCTGCTGCACAAAAAATTGATCATCAACAGTTCAAGAAACTGACAGACTCCATGAATGGAAGGCTTATGATGAATGGAAGGCTGTTACTGTCAAGAGTGGCTATATTGGTCACTGTTGTTGTTTTTTGAAATGCCAGAAATATTTGTAAATTTTGAATTATTTTTCTCACTTCAATAGATGAAAATAAACAAGTGAGATGAGAATTTTTTTGTTTTTCATTTAGTTGCATAATTCTGCACACTAATAGCTGCCCAATAATTGTGCACACATATATTCTCCTAAGAAAGCCAAAAACTTACTTTTATTCTCTTAAATATTCAGGTTTGAGGTCTACTAACATTTTGAATTGATGGAGAGTACTGTAGTTGTTCATTAATAAAATTAATCCTCAAAAATACAACTTGCCTAATAATTCTGTACAGTGTACATTAAAACAAAAATGGAATGCAATGCAATAGATTGTCAGGAGGGAAGGAAAACGGAGTACCATAAAGCAATCTCAACAATGAAGTTTTGAATGATTTTAAACAGAAAAAAAATTAACAAAATATTTAAATAATTCAGCATCTTTTATGTAACCAAGTTATCAATGAAACTTTGGACAATTTGAACTCATCAACAAGAGTAAGATGGAAAATATACCATCATAAAAGTTACCTGGCGTCCAGAATCAAGTCTTAATGAAGACTCTCTTGTATGGTATGAATCAGTTAAACTTGTTCCACCACTTCCAGTTCCTATCCTAGCACTTCGAGAACCAGATGGTTGAACAGATAGCCTCCGTGGAATTCTTGATGGCTTTGATTCCATTTTGTGTGCACTATGTAAAAACAAATATTCAACTTTCCTAGTTAGATAATGAAATGTGCAAAATATAGGAAGAAAACCTACAGGTTTAAAATTCAGATAGTAACCAGTGGTTAATGTTGCCTCTATATTTGTACACAAAACCTCTGATCGATATTTTAGATATTATAAATGAGATACAAGCATCAAAAATATAAATTTTATAAATTGCTGATGATACTTAGCCAAGTTAGGGTGCCAGGTCACCTGAGAGATGCCATGGAGGTTCAATCGCAGTGCCTAGATGCTGTGATAGGAGCTGAATAGGACATAACAGACTTCAATTCAACGTAACAAGATCAAGTGGTTTTGAGTTTTTTGGACTATCTGATTCTGGGGACTTGTTTTTGGTTCTGATGGGGTGGCTCTGCCTCAGACAGACCGAGAGCACAATCTGGAGTCTTCCTGAACTTACAGCTCTTGCTTGAGAAGCAAGTGGCAACTGTGGCTAGGAAGGCCTTTGCATTGCTTTTGGATGTCATCAATTCCACCTAAAATACAGTATCACTTTCTAGAGACCACTAATCTGTAAAATCAGCAACCCCAAATCTTTAGATAAAATCTAAAGACAGTACATCAATTGACTAAACATTTCTGAATGTCCATTAGGTGTTAGTAATGCATATGTTGATAAAAGCACAGAAATGTCATACATGTATGATTTAGACGTTATAATCAAGTCACCATTAAACATCACTTTTCAATAAATTTTTATTGCATCTTTACACAATCATGTAATCTAATAAATTGTAATACAGCATTAACATACTTCTAAAAATTTTGTTTGATAGATATTATTATACCTTATTTAAAATTCATATTATTATTCCTCCCAAAACAGACTGTGGAATATAAATAATATGCAATTTATTAAACGCTGGTTTAGAAACAACCATTTGGACATACAGCCTAGAAGTAAACATAAGTCTTGTAGGCAAATAGAACTTTATCTTATTTTAATGCATATAATTCATCTGTGTATTTAATCAAGTATTCAATATTATTTTGCATGAGAGCCTGTTCTGTCAATCTCTGGTTTTCAACTATTATTCATATGGATTGATTTTGGAATATTAAAAAAACTGAAAAATACAACTTGGATCGTGGGATGGTTAGCTAAAAATACATTCTTACCAATACTGGAAGCATGCCTATATATTAAATATCTATAACTTACACCCTTAGGATCTTAGCAGATTTCATTATCAAAGACATATTGCAATTTTTTAAAAAATCCAACAATAGCCAATTATACTGAGAGGAGAAATAACATTACTGTATATTGCTTCATTTCTGCACAGCTGTAAGCTAACAAATCCAATATCAAACTAGACCTAAAACAGCCAACATAATTACCTTGAAGGTTATTAATGTTCCTACTCTTCTCATAGCCTGGATTCAAATAGAATCAAAGTTGTGTCCTATTGTTCCACTTTTGACTATCCAGGCCACAACAAAATCAAAATTAAGAGAAATTAAGCTCTTATCAATAAACAAGAGTACGTATCTAGCTAAACAATCCAATCTTCCTTTCTGCTCACAAAGGTCATCGTATGCAACAGAAAGGAGAAGTTTGCTTATAACTTTTTATTGGTGCAACTTAAAACAATGCTTCTTTCTGTACAATGTCAATTTCAAAAAATTGTGACAATACTAAGTAGAAAGGATTGTAGGCTTATTTGCAAAATGGTCCATGAGAGTATCTGAGCAATTTCCTATTTTAGAACCCATTTATTTCTACACTATTAATGTACATCCCAATGCAAAAGAAGCAGTCCTAAAAAAGTCTCTGTAAAATAGTAGTCATGTACCATGCCTCATGACATGGTGACGTGAAGGGGACATAGTGGCTCAGTAGCTAAGACACTGAGCTTGTCGATCAGAAATGTCAGCAGTTTGAACCCTTGCGCTGCATAATGGAGTGAGCTCCCATTACTTGTCCCAGCTTCTGCCAACCTAGCAGTTTGAAAGCATGTAAAAATGCAAGTAGAAAAATAGGGACAACTTTGGTGGGAAGGTAACAGCTTTCTGTGCACCTTCCGCATTTAGTCATGCTGGCCACATGACCACGAAGACATCTTCGGACAGAGCTGGCTCTTCAGCTTTGAAACAGAGATGAGCACCGACCCTAGAGCCGGAAATGACTAGCAGGTATGTGCAAGGGGAACCTTTACATTTACCTTACCATGCCTCAAAATTTTCCTAGCAGCTAGTCATTTACCAGCCTTATTTCATAAAAAAATAAAATAGTTCAGAAAATTCCAAATATGATTCAAGATTAGCCACAGAATTTTAAAAATTGTATCTCCAGGCCATTTTGAAATGACCCAGACAAGTCTCACTGCATTGTTCTAAGTACTAGTTTTAAATGGCAAAACTGCATCAAACAGAAGGAAATGCATTCAACATGTGTATTTCAGTAATAGGAGGGGTCATGACGGGTACTGTGCTTACAGCATCCCAATTAGAGGAAGAGAAGTGATTAGGTACGATTTTCTTAACTGTTCCAGGAAATTAGAGCTTGGTAGCATTTTTTAGACTAACAATTTTATTAAAACACAAACTTTCATGAATTGTAGCTCACTTTTACATGGAATGGTTAACAGATTAAAATTAAAATGAGGCAAGACAGAGGAGAATGGGTTGGCACATAAGCATCTTTGTCGTATTCAATCCACAAAACTTAGCTGTATCAAACTCCTGCTGATATAGAAAGAGCAACCTATCAACCACAGGTTTTAGACAAATCCAATTTTGAGCAAGTTAGCACATTTGTTATTCAATGCATAAACATCCAGCCTCCATGTTCTCTGTCTATTATATAGCCTTTTCACTGTAAAAACCATAGCTAAAGAATTCTTATTTATAGAAGCTACACAAGTATGCCTTTCTTTCTATGTGCTCAAATTAGTTATGATGCTTATCAGTCTGGGCCTCATGCTAGAGACCTCAAGATTGCTTCCTTTCACAGAGGGGGCTTAAATTGGCTAGTGACCAGTAGGAGGCATTACACAACTGGTTTTGCCCTTATTGAAAGTTTCCAGATGTAGGCATCCTCCATAATGGACATTAAAGAATTAAATTAAAACTACCTAGTATGGAGGATACTTACCCCTTGAAGAGACCCAATAAAAACCAAAATGGCCATTGTAGTGCTTTCTACTGGTCAGTAACTAATATAGTACTGGATATGGTCACAGGGCTCTAACTAAATACAACACTTTTCACTGGAGGGAAATCATACCCAGTTAGTGAAGACAAATGAACAAGTAGTCCTCTAACAAGTCGGATACACTCAAAACGGTATGTATGTATGTATGTATGTATGTATGTATGTAGGTGTGTGTGTGTGTGTGTGTGTGTGTATATATATATATATATATGTGTGTGTGTGTGTGTGTGTGTGTGTGTATGTATATATATGTGCATATACATATGTATACACACACACACACACATATGTACATGTATATATTTTCACCGCCTGTTCTAAATACTCATAAAAACCAACCCATCTATTTGAATACCACATTCAAATTAAGGCAAGGGAGAAGCAGCAAACCGAACTGTTATTGGCATTCCTTTTTATCAGATTTTTTTTAAAAGCAATCCTAAAAAGCTGGGGTGGGGTGGGGGAGACTTGTAAAGGGTGTCATAACCTGAATACCAAGCTGACTTAAGTACTCTATAATAAACATCCCAATGACCTCATGTTGGAGACAGACCAGGAAAACCCGAGGTCTGATTTTAATTTAAGGCACGGAGGCGGCTCCTTGACCTCTCTCAAACTGGACTATCGCTAGATAAGAAACGGCGTTTCCTCCCAAAACCCAGCCAACACTGAAAACCGCGGGAGGTTTCTCTTTTCCGGACTCGATTGCACAACGAAGCCCCATCGAGGAGGGCGTCTTCGTCTCTTCGCGGACGCGCCCAGGGCAGACGTGCAGGTCTGGGGCCCGTTTGCCGAGTCAGAGCTCTCTTCCCGAACCGTACAAGGCAAACGGGGAAAGGGAGGAAACTGGGCCAAGAACTTCGTCTCTCAAGCCCACAAAATGGAGACTCCCTGAGCTCCCCAAACCGTGGCACTTCCCTTCCGCAACTCCCCGCGAAGCCCGGGCCCTCCAACCAGCCTCTTCGGCTTCGCTTTCTCTCTCCACCGCAAGACATTACCTGCTTGCGTCGGCCGCCGCCTCCCCCAGCGCCGCTCGCCGCCTTTACGGGCTCTCCCCACAGCCGCTCTTCGACCCGACAATGGCGGCCGCTGACTAGTATGCGGTCTGTACTGAGAAGGAAGCTACCTCCGCGCCGCCTGCCAATCACCGCGGAGTCAACGGACACCCGTCTTTTCAACTCTCGCGAGAATAGCGACCCGAGCCTCGCCTAATACGGAGGGTGGGGCGAACGGCTCACCCAGAGGCTGCTGGGAAAGCGGAAGCGGCAGAGTTGCGTTGGAGCTTTGAGCGCGCTTGGCGCTGGTCTTCTATGGCTTCTGACGTACGTCATACGTCACTGGACGGCATTACATATTGTGCGGTGGATGCGAGTCTCGGGCCTCTCAGAGGGAGAGAGGTGCTGGTGTGGCCGGGAGAAGAGGGGGAAAGAGACCCCTTTGCAAAATTTAGGGATCTTATCCCTGCAAGCTCACACCAGACAAGAGAAACTTAATTGCACCAAAGAACCTGCAATCCGGAAAAAAAATTGCAAACGGTGTTCAGCTTTGTTCACTATGTAAGTGTTGATGTGCAATGCATCAATCCCAAAAGCAGGCTGCTGGTGATGGCCCAACCTTCTTTCTCAAGAAGGTTATAACGAGAAGGAGAAGAAGAAGAACAACAACAACTTTATTGTCATTGTACAAGTACAACAAGTACAGTTGCACCCCAGCAACTGTTCGCAATACAATAAAATTAAAGCACTTAAAAATGAAGTTAAGAAAAATAGAGTACCCACCTCTCCATTTGCAATTAGAGAGTACAATATCTACGAATATTGTGGTGCTGTTGTTTTGGTTTAAAGGCAAAAAACCCAAAACCTTTTAATGAAAGTGCATTCCCTTGATATTGCTTCTCGTCTCATGAAGTGTCACCTGCCACTGGGGAAAAACAATCATCGTTTGCGGTAGAATGAAGCCAGGTGGGCCTAGTTGGATATTTTGAATACCAGGTATAGCTGCCTACCAAATTGTCCACCTAAACAAGTTTCAGGCATGAACGTGCCCTATGCTTGGCTTGTGACTACTATGTTTTTCCAACAATACACCCCCCCCATAGGAAGACCCAGCATGTTTTCTAGGCATAAAATGAAATTAAGCCCCTCCCCCCCAATTTTTTAGGCCTAGTTTAAAACATGCGAAATTGGGGGGGAAGGCGGGGGGGGGAACTTGCCATTAGGAGTGCCCCGCGGGCAGCTACGCCTCAGCATCAGCCTCTCCTAGTACCATGGTGGAGCACGAAGGGCTCCCTTACCCAGGTCAGCAGGTGGGCGGCAGCGGCGTGGATGTCCGGCAGCATTTCAGCTGCTTCTCAGGCCTCTGTAGCTTCCATGGTTCCCACTGGTGCTGACACCTCTCTCGCCAGCGCCGTCTCCAACAACAGCGTGTGAGTCGCTCCCGCTTTTCCCCTGTCCCCGTAACGACGGGGAAAAAAAAGATTTTGGGGTATTGTTATGGGGTTGGAGGAAAAGCGGGAGCGACTCAGACGCTGTTGTTGGAGACGGCGCTGGTGCACGGGGGGGGGAGAAATTAATTCACCCCCCAAAAGATGTCCTAGCCGTTTTTTGGGGGGGCTCAAAAAAAAAAATAAGGCCCAGTCTTATTTTGTGAGAAACATGGTATTATGTTGAACTATTTTTGAAGTGGGTCAAGTGCTGTTTCAAAAGAACATCCAAAACAGCCTGGATGACTGGTTGCAGATATAGAAGTGGAGAATAAAGCAGGACGAAACTCTTGATGTAAGCCTGAACTAGCTACACAATCCCCCCAAAATACATGTTTGAGTAAAGTAGGCATTAACAGGGTACAATAAGGAAATTCAAAGCAGGAATGGACATGCTTTTGATGCCTTAATTCAAATGTATTTTTCCCCAGGATAACACTATGAGCCAAAGAGGAAGCAGCTCTTTAGTGATATGCTGACAGATGTATAGCACATGCTACACCTGCTCCAAAGCATCTTTTCAGGTTCAAATCTGAAGTGTATCCCTTGGTAAGGCTATTAAACCTGGCAGATGTATATCATTTCCATCTATAGCAGGGGTCGCCAACCTTTTGGGCCTCAGGGACTACCAAACTCATAATTTTAAATTCCGCGGACCAGAGACCCTGGGAAAATCCCAAAAAAAGTCTGCAGGAAAATTCCCCACCCTGTTTTCCTACCGATTGATCATTCTTTATTTGGGATTGCAGGATACCATCTCCAGCTCCATTCTCAGGGGGAGAGAGAAAAAGAGAGACTTTTGGCTTCATGCAAGGAAAGCAGCAGAAGCAGCAGAAGTCTTTCTCCCCCAAACTACACCAGAATGGCTCAGCCTCTTGGAGCAGGATGCCTTGCAGGGTCCCAAAGTCTCATTTCTGGTGAAGTTTGGGGGAGAGAGAAAAAAACCTTTGGTGCTTTTCTTGCGTATAGCTAAAAGCAGAAAAAGAAAGAAGCTGAAAGAAGCAGCCCAGTGGCCAGGTGGGGCACGTGGGGCAACTTCTTCCCCTCTGCCCTTTCCACCCTCCCCTCGCTACCTCGTGTTGTTCACAATGCAAACGACGCAAGCCTTGTGTTCCCGCGGTCCATGTGGGCGGCACAGCCTTGTGTTCCCACGCAGCCTGGATTAATTGCTTTGTGGGGGAGTGCTTTGGGGGTGACATTTCTCTGCAGACCACCAAAATTTTCTCACGGACCGCTAGTGGTCCCAGGCCCACTGGTTGGCGACCACTGATCTTTAGTATCTCATTAGGCTGGGCTATAAACAGGATTACTTGCGCCTCTGTCCTATCCAGCAAGAATCTTCTGAGTTCTCATCTTCTATTCTATGAACAGGAAAGGCTTTTCAACCATGGATGCTTTAACATCTGTGTTTAAAATTCCTCAAACCTTTAATACAGGTAGTTCTTGACTTACAACCACAATTGAGCCCAAAATTTATGTTAAGTGAGAGATATTTGTTAAGTGAGTTTTGCCCCACTTTATTGCCTACCTTGCCACAGTGGTTAAATGAATCATTGCACTTGATACAGTAAGTTACTAACCCAGTTCTTAAAGGAATCTGGCTACCCCATTGACTCTGCTCTTCATAAGTTTGCAAAAGGTGATCACATGACCTTGGGACACAGCAATGGTCATAAATATGGTGGCCAAGCATCTGAATTTTGATCATGTGATCATGGGGATGCTGCAATGGTCATAACTCTGAAAAATGGTCATAAGTCACTTTTTTCAGTGCTGTTGTAACTGGATAGTCACTAAATGAACTGCGGTAAGTCAAGGACTACCTGTAGTTGTTCCTTAATAAAGATTAATCATGAGGAATAGGTTATGTATGTATATCATGGGTGTCAAACTCATGTCACATAATGTACCATGATTTGCTGGGGTGGGCGTGGCCTGATGTTGCCGGGGTGGGCGGAGCTGGGGTGGGCGCAGCCTGCATGTGGCATATCTGGCCCAGGGGCTGCCAGTTTGAAACCAGTGGTATACCTAAAGCTTCCCTGTAACTAACTTCTACAAATGAAAAATCATATATTTCTTTTCTCCTGAATTGGACTGTTGAAATGAAGATACTTTGAAGACAACCAGTAACAGAGCTTACTGAGCTTATTGTAATACAGTGCTGAAAGTGTATTTGTGGACTACACATGCGCACAGGAATATCTCTTGCTTAATTCTAAATCTAGGCTTATTTCTTCAGGCTACTATTTTGTACCTCCCTTTAGCTGCTGTAGCTTCATGACTTTTAACCTCAGCAAACAGTTGAGAACCTCAGCAGAAGGTTAACTCTAAAACAGGCTTGTCCAACCTTTCACCTTCCCTGGGCCACATTAGAAGATGAAAATTTGGTTTGGGCCGCACATAAAATAAAATAACAGTAACGATACCTGATCATCCAAAAATCCTTTGTGTGAACCCAGCCTTAGTCTCCTGACTACCAGAAAGTGGCACAGGCCGCAAGATGGTGGAGCTAATATAAGATGGCGGAGCTAATATAAGATGGCGGAGCTAACATAATGGATGGGGTGCAGGGTTGCCAGATTGCAGTTTGGCTCTGCGGCCAAACTCAAGCCAAAATACGGCCAAATTCTGCCAAATTATTTTTTATCACGGCCAAATTTTCCGGCCAAATTTTTTTCATAAGATATCATAAAAAATAGTCAACCAGAGAGAAAGGAACATGGGGGAGGGGGTGGGAAGAAAGCTTACCCGCCTCGCACCTACCTCTCCTCCTCCAAATGGCCCGGCTGGATGCAGCAGGACTGGAAGGCGAGAACCGGGAAGCTCGGTGCAGCAGCAGCAGCAGCGGCGGCATCGGGGGCAGAAGCCACTTCAACAGCTCCAGCGGCAGCAGCGGCGGCGGTGGGGGCAGAAGCCACTACAACAGCTCCGGCAGCAGCAGTGGCAGCGGCAGCAGCAGGAGGTGGCGGAGCGGGACTCTTGGGCTGCGGCTGCCTTGGCACGAGGAGCGTTCTGACAGCACCCACCTTTTCTGTTGCTGCTTGGCGTGGCGCTTGCCTCGCCCCGCCTCGCGCCTGCCTCTCCTCCTCCTCCTCACTGGCTCGTCCTCTTGCACGAAGGTTGGGGTGGGCACTGGGCCGCATTACGAGCCGACCTGGGCCGCATGCGGCCCGCGGGCCGCGGGTTGGACAAGTCTGCTCTAAAAGATCCTAGATAGAACCTCACTTCCCTTTCTGATAAACTGACAGGCCTTTTGTTCCAACAATTCCAGAAAAATCATCAAAGATATCCCCTTCTTCTTGTCCTCTGTAGGGTATATAGGGACTACAAGGGCTGCTGACCTTTCCCATAAGTAGTCAAGATCCTTTTACCAAATCAACAAGGCAAAACCATGCCGCATAAGCCTAAGTCATGCAGCAGGCATACAAAAATGTCACTTCCCTAATTCACAGCAGTATAAGAGGTAAAGCACAGTCAGTGAATCTTAATTTAAAAAACAGCTTTAATTTTAATGTGGAGTTGATTTATTGGTCTGATCTGCATTCTGGAACTGACATCTGATCACCAAGATCAAATCAGAAATTTTTGCTTCTGCTTTTAAGGCAATCGCAAGATGCACTGTTGCATAAAGCCAAGAAGACAGTTGTTTTATTGAATAAAATTGTGTGATAATTTATGGTGGTAACTTGTTCGCTAATTATATTGATTTGGATCCAAACAGGTATTTTTGAAAGATGTTGGTTAAGTTCCATGATCCCTTGATGACTTGTTTCTCTGATCCCACTCCCATGCAAATGTTGTTATCCCTTTAGGGCTGAGGAACCATGCCAAGTGAAATTGGTCCTGATGTGAATTAGAGTAAAAGGAGGAGGTCACAGGACCATGTATGGAATCATGTTCGGCTTTAATCATGAAAATATCTGTTCTAATCCATCTGTTTTTTCATGGTCACTACTGCAATCCATTCCACTCAGTCAGACCCCCCCACCAAACTCTTGAAATAGCAATTTCCAATCTCCTTGGGGGTCTACTTTGGAAAAAAAGTGTGAGATCATTTATCATATTTTCAGTTCACTCAATAATACAATTTAAGCGGCTTTTAAATTTGAAGTATTAAAACTCAATAAAAAGTAAAACAACTAAATAGCTAAGTGAAATTTGGGGGCTGGGGTGTATAAAAACTGGCAGCTCACCACAGTGCACATAAAATTGTCTAAACCAGTGGTTCTCAACCTGTGGGTCACGACCCCTTTGGGGTCGGACAAAACCCTTTCACAGGGGTTGCCTAAGACCATCGGAAAACACATATTTTCGATGGTCTTAGGAACCGAGCCATAATTTTATGGTTGGGGGTCACCACAACACGAGGAACTATATTAAAGGGTCACGGCATTAGGAAGGTTGAGAACCACTGGTCTAAACTATTGAAATATAAAAATTGGGGGAAAACAAGAAATATCTCTGCCTATGTCTTTACATTATTTTGTAAAACAGTCATGGCAGCATTATGTGACGTATTGTGACTTTTTTTCCCTTTATTAAATGGGACTTGGGTGTGGCCAGCGTGTGACACATCCGGGCCGGCAGGTTGACAGCCCTGATGTAAAACATCCAAATCATATTTATAAAATTGGATGTTTCCTCATTCCAGAAAACCTACTCCATACAGTCTAACAGTAATTAGCCATATTTCTCTCCTTTATTGATATTTTCTCTAGTCTTCTTTCTACCAAACTAGTTTTTCTAAAACTGAGTTCCATGGCAACGGATTCAACAGAAAGTCTGAGTCAATACAAATTCATTTCAAGGTTCCTAATCAAGGTAACAAAGTGCTCTATTAAGTATATCACAAAACACTGTTTGAAGTTGAATTCACATCTTTGAGATACTGGTTTAGTAACATTTTCCAATCATTCATTCATTCACTCTATCCCAATATATCCCTGATCACTTGCTGCTTTTTAGCATGCCAACACTGTACTTTAATACTAAATACCAAGATTCTAAAGAATGGCATCTAATCCTGAGGTAATATCATTGGCAAAATTGGCTGTAATTTAAAATTAAAATAGATGAGCAATCTCAAAATACATTGTAAATAACAATATGATTATCCTGACTATCAAAGTGGGAAAATAAAAGTACATTTATGAGTTGATGGGTGTCAGTTCAAGGGAATTTCCTTATTATTCCTTTTCTTGGAAATTTTCATCTTTTATTTTTAGGGTACAAAGCTTTCTCAGTCCACAAGTAATAGATGGGGCCAAGACAACAAAGTTCGACTTTGTTTACAGTTACATTTATTTAAAGTTATAGTTGTTATATTTTTATGGTCATTTGTTTCATAAACTAAATCTGGCTTCTTTTTGAGGTCTCTATAAAGCACATCCAAGGCTTCAATGACTTATCTCCCAGACTCTTAATTTGGTTATATTAACTTTGTGCACATACATTTCTTTAAATCATGAAAATATTCAACTGCTAAATGTCATTGGTTAAAGCTAATTTAATCATATTTAAAGCAATTCAATTTAAAACTCTGACTGAAATCAACCATTTTTAATTGATCCTTGATTTTAATGGTCTTCTACTCAAATATGGTTAATAATGAATACTTTGGCTCCTTAGACATTTATAAAACAGATTGCTCATCTTTCTGCCCTCTGAGATTAAAGTGAAAGAAGAAAACTACTGCCAAACTTATCTCCTTCATCTTTTTCCATTGCTGCATTCTTCCTGCATCATCCTCAATATTAGAAAGACTCAAAAGATCTGGCTAAAGTTTAATAGAGAATAGAAGAACTGAAGTTTCAAATAATCTTTGGCACTCCCAGCTTTTTATCCGCACCATGTTTACTACAGATTAGACTAGCTCTTCCTGTATAGTTGGTGGAATAATCAAAATGCTCTTCACTTCAAAATTGTTCTGCTACTTCAGATTCCGTCTTCTCATTAGATTGTCCTTCAGTGGACAGGAGGAGGAGTTACCACGATGAAAACTATTAAAAGATTTATCACATCAAACACAAAGTTGACATGGGGGGGGGGTACCATATTAAAAGATACAGTGGGTCAAATTGTTCTGAGGCAGGGTATTCATTGTATATCGGGTTTTTAAAATATATTTAACTGATTACTTAAATGTATTCCATTCAATCTTGTTACTGATTCTACTTCACGCACTTTAGAGCAAACCCCGTGAACTGCCTGCAGCTCCAGTAACTGAGTTTGTGCCACTGAAAATTCAGTGAAAAAATGGCAGATTTTCATAGTCTTTTTTTTTATGATTGACATTAGAAGAGAAAGACTTTTTAATTCCCTCTTAATTCATCTCCCAGAATCTTTCCCTAGTCAAAGTTTAGGGTTAACATTCAGATATTTTGCTAAAATGTTACATAATTTGGATTATTATTGCAAGGGAGATTAAAAGTGGAAATGGAATCCATTTGGTTTGCCACTTCTATTGTTGGTCTTTTCCCAAAAAGCAAAAGTGGTCTCTGTTCCTTCTGGTTATAACTGTAATAGCTTTCTATAACCTTTGGGTAAGCTGAAAGGCAAGATTAAGCCCCTTCTTGAAGGGGCTGCCAATTGGATTCAGGTCATAATTCAAAGGGCTGGTTCTCCAACCTTTAAAACCCTGGAACCTCCTGTTTGTGGCAGCCTCTCAAATACTGGAATATTGTGATCATGTCCCCGCCAATCCTTTCCTCTAGACTAGACAAACCCAAATACTGCAACCGTTCTTCATGTTTTCATCTCCAGGCCTTTAATCATCTTAGTTGCTCACCTTTGCAGTTTTTCCAAAGCCTCAACATCATTTTTGTAATGAGGTAACCAAAACTGGATGAAGTATTCCAGGTGTGGTCTTACTCAGGCTTTATAAATCAGTACTAATACTTCACATGATTTTGATTCTATGCCTCTGTTTATACAACCCAGGATTGTATTAGCTTTTTTGGCTGCTGTCTCACACTGCTGATTCATGTTTAAGCTATCATCCACTAAGACTCCAAGGTCCCTCTCACAGTTCCTGTTTGTGAGCTTGGTTTCTCCTAATCTGTACTTGTACCTTTGGTTTTTCCTGCCTAGGTGAAAAACCTTGCTTTTATCCACATTAAATGTCATGTTGTTGGATGGAGCCCATTGTTCAAGTCTGTCAAAATCTTTTTGGATCCTGAACTTGTCTTCTGGGGTGTTGGCTATTCCTGCCAGCTTAGCGTCATCTGAAAATTTGGCGAGTTCTCCTTCTATTCCCTCATATAATAGCTGTATTTCCAAAAATACCAGAAATGTGAGGCTAAGTCACCTAATTGAAGCCTATACATAGAGGCAGCCAGTGAAATCAGGTCAAGAATACGGTCACAACACAACTTCCTATGTTATGCACTCCCTTCTAGTCAAGGAAGGCTCTATGATTGGTCAAATCCACATGGATTTTACATAAACCTGCACATTAAGGGTGACAAATGACCTCAGGGCACAACTTTAGGGCCTCACCAGGTCTTAATTCAGCCTGCAAGTTTCCCAACCATGTTCTACTCCAGTGTTTCTCAACCTTGAGAACTTTAAAACATGTGGACTTCAAGTCCCCAAAATCTCCAACCAGTAGGGCCAGATGGAGAATCCTGGGACTTGAAGTCCACAAATCTTAAAGTTTCCAAAGTTAGGAGACATTGGTCTAGACTAGGGGTGTCAATCTCGCATCATCACAGCATCGTCATGTGACATATCGTGACTTTTTTCCCCTTTGCTAAACCGGGAGGGGGTGTGGCCAACGTGTAATGCATCCAGCCCCCAGGCCGCAAGTTTGACAGACAAAATTTCATTCCAGGTTTCTTAACTTTTAATCTTTTTATTCTAATTAGAATTGTTTAGCACATTTTAACTTTTTATTAGATTGTAACCTGCCCAGAGTCACTGTATTAGTATGATGAACAGCATAGAAATTTAATGAATAAAATAAAATACACATTCTGTTTTCTGGCTGGCTACTCCCTATTTCTTCTTCTTTTTTTTCCCTCAGCTTTTTTATGCAACAAGAAACGGAGTTCTATCGCTTGGCAATAGCACTAGTATTTTTTTATACACTCTTGCACAAAGATTAGGCTTCTTGTTGTGTCATACAGGTAGTTCTTGACCGATGACGACAATTGAACCTAAAATTTCATTTACTAAGTGAGTTTTGCCCCCCTTTACAATCTTTCTTGCCACAATTGTTAACTGAATCATTGCAGTCGATAAGTTACTAACCCAGTTGTTAAGTGAGTCTGGCTACCCCATTGATTTTGCTTGTCAGAAGGTTGCAAAAGGAGATCACATGACCTTGGGACACTGCAACGGTCATAAATATGAACCAGTTGACAAAAAAAATTGAATTTTGATCACATGATCATGGGAATGCTGCAAAGGTCGTAACTCTGAAAAACAGTCATAAGTCACTTTTTTCAGTGCCATTGTAACTTTGAACGGTCACTAAATGAAGTATATCAACAGAACATGGTATCGCCTTGTGCAGGTTCATGCTACAATGGTTGGGTGTGGGAGAGACAGCAAAGTTTTACTTTTTTTCAGGCAATGATATAGAGAGTATCTGACACAGATTGAAGAGCCTTGCTGATTTAGAGTAATGTAGCAATTATGTGCGGGAGAATTTTCAAGACAAGAGGTGGAAATAAGAATAACCTCTGTACTTTCATTAAAGATCAGTTGTCTTTGACATTTACATATGAATGGCATGTTCCTCAAGAGTTTTTAAAGTGTTAGGAATAGCCAATGGATTTCTGAAACTTATTTACCAGCTAAAAAATTAAATTGTCTTTTCTTACTTCTTTAATATCAGATATCAGTAATTTAATATCAGATATCAGTAATTTAATATCAGATATCAGTAATTTGTAGAGTAAATCATGTAGCCCAAGTGCTAATTTCACTCCCTTCTCCAGAATCTGCTTAAGATATATTACACATATTCATTTTATTTTGTAAAATCATGATCTATAGCAGTGCATGTAGATACACATGGTGTGTGCACATATACTCATTTAAAAATCTTCTTGCTACAAATTCAAGTAGTCCTTGACTTACTATCACAATTGACCCCTAAATTTATGTTGCTAAGCAAGATGTTTGTTAAGTGAATTTTGCCCCATTTTACGACCTTTCTTGTCACAGTTGTTAAGCGAATCATGGCAGTTGTTAAGTTAGTAACATGGTTGTTAAGTGAATCTGATTTTTCCCATGGACATCGCTTGTCAGAAGGTCACAAAAGGTGATGACATGACTCCAGGAACTGCAATTGTCATAAATATGAGTCAATTGCCAACTGTCTGAATTTTGATCATGTGACAATGAGGATGCTGCAATGGTCATAAGTGTGAAAAATAGTCATAAGTCACTTTTTTCTGTGATGTAACTTTGAACGGTGACTAAATGAACTGTTGTTAGTTAAGGACTACCTGTAAAGCATAAATTGTTGCCGTTCGAACTGTTGACTTTCTTTATTGGGAGGAAATAGCAAAGAGAGTAAGAATAGACACGCTTCTTGCATTCGTACTCCCCCCCCCCGCATTAAATGATCTGAAAGAGAAAAAAAAGAATTTCAGTAGAATAAAACTGGAGATGCTGTAACACTTTATTCCTATAACAAGCAAATGTGGGAGAAAAAGCTTACAATAGGACCAGTGCTCAGGGTCTGAATAGCAGCCTCTCGGAGGAGGAGGGGGGGGGCTATTTAGCAACTTTTGTGTGATTGCTTTTGCTGAGAAAAATGTGGAATTTAAGCTGTTGTTAAATGCAGATAAAGGTCAGAGAGCAGGATCTCCAGAAACTGCAATATATTATTTTTCACTTTCTTTATGCGCAGAAGGAATCCACACTGTCAAAGCTAGGCGGGACTCACACAAAATAAGGTATTCCTGGCAACCGTGAGGTATTTACTGCTGTTAACAAAGACTGACATATCAATGGAATTGAATCTCAAACACAGTCAACTACTGAAAAAAAGAACAGAAGGCATTTGCTTTTTGTCCATTGGCGGTTGGTCGGAATAATACAATCAATTTTTGTTTGGAAACGTGCCGAGTCATTGCTGTGGCAAAGCTTGCTTTAAATAAGCAAACAAAATATTACTAAGGTATTACAACTTCAGAGTTACCACTATTTGTTTAGATGCTATGATGCAGCCATCCGGTAATCAAAAGCTTGTAATATCAATTTGTAATATCCTCCAGTCTCTCTATAAACATGTCAACTTTGTGCAATTTCAGTGCTTTCAAAGTGATCCAATTGAATGAGATTTATTTTAAATATATTTTCTGTGAAATTCATTCAGACTTAGGAAAAGCTTAGAAAGTGCTATGAGATGCCTTCTTTTGATCCCGCCCACCACCATCAGATAGGGTGAGTTAGATCCAAGCCATATATTATTCTTCTCCAGAAAACCTACTTTCATTGTGTCTGCCGATTTGCTAAGATAGTAGTGCTGCTCTTGAAACAGTTACTGAAATTATCAAAATACCTAATGAATTAGTATGGCAGGTTTCTGAAGTCAGGGGACAACCGGTATTTGCATATTTCCACTTAATTTTGAATGTATGTAAATTGGCAACCGCTCCTTCGCATAGTTAACAACCCATCAAAATTAGAAATTATAGGGAGGTGCAAAGCCGTAAGCCAAAACAATTTCTTATAACAAATTGATCCCAATTTCACCTGAGGAATGCTGGTACTGCCTACTGCAGTATGAATATCAATATTGCACTCTTGACCTTTGATATGTACCATAGATTGTAGATTGTATTGTTTCAATTTAATGTTCAAAGATATATTAGCATTTATTAAAATCTATAGGTATCATTCAGATCAATGGTGTTTAAGTACGCATGTGTTCTTCTATGGCCGGTGCATGGCTGCCTTTGATCAATATTATTACTTTTGTGAATTTACAGAAAATAATTACACGAGTTTAAAATCCTCCCCCTTCTTTTATAGAAGCATTATCTAAATTTGCTATACACATACAAAACCAATGATGTGTAAGATGCTGATTAGAAGCAAAATTCTGGTTCAGATCTCAGTCCTTGAATTTTGAAGCTAGTGTTTCAGTGCTTCTCTTGTCTGTTACCTGGGGTTGGTGGAGATTGGTCCCGCTGAATTTAAGAACGGGGCAGGGGAATAATCTTATGTCTAAATATTACCATAATGATTCCATATTATTCCATGACAAACAGTAACAGAAACACATTTATTTACTTACTTACTTACTTACTTACTTACTTACTTACTTACTTACTTAATATCCTACCTTTATTATTTTTATAAATAACTCAAGGCAGTGAACATGCCTAATATTCCTTCATCCTCTTATTTTCTCCACAACAACACTATGAGATGTGTTGGGCTAAAACAGTAACTGGCTCAACAACTGGCTTTCCTTCTCATCCTCAATGCAATCATAACGGCCTAGCTAGTTATACTGAACAATACTTCAGAAGCTACAGATTGCCCATTCCTGTCTTGTTCCCCCAAAATAAATTTGCATTGTCTTCAAATGTCTCATAAATGTATTGTAGATACTTAAAATAGGCTTGAGATTATTGAATACTAAAATATGCATTTTATACCCATTTTATTTCCACATTAACTACAAGGATATTTGGGAAAGCTCAACATTTTAAAATGCTTGAATTAAAACAAAGCTGCAGTTGAATTATTACTTTCCATCATTAACTGATGAATCTTTCTGTGTGGAAAAATGTTATATTCTAAATAGCTTGTGTGTTGTTCTTTTATCGATAGTGAACTGGGAAACATTTTTTTCAAAGTTCATGCATAAAACTTTCAAAGCTTCTTAAATCTCATTGGCATAAATTATAAGACATGTAAAATGTTTAAAAAACACAGCTAATAATACGATGCTTTCTCACATTTTTTTTTCCTGCTGACATTTACTCATAAAAAGGCACATCGTGTAGGAGTAAAACATGCAATTGTGATGCTAATTTGAATCAATTATTTAAAACTAAAGATACATGGAAAAAAAATCACGTTCTATGAACAGATGCAGGCAAACACACAAATATGCTCCTAGTGCTCCATCACAAATGTGTTTGCAATATGCTAAGTTCTCTTAGAATACCGTGATGTTTTCTTGGTACGTGGTGCAACAGAAATGTAAGCGAAAAGTGTACCATGAAATATCTTCGCTCAGCAATGTTTTATGTCTTTTCTACTTTGAATTAGAATTCTAATTTGGTGCCTTGTGTCCTGCAGCAGTACAGCCCCAACAAATGATGCTTTGTAAAAGTTAATAAAGTGCTCTTCAGAAAAATGCAATTCTGCAGAAATAGAGCTGGATGAGTTACCTATCAGTTATATCTGTGGAACTGAAGTTATAAAATAAGGCACATTCCCTGACCAAAAGGACAGTAGGCAATTCATTATCCCCAAGTCAAATAACTGCAGAAGTTAGTATGTTTAGAATTTCATGATAACTCCCCAAATTTAACCTACAAACACAGTAGAAAATACTCTCTATACTTTTCAGATCTCTCCTGATTTTGAAATGTTCTGGTGTAATTGTAATATAAAATGCATAATGTTTTTATGCTGCATTCATTTCAGCTTTTATACCTCAGTTAACAGCATTTCAAGGCAAATTTGTGTTTATTGAATCAGCTGACTGAACAATTTCAAACCAGGAGGGAATGGGAATAAATATTTTCTTTCTAATGTTATTTTTTCAATACAACATAGAAAGGCTAGGCATTTGTCTGAGGTTCTTTCATCTCCCTGTGTAGGTACATTTTTGTATTACAGTGTAACCATTGGAGCAGGCTGAGAGCTCCACTTTGTCCTTGAGTCCCATCCAGAAATCAACATGCACAAAATGGATTAATGGGACAAACATGGGAATTGTTCCAAGACAATTTGAGTCATCTTAATTTTCATTATATTAATAATGCACCATAGGTGTTCCATTATTTCCCCCCCCCCCCATTACTTGAAAATTATTTGGGGGCAATTTTGGATAGTTTATTTATTTATTTCTACTCCACCTGATTATTTTTACAAATAACTCAAGGTGGCAAACATATTCAACACACCTTCATCCTCTTATTAGTTGGGCTAAGAGAGAATGATTGGTCCAACAACACTGAGTTGGCTTTCATGACTAAGGTGAGACTAGAACTCGCAATTTCTGGCTTTCTAGTCAGATGCCTTAGTCACTAGACTGAACTGGCTATGAGATGTAAACTACATGTGCTGTGTAGAGTCAAATTACAAAGATCTGGTTAAAATAGACTTGGAACAAATGGTGAAGCTTCCTGACAAGGTTTTTATATTGGCAATCCTCTTCATTCAAGAAGTACTTAATCTCTTAGAAATTTATCTTCAAGGCAAAACAACTTCCTACTCACCCAAACAAATGACAACATCTTTCTTGACCCTTTGTTGCCCAAGATAATCCCACCCCACCACATCAAACATTGACAGACCATGTAAATCAGCAATTCATTGCTGCAAATCAGGACTAAGTGTATCCTCCAATTTTATATCATATTACTTTTGGCCAGCTCCCCTGCATGAAAAGTTTTTGATATCTTAAATTCCACCTGCTCATGATGTGGCTAAGCTAAACATATCTGTCTATAAAGATAACATACAACAAACCTCCCTGTAAGGTAAAAACTTAGAAGACATGATAGATTAACAGATGTTACAAATTTGGGATAATTATGCCTGGACCTGCATCACATGAAGTCCCCATCTGAAAACAGAGAGAAGAGGCCAGAAACAGACAGGATAAAATTACCAACAAATCGAACCAAAAAATTTGGTTTCCTGGGCACCGGTTTTTCTGACTACATCATCACACGTTTTCTTCCCCGGGCACCAAAAAGGATTTTTAAAAATAGCAAGCAACATCATTTTTAAGCATGGTACTCCACCCCAAATCTAGTCCTGGCGTCTTTTTTTTTTTTCATTTTTGACTTTTTCTTTATGTTTTTAGTTTTAGTTTTTTCCTTTTTTATTTTTCTGCTACCTTTTATTCCTTTTTTCTTTTTATTTATATTTCTTTTTTTCCTTTTTGTTTTTTTCTTTTTCATTTTCTTTTTTTCTACTTTTCTCTTTTTCTTTTTTTCTACTTTTCTCTTTTTCTTTTTTCTTTTCTTTTTTCTTTTTTCTTTCAGTTTTTTTTGCATTTTTTGGTATTTTCTTCCTTTTTCATCTATTCTTTTTCTTTTTTTCCTTTTCCCCTTTTCATGTTTCCTTTTTCTTTGTTTTTTCTTTTTCTGTTTTTTCATTTTCTTTTTCATCATTTTATCATTATCTTTTTTCTTTTTCACGTTTCCTTTTTTCTCTTCTTTTTGTTTTGTTTTGCATTTTTCTACTTTTTTTGTCATTTTTACTTTCTCACTTTTTTTCTCTTTACATATTTTTTCTTTTTCTTTTTTCATTGTTTTCTTGTTTTTTGTTTTCTTTTCATTTTTTATTTTCATTCTTTAATTTTCTTTTTTCTTTTTCTTTTTTCTATTTTTTTCTTATTCATTTTCCTATTTCTTTTTTCTTTTTCTTTTTCCAAGCTTTTTCTTTTTTTTTCTTATTCTTTTTGTGTTTTTGTTTTTCCTTTTTCTTTTTTCTTTTAATTTTTTCCCTTTGTTCTTTCTTTTTCCTTTCCCTTTTTCTTTTCTTTTCCTTTTTCTTTTTTCATTATTTGTTTTCTATTTTACTCTTTTCTTTTTTCCTTTTTCTTTTTTCATTTTTTCTTCTTTTTTGTTTGTTTTTTTCATTTTCTTTTTTTTTCCTCTTATCATTTTTTCTTTTTTCTTTTTCATTATTTCTTTCTGGGTTTTTTGTTTTTTGTTTTTCTTTTTTCCTTTCTTTTTATTCTCTTTTTCTCTTTTCATACTTTTTCCATTTCTTTTCTTTTTCCATTTTTAATATTTCATTATTTATTTTTATTTTTCCCATTTCCATTTCCTTTTTGCTTTTGCTTTTCTTTTGTTTCATTTTTTCCATTTTTTTATTTTTATCTTTTTCATTTTTTCTTTTTCTCTCTTCTCTTTTTCTTTCTTTATTCTTTTTTATTGTTTTTTTCACTTTTTCTTCTTTTTCTTTTTTCTTTTTCATTTTTTTCCTTCTTTTTCATTTTTCAGTTTCTTTTTTTTTCAAATTCTTTTTGTTTCTCTTTTTCTTTATCCTTTTTCCATGCTGAATTTCATACCGGCATCCATTTTTGCATTCAGGTTGAAACAAATTTTGGCTTCCCAGGGACTCACGTCCTTGACCCTAGCATCAGAAATGTCTTTCTCCCGGCACCCAAAATGCTTGATTTATAAAAACAGAAGCATCATCATTTTTAAGCATGAAATTCCACACTGAAACTTAGCCCTGCATCCCTTTTTGCATTCAGGCTGAAAATAATTTTGGCAGTGATGGCAGAAAAAAATGTACTGGTTCGGGCGTACCAGTAAAAAAATGCTACCGGTTCGTCCAAACTGGTATTTCCAACGATTAGCTGGGTGACATTCAGCTGTGCTGCACTATTTAGATTAGCTAGAAAGCAGGAAATCATTGAATTTCTTGCTTTCTAGCTAATCTAAAACACATGGCACAGCTGATCCTCCCCTCGCTGTTGTACTTACCTCAGAAGGCTTCAAAATGTTTCTTTTTTCAGCACCCAGGAGGCTTCCCTGAGACCCAATAGGCAAAAAATGGGGCACTGTGAAAGGGAAAAAAACACTATATAGCCACATGACCACCTGGGCACACCCACCCAGCCACGCCCACAGAATCAGTAGTAAAAAAAAATTGAATCCCACCACTGAATTTTGGCTTCCCAGACCCCTGTATCTCTCATCCAGGCATCACATGTTTTCTTCCCCGGGCACCAAAAAGGCTCAATTTTTAAAAACAGCAAGCAACACCATTTTAAAGCATGGAATTCCACCCCAAATCTTGCCCTAGCATCCATTTTTGCATTTGAGTTCAAAAAATATTCATTTTCCTGGTGTCCCTGACCCCGGCCTCACACATTTTCTTCCATGGGCACTAAAAATGCTTGATTTTTAAAAACAGGAAGCATCACCATTTTTAAGCATGATATTCCACCCTGAATCTTGTCCCAATGTATGTTTTTTGTATTTGGGTTGAAAAAAAAAAAGGCCTCCCAGGCACCCACTTCTTCGACACCAGAATCAGAAATGTTCTTGTTCTGGCACCCAAAAGGCTGAGTTTTTAAAAGCATCAAGGAACACCACTTTTAAGTATGAAAATCCATTTCAAATCTTGTTCCAGCATCCATTTTTGCGTTTGGGTTGAAAAAGATTTTAGCCTCCCAGACACCTGCATCGCTGAGCCCAAAATCTGGAATGTTGTACTCCCAATACTCCAACGGCTCAATTTTAGAAAACAGGAAAGCAGCACCACTTTTAAGCATGATACTCCACTGGAATCTCATCCTGGCATCTGTTTTGGCATTCAGATTGAAAAAAAAATGGCCTCCTGGGCACTCATGTCCCCAATCCTGGCAATCAGGAATGTTCTTCTTCAGCACTCAAAAGACTCGATTTTTAAAAATAGGCGTCGGCAGCATTTTTAAGCATGAAATTCCATTCTGAATATTGAACCAGCATCCCCTTGAGTATTTGGGCCGAAAATAATTTCGGCCTACTGTGGGCCCACGTCACTGAATCCAGCATCAGGAATTTTCTTCCCAGGGCAACCAAAAACAATCCATTTTTAAAAACAGGAAGCACCACAATTTTATGCATGAAATTCCACCCTGAATCTTATCCCGGCTACATTTTGGCCTTTGGGTTGAAAAAATTTTTGGCTTCCCAGGCAACCATGTCCTTGACCATGAGGAACGTTCTTCTTTAGGCACCCAAAAGGATCAATTTTTTAAAAGCAGCAACAAGCATCATGTTTAAGTATGACATTACACGAGGAATTTTATTTCGGCGTTCCTTTTTGCATTTGTGTCAAAGGTGGTATTCAGCAGGTTCTGAGCAGTTCTGGAGAACTGGTAGCGGAAATTTTGAGTAGCTTGGAGAACCAGCAAATACCACTCCTGACTGGCCCCACCTCCATCTATTCTCTGCCTCCTGAATCCTTGCTGATCGGCTGGGTCTTCTTCTGTTGCCCTGCATAGGAGAACGGAGCTGGAAAGCAGGTTAATGGGATGGAGAAGGAATGGGATTTTGCAGAATCCTTCCCCTGCCACGCCCACCAAGCCACAACATGCCCTCCAAGCCACACCCACCAAATTATGCCCACAGAACCGGTAGTAAAAATTTTTGAATCCCACCACTGATTTATGTTGAAAAAAAATGACCTGGACACCATCATCACTGACCCCAACATGAAGAATTTTGTTCTGCTGGTACCCAAAAGGTTTGATTTTTAAAATCAGGAATCAGCACCATTTTTAAACATGAAATTCCTCATTCTGAATCTCATCCTTTTTGGCATTCAGGTTGAAAAAAATGTTGCCCTCCCATGCCCCCCCCCCAATGCCCCTGACCTGGCATAAGGAATGTTCTTCCAGCACACAAAAGGTGTGATTTTTAACAGCAAGCATTTTTAAGTATGAAGTTCCACCGCAAAACATGGCCTGGCATCCCTTTTTGCATTCATAATGGAAATAATTTTTGCCTCCTGGACCCCTGTGTCCCTGACCCCAGTATCAGGAATTTCCTTCACCCCCAACACCCAAAAGTACTCGATTTTTAAAAACAGAAAGCAGCATTATTTTAAGCATGAAATTCAACCAGGAATCTAATTTTGGCGTCCGTTTTTGCATTTGGGTTGAAAAATACGTTGGTCTCTTGGCACCCACGTCCCTGACCTTGTCATTGGGAATTTTCTTCTCCCGGTATACAAAAGACTCGATTTAAAAAAAAAAACATTAATGGTTACATTAAGTATGCTTAGCTACATAATGCATAGTTATTGTGAAAATTGGAAATCTAAGACCACTAGGTGGCGTTGCAAACAACATAGTGTTTGTTGCTTTTTTTTTTTTTTTTGCTTTGTTAAAACAGCATCATTTTGCCCAAAATGTGAGGGAAACAATGGAGAATCAGTCATATACAAATGTGGCTTTTATAGTTTAAAAATATTCTTATTCTTTGTAAAATATAATTATTGTAATAAAATATGTTTTCTTAGAAAGTAAGTTGAACTGATTATGTTATCATCACTGGCTTTTAATTCTTCTCCTTTTTGTCTCTCTGATAACTCTTTTTCTTCTTGTCATGATGTATTTGTCCTTTTTCTGAACGGCATATCACCCCCCACTTGACCAAGAAAACAATGAGGGATATCTTATCAGGATTTTCAAGTAACTCTTAATGAAAACCATTTAATACTTTATGCTAGATTTTACTAGTCTACCTACCCCAAAGCTTAATATCTGAGGGTTCCTTTTCCACATACAGCTAGATGCACAATATTGTATATTTTCTTTTTAATGTCACATTAACCTAAAAATGAGCTGACCAAGCTACAAAGCATACCATGCTATTTCTAGTTATCTGAATCTGACTTTAAATACCTTGCTAAGAAATTGCTTTGTTGTGCAAAAACATCATACTGCTGTGTTGTGTAATTTATGCATTCTTTCCCAGAGTAATGTAAAGGAGAACAAGGTCACTTTTTACATCACTTGAATGATTGAGTACATATTCTTGGGTTAAGGGACTCTCTTTCTTCCTTGTGAATGTCCAGGCTTTTGTCTTTTAATAAATCTAGATGGTCTCTCTCTTCTCTCAATATGCAATCCCCCTTCCCAAATTGCCTTGCATATATAAAACATGGACACCAGATTCATTATTTTGTATGCTATCACCAACGTTGAAGATTGTCTTTGCAGCTGAGAAAAATACTTGGTATTAAGCAAGAATCATAATGGGTGATATTCTCTCCCCACCACTGCTTGGTCCTAATCAATTAGGCCCTTGCTAGTTTTGAAATCCGTCAAGGCTTTTCACTTGTCCATGGATTCTTACTCAAGATCATCACTCTTCCTCAGCTAAGGTTATAATAGAAGACTTAACATAATGCTGAACAAGGAATATTTGTCCTGAATTTAAATAATGTATTATACAGTAAGGGAAGAAATCTTTATATGTTTAAGTGCAGCTGTATCAAACAGTGGATTATTGCTTATCTGTGAAGTTTAAGACCCTGGGTCAAATATATTTTAGCATAAGCAAAATAATAGCTGAAGATGACTGGGAAGCATAGATAGATCTATTGTATAATGCATGCATTCCTGAACAACAACTGCTTTAAGCATAATTATTTGATTCACCTATACAAATGCTATAAGATGTGGGAATGGGTGCGTTTTGGTTTTCACTGTGTGAACTCAATCTTTATTGATTGAAAACTGTGGTTTATGGCTTAATGTCTTGTGAAAGATTTGCCAATTGTGCATTTTATCTTAGTTAAGAAGTAAGGGTGAATTATAACTTCAGTCACTATGGGTAGCTCTAATCATCAAAGTACAAGCTTAAAAGGAAGAAATGGAGAAATGTAAATGGATGAATCAGAGGTATAATGACAGTGCATCTAGGGAGGTGAATAGTTTAAGTGCAGGTGCTATAACAGATACTTTTTGTCCCATAGTATTGTAGCATTCAGCCTTGTGAATAAGTGAATGATGGTCTTTCATCCAGTTGAAGTCAATTGGGACAGTGACCTTAGAGAGCTACTGGACTTCAAACTTGTTTTTAAAAGCCCTTAAACTTTTGATCTGGGTTGGAAAATCTATTGATAGTCAAATCTCAACAGATTTATGATATTCACAAAGGCTTTAAAAAACACATTATAGAAATTTATCTAGTTTGTGAATCATTTTCATGCATTACTTATTTCTTGTTATTCTCAAAAGAAGTTTCAGGTGCCTGGTTTACTCAAAAATCTTTTATGCAAAAAAATCTATAATCCATATTAGAGCAATATCATGGGCAGGCTTAATTCAAGGCCATAAAATGTTCAAAATGTCAACGCTAATAATAAAGGTATGAATAGAACTGAGAGTAAATGACATTTCCATTTTTAAATGTGATTTGATTTTGCTCTTTAATGACAAATACCTACACTTGCTGTATAGCAATAGCTACTACTGCGGCCACATCATGATTTTCCAGCATCAAAACTATGATTGGGCGTGAGGGAGAAATTTTTCCACATTATCAATGGCACAATTATTTTTTTGATCTGATTTTTCTCTAGAAGGTAGTTGTGGGAGTGCCCTGATAAACATTTACTTGATACTCAGAGAAATAGAAAGAAATAGTCAATTGAAGAAACAACTTGTTTGCATTCAGGTCTAGACTGCTCTTCCTCCTTACCAGAATAAGAGCTGCACCAATAATCTGAATGAAAGGAGGATCTGCACCTGCTTTTTCAAGCCACATATTTTAAAGATGTTTGTTAGGTAAATGATTTAATGGAAAAACTCTAGTCCACCCATTCTTCAGCATAGTTGATGCTTGCATGAACTATAAATCCTACAATTTCCCTGGTATTGCCGAGAAGTAGAAAATAAATCAAAGTCTCACTGGACTCCAGTACACTTTATTTATATATTAAAGCAAATGTACATTTGCTTTAATATTTATTCCCCTTCCCCAGTTTTGTCTCTTTATTTTACATTAACCACAGTGGGATGGTGCTTATGATCCTAAGCTAATAATTGAAATAAAGATCGGGAATGCTTCAATTACCACTGTCAAATCCATCATTCCAATGATGTGAATAAGGGACATATACTTGGGATTCCAACCCAAATTCTATACAACTCAGTAAACTTTTCTTCAGTTACACCCAAATAGGATCAGACTATCATAGGGATGACTGCATTAGCTTTTTTTTCCCTGACAAGGAACACATTTCACAACAATAAACAAACTGTTGGTGGGCCCATTAACATTGTGACATTCCATGTACAATCTCTGTTTTCAGACTGACATGATACCACAGATCTCAAGGTTTAATAAGCTTAATGTTGAGGTCCCTGTGCTTTCCCCCATCTCCTGCTTTTTGTAATGTATTGCCAATATATTGTAATACACTGAATTCTGAAAAACTTAAAAGGTTATAAAAATAATGCCTGATTGTGGATTTCCTCTCCCGCTTCTTACCAAAATGCAAATTACAATCACCCAATTAATCTTACATCTATTTTTGGTCCTACATAGACTGCATACCAAAAGTGTTAACAATGTGAATATTTAACTGACCTACATACTATATATACATACTTACTTATTATTTTCCTTTTTGGAAGCAAGAAACTATTTATTTATACTGTAGTTTCTGATGGTGTGCAACACCAACAAAAAGAAAATAACAAATAGCTATTAAAACAATAATCACAGATACCAAAGATAAACCCCAAATAAAACCCAGTATAGTCCTGGTCAGCTGGGATTAAAAGCTCATTGAAATAAAACAATGTTTATTTCAATGACCTGTTAATGAAAGTGTAGAAAAGTGGGGTTGCATGTTGAGGGGAGGAGTATTTAATTGATAGGGGCTATTACCAAGAAGGTCTGTCAACTAACCCATGCCTTTTAAAGCTCTCATGCCCCACAGCTTGTCTTGTGGAGAGGACTAGATGGACAGATTCAATTTTGACAAAGCATTGCCTATTATATCCTAATGCTGCACCAATTTAGGATTCAATAATAATGACCAGCACTTTGAACTGGGCCTAGAAAGTTAGTGGTAACCAATGCTGTTACTTTGAATACAGTTTCAATTCTGTATTGATGGGGCTGAATTGCCAATAAGCTTGCTGCTGTAATGATCTGGGATATGGCACAAAGGCAACACAGTCAAATGAGGAGAGTCCCTTTATTATCTCCAACTTAGCCCTCAATGTCCGGGTTACCTTCGGCTGGAGAAAAACTTTCCCAGGAAAAATCTTTAAGTGGAGGAAATTTAAGAAATTCAGTCTGAAAACAAAGTACATACAAACTATAACTAAAAATCCAAACAAACCACGCTGCAAAAATTAACTTAACAGGCAGGAGAAGGAATTGCAGACTTGAAAGCAGAGCCAAAACACACACAGTTGGGAAGATGCCAGGAACACAGATAAGCCACGATAATTCACGATTTGCTCCCAACAGTTTGCTGTGCACAACTTCCCTTTTTTAAACACTGTGTTCCCAGTTTCGGCTAATGAAGGGAATCAGGGCCCTTTCCTCCCTCATAAGCCACACAACTAACATTGCTCCCTTCTCCATTCCTCTCTGTGTGCCTTACAGAGTACAGAAAAGGAATATGAATAGTAAGTTGAAGAAATCAAAGCCAGGCAATACATGCAAAGAAAAGGAAATTAACTACATCGAATTTGCTATATCCATACCTTTTTATCTTTGCAAACTATCCTTGCTTCTACCACACCTATGCACTACTACTTCATACATTTTTCTCCTTCTCCACTTCCCTCCCTCCCTCTCCCTCTCTCTCTCCCTCTCCCACTATGTCTCTCTCAAGTGTCATGGTATGAATTTATTTAAGAATATCATCTACAGGGACAGTTCTGATTCAGTGGAACCATTCTTGCTTTGTAAATCAGATGATAACTGAAAGTCAGACATATTCCATTACTTACTGGCAAATTTCCCAGATTGTCTACTGTACTCCATCACGTAGAACAGTTTACAGCCAGGGAAGCTATCATGAATTTCTATACAAACCTCACTTCCCTCTTCCAAATACTAACCAAAAGTTAGATCTGAAAAATGGTCATGAACTGCACATAATAGAATTTCTATCAGATCCAAGACTATCAATGGAGAAGACAATCTGGTCAACGCTCAAGACTGCTTCCTCCCTCCTTCTCCTCGCACCTCAAAGGTTTTACACACCAACTCCAACACCTCTGAGATCAGACAACATCCCAAAGAAATCCATGGGGTTTCCCTAATAATCCTCGAGGTAGAAAACTTAGACTACAGAGAGTTAAGAGAAATATTGTTTTGGAGAAAAGAAAAAATATTTTAAAAAGAAAAGTCTTGTACCTCCAAAAGAAAAAGCGGCATCTCCTCCTCTTTTGGAGTAGCAGCTAAAGACAACAAAAGGCAGATTTAAATACAAACAAAAGGTTAAGAAACCTTCAGTAGCCTAAGGAGAGACAGAATGTCTTCTTATGTTCCCAGGTTTTCTTCTGTTTTGTTTTAACTCTTGCCTCACAGTCAGGAGGCTGTGAGTTCGATCCTAGGTAGAGGCCAATATTTGGAATAGACTCTCCTGCTCAAGCAGGGGGTTGGACTAGATGACCTCCAAGGTCCCTTCCAACCCTGTTATTCTATGAAATTCTATGTTTTCTTGTTTTGTTCTCCAAGTGGGCAAAGTTTTCTAGCAATCAGATACAGAAACACAAGAAATCAAGTTTACAATTGCTATTGCAGTGTTATTTTTTCCATGGCACTAACATGCACCAATTTGCAAGGCAATATTTTCAGTTTATAGGGAAACGTTTTACATGTTTTTACAATTAGAGCAAAATAAAAACTGAAGTAAGCTTTTTTTACATCTAACTTAAGAAAAATATTGCATCTGATGCGAAAGGAGTATTCATAGAATTCCCAATAAACTGTTTTTCCCCTTGATCAGACCAAAAAAGGTTGTAAAATCCAACACGGTCACATGATGACCCACTTAATGATTTGAACATCAGATTTATGATCGTAATTGCATGCTCAATTGCAGTAGTAAGTCAAGGATTATTATATAGCAATAGCACTTAGACTGATATACCGCTTTACAGTGCTTTTCAGCCCTCTCTAAGTGCTTTACAGAGTCAGCATATTGTCTCCAACAATTTGGGTCCTCATTTTACCCACCTTGGAAGGATGGAAGGCTGGGTCAACCTGGAGCCTGGTGAGATTTGAACTGCCAAATTGCAGTCAGCTGGCAGTCAGCAGAAGTAGCCTGCAGTACTGCACTCTAACCACTGTACCACCATGGTTCATATGTGTCATATGGTCAAGTTGCTGGAGTTTTATGCCAAAATTGGGAACTCTTCCATTCTTTATATTTAACAAAAACTGATAATTCTGGCTTCCATTAACAATTATATATATTTAGCTGTTATTTCTATTACTTTTATCTTTTACATTTTTACTTTAAAAAAAAATCTATTTTTCAAAAGTGATTAGAGATTTTTTTTTCCATTCAACATTCAAATCCAGTGAGTTCCTGGAGAAGCAGACTGTATTTATACAGGCTTGTGTTTTAACAGTTTGTTTAAAACATAAGCAGTGTTTTATATTGGTGCACTGTTCCATTAAATTCAGTAACAACCACCACTTTGCTCTTTTAAAAGTAAATAAAAGAAAAAAGAGCTCTTTGAAATCTATTTTATATCTGGCATAAGCACTAGATAACCTTGAAATATTCCAAAGTGAAAAAAGATAAAAGTTTCTGGTCTGCTCCAGCAGCTATTAATGAAAGGAATTGTAAGGTCTTTGGAACTGGTGCCATTCAGCACTCGAGAGCCCTTATGAGGCTCATGGCTGAGATCGTGGCTATTTTACACCTCCATTTTGAACACTGAAATATAGATGGGTTCTTATAACATTGACAGGGTGACATCAGAAACTGGTATGCTGTTATCCAACCCATCATTACTTCAGGTTTCCCCCCCATATTATTTCTCAAGTATGGTGTGAAGAATGGGCAGCCTGTGTAGCCAGAGGTGGGATATGACAGAGTTAACTATCGGTTCAGGATTTATGAGCTTCCCTGCACGCTGTGAGCCGCGCACCTGTAAATCGTCATCAGCATGCTGTGTGCAGAGACGCAGCCTTTGAAACAGCCCTCTTTTCCTGCTTTTTTTAACTGCAGCTGTGCCTCATTCGGCAGCTGAAGTTGAAAAATCAGGAAATAAAGATCAGGTAAGAGCCCGGGTGGGTGGCTGGGCAAAAACATCAGCAGACATAGAACCGGTTCTCTCTTATATCTGCTGCTCTTCAGAGCTACCAGTTCTACAGAGGTGGACAGAACCGGTAGAAACCCACCCCTGTGTGTAGCTGATTCCATACAATTCTGGAGTCCATCAAAGCTGATTTGCATGGACTTTTGCTACTTTGTCAAATACACCAAATTATCAATTCCCATTTGCTAATTACTTATATTGCTAGGCGAGAACAACTCAATTCTGTTGGTTATAGAATTTGAGTGTGCTGAGTGTTCAACTAGTTGCACAGAATTTGGAGGAGTTCTATGACTTGTCAGTTTCTAATTTTACAATTCATTAGAGCAGGGGCCTCCAACCGTGGCCACTCTAAGCCTGGAGGACTTCAACTCCCAGAATTCCCCAGCCAGCAAAGCTGGCTGGGGAATTCTGGGAGTTGAAGTCCTCCAGGCTTAAAGTGGCCAAGGTTGGAGGCCCCTGCATTAGAGCAAATACATCTTGGATAACTTGTAGTTTAAAATTCAGAAATCCTTTTAGCCTCTGAGATATAGCCATCAGAAAGGAATGTTTAGTATTGAGAAATTGTCGCCATTCATTTTGATCTCCTTTTTAAAATACTACAGCTGCTGATTGATTACGTTCTCTCTCCCCTCACCCTGATTTCAGTAGGTTTCAAAAGATAGGACAGTATGATTCAGGTAACTTTAACAGAGTTCTCAGCTGTAAAACAAACTGTAGAATATTGATCAAATTGTAACAAAAATTATTTCCTCTATATGCTTCATCACTATGGAAATCAAGAAGTGTTTCAAGCTCCTGATTCTGAAAATTGCCCACATCCATCCACCAACACTTAAAGTTAGCCTGGAAAACTCTCAGCCACAAGAACGTGAATGCGGTTCTTTTAAGCTCTGTTTTCCAAAAGGGGTGTGAAAAAAAAAAACTTGAAGAGAACGGTTCAAAAGTCTCGTTGACTGATAAGCAGAGGTGGTATTCAGCAGGTTCTGACCAGTTCTGGAAAAACGGTAGCGGAAATTTTGAGTAGTTCGGAGAACCGGCAAATCCCACCTCTGACTGGCCCCGCCCCCATCTATTCTCTGCCTCTCAAGTCTCAGCTGGGTCTTCTTTTGTTGCCTTGCACAGGAGAACAGAGCTGGAAAGCAGGTTAGTGGGGTGGGGAGGAAATGGGGATTTTGTAGTATCCTTCCCCTGCCACGCCCACCAAGCCACGCCCACAGAACTGGTAGTTTGAACCCCACCACTGCTGACAAGGTTGTGCAAAGGTAAAACAGAAGCTCCATAGTAGTTTCTTTTCATTCTGCTATTTTGAGTCTCCTAACAGCACCCTACAGGTACTTAAAGTAGCAACTGCTAGCTTCTTTTCTCTGTCTGAGGTTTCCCTTATTCTCCCACTTCTTGGCTCCAGATTACGAATGTCTTCCCTGTGGAAAAAAAGACGGATCTGCTGAATCTAGCCCTTTGAACATGGTTCTAATGGTGTGAAAATGGCAAACTGCTGACCGTTTGCCCTTGTCTACACTGTTATTTCAACAGAATCCAACATTCTTTTAACTGTTGCTGCCATCTTTAGCTGACAGCAGATAAATGTCTGGGTTTTTAGACACTACCTTAATATATGAAGGCTCAGTGAGGAAAGTGTAAAATAATTTCTGAGAGGAGAAAAGAGATACAGAGTAATTGAATGAAGTATCAGTGTAAGCCTTTCCTGGAAAAATACTGGAAAGATTCAAGTGCCTGAACTACACTGACAGATAGAATAAAGTGGAAATACTTTCTTAAACAAATTGTTGATCTAAAATTAAAAAGTTACAGCTATTATGCTAGATATCAAAGACTGAAAGAGCAGACCTACGTTATCCAACTTTTTCCTAAAATAGCCTTCTTAACCACAAAGCTGAAATTAGTCAATATAAAATAATCTGACTCCATAAATAAATACAGGAAAACCCCAGAAAATTAAAAACTCATTAATCTTGTAAATCAGCTGGGCAAATATAGAGTTCATGGTGATCCAAAATCTTCCCACATAATAAACCCATGCATACTTTAAATCAGGGTTCCCAAACCCCAGTCCACGGACCAGTGCCAGGCTGCAAAATGCCAGAAATTGGGCCATGCAAACAAGCGAAGCCCCATCCGCAAGATGCAGGCAGCACACAAAACCACATCCCCTCCGGTCTTTGGAAAAACCTTTCTCCATGGAACTGGTTCCTGGTGCCCAAAAGGTTGGGGTACGCTGTTTTAAATCATCCCCTAATATCTGGTTCTATTGCATTGCAGAACATTGCAACTACGGAGCATTTTAACTAACAACACGGTATGTTCAGTACCAGCACAGGATATAAAATTCATGTCACAGAAAAACTGACTTTTCACATAATGAAAAAAAGTCAATTTGATTTTAAAGAACATTTGAAACACGATCCCTTTCTCTTTTCTCTTTGCATTTACACATGTACGAATGTGTGCTTGTGTATAAGCACAATAAACACACAAAGATTTTTTTTGTACTAGATTGTGTTGTTTTATTGTTCAATGTGTTCATTAATTTGTTCTTGATTATATAGTTACATTATTTTATCAGATATTTTGTGCACAGATTAGGGCACAAAACAGGACAAATATATAATCGGGTAGATACCAGTATCTATGTGGTCACTAAGAGTCAGCACCAAATTGATGGCACATATTGAATCAATCAATCAAATACTGTATAGCACATTTTTTTAAAAAAATGGAAAAAAATGCCTTGTTGATGTTTTCTGAGTAAACTGAATAAGATTAGTAGCTTTCTAACAATCACAAAGTATTTAGAAGGAATAGAGCATAAGAATAAATTAATACTATTTTAATAAACATAATTAGTTTCACTGCAATAATTTTTGTTATTGAGAATCAGGACAAAGAGAAGTTTCTGTGCACATTGCATAATTAATATTTGTTCCTTTAAAATGTATTGCCTGTTTCCCACTTTTGTATGCAGCAAGCCTTAGATTTAATCCCAGATACCTCCATCCAGGTCTGGGTCAAACTCCCTTTCGGAAATTTGGAGAGGCATAGTTGGTTAAATACTGAATATCAAACCATATTCAATGAGAAGAAGCAATGGTTCATTGGTTTGTTTAGCATACGTAGCTTGCTATAAACTGCACAACCAGACTTCCTCTTACTTAATAAGACCTTCCATTGCTCTCTGTCTGCATCCAGCCCCAGTGGTTTCTCAGATCTCTCCCTAGAGAGAAATTGGGGTTCCAAGAGAATTCAGGGAGAATGAGTTTGTTCAGCCATGGTAATTTTTTCTGGAAACCAATTGGATTAGCATAAAATCAGAGGCGGTATTCAGCAGGTTCTGACCAGTTTTGGAGAACCAGTAGTGGAAATATTGAGTAGTTTGGAGAACTAGCAAATACCCCCTCTGACTGGCCCCACTCCCATCTATTCTCTGCCTCCTGAGTCCCAGCTGATTGGCTGGGTCTTCCTTCGTTGCCCTGCACAGAAGAATGGAGCTGGAAAGCAGGTTAATGGGGTGGGGAGGGAATGGGGATTTTGCAGTATCCTTTCCCTGCCACAGCCACCAAGCCACGCCCACAAAGCCACTCCCATCGAACTGGTAGTAAAAAAATTTTTTGAATCCCACCACTGCATAAAATACTATGTTCCTTCTTGGCAGAAGTTCTCTAGTTCCTCATTTTTAGAGTTTGAGTTTTCCAAGCATTTCCTCTTAGATAGTTTCATCCCAATCTGATTGGTTAGTTTAATCTTGTCCCAGTTTCATGCTTGGGGGGTAGGAATGCTACAATTCCCCCCTTTGTATGCTTTTCTCCTTGTTTTTACACTTTCACTGTTTGTGTTGCATCGATTCACACATCACTATTGTGACAGGTTGTGTTGCGTAAACTAAAATGGCTGGTTCACACTTAAGACTAAAATATAAACCAGGCACGGAAAATCTTTTAGTGTTGCGATGAGATTAAAAATATGCATACAGTAAACTTGATCCAATCATTTGATTAAAATGGTTGATTCGTGACAATTTAATCTCTTTGTGACCCATATGCATATGATCATTTGGAAGACCTGCTGTGTTTTCATCCGTTGTGAATAGGGCATGGGACCAGATTATTTGAGATTACTTCCAGATTACATGTCCTGTCCCATCAGGTGAAGCAGGAGGTGTATGCTATGCATCCGTTCTACTAAGGACTTATATCTGGTGGTGCCCAGGCAGTGTGCCTTTTCTGCTATGGCCCACACTATCTGAAATATCATTCCTCTTGAGGCAATGTTGGCCCCATCTCTACTTGCCTTCCAGAAAGCTCTCAAGACATGGTCTTACCATCTACATTGGGAATCAAGGGGTGAGCGGGCAAGATGTCGTCCAATGTTAAGATAGCAAAAGAGACACTATCCTTTGAATTTTTTTAATCTTTTTTGCTTTTCTGTTTTTAATGTTCTATGATATTGTTTTTGTTATTGTATGCCATCCAGAATCATATTTTGAGGGATGGGCGGTTGTATAAATTTGGTCAATGAATCAATATTTATTGAACAAATTTGATCTGTTTATCAGCCAAGGTCAACCAGTTCTCCTGAGTTTTAGAGTAGTCATGTCACTGCTGAGCACCTTGTCTTAACTGGCTCTCCTCCTGTGTAAAATAATTTTCAGATTTGGGGGTTGAGCCAGCGTTTAATAAAGCATCAAAAAAGCATCTTTCCCATTAATTATTTAACTTTTGTTTTAAACGTAGTAACACATAAGACGTCAACACTGTATGTTATGAACCTTTTAGTATAAAGGCTACTTATTTCCAATATGACACAGTTGCCAAGCATTTGGATTTTGATCATGTGACCATGGGGACTGCTGCAATGGTCGTAAGTGTGAAAAGCAGTCATAAGCAGGGGGTGGGATTCAGCTGGTACAGACCGGTTCAGGAAAACCACACACTCACCAAACCGGTTGTTACACCAACTGAATCCCACCACTGGTCATAAAAGTCACTTTTTTCCCAGTGCCGTTATAACTTTGAACTGTCATAAAATGAACTATTGTAAGTCGAGGACAACCTGTATTATAAAACATTCAATGATATAATGAGCAATGTTGCTCAAGCTAAAAATGTCCCAAAAGACTGTTCTTTTTGACAAAACGGTTCCTCATCAATCCTGTTGCCTTGTAAACACATCCTCTGCAGACCCAGTGAGAAGCCTATGGAGCCCATTTGTCGTGGCAGCTAGGATACAGTCTCCAGGCCGAGATATACAGTAGCCATCCTCTCCTTTGAAGGGGGATAATTTCTCTCTCTTTCCAAAGGAGTCCAGCCTCTTCTTCTCTCAGCAGCTTCATTCTTTTAGCATTCCTTTTTTCTGAGTGGCTGGAACCTGTCATTCTACTCCCAGGACTCTGATTTAATTCTCTTTACTTGGGACTACATTTTCCAGAAATCTCTTCCAGAGCTTCTTGCTGTCCCAGTTCCAGACCCAGTTCCAGAAACCAGGCCCCAACCAGCCAGCCGACCAGGAAACTGTTGCTGATGGACTAGGCTATGGCAATAAACTAAGATGGCCTGAGGAGACATTTGAACACAACCCAAAAGGAAGGAGGTGGCAAATTGGCTGGGCTATAACGTTGTAGAGCAGTGGTAGTCAACCTGGTCCCTACCGCCCACTAGCGGGCATTCCAGCTTTCATGGTGGGCGGTAGGGGTTTTGTCCCCTACTTTATAATTCACCATTACTGTGGAACTGGTGGGCAGTTAAAGAAAATTTTACTAACTAACAGAGATACAAAAGTGGGTGGTAGGTATAAAAAGGTTGACTACCCCTGTTGTAGGAAAACCCAACTGACCACACTGGCACACAAGACATTTATAAGCTAAGGAAAAGAGGACAAGAAAATCCTGCTGATGATGTTACCTAGTGTAGTAACAAAACATTCAGAAACTAATTTGAAACAAATATTTTCTATTATTTCAGAGCCAATGGGGTGTAATGGTTAAAATACTGAACTAGGGCGATAGGCTTAAATCTGTCCTAAAGCATGCAAGCACACTGGGAGAGTTTTGGCCAGTCTCTCTTAGCCAGACAGAGCTGTGACTGTGAAGATAAAATTGGAGGATGAAGTATTAGGTGTGCCACCTTGATCTAAGATGGGATATACTTTTACATAGTAACAACAATACTGCAGGCAATTTGCTATGCTTTCTAGAGACGGGATATCATTTCAGTGCCTGGGAAGGCAGGCCAAAATAAGGGCATCAGGCCCAAAAAAAAGTCTGACAGACCCACCTGAGGACACAGATTGTGCTGAGAGGCAAAGCACATAACAGGTAGCAGCTGTTTTCGATTAGTTTAATAACATTAATCTCAACCCAGCATTTGCAATCAAGATATATGCTTAGCCCAACAGGGAAACAGGCCAGCTGTCACCATGTTTCTTGTTCTTCTTCCTTGGCAGAGGTGGAATCCAAGATGAGGATTGAGAAGTGAGACCTAGGAAATTAAATTGCTTGCAAAATATGTACTTCTTAAAAGACTATGTGGGAAAACAAAGGGAATTTCCATAGATAGACTTTTCTAACAGACCACTCAGTTTGACTGAGCCTCAATCTTATTTTAGTAAAAGTAACTGAGGGGAACTAAGGAAGGCCTCTTCCTGGTATGATTATTAATCCTTGTCTGTTCTTAAGGGAGTGATGTAGAGAAAAAGCTGGTTGGAAGCAGTTATTAAAAATAGTAAGTCCAACATAATCAAAATGGTAGGTTTATGCAGTTTAGAAAAAGTTCTTTTGGTTAGATCTGAAAATGGTTAGGAATTTTCAAGAATTTCCCCTAGAGGTCTCACTCTTGGTAAATAACAATTCTACCAAATGATCGTTTGCTGGCAAATTTGATTGCAGCCTTGTACGGTACAATCTGTTTTGTAATCATGGCTGCCAGACATTCCTTAGACTGAAGCATCAAATAATCTGCCTTTCTCAGTGCCTTGGGACTGGCCTCAGGTGAAGAATCATTCTAAGAGTTGTCTCAGTGTTTAATGACTCAGAAGAAATAAAAATGTATTTAATACATGGCGGTTTTATATTGACTTCAATTGCCTTTTAATTTCAGATTATATTGATTTAAATTAAATTCATCACAGCTTTTGTCCTGGCCTTCATTCCTGCTTGGCATGTGATCTCCAGCTTTTTATTCAAAAATTAAATGTGGCCTTTGGCCAAAATCTAGTTAAAACGTGTGACAGTATTAGGCATCTCAGTCCCTCTGTGAGTCTGTGCTTTGGGCTTAAATTCCCATAATCATGCTAAACTAATTCCCTGCCTGTTAATCAACTAGTAAAATGAAATGGCAATTGAATAAATTGTCCACTTAGTATGCTTTTCTTTTTTATATAAAGTATAATATATACTGTGTGAATCCAGCCTTTATCTCTCTTCCACCTGCCTTTTTGAAATGCCCAGAGGAACACCTGAGATCAGCTTCTAAGCAAATAGTATAAGCGTTATGAAGAAAGCTTTTTAACTTCTTACAGAGTTCTGTCTTGTTTGCTCAGGTTTGTTATTTATGTTGTTGCAGTTGCTTCTGGCAGAACTGGTTTTTCCTATTCTTTCCTTCCTTCTCTTCTGCTATAAGTACTCTGATAGGAACATGATACTACATACTTTTTTTTATACTGTAACCCCAAAAATTCAGCCTTATGTAAACCTCAGTCCTTTGACCATTGGAAAGATGTCCCAATGGCTATTGAATGGATTGGATCAACATCCAAGCTCAGAGAAAGAGAGGCACAGACAAGCAGCTGAGTTAAAGAGATATCCACCAGTCTTTGAGTCAACAAAAGAGTATGCTGGTGTAGCTACAGTTGTCTCAGTAATGAGGCCAGCATTAGATGGTGTGCTTATTGTTTTCATGCAAGACACATTATTGAAAGGAATGAATTGATTCCCCCAGTTTTGCTTCTTTTAAGAAGTGCTGCTTTCTGACAGGGAAAACAATAACTTTCCATAATGTGTGGTGGGATGGGAATGGGTAACTAGGGGTAGATGTGTTTATCAATCAGCAGGTTGCCCAATTAATAGATTGCATATGCAGAGGAACACCTGAATGAAACTTATCCATTGGGCTATTTCTCAACCTGGGTTTAGTTTTCTTATGAAAGAAAAGTAAAACATGTATTCAAAAACAGGCTAGCTCAAAGTTTCAGGTATGGAACAGGCATAGGAAGCAGTGAATGGGCCTGATCAATAATACTGTACTAAGTCAATTCTCTCCTGGCTGCAAAGAAATGGCAGAGTTAGCAACAAGTTCAACTTTCTCCTTGTAGCTGGATGTAACATACAGACAGGTATGAAGCCAGAAGCAATAACATGAAATGGCAGAATCAGCTATACGCAGCTGATAGATCCCAGTTTCTCCCCAATTCAAATTGACTTTGGTGGATGTTAACACTCTCACAAGAGAGTACTAGTCCTGTTCATTCAAGAGAGCCCTAATCCCATGTTTAAGAAATGTCTGGCATTCTTAAAAAAAAAAAGCACTAAATTTTGGAGGCGTGTATTAGACTTCGTAACACTTTTATTTCATGGTTGGGTGCCTTTGGGGAACCCAGGGGTCCACTGAGTCCTGCAGCCTAAGGAGAGAGGACCACAAAGGGCAGAGAAAAGTGGAAGCAACTGCAAGAGTACTTTTTTCTGTGCCCCTAGCCAAGACGTTTACATTTGCAGAACTATCAATATAACAACTATGCAACCATTTCCAAATCATGGGCGTGTAGGTTCCCTGATGTGCAGTGGCACAGAAGTCCATATCAGGCTTAAACCTTCCCTGCGGTCACTCCACTGTTTAAAGTGTGAGTTCCTTGAGTTAGTTGGTATTCCCATGCTTGTACAGCCTGAGAAAGGTACATTTTATCTTCCCCATGATGGCTCCTACATAATTGTTCCTTGGTTTGATATATGCTGGATATATTTGTCAAAATGCAAAAGCAGAATGTAATCCTAACGATGGGCATAGCTGCGATTCCAGCCTTACTGGCACTGTGGGATTGGAAGCAATTAAAAAGATTTGTGAAATAGAAATAATATGGCCTGTAATCTTATACTTACAGTATTTACGTTGGCGTAAGTCTGACTGAACTCAAAAGAAGCTTTGTTCTGAGTAAGCACCAGCAATTCAATTATGATTAGAAATCAGGGGCATAGGAAAGGAACTCATGAATGGACTGGAGACATGATCTTCAGAATCCCCATTTCATTCCCTCCAGCCCTGTGTAGGAATCCTTCTTCCCTCTGTGTGTGTAAGGAAACTCCTGAGCTGGGCTAGAGAGACATAGCTGGAATCCAGAAGATCAGAGCTTTCTTTCTGCAGCCTGATAAGGATTTCTGCTTCCAAGCCCCTCTGCCCATATATGGAAGGGAGGAGAAGTCCTTTGGCAGTTGGCAGCAGCTTGCGAACTTCCCTGGCAGCTTTCTCATTGATAGGGGAGATGGCAGAGAATATTGTAAATGTTGATCACTTGATGACAGGGCATTTAGCAACTGGTTGTAAGTCTGCCCATGTTACCAAGGACCAGGAGGACGATCATGTGACTGTGGGAAGGGCACGCCCGGTGCAACTGCACTTTTCAGTGGTTGAAGCCATTTTTCCACGGACCATGGATGTGTGGTTTTTCACGCTATCTAGATCCCGCGCATGCGCAGATGAAGTTTTGCTCACTTGCACAGACTGGTTCTTAATGGGCTGTGGACTGGTACCGGTCTGTGGCCTGGGGGACCCCTGCAATACAGTGTGTCTTGGGGCTGTTTCAGCCCCTTTGAGGTGTTCCTGGTGCAACTGCATTTTTCAGTGGTTGCTACCTAGCAACCAGTATTTAGGATACACCACGTTGTATTCTGAAGATTTTATTTATTTCATTTATATCCTGCCTTAATCATTTTTACAAATAATATAAAGTGGCAAACATATCCAGCATGCTTTCCTCTTCCTAATTTCCCCACAACAACAACCCTGTGAGGTGGGTTTGGTTGAGAGAGACCAGTTGAAGGTCACCCAGTCAACTTTCACGGGTAAGGAGGGACTAGAACTCACAGTCTCCTGCTTTCTACCCTGTGCCTTAACAAATAGCATATAACTCTCATATCCACCAAGAAACCTCTGAAAATTTTGGATTTCTCCTAAATTTTAAAAACAGTCTAAAATGGTTGCCATCATTGCATGTGGTGTCCCTGGTTTCTATATTTAACTTTGTCTACTGCAAATTATATAATCCTTTTCTTTTTACAATGGAACATGCTTTACATTTAGACACCATTTTTCTGCTTTTACTTCCTTTTGGATCCGTTCCTTGTTTTGTTTCTACGTTATTAATAATTGCATTACAATTATTACACAAATCCCAGGAGTAGGTTTTTATTTCCTTTCAGTCCAACTATTCTATGAAAGATTAATTTTTATTTGATTTTTAAGGAGCCAACACTGGGATTGGAGCAAAGTAATTTTCAAGAAGGCAATGCAGATAATACATGCCATAAAGTTCAAGCACAACATAAATTTTCTCACATGTGAGAATTCCTGTGACTTCACACAGAACCACAGATTAGTTGTTACTCAATGCCAGAAAGTGGTTTAGGCATTTTTTTTTCCCTTCACCGAGTCTTGCCAAAAATTATCTATAGGGGATAGTAAAGAATTTAAGTGCCTTAAACACAACTTGAAACAAAGGGGACTTAATTAAAAGAAGTTGCTGGGATCAGATGAAGAGGAAGGAAAAGACATGTATGCAGACAGGACAAATCATCTCTCTGCAGATTACTGGCATATACTGCTTTTACCAGGGTATTGCTGGAAATAGCTTTCTGAGATGTTCAACCATACCTAAATCTAATCAGAGTTTTTGGGCAGTGTTGGTGGTCTTTTAAATCCTCGACAAGGAGGAATTGTGGATATGTGTTATAGGTAGTCCTTAAGGCCACAATTGGGATAAGAGTTTCTGTTGTTAAGCAAGATGGTTATTAAGTGGGTCAATTTTATGACCTTTTTGTCACAGTTGTTAAGCACAACACTGCAGTTGTTAAGTGAAAACATTAACTTTGCTTGCCGGAAGACATCTGAGAAGGTGACAAAGGCCAATCACATGACCCCAGGATGATGCAACTTCCTCAAGATATGCCGGCTGCCAAGTGCCCAACTTTGATCACGTGATGATGGGAACAGTACAACGGTTGTAAGTGTGAGGATCAGTTGTAAGTCACTTTTTTCAGTGCTGTTGTAACTTCAAAGGGTCACTAAAGAAAAGGTTGTAAGTCAAGGACTACCTGTACTACAGTGATACTAAGTGCATCTAAAAGCTCTTAAGTGTTACTTCGTATTAGTCTCTCCAAATGCAAATTAAGATTAATAAGCATTATTAGCACTGCCTGTTTGAAAATGATTGGACGCATGACTGTGCCCCAAGAATTTTTTTCAAGCTTTCATGGAAGTTTTAAATGAAGCTGAGTGAAATATAGCGGATGGTGGAAGATAGGACTGATCTGCCCTGACCCAGCATTCCAAAAGAGCATTAAAAACTGGAGAAATCAAACCAATTATGCTGAAAATCTGTTTGGGTGAAGAAATTGCAGACTGGCAGGAAATCCTAAAACTCTGGCTATGAAACAAGCAATTGGCATTGAAAAATGTTTTGCAATGTGCTGTGAATGCACGTGAGTTGAAACACTTCTGAACTTCTGCTGTTTAAAACCTGGCAGGGCCTTTGGAATGCAGAGAAATATGATAAGAGCCCACTGGGGCTAATATGACTGCTCCCTCTGGAGAGGAACAATGTTTTAATTTGGGGGCTTTTGAATTCCAAGCTGTGTTAATTATGAAGCCACTCATTTCCCCTCTGTTTTGTATTTAAAAGTTTACCCACGTACCCTGATCTGCACTGGGATCACCATGTCCAGAGAAAATAGGTTGAATCCTACCTTTTCTAAAACCTTCACCTACACAGCCCACTTCCAAGGCTTCATTAGTAATAGCAATAGCTCTTAGACTTATATACTACTTCATAGTGGTTTGCAGCCCTCTCTAAGAGGTTTACAGAGTCAGCATATTGCCCCCAATAACCTGGGTCCTCATTTTACTGATCTTGGAAGGATGGAAGGCTGAATCAAGCTTGAGCCAGTCATGATCAAACTGTTGGCAATTGGCAGAGTAGCCTGCAATACTGCATTCTAACCACTGCGCCACCAGGGCTCTTTGTGCAATTCCTTGTATATGGTGGCACTTATTGAGATCCTGAGTTTGTGTAACTGTAGTGCTTAAATGTACTGGCCTAGGAGAAGAGAGTCTTGGGTTCTAGTCATCCCTTACTCATGAATGCCAGCTGGGTGACTTTAGGCCACTCATTGCCTCTCCGCCTTGGACTAGGAGTTGAAAAACATTCTGAAAGAGGATATCAAATCCTTTCCAGAAAACTGCATGGATGTACAAAAGTGGTAGTCGCGGTCCCCCCCCCCCCCCCCCCCCCCCTGGCCAGCTTCCCCCCCCCCCCCACCCCCCCCCCAAAGGAGGGTAGGTATAAAAAGGTTGACTACCCCGATGTAGAATATAGAATAACAGAGTTGGAAAGGACCTTGGAGTTCTTCTAGTCCAATCCCCTACTTAAGCAGGAAATTTCAGGCAAATGGTTGTCCAATTTCTTCTTAAAAATGTCCAGTGTTCGAGTATTCACAACTTCTGGGGGCAAGTTGTTTCACTTATTAATTCTTCTGTCAGAAGATTTCTTCTTAGTTCTAGGTAGCTTCTCTCCTTGATTAGTTTCCACCCATTGCTTCTTCTCCTGCCCTCAGGTGCCTCTTCTTTGTGGCAACCCTTGAGATATTGGAACACTGCTATGTTACCCCAGTCCTTCTTTTCATTAAACGAGACCCAATTCCAACAGCCATGCTTTATATATAGTTTTAGCCTCCAGTCCCCTAATCATCTTGGTTGCTCTTCTCTGCACTTTTTCTACATCTTTCGCCTACATCATTGTGGTGACCAAAATGGATGCAGTATTCCAAGTGTGGTCTTACCAAAGCATTATAAAATTATCTTGATTCAATCCCTCTGTTAATGCAGCCTAGAACTGGGTTGGCTTTTTTGGCAGCTGCAGCACACTGCTGGCTCATATGTAAGTGATTGTCCACTAGGACTCCAAGATCTCTCTCACAGTTGCTACTATTGAACCAGGTACCATGTGTCCATGAGGTCACCTGGAGCCAAGGTTGACTTGAAGGACCATTACATCAGCTTGGGATCATATCCTAAGTGGGTCAATTGCATCACAATAAGAATCATAAGGATAATACTAAGGCAATGCCATTTTTTTGAAAAAAGAAGCAAACGTATTTGTTTAAACTGGAGTTTTCCTACACAAAAGGCAGGAGTACAAGAAGGGGGCTATTTCTGTTGTATAAATGCAATCTTGTAAACTACCTTCAAAGTATTATTTTATTTTGTCTGAGTTCAGATACTAAAAGTGGTGGAGGGAGATGAAATGCAGGGGAGCTGCAGACCAGAGAGAGGGCTTGGGAGTCGTCCCTTCCCTAAATTCCCCCGCCCACTTTTTTTTCCCCCAAATCAAATTTGTCTCTAGTAACCAGGCAGTTTTAAACAAAGCATGAACCAGCCCATCGGTTTTTACCAAGGTGAGCTAGTAGCAAATATTTCACAGATAAACAAGAAAATAAATGATAAGAATTCCTTAGTGTTTGTGGGATGATTCTCTCTCTCTCCCTCTCTGTACTCTTTGTTCATATTATATACCTTATCTTGGAATGTAATTATTTATGTATATGTACAACCATTACAATTTCAGTGCTGCCGCCAATAGTTTCCACCTACAGTACTGATGGAATCGACTCCCCTTCTCCCCATCATTCTTGCATGACCCTTTGTTCTGTTCTGGAAGATGGAAACTTTCCAGAATGATTTTAGAGGAAGAAGGACAAAACAGCAAAGTGAGTCTTCAGTGCAAACATCTAAAGGCCAGATATAAGCAAACAAATAAACCGTAACCGCTGAGGAATTCTGGGAGTTGAAGTCCACACTTTTTAAAGTTGCTGAAGTTGAGAAACTGTAATTTAGACTCTTCAAGTACTAAAACAAAAATTAAAAGCTTATTTCTGATGCATTAACAAATCAGATCATATTGGTCATAAGCGTCAATTCCCTTCTCCCATCTCCATTGCTTAGTTAAAAAAGAGATTAGAGTCATACTCTGGTTTCTTCTCGATGTGGCTCAGTATGATCTACACAAGTCATGGATTTTGCCTTATTAAAGGGAATAAGAAAAGTACAATTTGCTGTGAAGAAAATGTGCAAGCTTGTCTTTCACTCCATGGGAAAGGAAGGAGGTGAGAAGAAGTGTATAATCCTATGCCTCTTTACTGCTCATTGTCATAATCCTTATTTGTCATCTTACTTGAAACATGAGCCAAAGCAAGATACCATTTAGAATATTATTCAAACATAAGCTTTTTAAAAAAAATTTGAAACCACTAATGATGTTGCAGCCATGAGTGTCAGGAAGTCTTTTGTGTAAGCTTTCCTATGCTACAGAGGCTTTAAAGTAACAAACCTTAAGGAAAGACTGAGTGGAAAGACACTTTTGAATTAATCTTTTGGCAATCCTAAAATGAAAATACAGGTAATCTTTGACTTACAACAGTTCATTTAGAGACCGTTTGAAGTTACAGTGGCACTGAAAAAAAGTGACTTATGACTGTTTTTCACACTTATGACCATAGCGGCATCTCCCTGGTCACATTATTAAAATTCTGATATTTGGCAACTGATATTTATGACAGTTGCAGTGTCCTGGGCTCTTATGATCACATTTTGTGACCTTCGATAAGCAAAGTGAATGGAGAAACCAGATCCACTTAACAACCGCGTTCCTATCTTAACAGCTGCAGTGTTTCATTTAATTATGGCAAGAAAGGTCATAAAATGGGGCAAAACTCACTTAACAAATGTTTGACTTAACAACAGACATTTTGAACACAACTATGGTCTTAAGTCAGGACTACCTGAACTGATCTATTATATTAGGATTATTTTAAGAACTGCTGAGATAATTAATGTATGTTGTGTGAAGTAATAGTGGCCAGTTATTGTGCTTAATAGTGCTCCTATAAGTCAAGTCCAAAGCTGACTTTATATCACTGTGAAGTGTACTACAGTACATATAGTCTTCTATATTTTGTCATGTTGTGTTTCTGATCTCTTTAAGTACAGATAGTCCTTGACTTACAACCAGGGGTAGGATTCTACCAGTTTGCACCTACTCGCTAGAACCAGTTGTTAACATTCTAAGCAGTTCGGAGAACCGGTTGTTAGAAGAAATTACTGGCCTAATCCTGTAAGGAAGGCAGGAAGGAAACATTCTGGTGTTGCTTATAGAAACTGCCTCTCCCTTAACCCTTGTTACATTCTTGGCAGGACTAGACTTCCTGTCTCTGGAACTTCTCTGGAGTTTTTTTCCCCTCCTTTGCTGGTACTTTGCTTGTGTGGAGTGACCATTCAAAGTTACAGTTGCACTGAATAAAGTGACTTATGGCCCTTTTTCACACTTATGACTGTTGCAGCATCCCCACAGTCGTGAGAGGCCAGGCGAGGAAATGCGTGCCTCGATGTGAGTGATATTGAGTTGGCCATGCCCAGCCAATAACATGACCACCAAGCTATGTCCACCCAGTCACATGACCACCAAGCCACACCTACCAACTAAGCCATGCCCACAGAACCGGTTGTTAAAAAATTTGAATCCCACCCCTGCTTACAACCCATTCATTTAATGGCCATTCAAAGTTACAATGGCACTGAAAAAAGTGACTTATGACCGTTGCAGCATTTCCATGCTTGCATGATCAAAATTCTAATGTGGAATGGATACAGATGAACAGATTAAAATGGAATTTTAGTTGTGACCCATTGTAAAATAATCGTAAGAGCATTTTACTGCCTTCAGTGTTTATGATGGTCAGGGAGAGATATGAGAGAAACAGCAAAAGTTGGATTCTTGGGCTGGTGCCTCATTCTCAGAAAAAGAAGGGGAAAGAATGAAACAAGTGCCAGCAGAAACAATGAGAATCGTATATTAACCTGAATATGGTGAAGGCAAATCTATTTCTCTCAAGAGATCTTTAGTGAGGAATTCATACCTTTCTGAACCAGTATAGCCTGATGACTATGATCCATGCCTTTGTAACCTTAGACTACTGTATTGTACTATTATATGGGACTATTTTTGAGGAAGTTTCAGAGACTTTTGGTTACACTGATGCCAAATTGTATTACCTAGTTTGTAATGTTTTATAAGCTTGGAATCATAATTGGGCATAGCCAGACTTATCTTTGATAGTTCTCCTGTCATGTGCTCATGCTGGCTTGACTGTAAACCATTTTAAGAAAGTTCTCCCTGAACTGTCACATTTCCACAACAGGTTGCAAAGTGTTCAGTAAGACAGCAGGTTACCATAGCTTCCCCTTGGATAATTGCACTCCTGCTATGCTTTCCCATCTTTTGTTTTAGGAGACCAGTCCCTTTCTTTCCTGCAGGCAGATCTTCCTAGATATATATTAGTGTGCACGTGGGTATCTCTCACAATATGCACATATTAAAATGTACATACATGTAGGCATAACAAGCAAAATCTCATTGAAGTGTCTCTTCTAATCTCTTTTAGATCCATTTTGTCACAAGTGTGCTACTTACACAAAAGCTATAATTCTTGTTTCATAAACATAAGATTTTCATTCAAAATGTGGCAAAAATGTAGGTTTATTTTTTTTCTTTCCCTAAGCCTATTATTCTTCTCTGTGCTTTTTTTAAAATGAAGCTCCAATGATACACTGTATCATCATTTCCCCAATTACTTGATGTATAAGGATTGTACTCCAAATTTCACAGAAGTCTTTTGTTTAGTTGTTTTAAAGAAAGCAGAGGGAAAAGTAGGCAATTCACAGAAATAAAATAGTTTTTAAAAATTATGCTGGCTTTCCAATCAGCTATCTTCTATTTGGAAGGCAAATATTATATTCATTGTGCTATTATTGATATTCAAGGTAAAAGGGAAGTCTAATAGATGCTAGCAGTAATGGTAAGCACTGCTTCAACTATACAGATGTGTGTTTTTTTCTGCAAAATAGTCCACGAATTGCTGGTGTAGCTTGCAACAAATGGAAGTGTGCCATCTCAAATGAGCAGGCATGTTCAAGTGATATAATATAGAAAACTGCAGAAAAAATGTGCACTTAAGTTCTTTGATGGTGTGAGTAACAGGGGGCAATTTTTATGCTTCTGCTCTCTAGGAATGTCTGCCTGTCTATTGGGATGATGAGATAAGGGAACAGTGCAATTTTTTCCCCCCAGACTACTGTAGTTCTCTAAGTACATTCAACTTGTATTTTTATAGTTCTATAATTTGAGTGTGTGTGTGTGTGTGTGTGTGTGTGTATATATATATGGCATTCAGCTTTGTTCGGGTATTTTCCCACGTCATTGTAGTTGTGCTTTTAAAGTTGTAGCAACGTTTCGGCAGAATCTCATCTGCCATCATCAGGCTTCTGTACAGAAGCCTGATGATGGCAGATGAGACGCAAATGTTCTGCACTAAAGCAACTACAAGCTGAAAATGCACAACTACAATGAACTTAAGAAAATATATATATATATATATATATATATATATATATATATATATATATATAAATATATATAATATATATATATATATTTTCTGATATTCGGCATATATATATATATCTCATTCATATATATATATATATATATATATATAACAATTATGTTATGGTTGCTTATATTCTAATTATGCATAAGTTTAATCTTAATTTTATAAAGTAAGTATGTTGTGTTTATGTGCATGATTACTTTATTAAATTATTAACATTAAACATTGGTAGTGACAATAGGAAAAATATTTAATATTTAACATTAATATTTTATTCTATTATAATGTTTAATCAAAATATTAATTTTTCTATCACTGTAATACAAATACTAAAAACTGCGTGGTCTGAATTAACAATGAACTGTGTAAAGAAAATTTGACAAGGACTCTTTCCTGGATTTCTGTAGGAAAAGAAAGGCTAATTCAAAAATTTAACAAATAGTACACATCAGCAGTTCACTGCTGGAACTATTTTTCTATATAAATCCAATAATCAGTCAAACAACAAATAATAGGCAGTGCCCTTAATGGCTGCCTGGCTCAGGAGTCTCCTCTTGAGAAATGAAGTTGTTAAGGTAAGAGGTCTGCAAAGAAGCCTCTTTTTAGAGGAAAAATCAGGCAGTTTTTAAGCTGCAATGAAAATAGAGACATCTTCTTTTCAAGTGCAATCTCTGTGGTAGAGAAACTATTCCCTATCCCAAACCACACACCACTGATGCTCCTAAAAAATGGTGCCATTTTCCAGTCTCATGCTATTATAGCTTCTGAGATTTTGATATGATTAACATATTTGTTCAAATCAGCAAATCTGTTTAAAGTGTAAAATACATTTTTTAAAAAATTATAAACTCAGGTACAATCTAAAACAAGAAATTGTAGCAGGGATAGTGCAGTCATGCTGCAAATAATTTTTTTTTAGTGTGCCTGTGTATATCCAACTATTGTTATTGAGAAACCTGGAAGAATAAAAAGCTATTTGAAAAAAAAACCAGTTTAGCATCAGACAGACTTGGGAGAACCACTGCAAAAGAAATTACCAGAGCTACTCTTTAAGAACCAGTTGCATTACAGTACTTCATTCTGTAGAGGCTCCCAAAGAAGGCCACAGGAGGAGAAACTCCTTCAGGTAATTGGTTATAAACTGATTGGGACTTCCAAAGTGAAAAACAGTAGCTTAATTTTAGGCAGGGAAAGGACCAGAAGCCGATATGGATCATAGCCCCTATACTGTAATAAAATCATAACGGAGTGAGCATCTGCTGCCCCATTTTGGAGTTATAGAAGTTTCCTTGGCACTACTCCCGCTTGAGAAGATTAGCATCATCTTTTCCTGATGGAATTTCAGAATATTGGCTTTTAGCTCATTTGTCTTCCTGCAAAATTGTTCAGACTATTCATTGCTTTACTTGAAAAGTAACAGATGTCATCTTATATCAGTGAAATTTTAACCCACATCTCCAGGTAGCCCAACTTCATGGTTTCATGTAAATACTTCAAAAATCTGAACTTTGTAGAACCACTCTCTCTTAGTACTCGGTTTTGGAATTATTCAAATAACAATGTAGTACTTCCAAAATCATCTCAGATCATCTAATCAGAAGAATCCCACAACTGGTGGTGTAGAAAGCCTTTAAAAGAATTTGGTCTGAAACCCAAATAACAAGTGATTGTATTAATACTGATGTCAATTTTATTTTTATTTATTTTATTTTTTATACAAACCTTACCTTGATTTTATTATCCTAAAGGTACACTAGTTCCCTTTCCCCATAAGTAGAGTAAACAAAACATTTGCTAGACCTATACTTGGATACAGCTCATCAGTCTGGAACCCATATCATGTATCTGATATCAACACAATTGAAAAAGTCCAGAAATATTTCACAAGAAGAGTTCTCTGCTCCTCTACTCATTGCAGAATATCTTATGCCACCAGACTTGAAACTAGACCTAGAAGACCTAGAACTACGCCACCTCCAGTCTGATCTAAATATAGTATATAAAATCATGCATTGCAATGTCCTATCGGCAAATGAATACTTCAGCTTTAATCATAACAATACAAGAGCACACAATAGATACAAACTCAAGGTTAATCGCACCAAACTTGACTGCAGAAAATACGACTTCAGCAACAGAGTGGTCAATGTCTGGAATACTCTACCTGACTCTGTGGTTTCTTCCCCAAACCCCCAAAATTTTAATCTTAGACTGTCTACTATTGACCTCACCCCCTTCCTAAGAGGCCTGTAGGGGGCATGCATAAGCGCACCAGTCGTGCCTACCGCCCCTGTTCTATTGTTTTTTTATTTTTCTTATAAGTATCTACTTCATGTATTCAAAACTATATTTATTCTTATACCTGTATCTTGTAAGCGATTGACAAATCAAATAAAAAAACTATATTTATTCTTATACCTGTATCTTATAAGCGATTGACAAATCAAATAAATACTAAAAAAATACTAAATAATGGCACCATGAAAGATTGCCTCCGCTCAAAATGCAATCCTTGGAAAGAAAAGCTGTTTTTGTCTCTGAGATGTGGATCCAATCTCTACACTCCCACCTCTGAAAAGCCCACCCTTCCTGTTCTGTAAATCACAAAACCCATTTATGGGGCTTGCCTTTCCTGTAGAATTTCTTTCAGGCTCATTTCTAGCAGCATAATTATTTCAGAACAGGCAAGTCACGGTGATCAACAACAGATCAATCTAGCTGCAAAGCTATTAAAGTTGTGTTTTATGTATTCACGAGCTTTCTTGTCCTTCTGTACTCTTTGATTATAGGGAAATGAAGTAGCTCCGCATTCATTTGACTACTCTAGGGTGACATCATAAACCAGGGAGTGTAACAGCATAAAGGCAGGAGTACTTAGGCATGTTAAACTGTATAAATAGCCGTCAGAGAGCATAAGCTCTTCTGTGCCAACAAGTATCTGAGATAAGAGTAAAGCTCTTAAACCCAGAGTAAATTTTCTGAGCACAAAAGTTATGCTTTTAGAGCTTTCCATTGAGGTCTTACTTATAATATTTTAAGGCATAGATTGCACCATAATTGAATGAAATATTTAGCTTTTTTAATAAACCTACTATAGTGCTTTTTCTTTCCAATTCATAGCACGTCCTTCTTATAAATGCTTCCATCTTTTACTAGAAACATGGTCGATGCAGATTCCCTACCCCCCCATGTTATGTTCTCACAGGGAAATCCCATAGGGCTCTAATAAGAAATAAACCCCATTGGGTTCAGTGGGTCTAACTTCTGGCTAAGTATGTTTAACTTTGCTGCCCTACTGCACATAATATATACTTTCCAATAGCTTCTTCATTGTTATCATGCAACTGCTCTAACCATGTGCATTGCGAGCATTGCAAAACATATCAAAATGTGGCAGATTTCAGCAGCAGGTCACACAAATTGGAAATAATCATGCAAGATACAGGCCTTTCCTTTCCTGTTGACATGATTGCACACATCGGGGTTCTTGTTTCCTAAAGCCAGAGAACTGGGCATCCAGAAAATGTCTAGCTCCTTGGAAGTTTAACTAGAAAATTAATAATGAAGGACAAGACTCAATGGAGTGAGCTGCTCAGTTCCCTATTACGTTCCTGCAACCAACAGCAGTGCCAAATACTAATGTTGATTTGGGAGACCCTTACTTCAAATAAAACAATGCTCTTTAAGAGTTACATCACAATTAATTAAATATTAATTCGCCAGCACACAAAACTTAAAAAACACATTTAATATGGAAAAAAAACAACCTTGCTATGAATGCTTTGCACACCAAATACATATCAATGCACAGAGTTCTTTTACATATGTCAAATCTAGGTAACGTTCCAAGAATTTCCTTTTCTATGATTGCAGCAGGTGTCTTCTTCCAGTTATTTCCATACAGTCAGTAACCGTTAGGTAGATTGCAGAAAATTGACGGAAGCATGTCAAAACATCTCCTGGAGAAGGAAGGCAGAGACAGCAAAGAACAGGGGACCAAAATAGGAGGTGGCATATCAGTGGTGTTTTTACAAAGGGTGAAAACTTGGAAAGATGGAAATGAGTTTAAACTTAATTCATCTAGCCCAGATACTTTCCCACTATTTTGGGAAGAAAAAAACCCCCAGATTATGATGACGAAGTCATATTTAGGAATTATTTAGCAATATTGGGGGGGTTATACTTATATGCAGTCATAATACAACAAAGAATTATATCTTATATGGATATCATACAATAACAGGCATTTTGATATATTTTTTACATGGGGACAATTAATTTTGAGAGCCCAAGAGCTGAAAGCCAAAAATAGCTATCACTTTTTCTTTGGGAATTCCACTTGATTTTTGACTACAAACACAATTAGTGGATATTATTATAGTTTAAAATGCAAACTGAAGCCTCCATCCCCAATTCCAATAGTTTACTTTCCAGTGAATGGAAGCAAATATTGTTTTAATGCCTTGTAACATTCGAAAAAGCAAAGCATGGGAAAGATGGAGGCTTGCCTATAATGTTGTTCTTCTGAATGGGATAGCATCTTAAGATATATGATAGTTACTAAGCAAACACTTGATTTCTGTGTATCTAGAGGAGCAAGTGTTTTGTTCTAGATGACAATCCAACAATGTCAAAATTTTTGATGCTTGCTAAGATGGCAGTTGTTCCTTTATCTATAGTTAGATTTTCAGCAATGCAATTATTAGGATTGCAGCACTATAAACATTTTATACTGCACTTTTCAATACAACAAAATGACTTTTCTTTACCTTTTGTATTACATGTGGTTGAGTTTTTATCCTGACATTATTAGCTGAGATTTTTTCTTCCAATGATGGCATTTTTTCCAGGATTTGAAAACTCTTACCATTTACTCTGTGCATAAACCTTGTTTACTTTTGTGTATTTTAAAACCCAGTTGTCTTTTTTTAAAAAAGAGGCAAAAACTAATTTTCTAAGAAAGGTGTTAGCTTTTGATCCATAGCTTTCTGAGTGAGATATCTGATTGTCTATTTTTATCATTATATTCTTTTGCCATATTTTAACTCCAGGAATATTATTAGTAAATTCTGAGGTTATAGAACTAGTGACCCAATCAAACATGTATAGACTTTGGCCTTTGAGTTAATTAAATGTGGGTTAATAATATATTATAAGGAAATCATTGTTCTTATTACTGTTATTAGGTAGTTACTCAAATTATAGCTTCAAAGGAATGCAGAGCATGGAGAAACTCAGGATTAAATTATGCATTTGAACTATAGGCCAGCTTTTACTGTTCAGACAGTTCACTGCTAAGAGAAATTGTGTGTCATTGAAATTAAATGCTTTTCTGAGGATGGAAGGCTCCAGTTTTATAATGAAATTACCGAGTGTGGAATAGTGAAATGATTAAAATCTGTATTCCGGGAATGTGGCAGCACACACCAAAAAAAATCAATAAATGCTAGCACAATTTTGCTGCTGAAAGTGAATACTAGGAATGAAACAAACTACCACAAACTGCACAATTAAAATTGTAGATCATGAACTGAGATTTTGTCAAGTTGCTAAGACATTATTTCCACATTTATTTTCTTTTGGAATACATTTTCCTGTGTAATGAGGAGCTTTTCAGATAGCCTTGTTAGATGGGCAGGATATTTAGCCCTTCCCCCAGTGGTTCTTGCATTGCAATCATTGTGCTTGCACTTATTATGTTACAAATGACCGAGGTAAGGCTGACATTCTCATTGCATGCAAAAAGACCTAGCCTGCCAAGAGTTGTTTTTTTTTTCTTCTCCTAATGAAGCAGCTTTGTGAAATCTCTCTATGCGCTAATACTAATGAAGATCCTCCAGCACAATTAAAATCACAGCCAGGGTCTGAAGAGGAAACCCAGGACAATGGTATCTACATATGCATATAATTTTGATGTTGCAACCAGCTTTTGTTCAGAACTGATGTTTAAAAAAAAACCTGCAGATTTTAGAGGGCCCTACTCAAGGCAAACAATTGTTAGCAATTTGCATGCTCCAATTTCAGAGTGCCAAAACCAATAATATCTTCCTGTACTTTGCTATTTCTAGTCAAAATCTCTCATCCATTGTAGGTTTAAGGTTATATGTTTTATAGTTTACAGGAAGCAATGGTTTGCTTGCAGTGTACTTTAACCCTGACTTAGCATGACTTTAATTCAATGCCAGGAGAGGTTTTAGAAACTATTGAAACAGATTTTTTTAAAAAAAATAAGTATTTTTCATTTCTCGGTCTTTTTTTCTGGAAAATGACGGAGTAAGATGTCTGTGTCTACAATAACTATCACTTCCCCATATGTTAGAGTGCGTTTATAGACAGCAAAAAGGCCAAGAGCTGATGACTTGGATACCGAAAACACATTTTGCCGTCTTGCTGTGGTTTTAATGAGGATGCAAAATGCTACTTAAAAGAATTATCGGGACATCTTTTGATATTCTTTCCATTTAAAGGAGACTATTATTGGCCGAGGGAAGTTAGTATATTTATCGGCTGGGGGGGGGGGGCGATGAGGGACGGCCAGTTCACCGGTTCTCCCTTTCCTCTTATTCCGAGTGTGCCTGCACCACTGGATAGCCTGCACATTCCTACTCCGGAGGGAATTTGGATCTGCTCCTTTCTGGGCCGATCGCTCAACCCCGCCCCCCCTTTCCCCCAATTTACACATCCCTAAAAATGTTAGCGACCCTTTTTTCCCCCCGGCGTGCTGCCCAGGATGCCTTCGCTTCGGGAGCCCGCCTGAGGGATCCCGCGTCTGGCCAGCCCCTTTCCTTCTTGGGGCGAGCGAGCGTGCGGTGCCCCCCCTCCCCCCACCTTGCCCAAAACAAAGCGGCTCAACTTTCTTCCAAACTTGAGAGGATGCTCCTCGAGGAAACGCGTCCGAAACGCGAGCAAAGCAAGGGGGTGAACTTCCAGCGGCAACGGCGCCCCCGGGGTCCGTCCCCCACCCCCACGGCCTGCCGTTGCGGCTTCTCTGGCCCGATAGGTTCTGTATTGCCGAAGCTGAAAAGAGATAAACAATTCTCTTTTTCTGTCTCTCTCTCTCTCTCGTCTCTCTCACACACCCCCTCACCCCGGTCTCTTTAACAGCAACTTTCATTGTTAGAAAGAGAGGAGCGAGTTGGTTGACGTCACTTTGGGTCGGCGAAGCCTTCGCCTGGAAGTGAAGCTGAATAAACCTTGAGGGGGAGAGGAGACTCGGCTTTAAGCTGCCGCCGCTGGAACGAACTAAAAAGCAGAGACGGAGCGGGAACGAGGCGTGTTAGATCTATCATGAATCCTTCTACTTAGATTCATTCCACACCCCCCCCCCGCCTCCCTCCTTTTCTCTCTCTCTCTCTCTCTCTCTTTTCCAACCGCCTCCTTCCCCGGCCCGGTCTTTCTTCACTCCCTTCTCCAGCCTGTTTGGAGGAAGGCAGCGTTCCCAGCATCCAGGTCACACAAGCGGAGCGGTGCGCGCGTGTTGTTGCAGAGGGAGCGAGGCGAGCCCTCGCTCCGCGTCTCAATTGCAAAGGTGAGTTGGAATCGATTCCGGAGGAGGAGGAGGAGGAGGGTGGGGGGGGGGGGGGGGAGGAAAGGTGGCTTCAAAGGGGGAAGCCGCAAGTTGTGCTGCCGGCCGAGGCGCCCCGAGCTTTGGGCTTCCAAGCCCGGGGATCGCGGCGGGAGTGGCAGAGGAAAAGGGACGGAGAGAAACTGAGGATGGCGCTCGGGGTGGGGAAGAAGCTTCGGAAGTATCTGGCGGTCCTCTGTGGCAGTTCTTTGTTGCCGGGGCGCTGCTGGGCTTGTGCATCCGAGGGGCGTTCGCTTGGGTGCCCGTCTTATCTTTCGGTCTCTTCACGCGTTCATTCACAGACGGATATACAAACACACATACACACACAGAGAGAGAGAGAGAGAGAGAGAGGCGAGGGGGAACTATCAGTAGCCGGCTCGGTGCGTCTGCCTTAGCGGTGGCTCAACTAGTAGAGCAAAGTGAAACTGACCTTGCGCCCGAGAGACGGGAGGGGCGGGTAGATTAACACGGGCTCGGGGCGTTGGAGTCGCGGATCCGCACCGTTGGTGGGGGGGACACCTTCGGTGCCAGGCGGTCTTTTTTTTTTTTTTTGCAACACCCTTCTACCTCCTCCCACCCCAACCCCGTGGCTTGCAATAAAAATCTCTGACTGATCTCTGACTGAGGGGTGGGCGGGTGGGCTGGAGAGTCTTTTTCGGTGCCCGCCCGCCCGCCCGCCCGCGACCTTCCTCGCTTCAGATTCTGCCGCTGCGCTTTTGTGCCCTGTCGCCCTGCCTGGCTGCTTGAATCGCTTCTTCCTCCTTCGTTTTGCTGAGGCGACTTTGAGGGTGACAGCCAGCCTCAGCTAGGGGGCGGTTGCCCTCTCCCCTCTTTAGCTTCCCACCCACCCATCCTCACCTCCCCCAAGAGTGGGAGAAGGCACCCCCCGCTCCCCGGGGGGGGAGGAGGCCACGGGGGAGTCCGCGGCTTCGTCGCTCGCCCCGAGGTCCCCGGCCGTGCCTGTCTCTTTCCCCTCCCCTCCGCTTTCACAGTCAACTCCCCCTCCCGCCCTCCCGCTTTCAATGCTTTTTTTTTCCTTCCTTTTTTTTTTAAAACGCGCCCCGGCCGGCGTTGAATCCGAGGCTGCGGCCGCTTTGCAAAAAGCGGGGTGTGGGTAAAGCTTAAGAAGGATTGCGGGGAAGGGGGAGGGAGTCGTAGCTGCTTCTCGGGGCATTTGCTGCTTTCTTTTCTCCAACAACCTCTCTCTTTCTCTCCCCCCTCCTCCGGTCTTTTGTGTGTGTTGCTTCCTTATAAAGCCGGAGACGCAGCTGCTGCCTTTAGCCGAGTTGTTGAAATTTATCCCTTTGTGTATATTACAATATCCTCCATTTTTCTGCCCTCTAAACAACAAGCCTTTCGCCATCTTGGGCTTTAAAAAAAAAAATCAAGTCCGGGTCTGCGTGTGTGTGTATGTTTCTTTTAAAAGGATAAGAGGATGAAATGGTTCAAGTCCTGGTGAATAACCCACAAAGTTTAGGCAATCTTACAAGGACGGATAGTGACGTCATGTAAAGTTTAAAAGAGATCCCCCTCCCCAATACTCCCTCTTCTTTCTCTACTACAACGTTGCGTTCTTGGGTGTTTGTTTTCTTTCAAAGGATTTCTGGTCGAGCAAGTTTTCAGCTACGATTGAAGGTTATAATTTACATTTATAAAATGCACTGAAGCAGTTGTACGGCCTGAATTTTTGGGACAGGTGGAGAAAGAATTGGTTTTCTATGGGGCAGACTATATTCTTTGTGGTGTTTCAGTTTTCACCCATATATTTTTGTTGTTAATTACCAGGTTTAAATGGTAATACTACACAAAGAATAAGACTTGAGTGAAAACTAAGTATTATTTCCATTTGCAAATACTGTAGTTTTGTGCTTGAACCAAGTATAGCTGAGGATAGTGCTTAATAATCTTTCTGGTATAATTGAGGGCACACAAAAAAAAGTATATCAGGCTGTAGCTACATTTTTTTAAAAGTTTGTGGATTGGTTTTCTTAGTTTACCAATACCATACCCTGCCCCCATTCTGGAAAGGACCTGTGGATTGTGTCCCAGGTGCAGTGGCTATCAAAAATACTATTAGTATGTTAAGTTCCCAGTTGCTCCCTAACAAGATTAAAACACAAAACATCTTAGTTGCATCATCTCACCTTGATGTCTTTGCTTGTGACAAGGGAGACCAGAAGTATTATTCAATTTATTTTTCAACAGACTTCGCTTTTCATTTCATAAAGTTATCTTGATCATAGAGCAGAACTTAATGAAACATTGAGCACTTCATAAATAATAAAAACATTAAGCAGGCTTCTACTTTCCTGCTTCTTGCATTTGTTTTGTATTTATTCTAACATCTCAGTAACATCTGCATTAACATATCATGAAATTCCTTGTGTTTAATGTGCATTTCCTTTGTTTTTGTGGATAGAAGAAAAGAAAAAAAAACCCAGCATTTACTACAGTTAAATTGGAATTAAAAGGAACCTTTTTAATATGTCAAGTTCTTCAATACAGTTAAAACTGAACAACAGATTTAGTGTATTTTTGTGCTTGGTTTGGAGGTATGCTTTCAAGTTTACAAAATTAAACTATTTACGTTAATATGTCTTTTCCTTTCTTGCCTGCCCTTTTTTCCCTTTATTTCTTTGAAAAGAAGCCACTTCAGAAGGCTTGGTTGAATTGAATGGCTGCCAGTTATTTGGATCTTAGGTAGATGAAACCGTTGAAATAGTTAAAAGCACATAGAACAGATGGCTTTAAATTATACATGCAAAAATGCCTGGAAGATTTGACAGATTATAAATGGTGAGCCACAGAAGATAAGCAGTTTAAGAAAATGGCAGTTAATACATTTGATACCTCACACCTATTGTAAACCGTGCCCACATTTTATGATGCATATAATCAGTAAAGCATGAAATCCTGAGAAAATTAGATTGCAACAATTTTCCATATTGGGTATACATGGGAGAGTTGGAAGTCTTAAATATTTAAGTTTCATTTCAAATGTTCAAATAATTTCAGACAGTTTAGATCTGTTCTAGCAAGAAAACATTTTTAATTCTTGGAGTAATGTTGATTTTGAAATGTAATAACATAACCTGTTAATGCATGCCTCTGTAGTTTTGTGCCTAAAAGTGGTAATAGATAGTAAATATAAGGGTTTGAAATTTTGGAGTTCTTGGTTTCCTTTTTTCTTTTAATGGGTGATTAGCTGTACTGTTGTTATTCTCTGAAATTAGTAGATAAATATATTCTAAGCAATATGTTCCTTGGACTTTTTAACTGCACAATATGTATTTACCATATTGTAGATTTACATTCCAACTGAGACCCAGTTTTAAAGTTAGCTGTTGTACCATATACAGTACATCATGACATTGTTAACATTTCTGTTTGTATTATATGTATGTGTTTGTGTGTCTGAGAGAGAATTAGTTATAGATTATATCTCGGTGTTCATTTCTTCTTTAAAATAAGTACCAGCACTTTTAAAGTATGTTTGTACATCAGTTAAATAATGCACCGTCTTTTTGGTGATCTGTAGAATAAACCATTACAACTTTGGTGTAATGCTAAGATAAGAGCTGCCATACAAATAGCTGGTTTTGATTCTGTTCTGATTTGCTTCCTCAACAGACACTTATTTCAAATTTAGATATTGGGGCAAGGGAAATATTTGCTTTCTGGGTGTCTTTCTCCTTTTTTCCTTCATTTCTTTGTTTGCATGTTTATTATAAAATTGCAGTGCAAAGGAGCAGATGTTTTGCCAAACATCCTGATGTGTTGCTTTTTCTTAGGGGAGCATAACTGTTCCTTCTGATGCATCAGCCTGACAGCTGGTTGATTTCATGGAGCTGCTAAGAAGCCATTAGTGGTGTCACTGAATTGAAACAGAACAGTCACTCCCAGCTTGAACTGCAATTGTTAATGTCTTTGTTGTACTTTTATGTTCCTACCCAAGATGTAGAATATCACAGTTGCAAGAAAGGCCTGTCTTTCTTTTGGATCTCTGTAAATCAGTGGAAAGATGTGCTGTGATTTGATTGTGTCTAGGTGCTCAATAATCTTTATTATTTTTTTCCTAGAATATAAAGAGTTTGTTCCTAAAGATGAAGCATAAAAGACTTTAAAACTTATAAGAAGAACACAGTAGGATAAAAACAGTCTCAATACTGACACCATTCTCCTTCTAGCCTTCATAGGTAGAGGAGTAGTGACTAAGATTGGCTACATGCTGTTATTTATTTTCAAGAGTGCATTTCAGCTTTAAAAGTAATTATCACAATCCAGCACAGTTCGGCACACTTAAGTCCAATGGAAAACAATAGTCTTGTATGTAATAGATTAAGGCCTAGAATGCAACATAATTCACAGATTTTCTCTGTTATAGGATTAGAAGTATATTTGTCTTTATTGTAGTGAGCTGAATATTGGGAAGGCACTAATCTGCTTTGAAGGAGGAGAAGCATTAGCAGAAATGTCTGTATTTGGAAATTGTAGTTGAGGCTTTCCCATGTTATTACCTTGAGGGATTTGCTAGTTGATCGTTTATATTGAACACTTTTTGACAACAAACCTCTGATCTTTTATTTTGAAAATAAATGTATTTAAAAAATGCTGGGATAGGCAGGAAAAATGCTGACAAAGTTAGTAAGACGGACAATTATGTATTTGCATTGGAAGGCTGCTTGAAAATTGATCTGCAAATGAATCAGTGCTTTAATGAAATCAAGCAGTGAAGAAGGTGCATATTTCTGTAAGATAGATTGTTAAGCAAAACATTTCATATGCACTGTTTATAGTCAGGGGAGAAAACAATTGGGAGAATTATTAAAATAAGAATAGCGTTTGTATAGCACATTTCAAGTATTCAAAGCATCCCACACTTATCTGAATGATAAATATCATTAACAACATATTCTATTTGGAGACCTGAAGCTAAGAGAAAAATGGATTTTTTAATCTTATCCAGTGACTTTGTGGCTGCTGAACTGGGATTCAAAGGAGGATCTTCCAGCTCAGGGCACAATCCTATTCAGTCACTGGGCCCGAGTAAAGGCAGAGTAAGAGAGAGAGAGTCTTGGTTCCAGTGATCCATAGCTCAGTGAGAGAGTCTGTGCTTTGCATGTAGAAGTCCTAGCATCTTTAGTTAAAAAGATCAACCAGGGGTTGCTATTAAAACTCAGAACAGCCAGGGTCAAGCAGAATAGAAAGCATCCTTCCGCAAAGTTATGCCAGTTGCTTAATTCTTGGAATATTGTTTGAGCTGTTTTCAAGATGGTTCATTATTTTGTGTGCGTTTTGTGTATGTGGGTGTGAAGGCTGCAGATATACTTAAACTTAGAGTAGGCCCATGAATCGAAGGGGATTGAAGTTGATCATGTTCGTAATCCAATAATGTTCAATGTGGCTGATTATGAAGCTATGTTAAGCCCAGCAGCTCATCTTGATTTTTCTTATTGAAACTGGGATCCATTTTTATTTTGAATATGTGACCCCAACAAACCTTGCTTGCACCAATAGTAACTCTATTAGTTATGGGGCAGTTTCCCATCCTGGGGGGGGGAACTATTTGAGACTTTCTTCCTTAAGTCATATACCTTATGTGTCATATATCATACACATATTACGTGTGTTGTGGAAGAGAGACCAGTAAAATCAAGAAGTCCAGAAAATTTTAAATTACCTCAATACTCATTAGATAAGAACTACTAATTAAAACCTCTCTCACTCCCAGTGATAAAAAGCAAAAGGATATCTGCTAACTACAGTATAATTGTAATATAATGGATAATTTGATCCTATGTTTGGCTAGAAAGAAATTTCTTTCAGCCTGAAAAAATTATTTGTTTCAGTTATTAAATCTACCTACCACACACCTTGTGACTCTTGATGGTTAATGACAATAATGTATGATTAGAATGTTCACAGTAAGCTATAAATAATCAGATTGTTCAAGTCACATAACAACATTACAAAAACATCCCAAAGCCCTCTAAAATAGATAGGTTTATAACTGACTTCTGGAAAGCTCTTCTGCATAAAATCAATTTTACCCTCGGAGAGGCCATTCCAGGCGGCTTAAAACACCCCAGAGAAATAACACCCACAGGTCTTGGTTTCCCTCAGCCAATGAAATGCTGCAGCACCAACAGTTTTTTTCCCAAGAAAGATGCTTTCAGTGAATCTACTCTCATGGGAAGGTGATTGTGAGTTATCCAGTTGTGAAACCATAAATATTATCCTTGTGTATTTTGATCTAATTGGTGCCTGCTCTAGATTAGAATTGGGGCATGCATGTGGGGAGGAGAGCAAAGGGAAGTCCCATGGTGTAATTGGATGGATGGATGGATGGATGGATAGAATTCTTTATTGGCAAAGTGTGATTGGACACACAAGGAATTTGTCTTGGTGCAAATGCTCTCAGTGTAAGGTACAACACTTAATAGTCATAGGGTACAATAAGCAATCAAATGATACTAGGAAACTGTCAATATAAATCGTAAGGATACAAGCAACAGAATTACAGTCATACAGTCACAAGTGGGAGGGGATGGGTGATAAGGAGTGATGAGAAGATTAAGAGTAATAGTAGTGCAGACTTTGTAAATAGTTGGACAGAGTGATGGCATTAAGGGAAAAAATGTCCTTGTGTCTGGTTCTGGTGTGCAGTGCTCTGTAGCTGTCGTTTTGAGGGTAAGAGTTGAAACAGTTTATGTCCAGGATGTGAGGGGGTCTGTAAATATTTTCACAGCCCTCTTTTTGACTCCTGCAGTGTACAGGTCCTCGAGGGAAGGCAGGTTGGTAGTAACTGTTTTTTTTCTGCAGTCCTAATTACTCTCTGAAGTCTGTGTCTGTCCTGCTGGGCTGCAGAACCAAACCAGACAGTTATAGAGGTGCAGATGACCGACTCAATAATTCCTCTGTAGAATTAGAGATGGGCTTCTGGCCTTTGAGTAGAATTATTTTTCAGATGCCGAATAATCGATACAATATTGAATAGTTAGCTCACCAAAAAACTTGTGGTCAGCAATATATTTAATTTCCAATTCGGTTCATGCATTCACACGTATTTTTCTCTCTCCCACTCTTCTGACCATCCAGAGTAGATAGGGATATGCAAAGCATTTAAGAGCTGTTTTGCAATCTCTGCTACTGAATATATTAATTGACAAAAGGGATGTGTCTGTGTATGCATACACATCTGGATAGAGTTTTCAAAGAACCTTAGAAAAGACCAGAAATGCTTCACACTAAAGTCTTGTGAATGCTCTTTCTAATACTTTGTACACCTCCAATAGGCAAAGAATCTGTAGCATAAGTATGTGTATTTGGCAATTTTTCTACCACTCGAAACCAGAGGTATTCATTTCAAAGAATTCTTAGAAATTTCATATAGGAATATTTCACAATGTAATATTATTTTCTTTAATCTTTAATCTAATTTTAATTTTGCTTACTAATGGTAGGCTTGTAAGAGTTCAGAATTAGTTGATAATTAGAAGTTAAGTGCCATTGGATTGCAGCACTAGTTTTCTTGCTACTAGCAAATGAACAGAAAGATTTTGCATGAAGTTATGTGCATAAAGTTGTAGCTCTTGCTAATTTTAGTGAAGAATTTTAAAGGGGCTATTTGTACAGTATAAATGGATGTATAGTGCCATTGACTTGATTGGGCTGTTTGTGCTGTACCTTTTTGATAGTCTTTGCGTATATGGAGAACACATGTTGTATAGATCCAGTCTGATTCACTGGAGGTTTGCTGACTAAGGGTTTCATCAAAAGAGCTACTTGCTTGTCAAGTCTTCTCCATTCATTTTAGCAAAGGGAACAGACCCAAATTAGAAGGACAAATGCTTTTCCATTTAGAAGGGTGAGGAAAGGGTCAAAATGACTAAATTAATATGTTATTTCAAAGAAGATCGTATTTGGGGTGTATACTGGCTTTAACATGCACAATACAACCAAATTCTCCACTATTACAGGAATATTTCAAACTCATGAATCAGCTAAGTTCCCTCTGAAAGTTTATTGCAAAGGAAAAATAATATTTGTAATATGTTCAGAGCAGTGGTGGGATTCAATTTTTTTTTACTACTGGTTCTGTGGGCTTGATGCGCTGGCAGGGAAAGGATACTGTAAAATCTCCAGTCAAGGTATTATTTGCCGGTTCTCTGAACTACTCAAAATTTCCGCTACTGATTTTCCAGAACTGGTCAGAATCTGCTGAATACCACCTCTGGTTCAGAGTTGATTTGAAATGCTAGTTTTATCAAGCTGCTAAAGGCCACCATTAGCTTGAAATAATTTCATTGTTTTTCTAGTATGCACATCATTATCTTAAGTGTGTCTATGTAGTATAAAAAGTACACCAGTAAAGTAGTTTCCAGCAAAATTTGCATTTGGATTTGCATCAAACTTCCAACCTATACTTGATTGCCCTTTCCTGGTTCTCATATGGCAAAAGAGAACACAGCCATCAGATACACTCATATATTTCCTGCTAATGAATTAGGATAGTGTAATTTTGAGCGCAGTTTTGAATCCTGTTGTGAGTACAAAAAGTGTGATGGGAGAAAGATTGTGAATACTAGTTTCTCCTTCTTTTGTTGCTTGTTTTGTCAATTGGCATATTACCTCCACCTCCTATTCATTGCCCTTCAGGTCACTTTGCACATGTTGAAGGCAAACTCCTGTTTGAAAGATAAAAAAAATATTAATATAGATTTCCCAGTAAATTAATACTTTTGACATTTCAGAGTTGAAAAAGAAGAAAAAGCTGCTGCTTTTGATTCTCAAGCTCAACAAGTAACACACTTTTGGTTTTGTTTACAGCTCGATCTTGTACGATCCTTTGCGTGTAGGGTAATTCCTGCTTAGTTCAATAAGGCTTATTCCTAAATGACTAATCTTGGAATATTGTTTGAGCTGTTTTCAAGATGGTTCATTATTTTGTGTGCGTTAACCTTAATTGCTAATATTTTTATAAAGTAGTCAAGCTGTTAAATATTTATCTTTAAAGCTAAACTCCATCCACAAAAATGGTAAACTACTATATGCTATTTTGTTGATTTTCTATTGAAAATACTTACTGCTGTAAGTAATGTATTATAATAAATCATCCTTGGTGAGGCAATAATAACAGGTATTGGTCTTTTGGTTTTGTGGAGATTAGATTAATAATGAACATGAATGAAGCTGTAATGAATCTTTAGAGTAAGAACCTGCTTTATTTTTAACTGTTCATGTTTTACTATTCCCTTTGTGGGATTTGGGACCATATTCTCTTTCAGATTTGAAAATTGAAGAAAACATTCATACCTACTTCTTTAATTTGTTCTTTTGAGTCAAATAAAGCTTGCTTTCATTTAATGTCTTCAAGATTGAGGAAAAAATAAATGGAGGCTTGGAAAATATTTTTCAAGGAAAGACATCAAAGGCTGTTATATTGGAAAGGGAGCAGACTTGCACCGAGATGCACATACATTTATATTTGTATCTGTAAGAAAATACATAGAAAGGCTGGTTTTACTTCAGTATTTGGATGAATGTATATTGTAAGCAAAAACTGCTTAATTTGTTTTCCCTGACAGGAAATTCAGTTTGAAGATAATTATTGCACTGGTCCAATAGATGTGCAGAGCCATAATTGTGTGTTTTTAACCCTGTTTTTCTGTCCTTACACTTTTCCACACGTATGCACTCATTAATCAGAGACGCTGCACTCCTGCTGAGGGCGGAGAGGTTCATCAAATTGGCAGCCGGTTTGGTGCAAAGAACGGTGTACTGAAGCTCTTAACGCACTGGGACATAAATAAATCTAAGGTCTTTGTATGCAAACCCTGGAGGTTAATACTGCATAATTCAATGTCCTGTCTTTGTTTTTATGATTGATGTTTTTAAATGTTTGAAGCTTGATGCAAGTCTTCTGCTAGGTCAGGGCTGACAATCTGATTGGATGAATTAAAAAGCATGAAGCTGGCAAGGAGACTTTGAGTATGCTGCCGAGACTGTGTCCCCCTCCCTTGGTAGATCATTGTCATATTGCCTGAGCTGTTATAGGAATGTTCCAATGATTGACAGTCCCTGCTGTGATAATGGTCCTGATGCGTGAAATGCCAATAGTTTGGCTCTATTTGTTCTGAATCTTGCCACTATTTGTATCTTTAACAGAGCTAACATGTAGGGGAAACTGTTGAATTGCTCTGGTACTGGTCCTAAGTCAAAACAAAAACTGGTTGCCTAGTTGTCTTTTTGAGGATGCTACTTACAAGTTTCAAACAACATGCCATCATTTGAAAACCTGTATAGGCTGATTATTCACTCACAGAACCTGATTGAGCTTAGTGTATACCCCTATCACTTATTTATTGATCTTTATATGTTGTAACAATTGGTTGCTGCCTTTTCTTTCAGCTCTGCTTACCATAGAGAAGATGTGGTTTTAAATATTTAATTTTACCAAACTGCTGAAAAAAACGCTAAAGCATCGAAAGTTTGGAAGAGATTTATCTATATGAAGCTGTGGTGTCATACATCTGAAATGCACTTTAGGTTTTGCGTATTGGCAGCAGCAGAATTCTCCAACCTTTCCAGTCCTTTGATTTCTTCTGTTGATCTGACTAGGGAATTTGTTGAGTACTGCCAAGGTTATATTCTTCATGTGACAGGTCTTAAAAGGCAGTCTAGTGGTTTTGTACTTTGCCCATGTGCCATGCACTTGTGTGCAGAAAAGAAAGGGAAAGTGAAGGGAGCTACATAAGTAATTACTTAGCAAATTCTTATCAGTTTTCCACAGTGTCTCGCACATCAGGAAATATGCTGGCTGAACTTCAGAACCAGTTGTTTCGGAATTACTGAGCCTTTATTTTATTTTACATAATTTTCTTGTTTTAAAAAAATACTCAAGTCAGTACCTGCATTTGTTTGATTTTAATCCTCTTTCTATGATGCTTCTTACTCAGATTAATTGTGTGTTCTTCACAGCAGGATGGCAGTATTTAAACAGGTTTCTCATTTATCTGGCATTGATTATGCAGTGTTGGTGCTTTCTAGGCTAGTGATAAAGTGGCAAGCATGAGATAGATTGTGAGTGTAAATGCGAAGTTTTGACTTAACCATACGTTTACTCAGAATTTCAGTGGGATTTACTTCAGGAAGAAAAATGTTTCAAATAGCAACCTGTTACCATTTTTTCCATGACAAATGAAAAGAAGATGAACTCTAAATTGTTTGCTTTAATTTGAATACCTTCGAGATGTAACTTGGGCTTAAGAAGGGGAGAACTTCTGAAAGAAGAGTTAAGAACTAAGAAGCTCCTTCCATGACATACAGTGGATGTAAAAAGTCTACATACCCACATTAAATGCCATGTTTTTGAGATATTAAAAAAATCAGACCAAGATAAATCACTTCAGAAGTTTTTTTGCACCTACTAATATAACATACAAGCTGTACAATTCAATCAAAAAACAAACTGAAATCTTTTAGGGGGAAAATTACAATAAACAAGGTACAATAACGTGATTGCATAAGTGTGCACAAACTTAAACTAATACTTTGTTAAAGCACCTTTTGATTATATGACAGCATCCAGCTTTTGGTGTAGAAGTCCATCAGCTTGTCACATTTTGCCTTGGGAATCTTTGCCTTCTCTTCCTTGCAAAAGCACTCTGAATCTGTCAGAATGTGAGGGCATCTCCTATGCACAGCCCTCTTCAGGTCACCTCATAGATTTTTAGTTGGAGTCAGGTCTAAGCTGTGACTGGGTCATTTCAAAACTTTGATCTTCTGGTGAAACAAGTCTTTTGTTGATTTGGACGTATTCTTTGGGTCTTTGCCTGTTGAAAGAGGACCTTTTTCTTCATCTTCAGCATTTTAGCAGAAGCCTGAAAGTTTTGTGCCAAAACTGAATGATGTTTAGAACTGTTCATAATTCCCTCCACCTTGATTAATGCCTCAGTTCCAGCAGAAGAAAAGCAATCCCAAGGAATAATGCTACCATGCCACCAAGCTTCACTGTGGGTGTGGTGTACTTTGGGTGATATGCTGTGTTGTTTTTGTGCAAAAAGTAGCTTTGGAATTTTGGCCAAAAAGTTCAATCTTGGTCTCATCAGACCATAACACATTTTCCCACATACTTTCATTATGTAGGTTTTTGTGAAATGTAGCCAGGTTTAGTTATTTTTCTTTGTAAGAAAAGACTTTCATCTTGCCATCTATCCCACAGCCCAGACATATGAAGAATATAAAGGAGGTTGTTATCACATGTAATATATAATCAGTTCTTGTCTGGAATGCCTCCTTTAATAATTCTGTAGGCCTCTTGGCAGCCTCTCAGATCAGTTTTCTTCTTGTTTTTTTCATCAATTTTTGAGGGACATCTAGTTCTTGGTAATGTCACTGTTGTGCCCTGTTTTCTCCACTTGTTGGTGACCGTCTCCACTGTGTTCCATGGTATATTCACTGCATTAGAAATTGTTTTATCTACTGGGGTGGGGGAAGACCTTTGGGAATTGAACAGCCATTGTCTCTCTTCTAAAATGGGCTGACTGCACTGAAAAGGAGGGGCTGAAGGATTTGAGTGAAAGGATCAAGTCCCCTCATCTAGGATCATTGGTATGACTAAATTTGAAAACCACAGAGCGGTATTAATATTTCTAAAAAAGAGGGTATCTGATTTCCTACTCCCAATCTGTTTTGTGTTGTTCCAAGCTGTCTGCTCTTCCTGATTGGTCATTTTCATTATCTAAGGAGTTTATTGACAGAGGCCTGTTATGATCTCTCTCCCTCTCCCTCACCCCCCTCTCCTTTCTGATGTATATGCTTCCTTTCCTCTAAGAGCTGCAGGTGGTGCACGTTACATTCATATCCCCATTTTTTTTCCCCTGTACAACAAAAAAGTTGGGCTGACAGATAGCAACTAATTACAGTTCCCTCAGTGAGCATCTCTGGCTGAGGATGGATCTTAAACAGTGGTAAACTTGGTACTGGATTATGGTATTAGTCCTAGGCCTGTATTTTAACCAGTACCTTTTATTGGGTTAGTGCACAGTATTGTCTAGATCAGGGGTGTCCAACCTTGGCAACTTTAAGACTTGTGGACTTCAACTCCCAGAATTCCTCAGCCAGCTTTGCTGGCTGAGGAATTCTGGAGTTGAAGTCCACAAGTCTTAAAGTTGCCAAAGTTGGACACCCCTAGTCTAGATATTCTTAGATTACACTTTCTGGGATTTCAATGCTAGCACAGTTAAAGGTTTCCCAGTCAAAGAAGGCTATGATAATCTATTCTCCTTACCTGATCTAAGCCTAGAAACTTGTAGTTTTTCTCTAATTTACCCCATTTTGTGATGCTTTGGGGATTAGAGCATAAATGTGGAGTGATTAAACCATTGTAGATGATAAGTCCTTTAGTTCTTTTATCCCCTCTATGGCATTATTAGGCCAGTCTAAATAAATGCTTATTGAATAGTGGAGAATTCTATACCTTCTGCAAGATATTGCAACCTTCTTCTCTCTTTCAAACTCTGCAGATTGACAAAAGAGCACTTGCTATTCTCTTTGTTTTCCCAATACATGGAATGCATATGAAAAAGGATTCAGCTCCAAATTGTTTCTGAAATGTTCCTGTATACATACTTTTGCTTCCATTGGAAGTATGTTGCCTAGGAAGAAAAGTGATGATATAGGAGGAACGCTGCATGCAGAAGACCTTGTCTCTCAGCCATTTATTGCAATAATATAAAATCTGTAACACCCTATGAAAGAAGTCAGTGATGCATTAGTACATTTCTCTGCATCAACTGTGGCGTACATTTTAATGCTTTCTAAATTTTCTGGTATTTTTGTTCCTTAAAGGAAAGTCTGACAAAGGCCAGCTATGGAGCAATGAAAGACAATTTTTTTTTTTTTACTACATATGATACTGACTACATTGTGTTTGGGAGGCTGCATTCTGTTATTTAGCCTAACACCAGGGGTGGGATTCAAAATTTTTAACAAAAATTTGTGTGCATGGCTTAGTTGGTGGGCATGGCTTCGTGATCATGTGACTGGGTGGACATGGCTTGGTGGTCATGTTATTGGCTGGGTGTGGCCAACTCAATATCACTCATATCGAGGCACGCAACTCCTCACCTGGCCTCTCATGACTGTGGGGATGCTGCAACAGTCATAAGTATGAAAAATGGTCATAAGTCACTTTTCAGTGCCACTGTAACTTTGAATGGTCCCTCCACACAAGCAAAGTACCAGCAAAGGAGGGGAAAAAACTCCAGAGGTGTTCCTGAGACAGGAAGTCTAGTCCTGCCAAGAATGTAATAAGGGTTAATGGAGACACCGTTTCTGTAAGCAACACCAGAATGTTTCCTTCCTGCCTTCCTTACAGGATTAGGCCAGTAATTTTTTCTAACAACTGGTTCTCCGAACTGCTTAAAATGTTAACAACTGGTTCTAGCGAATAGATGCAAACTGGTAGAATCCCACCCCTGCCTAACACTAAATATTTTGGATGTTATTCTTATTTAATATGTATAGTTTTGATTAACTATTATCAGGTTGACTAGTATTAAGTACAGAAGAGCCTATGCGGGAACAGATTGTACTATTGGAATTGTTGCAACATTGGTTTGCATAATTTTCTTGGTTGTGTTATGCTAAACATTATTAATAGAACCTTTATAGGACAGAGGGAAAAGCAGAACAACTCCAAGCTATTAATACTTATTTTCTGTTTTGCTGATCAACTGTTTTACAAGAAAAGGAGTGGGGCCATGTCCTTGTTTCACTTTTTAAACTACAGTTTCTACGGTTCTTACTACAAAGCATATCTGAAAGATGCATCTTTTCCCATACAGTATGAACATGTAAAATTTGATTTGCTTCAGAACTTGTTTTGTTAGACCACCATCAAGAGAAGTTTGAATGGTGGGAATATAGACAGAGTCTTTTCTGTGACAGAATTCTGATTGAAAATTGTTTCCCAAAACCAAGACAAACTGTTCTTTTTGTACAGTATGAGGCAACCTATTAAAACATTTGTACCCTGTGGCTTTTGAGTAGTTTCTTACATAACAACTTAGCTTGTTGTTTTTTTTCCTGCTCTTGATTATGCTGTTTAATGGTTTCCAGTTCGTTTTTAAGTTTTAAACTATAATTTGTCTGAGGAACCTTTTCTGGGCTCATAGAAATAAAAAAGATCACTTAACAAGAGGCCACAATGCTGTTATGTTGGCTTATTGAATCTATTACCTTTGATTACTGTATTTATTATCTATTAATCAAATTTATATAGCTGCTCACTCACCCAAAGCAACTCTGGGTGGTGCACAACAATCCGATCAAAAAGCAAGTTTCAAAACAAGTACAAAATCCAAGTTAATGCAAATTAATTTAACTTAACAAATGTCTCACTTAACAACAGAAGTTTTGGGCTCGATTATGGTCGTAAGTTGAGGTCTACCTGTAGTGCACAAGACTAAACTGTGCAAATCTCTCCTAGTCACAACTGCCATATTCTCACAAAATAGGAGTAGTGAGTGTAGGACGACCCCAGATTGTGTCCTGGGTCTGTCTGTAATAATGCAACCCCTTCTAATGCCAAAGATGGCATAGTCCTGGAACCAATAGGCCCTAAAGTCCAAAGCTATTCAGTCTTGCCAGAGTTCAGCTGAAGCCTGTTGCTCCTATCCAGACCTTCACAACAGCCAGACGCTTAGATAAGATATTCATGGCAGCATTTAATTCACCTAGGCTCAGGAGACATAATTGGGTATCATCAACATACCGATGATACCTTATCCCATGATGATGAATGAGCTCACCCATCAGCCTCATGTAAAATATTAGAAAGGAAAGGAGAAAGCATCAAATTCTTTATACATCATGCTAAGTCATAATGTTGCTTTGGTTTGGGATGAATGTGTATTAACACCAGTTATTGTGGTTTATAATCCATGGATATGGTTTGATGTGTTGTGGAAACCAAACCAATTGAGAGTTTAAAAAAAAAAGTTCAATTATGGTATAATGCATGAAGTCAGTTTCTTTTAATCTGTTTTCAGGGTTAGTCAGAATGAAGAAGTTAGGAATACAATGTGAAATTTGTAATTGAAGTTAAGAATTTTTTTAAAAAATTCTCCTTTTCCACTTGCATTCACTCCCAGTTATAGAGAGGAACAGAATGAATGAACATGATCCAGTAAACCTTCAATGCAGATAGGGGTAGAAGCAGGAAGTTCTGGGAAACTCTTACACTAACATTTTTGGGGGTTGTGGGGGGAGGGAAAGGAAAGTATATTTTGCACAAGTACATACTCCAGTATTGAAAACAGTGTCTAGACGCTAGACTGCTTCTGCTTAACAGAAATCTCAGAAATTGAGCTTGAGTGGTTATGAAAAGAAAACATAAATTTCAGTATTTTTAAGATGGCAAATAAGGGGTAGCAAAGTTCATATCTAAGAAATTGTTTTAAAAAACACAGTTGTTTTGTCTCAAATTCCTCTTTAAAAGAAGTATTTGAAAATCTTTAAAGCAATTACCTGTTTGTCTTCATAAGTTTCAGAATTTGAGAATAATACCTAGAAGCATGCACTTTAAAATATATGTTCAGGACAGTTTGGTGTGCGCGTGTACACACAGACAGACAGACAGACAGACAGAGCAGAGAATCTAAGAACTGACTGCTTGTATATATTGCAAACTAGGCTCCAGATGGTCTCTCCCTGGCTTGGAGAAAGCTCAGTCTACTATCACATTTAAAACACACAAGCACTTATATACACATCTATACCTAATGTATTTGTGTACCCTTTCCCCACCTTCTTCTGGTCCTCCCCGGACATCACCTAAGGAAAAAGAAATATCTTGCCAGCTTTAGGAGAAAGGAATGAAAGAGAGGCAAAGAAACTGATGAAATTAAATTGTGGAAGGAGAGACACCTGTATCAGGTTCAGAACTGTTAAGAGACTTATATGACCTGGTTCTATTATGGTGGTCCTTGCATCAACCAGATTTTCAAAGAGAGTTGGAGTGGGACGTTTTGAAAAAGCTGAATCTAGATCAGGCTTGTCCAACCCGCGGCCCACGGGCCGCATGCGGCCCAGGTCGCCTCGTAATGTGGCCCAGTGCCCACCCCAACCTTCGTGCCAGAGCCAGTGAGGAGGAGGAGGAGAGGCAGGCGCAAGGTGGGGCGAGGCGAGCGCCATGCCAAGCAGCAACAGAAAAGGCAGGCGCCATCAGAGCACCACCTTCTGCTGTTGCCTCCACCGCCGCTGTTGCCACTGCTGCTTCTGCCTTCCAGTCCTGCCGCATCCAGCTGGGCCATTTGCAGGAGGAGAGGTAGGCACGAGGCAGGCGAGCTTTCTTCCCCCCGCAAAATTTGGCCGGAAAATAAACCGTGATAAACCGTGTTTAAAAAAAACATGATAAAAAAAAATAATTTTCAATAAATAATTAATAATAAATAATAAAAGCATCTCACTAACTTCATTTCCAAATAAATTTAATATGTTAACTATGTTTTCTATGGTTTTTTGGGATGATCAGGTATCGTTACTGTTATTTTATTTTATGTGCGGCCCAAACCAAATTTTCATCTTCTAATGTGGCCCAGGGAAGGTGAAAGGTTGGACACCCCTGATCTAGATAGATACTTTTGCGGTTGCTGTTGGAGAAAGGATTTGGATCTAATCCATATTCCCTCTTCCAGGTCAAATTGAGAGACGAGAATCTTTCATTTTAGTTTTATGCATTTACTTGTGATTGTTTAAAACACACCTCCATCTCAGAGGTGGTATTCAGCAGGTTCTGACCAGTTCTGGAGAACCGGTAGTGGAAATTTTGAGAAGTTTGGAGAACCAGCAAATACCACCTCTGACTGGAGATTTTACAGTATCCTTCCCCTGCCACGCCCACCAAGCCACTCCCACAAAACCGGTAGCAAAAAAAAAAATTAAATCCCACCACTGCTCCATCTCAAACTTAAATCTATTGACACAAAGGTAAGAACCAATTATTTAAATTCCAAGCAATTGTACTTGGAACTAGAAAGTCCACTGAGGACTTGGGTTAATGTCAGATAATGTTTCCGCTTGAAAAAAGTTGTTGATTTTTTTTTTGAAGGCTAACATTTTCCTTCATGAAAGTGTACTTCATGCAGTGTCCCTTGATGCCGCCTTGGTTGCTAAGGTAACTGGAAGCTTGACATGGAAGAAGAAACATGCTTGCAACTGAAACTGATAATCTTCTGCTTATTTCCATTCTTCTACTTCGCTTTTCATGGAAACTAAATTATTATCTTGGGGGAAAAACCCCAGAAGACTTGGAAACTATTGTGTACTGTTTTCTAATCATTTCAGTTTCTGAAGGAAATCTGAAAATGCTTTCTTGGTTTTTTAAAAAAATAATTTCAGTGTCTGGTAGGAAAAAGAAAAATTTAAAGTGTTATAGTTACTCTGAGAACATACTGTTCATTCAAGTATCAAAAATCTCCTGTCATCTACCTAGTGATTTTTAGAAAATTATGGGGGAATCCTTTTTTAAATAGATCTTTAGAAGATCCTACTAGTTTAAATGTTTTTAAAAGTTGCAGAGGTTATATATCACAGGGCATATTATTTTAACTAAGTCACAGGATACTATTTCCCTCAACAGTTGGTCTGTGAATATGCAATCATTCTGCATTTTATTGGATTAGTAAATGACTGATCAAACCTAAAGTTGTATATTTTTGTCCGGAACATTGGACAAAATTATTTTGGAGGAAATAAACCTAGAATTTTCTATAGCAAAGCATTTTACTGCCTTCCGTTTCCTCACTGCTGCCGTTTCATTAGTTCTCCAATCAGAGAAAATACTTAAAATAATTTCTGCAGATCATCCGGTCAGGAGAAGATCCTGAACTTTTTCCTCTAAGGGAGAGGAGAGAACGTACAGTTATGTATAACAAGTGGAAGATTAAAATTAGCGTTCTTGCCACTGCAGTCTGAGAATTGTACTGATGTGTTTTGTTGCATGGGTAGACTAATCAGCTCTGTCATTGGAAATGAATAAAAATAAAACTTGATGGTTTTAGTTAAAAATGATAGAACCCAAGTCCAGCAATAAATATTTTTATCCTGTCAGTTTTTCCATTTGAGTACTTGAAGAGCAACTTATTACATACAACATCAATACAAGAAGCTTGTATTTGTATGCCAGTGTTGCCTGGGTAAGCAGTGTCTGTTTGTTTATTTAACATGATTTCTAGACTGCCCAAAGCACAAGCTTCTTGATGGCATATATCACTAAAGCAAAAGCACACAGCATACTTCCCAACCCACCACCCATTGACATGATAAATACAGAAAGATTGCACCATAGCACTTTGGTTGCATCAGCATCCCACTAGCTGTTAGAGATCAGTTTCACATCATAAAACTTGTCTTCTTTTGGCTCTTTGAATATTTCAGCTCCATTTCAATTTTGCAGAGCAGCCTTCTTGAAATCGTTTCCATGCAAATGCTTTGCATTTGAAAGTGCATTTGTGTAAGTTGCTCAGTAGCTTGATAAGTTACTCGAGTTTATTTATTTAAATGATACATAGGGGTGCCCATCTCACAGAAATGACTATGAAAGCAACAATCCCATGATTCAAACCACAAAGTCTGAGATTAAAATATATAATTTATAAAAAATAACTTTAACCAAGAGAGTCACTGAATCTTGAACCCCTTGAACAAATATCTGGGGGAACAGCCAGATCTTCAGTGCCTTATAAAAAATTAATAGAACCAAGGATATCTGGATTTCCAGAGGGAGGCTGTTCCACAGGCAGGAACTGTCACAGAGAAAACTATTGGTTCCAATAAAATGGTATTGTTTGATGGAAAGGTGCTGGAGCATGTGTCTCTGTTAGATCTAGTGTTGGTAGCTAGTAACAGTGGAAGATGGGCTCTCTTGCAAAAACATATACCCTGCTGTATCTTTTGAATCAAGAGGACTGGTGGCAGCTTTCCCAAATGTCCTGTTGGCTCATAATCTAGACTTCGGTGTATATTTTTTTCCCAATCAGCCATGCCATACAGCTAGCTACTTCTTTTTATGAACTGAGTCGCTTACTGAGTGGATATCTGTTTTGAAGAATCAAATGGGATGGATGGTGACCTGAGCTTGTACCTGGTATGTTGGTGATGATGTCTGTGAAAATCAACCCAAGATATAAGTGGAGATATTCTTCTGTCCAAACTAGGCAGAATTTTTTGTAGGGCTTGAAAAGGGACGTTCCTCAGGAAACAAATAGGAAGCAAGCAAGTTTTCCAATTCTGAGAAAGTTGCATGTTCTACAGAGTGTCTGACAGCAACTCTCTTACAACACTGCAGTATTATATGACTTTTTCATGCAAATACCCACACAGGCAAGCTGGATTCTGTGCATCTCAAAAATGGGTGGCCTTTGCTGATGGATCATTGAATAGTTCCTTGAACTGCTCTAGACATTTTATTTGCCTGTGTAGGGATTATACGTGTTACTTGGGTAAATTTGTGTTTGGAGTTTTCACCTGGTTTTTTAGTAGTAGAAAGCAATGGCTTTGTATGATTGACTCCCATATTTGCAGTCTACCTTGTTTATATTTGCTGCTGGTTTTCAGAAAATCCATTTCTTGAATGCCCCACCATTGTTTGGATTGAATACAGACTGTGAATGAGAGAAATTTAGCAGCAGCAACGCCAACCCCTGTGGCAGATATTGATTTTGGATCAGTCTTTCACAGTCCAGAATCTTCTAGGTATCTTGAACTGGTAATAGTATGATGACAGTATCCTTCTGATTCTACTGCTGTGTGTGGAAAAGGTTGTCCTAGACTTCCTGCTTCTTCTCTTTGTGGGGAGATTAAGAGCCCAACTAGATTAGAAAATCTAGTCCATTGTATGGTTCCTGTAACAGATTCTAGTGGGAAGCCAGGCAAGTAGGAAACAAACATCAGAGCACTTTTCCTTAGTTAATAACAAGGTTTATTGCCTGCAGCGTTTCAAAACAAACTTCAGAGTATATCTTTGTACGTGTGCTACATTTTAGTTTAAAATGGCCTGAAGTAAAATCTGACCATAATCCTCAAAAATGTGTCCATGGTTACCATACATACAACTGATTATGATTTCATTAATAAAATGTGTTTTTCCTACTCAGTTATTGTTGATACACATGAAGACCGAAGGTTATGAAACTCATTTTTGAAATTGTTCATTGAAATGCAGGCAATGATAGGTTTTTAAGGCATCTGGCTGGGTTTCAAGCCTGAAATGGATTTTCCCCCCTTCATTTCATATTTTAAATTGTAAACTAGATTAGCAAGATTCAAACCTGTTTGACAGATTTAAAAGAACCTTTTGCAATCCTTACTTTAATATCATTTAAATCACATTAATACACGCTTGAACCAACTAACTTTTGCTGACAGTTGGAAAGATGTCAGTAACCTTTTCCCTATTGTAAAATAGGCATAGTGTTAAATCCACTGAAACTATATTGGGTATATCCTACAGCCTTCGGAAAACTGAAACGTTTGATCCAATAAAACCTGGACATTTCTATGTCATAAAAATTGCAATAGTATTTTGGAATATGGAGAGAGCAATCGCCATTTATTACTAGAAACACTTCATAACATTTTAAATTAATTTGTAAATGTTAACATATTAGCATTTTTACAATATAATTTTAATTCTGCAACTTGCCAGGTAAAATGAGGTAGTTGAGAAAGAATATTTCATATTGGAGTGATCGTTAAGAACATCAGGTGGCATAGCAAAGTTTCTGAAGCACCCTGTTTCAAATAATAGGTGAAAAGTGGCATGTTTGAATATTTCTTGATATAAAATACATGGAATCTATCTGTTAGTTTTGGATCAGTACAAATTTATTATTTCTGGGGAAATTTGTAGATATAGATTGCTACCAGATGCGTACCTGCAACTTCATTTTCAATCATCTTAGGAACAATCTTGCCACTCTTCCATGTAGGTTGTATTTAAGAAGTACCATGAGTGCTAAATGAAAATAAGGCTTATCACTAATAACCATTTCTAATGTTGGAAGATGTTAAGGATAAACAAAAATCTCAAAGTAAATTCACCTCCCGATCCTTCAGTACATAAAGACAAGTTAGGGAAATGGTTTCCCAAATATATGACCCCTCATGTTGACTAGTGATTGGTATAGCAGAGCACAGGGATTGAGACTTCTATTTTAGTGCCTGCTTGGAATGAAGAAACCTGGGGATTTATCAAGATTATGTTGGTTTTAACCAATGGTTTGGGTTCTAAATTTGCATTGTTGAATCACACATTCATGAGGAAAACTGTTTCTGTGGCTAGTGTAACATTTATTCTCTGAAAGCTTTTTTATGCCTTCCATTTGGTCTTAACCACTGGATTAGACATCCAGGAATTTGTTTTCTTGAAGTTTGTCCCACATGCTAACTGATTTAAATAAACCTTAGCTTAGGCTATGCTGGTTCAGTGAAGAACAGCAGCTAAATACTGTATGAGTATCTGGATATTTCTGTAATTCAGTGAAATTTTAGACCTTTTCACTTTATCTATATAGATATCTAGTTTATCTATATAGATATCTGCCTTGTTTTTCCAATATTATTTTCACAATTTGCCACACCCATTTTATGAGAGGGTAATGTTTGCAACTTGAACATTATGTTTTTTTCAGACTGTTTCCTCCCAGGAGGCATTGTGAACCTCCTGAAATGCAAAATTTCAGTGCATGAGTTTTACTTTGGAACCAGTCTCCAAAGGAGCTGTACTGCCTAAAGTCCAGGGAACGAATGAGAAATACACAGAAAAGGTTCTACATCTGCTGGGCTCTAACTTCTTTTAGTCTTTAATTTAAATAACAATAATATTCTTTTTGTTAAGTAATATTATTGAGATGCAAGTTGCAGTTTGCACTATTTTTATCATGGCACGGCCAATTGCTCCTTGTTGAAGCACACACATAAAATAACTCGATGTGATCGTTACCTTGTTTTTGTCCCTGCAAACAGGTTCAGTCTGTGCTTGCATTGGGACTGAGTAGTCACAGATGGAGAAAAGTAAATAGAAGCGCAAGGTGAGCACTGTAAGAAAACAAATGCAGAGTAAGTAAGTATTCACTAATAACAGCCACAGGCTCAGTGGTGTGTAATATGAGATCTTACTCTGCGTTATAATCAATGACATACGTTGGAGCTTTCACATAGTGTTGGGGCCATACGTTCAGAACCTGTAAACAGCATGAAATAAAAATGGCATGGTTGTCATTTAGCTCTTAAGTTTCAGCCCTTTTCTCTTATGCTTTATTTGTCTTGCTCTTGCTTTCATCTTTTGCCCACTTGACTAGACAGCCAGTTATAACTCTGGAATCTGTGGCCAAGCCTTACATCATCACCACTCCAAGAATGGGCTCTTGGGGAAAGCAAAAATAAACACGGTCCATTCTGGCAGCTGAGAGCAGACTGTCTGCCAAATTCTCACCCCCATTGGCAGGAGGAACTGACTTCCCAAACTTATTTCCAAGCTCTTCTTTCTGAGAGAAAGGCCATTTATAATCTGTTCCACATTAGCCCCAGTCCTGGCTCCTAGGTCTCTAGAATTACAATCTTGGGAGTTAATTTTACCGGATCAAGGGACTCCTGCATCCCCTGATAAATTAAATATAGGATATATTAAAAATATGATTCCACACAAAAGGGAAACTGAGGTTTAAGATTATTTTTTTGCTAAAATAGATCAGTTTAAAGGACTAATCAAAATATGGATAACTGCAAAGACTGATAGACATAGTGGACACTGTGGGACAGTTCTCATCTGTCAGAGGACAGCTTACATTATGTATATGTTTGTATGTGTGTATGTATGTATGTATGTGTATATATATATATATATGCAAAAATGAAAAGCTAATATGCATAGCAACAGCAGAATTACAACTTTCTCTCAAGAAGAGGGCATTGTGAATGACTTCTGTAGTTATGTGCCTTTCTTCCATTGAAAATGTGAGTTTCTTCATTCTCTGTCCCAAAGAAAAAGCTATTGTCCTGCTAATGTTTCCTTGGATATTGGAGATGATGATGATGATGTTGATGATGATGATGATGATGATGATTACTACCTTTATTGTCAGAGTACAAAATGCATACAGTGAGATTGGCTACAGATGCTACAGATCTGTAGTAACTTATATCTACTTGTTTAGCAACAGTATTGAAGTTATAACAGCACTGAAAAAAGTGGCTTGCAACTGGTTGATTGCAGCAAATTACCGGATCCCCACAGCCACATGATCAAAATTCGGACACTTGGCAACCAGTATGTATTTCTGACAGTTGCAGTGTCCCAGGGTCACATAATTGCCATTTGCAGCCTTCCTAGCTGGCTTTCTACAAGCATGGTGAAGCCAGATTCAGTTAATGCCCACATCATTCACTTAACAACTGCAGTGATTTGCTTAACAGCTCATAAAATTGAGGGTGGCCCACTTAAACACCTTCCTGGTCCCAATTGTGTTCCTAAATTGAGGACTACCTGTATGCCCCATGTTATCCTGGCTCCTGCACTTAGTATCATCTAATTGAAAATAAAATACCAGCATGTCAAATTCATCATGCTTCTTAGGTTTCCAAGCTAGTTCAGTCAATGGGTAAATAACATTAGTAGTCTGAAAATTACAATCTGGTATGTGACTGTTGAAAGGGAACGTTTGTTTCCATCAGACAGTGTCTAAAAGGGCTTACAATGTCAATAGTCTGAAGGAATTAATACATGATTTCATCTAACTTTTCTATGAATAGGAACATCACAAGTTTTTTGTGCAAACAGATGTATCACAAGATTATTTTATAAATAGCCTGCAATTAAGCAGATGATGTTTAAAATTGATTTTGGTTTTTATAAATAGAAACTGTCTGAAAGGAAAAGGAACAAAATAAATCACTAGTTTATATTGTTTTGAATTTGGTATTTTCCCTACCTTCAATAATGGCATAAAAAAAATGCAGTTTGGCAAAGGTGCAGAAAAAGCTTCGGGATATGAAGATGAACTCCCATGAACATAAGTAAGATGGACTTTTCTGCTTAATAAGAAAGAATAATTTATTTAACAAAATAAAATAAAATCCTTCTATCCATAACTTTGATAGCTTAACCACAATGGAGGTCAATCCATTTTGACTACAAATGCTATGCGTATGACATGAGATTACATGAGAGCTGTGGTGGTGCAGTGGTTAGAATGCAGTATTGCTCACTCCAGGAGTTCGATCCTGACCGGCTCAAGATTGACTCAACCTTCCATCCTTCTGGGGTCGTTAAAATGAAGACCCAAATTGTTGAGGGCAATAGGCTGACTCTGTAAACCGCTTAGAGAGGGCTGTAAAGCACTGTGAAGCGGTATAAAAGTCTAAGTGCTATTGCTATTGCTATTACATAATGCACATATTGTTCAGTAACAATTGACAAAATAACAACAGCAGAAAGCTTCTGTAAAACTCTGTCTCATAAACTGCCTTGATTTAAGCCTTGAATGTATCCATGATTTCAGTCCTGAGCATAAATCCTGTGATGCTTGTAACAACAGCCACTCGCCAGGAAGACACCTTAAAGCTAGAATGGAAAATGGCCACGTTTTAACACAAGGAAAACAACTGGAGGGTACTAACCCTTCTTCCTACAAAATCCTAGCCTCCCTTTAATTGTCATATTGATTAGTGCTTTGATACATCTGAAACTTGCCATTATACTGGAAGTCACATGATGCCGACAGAAGCTTCAAAAAACATGACATCCAGTTTTGAACAACTAGTTCTTGCCATGCTAAAATTTATTACCTAGAGAATCTTACTGCCAGCAGCTAGCCTTTCAGTTCCTATTCATTAATTTTGGAGACCTTGTAGACAGCTGATCTTTCTAGAAACTCTGGGCAGTGAAAGACAAGTCTGATTTAAAAAACCTAGCTAACGTTTTCCTTAGTTTTCTGTATTTTTGCTGTTGGGTTTTACATTAATGGATGTTTTGATTTTCAGATAGATATGTATAGAAGCTATTTTTTTTAGAACAGCCATATTGTGTAATCAATTTTCTTTTATTCCATCCATCCTAAGTACTGTTTGTGAAACAAGTTGTCAGCTTTATCTAAGGCTCATGATGAAATGCAGTGTACACTGTAATTTGTGACTAAAATAAGGAGGTTGATATTCATGTTTAAACAATATCTTAATTAAATGTCTTAAATTATATAAGCTGTGCAAATAAACCCAGAATGCTGCTTAGATTGTCTAAATAGATTTTAAAATACTTTTGAGAATGGACAGTTTGTAGAAAATAAGGCAGATTGAAAAAAACAACAACATGAATCTGACTTTCCTAGCATTAATCTAATATAACTATTTACAGCCCTGTCCCCTCCCTTGTGTTTACTTAATTCCTGAAAGGTCTATACAATGTCCTGATAGGTATATTTAGAACTGTGTGTTTATTGAATCACCTATCTCCTAAATCAGATAATCACACAATAGTTGTCACTTGATGTTGGATTAGTTGTAAGCCTGTGAGTGGAATACCATTATTTAATCGTAATTATCCTAACAGACACCACAGTCATAGTTGTGCAACAGAGGAAAAGGGACTAAAATATGTTTGTGTTAGTCTTTCAAGGTAGACAAGAAACAAGGTTGATGGGAATTTGACTTTAATGTTGTAGGGTACTAGCCAACCTATGACGCATTGGGTCATTCTTTGTCAATATTGACTTTGCCTAAAGAGAGAAACAAAATGACCACAGGCAGGCAAAAAAAGCAGGGGGAGTTGGATCTACTTCTAGCTCCAGCCAGCTTATTCATTGATTTTGTGGGAAGTTGACAAGGAGTCTTGGAAATCAGGCATGTAACTGTAGCTGACAAGTTTGCAAATATAACTCATCTGAAGATCCTTGAAACTTAAATTCCACAGGAATGATGGGTCTTGGACTGTATACACATTCTGTAAGTTAGTGAATTTTGAGGTACCTTGACATTGTCCTATGATGCACGGTTTCAGCTAATTGAAGGTTACAGAGTTTTAAGTAGTATACTGATAATAGCAGTAATAGATTCTTGAAAAAACTGCTTCCTTTATAGCAAACAATGCTACATAACAAAACAGAGATATCGGAGAATTTTTTCTCCTCCCTTATATCTCTTTTTCAAAACTGTTTTTTTTAATGTTCTCTTAACAGTTCTTTCATGCCTTCATCGGGATTATTTCTGTGTTCCTCTATATTTTGAGGGCCCTTTGATCAGCCCAGCAGATCAAGACTAATTCTTTCTTATCAAGATATCTTCTGAAGGGCCCTGTAGTTTCTGCAGCAAACCATGATGATGTCAAAATGACTTGCATGATGATATCATATAAACATCACCTTTACATACTTATACCCAGGGGTGGGATTCTACCAGTTCGCACCTATTCACTAGAACTGGTTGTTAACATTCTAAGCAGTTCAGAGAACCGTTTGTTAGAAGAAATTACTGGCCTAATCCTGTAAGGAAGGCAGGAAGGAAACATTCTGGCGTTGCTTACAGAAACTGCCTCTCCATTAACCCTTATTACATTCTTGGCAGGACTAGACTTCCTGTCTCAGGAATGTCTCTGGAGTTTTTTTCCCCTCCTTTGCTGGTACTTTGCTTGTGTGGAGTGACCATTCAAAGTTACAATGGCACTGAATAAAGTGACTTATGACCCTTTTTCACACTTATGACTGTTGCAGCATCCCCATAGTCATGAGAGGCCAGGCGAGGAGATGCGTGCCTCGATGTGAGTGATATTGAGTTGGCCATGCCCAGCCAATAACATGACCACCAACCCATGTCTACCCAGTCGCATGACCACCAAGGCATACCCACCAACTAAGCCATGCCCAGAGAACCGGTTGTTAAAAAATTTGAATCCCACCCCTGCTTATACCCTGATGTCTTAAGTACGTAAGTTGCAGCATTGAAGTGATCTATATTTCATCATTCACTTAGCTCATCCTTGGCTCCTCAGTGATGCCCATGAAAAGGCCAGAACCAATTCGGGACATTGTGCTTCTATAGTGTTTAGAGACCTCCATATTAATAGCCTTTGGTGGATTGCAACTTCTGGGGGAAACATTCAGGAAGGTGAATGTTACAATTAGCAACTTGGAAATGTTTGGATCCAATACTGTTTCTTTACAGCCATTTATTTCTTATACAGATGTTCGGGTTCAGTTTTGTAGATTCTCACGCCTCTAGGACACCTTTCATTTGCACTTAGGGTTAAGGTGCATACTCAAAGTGCACCTTATTGTTTGCTTGTTTACGTGTTTACTGAATTCATGAAAATGATCTGTGTCTGCTTAAGTTATCAAAAATACTGTTATTTTCACATGTGATATCTTGGGTTTACTGATCAAGGGTCTGGAGAAGAATTATATGACACAATTGCATGCACCAGGGCCTTTTCTCATGAAAGACATAATACCTGCATCTGAAACAGCATTTGCCTCATATCAGTTGGATTCTACTTGACAGGCAACTTAATTTTGGACCCACAATGTTGAAGCCTGAAATAATTTTAGGTATCCACAGATAATTTAAAAATATAATGGAAGTTCTATTTATGCCCTCAAAATGTTGGGTGACAATTGATGGCTGCCTCAGTCCGTTGTTAGATCTTCAAAGATGGTCTGTTTCTTAATTTTGAGATTATAATTGTCATTTTAAAGCATCTGACTTGTGGCTAGGGTTCGATCAACTGAACAGAAGCTTATACAAAGAAGGAAACATTAGAATGCTATTGTGAAATATTATGTACATCGTAAACCCTCACAGATTCTGTTCTACTTTTGGTTGTGCATTTTTTCAGCATACTGGATCCAAGTTTTGACAGACAAATTGTCACTTTATATCCAAATTAAAGGATTCGTTAAAATTACACTTTGAGAGTTTCAGGCATTAGGAGTCAAGAATGTTTTGATGGATGTAGGGCTATCTGGTTTTTGTGATAAATTATTGTACTCATAACTAGAGATTAAAGTGTGCGAATACAAAGCCTTCTCAATCTGAAAAAATATTACCTCTAACTATGGAAAACATTGGTTTTCTCTGATTTGTTAGATTGTAAATTTGTCTGGTTTAGATTTGGGCTTTGCCTAAGCAACTGTCATTGATCTTGAGTGATTTCTTTCTGTTGTTCCAAAATACATATTTCCGAGGTCAGTCTCGATGCCAGAAGGTTAAAAAGTAATCTAGTGCAATGTTAATTTTAAAAAGAGAACCTCTTAAGATCCAGGATATTAAAAACAATAGGCATTTATAAAGGGGAAATGTTATTTTGTGACAAAAATTGACATTATTTCAAATTTTCTTCTATATTTCTATCCATAGGGGTTACCATGCAACAATTTTGAAAGCAAAAATAGTAAGGAGGCTTGTGGGGCTTAAGGTATATGCCACAAGAAAGTAATATTTAATTACTTAAGGTATATGAGTTTTTTGGATGGTGATTGTTATGAACATTAAGATAATTATCAAGCATACTGAATTTTAAGAAGACTTAGCATGATTTCTTCAAAGATACCTGTTTCATTAAGATTTAAGAGTTATTTTGAATCTGGAGTCCAGCAACAACTGGAAGTTGGCAAATGGACAACCATTTGCCAATGGACAACCTTGTGCCTGAGCAAGGAGTTGGACTAGAAGACCTCCAAGGTCCTTTCCAAATCTGTTTTCTGTCCTTATTCCTATTCTATTCTATTCTATTCTATTCTATTCTATTCTATTCTATTCTATTCTATTCTATTCTATTCTATTCTATTCTATTCTATTCTATTCTATTCTATTCCATTCCATTCTATTCCACTCCACTCCACTCCATTCTCTGTTGTACAACAGGATTGTGTACTTTCTGATAATTTGATTCCTACAGACCCTGATATTGTATGTCAAGGATTGTATTCTAATGATTAGATTAAATGAGCATAGGAGTGGGAATTAAGTGTTAAAATGACCCTTAATTTTCCCCAATATTTTTTAAAGAAGAGAGAGCATTGTTAGGTGGGCATCATGAAGCCCTCTCCCCATTTTGTATCCTTCCTTGGTCAGGAAGCTGGGGCGGGGGGGAGGTAGACACTATTTACTTGTATTTGTGAAAACTTTTTGAGAAAAGCCAAAGACTACTAGCCAAATCTTCAGGTAAAGAAGATTCCAGTCAGTGGTGGTATTCAAATAAAGTTGCCACCGGTTCGGTGGGCGTGGCTTGGTGGCTGCACTTTGTACACATGCACACACTTTGCGTGCACATGCATGCCAAACACGCACTTTGCAGAGGCGCAGAAGCGTTCTAACTTGCCTCCTACAAGACTGCACGATGGTGGTCGCTGCAGCAGCTGCCACACGGCGCTATTCTGCACTGCGCAAAGCAGCTGTGCTTTGAATTCTGGCCATAAAAGTGAGTATGGGAGCCCAGGCGGGCAGGTGGGCCAACCACAGAGCAGCGAAGAGAACCGGTTTGGTCTCCACTGCTCATCGCCGCTACCGGCTCTCCAGAACCGGGCAGAACCTGTCAAATACCACCACTGATTCCAGTACTTTGAGGAAACTGATAACTGAAGGACAGAAAGCAAAGAGTGGGAATAAATAGATAGTTCTTGTGTGGATGGATATAAATCAAGATGTTGCCTTTTCAAAATAACTTGCTGGCAACTTTCAAAGGAAAGACCTGTGGAGGAAATTGATCATAGCAGATTCATGGATCATTCAGTCAAGCTCAGTAGTAGGAGGTAGAAACAGGAAGCATTTCTTCAGATAAAGTTTAGTTAAATTATGGTACTGTCACAAATTATCGGATGGGCATCAACTTTTATAATTTGAAGAAAGGACTGGACTAATTGCAGGTTATTAAAAAGTTATTAATGGCTGCTAATCTTTGTACATTACCTGTAATATCTGAACAGCAGAGGATGGAAAGCAGAAGGTGCTTCTAGGTTCATGTTTTTGTTTTAGACTTCTCAAAGGGACTCTATGCACAATTTTGGGAGCAGGAAGCTTGATTAACAGTGCTATTGGTCTGTTTCAAAATAATAGAGTTGGAAGGAATCTTGGAGGTGTGGAGGTTCAGCCTGCTGCTTTAAGCGGGAAACTCTATACCAGGGGTGTCCAACCTTGGGAACTTTAAGACTTGTGGACTTCAACTCCCAGAATTCCTCAGCCAGCAAAGCTGGGAGTTGAAGTCCACAAGTCTTAAAGTTCCCAAGGTTGGACACCCCTGCTCTATACTATTTTAATCAAGTGGTTATCCAATCTCTTCTTAAAACCTCCAGTGTTGACGCTTCCACAGCTTCTGGAGGCAAGTCATTCCACTGATTAATTGTTCTAACTGTCAGGAAATTTCTCCGTAGTTCTAAGTTGCTTCTCTCCTTGATTAGTTTCCATCCACTGCTTCTTGTTCTGCCTTTAGGTGCTTTGGAGAATAGTTTGACTCCCTCTTCTTTGTGGCAGTCCCTCAGATATTGGAACATACCACGTCACCCCCAGTCCTTCTTTTTATTAAACTAGACATACCCAATTCCTGCAACTGTTCTTCATATGTTGTAGCCCCAATCCCCTAATCATCTTTGTTGATCTTTTCTGCACTTAGTTTCTATTCTGTAGGAAACTCCCTCGATGCCAAGGATAGGCAGTGGAATCCCAGATATGCCCCTTGATAGCCACTATCCTCAAATCTAGCTTTTAAAAAGAAGGGCTTCGGCTTCTCACACCAAAAATCCAGTAATTTCCTTGAATTATATGAGTGGAATTATATGAGTGGAAATTCAACATTGGGAAGCACTATCCATTTTTTCTAAAAGCAGGATTACTAGCCCTTAACTGTGTGCTGTTGTTCACTGTATGTTTTAATAGAATATGTAAATATGTTCTTATGATAATACAATTTTCAGAGTAGCTGAATACTTTTGAGTCAACATTTTAATGCTAATCAAGGCTTGCATTTTTTTTTTCCAGCCCAAATTTAGCTTATAAGTTATTTCAGATAATCTCTCTTCAGAGTTCTGGCTTTCTTCCATGATCTATCTATATAAAAACATAATATTCTTGTGGATAAAATGAGATGTTTTGCCCAGCGAAACGGTTGTTACATCGGGAGAATCCCACCCCTGGACATGTGGTCATATATATAGTAGCTACACAGTAACTCACTTGTGGTTAAAAGTGATTCATTTTGTGTTTCAGAAGCTGTCCTCTCTCTTCCTGGTACCTTGTAACAACAAAAGAACAAACACAGTTAGGCTTTCTGATTGATTAGTTTGCCTGTGGACACACATCTATTACCTTACAGAATGTTTGTGTAAGTGAGAGGAAATATAATGAGGCATAAAACTGTCTGCATCTCACTTAAGTTCTATGAAACACTGACAGTGTTTATTCATGAGTCAGCTCCTTCTCAAGCTCCCTTTTGCTACCCAACTCCTTTTATTTCATTTCGCCCTGTTGCCTAGGAAGAGAAGTTAGAGCAAGTAAGTATAGCTCATATTTATTCTCCTTCTGTCGATGACCACAGGTAAAAAGGTGGCAGTTGCAAGTGGCAAAATATTTTGGTGTCAGTACAGGGTGGAACTCCAACCTAAGAACAAACAAATCACTGTACATTGGTGCTACATTCATACCCTTTCTTCCATCCCATTCATGTTTTCAGTGAATCATTTGAAAAAAGTCTCTCCTCTTGAATAAGTATGCAGACACACACATATATACATTATACATTAATATTCACAAAATTATTCAGATTCTGGGGGCATATTTGTGTAGATAACTGATATAAGCACAAGTAGTCCTCAACTTACAACAGTACATTTAGTGACTGCTTGAATTTAACAATGGCACTGAAAAAAGTGAGTTGTGACCATTTCCCATACCGTTGCCGTATCCCCATGGTCACATGATTTACATTCAGCTACTTCACAACTGGTTCATATTTATGACAGTCGCAATGTCATAGGGTCACATGAGCAACCTTTGGGACCTTCTGACAAGTAAAGTCAATGGGGAAGCTAGATTCACTTAACCACCATGTTACTAATTTAACAACTGCAGTGATTCAATTAACAAATGTGGCAAGAAAAGTCATAAAATGGCCCAAAATGCAGTTAACAAATTTCTCACTTAGCAACATAAGTTCTGGGCTCAATTGTGGTTGTAAGTCGAGGACTATATTTCTAATTTTCTTTTTTTTGCCATGTTAAAATACAATTTTACATCACATACGTAACTTTTACTGTTTTATAGTCCTCTTGTATAGGACTGTACTCTTCAAAACACAGACAGCTGTATCTTCCTGAATACTCACCGTGACTGTCAAGGACCTTTTGAAGTCATGTATTCTCCAAGCCCCATGTATATTGCATGGAAGGCCCCTAAAAAAGTTCTTTGTGGTCTTGCACTGCTATTGGTTCTTACATACCTGTTTTTGTGCAGGGCTCATCTGACCTTCGGAAAATATACCTTACCTTGGAAGAAAGAAGAACTGATAGGATGCAAAAAAAGAGTGTTGACATGGATGGGAGGATGTTGTTGGGAATTCTTGACCTCAAATGCATATTTCCCTGGGATTGCCTAGCTATTTTATGACTTTAACAAAAGAAGCAATTCCTTTTAAGACACGTATGGTGTGTTCACCCATTCAAAACACATTTTTGCTGCAAATACAAATATGCTACACTCCCCTTGTTTTTCCTTGTTGATGTGGATGAGGATATTTCTAGGCTTGCAATGTTTTGAGAAGGACAGTGTTTGTTTTCAGGAAGATATTTTTCTGAATGTTTCTGTTAAAACTTAAGGCTATTACCGTTGTTTTCTAATTAAAAGGGACTTAAGAATGAAACCGTCGTGTCCTTATTAGTACTGCATAACAGGGATCTCTTCTTGGTTCTCCAGGCACCAGTATCTAAAACAACTCCCATTCTTGTCCCAGCCATCAGGTAGTAATGAGCAAGGGAAGGAAGCATATGCTCAAATGGAACGATAATTACTTTGGCACCGTACAATGTTTTTGACTCCAGTTTTCTTCTGTTAAGTGGGGTTGGACTGCTAGGGAGAGTAGAGGGCATCAGGAAATGTCAGGATCAGAATAATATTTTCCTCAGTCTGTGAGTCTTGCATCCTTGATAAGGAGGTCTGTGTGAATTCTCTGTAGGTGCTATTCTATATTGTATGTTGTTGTCTTATTTGCATATTTTGTTGTTGTGTGGGCTAGAAAGGATAGGAACTCTTATCGGTAGGGATATCTTAGGGCCATTGTTGGGTGAATCATTGGAACTATAGAACAAGTGGATTTCTTTTCTTCCTAAATACATTTTTTATTCTCATATCTATTGGAATTTAGAGATTATTTGCGTCTCTGTGCAAGTGTGCACATATGTGTATTCTATTCCCCCCCACACATATATTCTGTATCACAAAATGTAAATCAAAATGGACAAACATTTATTATCCAATAAAAACAAAATTAATAACATAGATTAAAAAGAAATATGTATAGCATGCTTAAAGTAATAGTTCCCATGCAGATAATAAGAGAAATGCTTCCTAGGATGTCATATTTTAATTTCCAGTTATTAAGTTTATCTCAATAAAAGGAAAGGTGACATTGTTAGTAACTGGTCACTCTGGCAGAAAATTTCCAGTACAGTTCTTATTTATTTCCAAAAGAAGTTTCCAACCACTGTTCTACATCTGAGGAAAATTTAACACACAAACTGCTCTCCTAAACTTATTCAGAACTTAAAGCAACTTTGCTGAAGAAAGTGTTTAGCAATTTAAAGTATTTAGGAATAAAAGGTTTTATTTAACGTGAGGGAGTGCTAACTTAACTATATTATAAGAACAAACTGATGCTGGATAAAGAGCAATTGTTTTAAAAAGAGAGTGAAATAAAATATATGACAGTTTACTTGCCATCTTAAATGGAGGTTGTTTAGAAAAAGAAGTGGCAAACTCTTAAGAAGGGTTGGGCAACTGTTTTTAGGACTGAGGACTCTTACTTCATCCTGCAGTGGAAAACTAGGGGCCATATATATGTTCAAATTTATTTGCGGCCATTGCAAAGAGATCCATATGAGTAAAACACAGGCAATTTTGATTTATCAATATATATATATATACTGTCATATTCTCTATTTTTGTTTTGTTGGCAATTTTCTCTTTTCCAATGCTTTGCCAAATTTGTCCTGGTAGCTTTCAACACGTATCTTAGCATAATAAATTGTGCTTTTTTTCATTTATATTTTTATTTTCTGAAAGTATACCTAGTGGAAGCTTTTATGTTTTCTGTTAGAAATTTGTTTTTCCAATTTTGTGAATATTCTGATCTACTTTTCAGTTTGAAGATCCTTTACTGTACATATACCAATATGTGATAAAATGTTACTTTATTGTTGTCCTATCATTGCGTGCTCTTCTGTGGAATCCCAAGCAAATTGACAGAGTCAGGTTTCCCCACATTTATGAAAGGCCAGGAAAGTGGGGACCCCCCATCCCATCTCTTGGGGGAAGAATATTCCATAGGATAGGGGCAATGGCAGAGAAGGCCCTCTTCCTGGATCCCACTAGTTTAATTTTTTAACTGACTGGTTCCAGAGCATACTTCTCTGCCTAAACAAGTGGGATGGAATGATGTACCATGGCCAAGACAGCTTCACATGGCACATATAACCAGCATCACTCCTTTACTTGTTAAATTAATCTCTCCCTCTGTGAAAGCATTAACTGCCATTGCTTCCATTGGTATTTGATGAGTGGTTTGGTCATCTGCTTACTGAACTTAAAGAGGGATGCCTGTAAAAGAGTGGTTCCTTTTTTTTACTGTTTTGCCAAAGGTGTTAATCTCTTTTCCATAACAAGATCAAGTTACTAATTTATTTATATTGCATATTTCTTGTTATATTGCATATTTAAACTGCCCATCTCCTTCAAATACATGAAGAGCATTACAAAACAAACCCACGGCAGTACTTTTCAACTTTCTATAGCTTTTCTTCTAGAATTCTGTCAAAATGGGTTTGATTCAAGGGTGAAATGACTTTGGTCCATTGACACATTTGCAAATGCCAGACTTTCCTTCAGATGACTGGTTACAGAGCTTTCCCAGCTTATTGTCAGAGGATAGTACACTAGAGATATCAGTAGCATTTTTATCAAGGTAGAATTTTTTTTTTTACTTTGAAGATGCATAGTGCTGCTGAAGATAGACCTTGATATTAGTAGTGGCAATTTATTTTTCTCTTTATTGTTTGGTAAAATGTTGCTTGTGTCAATCATTTATGCCAAATCATTATTCATTAGAATGAAAGCTAGAGAGAGTTGTTGTTTGAATCTCCATCATACCATTTAACACTATCACTTTTGATGCATTTATTGATCTACAATTCACAAATTGCGATTCAGTTGCAAAATAGTTTCTATAGTACCATCACTACATAAGTGCTCATTAAGTGCAAAATGAATGAATGAATGAATAAAATGAAACTCGTGAAGCAGAAACCTGTTGTTGCCAGGCTAGGGACAACTCATATGTCAACACATACTAGATGCCAACCAAGGCCTTCAAGAATAAGCAAACATTCATTGATTTGGAAAAGCAGAAGGAAAAGTTTAGAGTTGAAACCCTGGAATGTAGTGCCATGTAAAGGCTTCGACTTTTTGTAAGTACATTTGTGGCTGTATTCTACGTGCCCATGGCCACATTTTTGTATGCAATAAAGAGATTAATCTGGTCATGTTTGAACCCCTGATTCCAAGGAAGCCAATCCATGAATAAGGGTTAAGTATCCAGGGAACCAATGTTTACAGCTAAGTTTGGTGTGAAGGCTTGACAGAATCATAGAAATCTGCCTTAGGCCATGCAAAGTTGGTTTATCTGTCCTTGTTTGTCTGTTTTAAGGTTGAGGTTGAGGTTTTTCCAGAAGTGCAGACAAACTCTCAGAATTCCAATAGCGGTGCCATCTGTGGGAATTCTGGGAGTTTGTCCATGAGAACGGATACATGCATGTGGTAGTCAGTAGCTCTGCAAAATCATTGACAAAATTTTTTCCAATCTTATGCTCAGACCCTTTTGGCTGAAAACGCCAGGAATTGAATCAGAGATGTTCTGCATATAGAACATCTGTTCTCACCTACGATCCTGACAATTCAAGTTAGCAGAGCATAGGATTTCAAGAGAACTTCCTTTTAAACATCTTTTTTGCGTTCGTTAGAAAGTAATGAATTGGGCAGGGGATAGTAATGTGGTTGGAAGAACCAAACCATGTACTCTTTTGTATGCCTTTCATAAAATCTGAAAACACTGCTGCATGATATTTGATATTTGAGAGTGAGATATTTTATTAATTAAAGTATGTGATGTCCATATTTCTCAGAGAAAGAAAGGAAATTAGCTATTGCATTTGTTTATAATGCATTTCAGAGCATGATGATTTAAAAATCTACTGCTTTATGGCAGAGGGTGAGGGGAACTGCTTGTAAGTTGGTAAAAGTAGAACTGAAAAGAGGAATTCGGCTTATACTGAGTAAAACTAAAATTAATATAAAATCTTGGACATTTCAGCATTTGATAGCAATATATTATGTTCAGCTATGGAAGCTATTGATATTGTGTTCATCTATGGAGGAATAACTTATTGGATTCAAGTATATATTTATGTCAAAATCATGGAATTAAAAGTGTGTGTGTGTGTGTGTGTGTGTGTGTGTGTGTGTAGACTATTTGGTAAAGTATCTCTTGACATTCTGCTAGTTAAAGATGGGCTTGTACAGATTTCAGTTAAGTAGATACATTGCTTGCTTAGTAATATCTTCAGTAATATCTAGGGCAGTGTATTGAATGGAGAGCCATGGCTCAAATGTGACGCAGATGAAACAGTGAAAAGTATACTTATTAGATTTGTGGATACCGCAAAACTGACTAGGAAGTGCCAATACCCTAGAAGAGAAAAAATTAAATTCAGACATATCTTGGTAAGTTAAAGAAATTGAATCAAATAATAGAATAACATTTAAGAAATAGAACATTGCTGTCAGTAAACAAGCATCAAATGCACAGATATCGAGTGAGGAATAGCAAGCTTGGTAATGGTACTTTTAAAAAAGTCCTTGGCTTAGTAGTTGATAGCAATTGATTGGAAAATATTGTTAAATATGTGTCAAAAGTGCAAAGCATATATAAAAAACTGGATATAGAGAAGCATATTTTATTTTTAATAGGATTTTTATTAAATATTAAGTATAATTATAACACTAAAAACTAATAACTGAAAAAAGAATCAAAAGAAAGAATTGAGGCAAAAAAGGAAAAATATTCTATAATATTCTATTCTAAATATAGTAAAGAAAAACATACTAATAAGTGACTTCCTGCCTTCATTGGAAGTATAAACAATTTTAGGAATTTATCATCTCTTAAAATACAACGAATGGTCTCTTTTTCTCATATCCCATTTCTTTTTTTATAAACCTAAAAGCCTTCTCATTTTAATCCTGGTATCACCAAAAGTCCATTAAGTTTACCAGAGTTAACAATTTATCTATTTTAACCTTAATCAAGGTTATCAATTTATATCAACTTTATATTCCTTCCTTTACTTTCTACCAATCCCTTCAAATAATGTATAACTTGATTTCTTTTTATTTTTATATTTGTCTCTTCTCATAGAATACTTCAAATTTTTAACAAGCCATAAAGGAAATTTTTCAAGCTCACTATTTTGGTTTATATTGTTTGTTTATTTGTTTTAATTATTAAGATATCAGCTAATTTTTTGGTGTGTCTAGTGTAACATCTTTTTCCATGTCATTTTAAAATCCACTTTCAAGTCAGCCTTGATCTTATCAAGTAGAACTTGTTCGTCTTCCATAGCAAATTTTAAGACACAGTATATCAACAGAGGCAGACATTCTTAAAATTAATTTCTTGGTCCATTGTTCAAAAAATATCAGTATGTTCAATGTTAAAATATTTTGCTTCATTCTGTAATTGTAAGTCAAGTTTAGGTATTGTTCTCATTTAATTATAATCTTTAGTTTCCTCTAAGTTCCTTCTATTTGTTTTAATTCAAAACAGAAGCATTTTCCCACAGGAAGGATTGTTCATAATTAATCCCAAAACATTATTTTAGTTTTTCCAGACTCTTAATCTGTTTTAACTTTCTAAAATCATAGCTTTAATCACCCTTTTGCTGTTTATTAAAAATATGCTTGCAGTTAAAACTTACTTTGCTAAGGTTTGAAGGAAGCTCATAGTACCTGGGCTATAAAACATATTGATCTATAATTTCCCATTAACTTCCTTATTATCTGAAAATCAGCCATTTCTGAATGATTTGAAAATGAAGTTTCTAAACTTAGTATCTTTTCAGAGGAACTGACCATGGTTTAAGCAAGATGGCTATTCTTTCATCTCCAAAAGCTCTAAACTTTCTGAGGTTCACTATCTTGCAATCTCCTTATGAGGAGCACCTGTCTAGTTCACATACTTATGCAGGATCTCAAGTCTTTTCCTTGTTTGGAGAGGAATTATCAAAGAGCCAGTCTACACACCAGCTCTTCATTCTGCCAAGGTCGTCAGCTCGCCATTTTTTTGTAGTGCCATCTTCAACCCACCATTTTGTCCCTGGAATTCTAACAGAAGCATATTTTCCAAGGAAGCTATTGCTCAACTTCATTCTGTTTCTAATACTGCATCCAGTCTTAGACATTACCCTTTAAAAAAATGAATCAGAGAAATAGGACCAGGATTAGAATACAACTAGTATGATTAAGTACTAGAAATTTAAGGGATATTAAAGTATTATTAGATACCTGAAATGAGGTCATTTAGAAGATGATCAGGTCACACTCTCTAATGTTCCAGAATGTAGATAAAGGAGTAACAGCAATAGCATTTAGACTTATATACCACTTCACAGTGCTTTACAAACCTCTCTGAATGGTTTACAGAGTCAGTATATTGCCTCCAACAGTCTGGGTTCTCATTTTACTGACCTCAGAAAGATCGAAGACTGAGTAGTCAACCTTGAGCCGCTGAGAATCGAACTGCTGCCACTCAGCATAATTAGCCTGCAATACTGCATTCTTTTTTTTTTTGAAAATTTTATTTGGTTTTTCACACACACAAAAAAACATAATACAAATAAAACATCTTTTTTTGAAAATAGCATGGTCCCGAGGTATCACTTCTTCATACAGACAAAAACTCAATTTCATGCTCATTTTTGTGTTCTATTCCATATCTTATTACTGTTTTACATTTTCTGCACAGTTTTTCCCGTTTTAATTTTCTCAACTTTATTTGGATTATCTCATCTCAATTCAAATAATTATATTTATACTTTTGTCTATCCTGTTTCAATTTCATATGATCTTTTCTCGTTAAACAAATTTTCCCCTGTAGTTACTAATTGGAGTATGACGCCTTTATATCTTTTAATTTTATCCATTCAACTCTTATCTAAGCTTCAATGTATACCTTTAAGATTATAACATTCAATATAATACATAACGTCCAATTGAATTCTGCTTGGTGCATTCTTAAAATACACACTATATTCTTAAAAAAAGATGATATATGTAAATAAAGCACTCATTCCATTCCAATTCAATTCTATCATTAATACTCATTAGAATCTTAACATCTTTAACATTTCTTTTCAATTAAATATCATACTTCCTTGGGAACACTTATAAACTTTCCATAGTTAATTATTTTTCCCCCCCATATTTCTCTTCACTTATATTTTATAAATCATTAATAATAATTAAAATGTTCCCATCCTTTCCTAATTTAATTCATTCACTCTATTTCATTTATTAACAAACATTCCACTAGATTACGATATTTTATCCATCATTTTAATCATATTTTCTAAAATTATTTCTATTTGTAATATAACAATACTATCTTATGTACCTTTGCAGAATCCCTTTTACAGTTAAGTTTTCACCCATTATCTCTAAACAGGCTTATACTTTCAATTCTTATACCTTTTCCCTGTTTCTCTATATCTTGTTTCTGTCCTTTATAACTTCTTTTCCTTTCCTTCTTCCCCCTCTTCTTCTCCCTCTCCTTTTTACCCCCTTGTCTCTCTACTTCTAATCCTCTCTTCTGTAATCCCCTCTTTTGTTGCTCTCTAATATTATACTTATTTTTCAAACTATTCTTCTTTTTGGGGGGTTGTTTTTTTCAAATCTTAAACTTTCATTCTCTTTCCCCCCTTTCCTTTTTTCCCCCCACATAAAATTACTTGATCATTAAAGATGGCTTCTTCTTTGTCCCAATCTTGTTCTGCAAGCGTTTCTTGTTTCTCATATTTCCAGATCTCCATTTCTAAGAGTTGAAATACAAAGCCAAAAGAACCTCTCCCTTCTTGTGCATCTTCTTTGTACTTTTTAAATTCCATTTTCAGTTCTTCTAAAAGTAGTGCCATTTTAAACACTTTTAAACAACCACCCGATTGATTTTAGTTATTTAAATGCAATAACCAAAAATCCAAAGATCACGAAGTAATCCAAATAATCCAAAGCTGTTTCTTCTTGCTTCTTTTTTTCCCACTTTCTCTTCCTGGGGTTCTATTATTTTGTTGCCAAGTTTCAGTTAAAATGTATCTTTTAGGAGTCTTGTTGAGGTTTCACTGTAAATTCCTTTTAGTTCCAGGCAGTCTCCTCCATTTTTCTAGATCCTGCCCTCTTATTCTTTTTCTCTCCTTTCCTGCTTTTAAAAGCTTTTAAGTATCCAGAAATCTTTATTATCCCTTTGACATTTTATTTTCAGCTTTAATGCCTATTGATGTCAAAGTGGATTTTTTTTCCAATTTCTTGCTTACGTCTCTTAGCTGTCAGTTATAGGGAAGGGAAGAAAAAAAAAAGCCAAATCCTTTCCCTTCCCTCTCTCCTTCGCCATTTCAAAATCTTCTTTGGGAACAATGTTATTTTTTTAATAGTTTAAATTCCAGGGTACCTTACGTTGTTGCTTTTGCGATTTAACCCAGTCAACCAAAACTTTCTCTTATCTTCCTCCTGCACATTCTTTTCTGGTCGAGTTCTTCTTTGAGGTGGCCATTTCTGACCACCACTGTGACCGCCTTCGGGAAAGGGAGTAATGGCTAGCTGAGGAGGAGAGATGCAGCTCTCCTCAACCCTGCTGGCAGTCTCCCCCCTCTTCACCACCTCTATGGGGTGGCTTATCCCCGAAACCAGCCGGCTCGGGGAACTCCAGCGGTGAGCACGGATCGAAAATGTGCATGATCGCCGTTTTGGTCTGTCAGCGAAGGAACTCAAACTGGAAGTCCAGCCTGCAATACTGCATTCTAACCACTGAGTCACCATGGCTCTTTTAGCTGATGACTAATAGATTTAGTCATCTTCCCCCTTGTGAGCTGGCAACGGAAAGCAAACTTTTCTTTCAGTTTTGGTTATACTGAAAGATTATGTCAATGAAGGCTTCTACTTCTGAAACACAAACCGCCCAGAGACATGTTATGTGAGATGGGTGACTATATAAATATGATTTAAATAAATAAGTACCATTTTCTAGTTTTACTCTCTGGTAATGATGGAGGAATGCAGGAAGAATCAGCCCATATGTTACAGCTGAACCTTAGAATTTTCATGGCCTTATAAGAAAAAATTTCCAAAGTTGCTGGTTTTCTGAAATATGCTGCTACATTAATGTCCTATACTGTGTCCATACAAAACCAATGTTTGGCTTTTTAAGGCAAAAGGCCAAGATTTAAATAAAAGAAGTAGTAACAGTGCATATCCATGATCTCTGGAGGATTTATATATTTGTAAGATTTTATTTAACGAACAGTGGCTTGATAATGGTTTCAGATATAATATTTTCTCCCCATCTTATGGACTGCTTATAAGTGTTATCCTGTTTACTACAATTAGAATTTGTGTGCAATTAGAAGATATGTTGACTATTTTGTGGCAGTTCATCAACATGGCCTCAAGTCCTCCATCGCACAAAATCCATTCTGTAATTATCAGAAAAGAGTCAAACTATTTGGGAATAGTCAAAATGCCAGTTTCTTTTAAAAAACATCAGAAGTGAATTTTGACATTTGCAGAAATGGAAGGAAATGTCACTTTAACTAACTATGTGCCTTCCCAACTCTTTCTTTTTTCTTGTTTCCCTAATGCCTTTTAATTCAGCACTGCTTGGTTTGTTAAAGCATAGTTTCCTATGATATGCAAACTCTGGGATGAAACCAATTGCCTGGCTTGGATGACACCTATGAAATTGTTATGTAATTGCAAAGGAAATACACAATTTAAGTAAAGGCAAGGTAGTTAGAAGAGGAGAAGCAAGAGCTTGTAGCACAGGGCTTAATCCTGTTTATTCCTGTTGAACAACTAAGGTTTATTGATTTGGGAATTAAGGCTGGATCAGAAGTCCGTGTGTTTGTGTAGATATAGAAGCTATATGACTAATTTATAGTGTTCCTTAGAGAAAAGGTAGAAAACAGATATAATAAATAAATAAACAGTAGAATCAGGAACTCGCCTCCGAGCGGCAAAATCTAAATAAAAGGGCAACCAAAACTGTAATTTCAACAAAAGATTGAGAGATGGATTTTTAACAAGCCAAAAGGAAAGACAAGTTATAACACAAAAATTAAAATGGATATTGGAGCTGAATGACAGTGGAAGTTTCAAAAGAGCTATATAAAAACATTCTTGGTATAATCTTTGTGAGGCTGCTGTGTTTGGAAATTGACCTTTTAAAGGCTTTGTTTTGTGTATTTTAATTGTGCAACTATGCTGTGGAATTGCATTAACTTTTTGTTTTCATTAGGCAGTATATGTGCTCATTCTTACTAATGAGTCCTAAAAATAAATACCACTTAAATCAATCTTTTAATGAAGTTAACACAGCACGCATAAACGCGCACACACATCAACTTTCCAAAGATTGAGAAGGGGAGAAGACTCTCATAGAATTTAATAAAGACACAAACATTAGCACATGGCTCTTATTAGTGCTGGAAAATGTTCACATTAAAATATTGCATGCATTGACACAATAGTCTTTGAAAAGAAACTTCAGTTAATTTAAAAAAGTTTCTGTGCCTCTGACTGATATTTTTATTGTATAAACATGTTCATATTGTGTAACTTTCTCAGCTGTATGCCAGATCACATCCTCATGGCTGAACCTCAGTTTATTTTCCATTTGCTATAAAGTCTGCCTACCAGAAGCATTGTTTTAATCTTTTGTGGCTACAGGAACAATTTATTATTTCAAACACCATAAATGAAACATTCATGGAAAAGCTATTAATGTGTATTTTCCAACTGCTAAATTTGAAAAGGGTGTTCCTTTTAAGTGTCACAGGAAAAATGATTTTCATTACAAAACAAGTTTCACATTTCAAAAGTACTTAGGGCTGTCATCAGTGACTTAGATCTTCATGAATTGAATGGCCAACATAGGCTTGTCCAAATTGGAGTGTGTCCTTTTTATTCATAAGTACACATATTCAATCTGATTTTCTGAGTTAGACGAGATGATGAAGGTACCATAGTTCTGTTGTCATAGACATATTGCATTCTAGAGAATTGAATCCCACAAGAACATTTTGAATATATCTAGTTTGGAACTTCTTTATATGGATTGTGATTCCATGATATTTAAATTCCATGATATTTAAAAGGAGTGGAGTAAGACTCTTTTTTTAATTTAAGAACCTTTATTAAATCCTGCCACTTAAAGGGAAAAATAACTTTTTTTCAGTTTTGGGCAAGGTGTTAGACTAGAGCATCTGATGCCAACTCATCACCATTTGTTTTTCAATGAAGGTCATTACTGAAATTTAAGCTTGGGAATGGGACAGATAGTTTTTGTTTCCTTGAGGTTTTTTTTAATTATTTATTTATTTGTATTCTGTCTTTATTACTTTTACAAATAACTCAAAGTGGTGAACGTAATCAACATACTTTCCTCCTACTATTTTCCTCACAACAACAACCCTGTGAGGTGGATTGGGCTTTCTTCTGAACTATTTGCCTTGGATGGAATTTAGAAACATTGCTTTCTTATGGTTCAAATGCTACTTGAATGTATGATTTCTGAAGGGCACACTAAGAGAGGCGTGTTCCATGTGTGACTAATAAATGGGCTGTTCCATAGGGCTGCAGTTTGTCTCTATGTTACGTAGTATATTTATTTATTAGATTTTATCTTTATTATTTTATAAGCATTCAAGATGACAGACATACACACTATTCCTTCCTCTTCTTATTTATTTGGGTGGGTTGGGCTGAGAGAGTGACTGGCCTAATGTTAGTCTGGTTTTTGTGCTTAAAGCAAGACTAGAACTCACTGTCTCCTAGTTTCTGGGCCAGTATCTTTACCATTGCAACAACTGGCTCTATGGAAGAATAGAGTTTAGAGGGTCTGTATCACCACTATATAGGGATGTGGTGGCTCAGTGGCTAAGATGCTTAGTTTGTCAGTCAGAAAGGTCGGCAGATCGGCGGTTCAAATCCCTAGCACTGTGCAATGGGTTGAGCTCCCGTTACTTGTCCCAGTTTCTGCCAACCTAGCAGTTCAAAAGCATGTAAAAATGCAAGTAGAAAAATAGGGACCACTTTGGTGGGAAGGAAACAGTATTGCATGCACCTTCTGCATTTAGTCATGCCGGCAACATGGCCATGGAGAAGTCTTTGGACAGCGCTGGCTCTTTGGCTTTGTAACAGAGATGAGCACTGCCCCCTAGAGCCAGAAACGACTAGTACGTATGTGCGAGGAGAACCTTTACTTTTACTTTATCACCACTATGCTAATGATTCCACACAATATGTGGAAATTGTATCTAAAATAAAGAAAAATACTCTATTCAAGTTCTAAATTGGTGTTTAATGTGAATAATAGATTATATGAGTTTTTAAAGCAAAACAGGTCAAGCTGCAGACTTGGAAGCCTAGTTTCACAAAAAAAATTTCAATGAGTATCTCTTCCACTGTAATCAGGAGCCATTAAAACTATAGTCTATGTGCTACTTTACAGTTGGTGTTACTAAGATGTATGATATAAGCCTATAATTCCTTTACTAATTTAATGCTGTATTAGTCTTTTTATCTTAGCTATATTTAAGCATCACCAAGCTCATTGCCATCTATTAAACAGAGCTTAGTGATGCTGTTTGGCAGGACCTCATTAATAAAAATAATGATTTAATTAAACTTGACCAAGTTTAATAATACTTTTAAAAATCTCACCTATTTATTTATGATTAATTTATGATAATCTTTTCATTAAGTCTTAGTGTCAACAGACTCAGCACTTAAAGGGCTATATCTGATATTTAAAAAGTAGCATCTGCGCTGGCTATGCTTGTTTTTATTTATTTTTCTTTTCATTTCAATCTTTTTCCATGTTATATTATTTAAAAGTAGTCAACAACAGTGGTGGTATTCAATTTTTTTTACTATGGGTTCTGTGGGCGTGGCTTGGTGGGCGTGGCAGGGGAAGGATAGTGTAAAATCTCCAGTCAGAGGTTGGATTTGCTGGTTCTTCGAAGTACTCAAAATTTCCGCTACTGGTTCTCCAGAACTGGTCAGAACCTGCGGAATACCACCTTTGGTCAACAACAAAAAAAAGATTATTTCATTATGTGGGTTTTGAATTAATTATCGCTTTGTTATGTTAACCTAATTCACTGGATTAGTCCAAAAGGTTGTTGTTTTTATATTGAATAAACAAATACAGGAAGCCCTCATTTAGGGATCATGATTGGGACTCGCAACTTGATCGTTAAGCGAAGTGCTTGCTAAATGAAACTGCAATTGTGCTTTTGATCTCATTTCAGCTTTCCTTTAATTACAGACTCGCAAAGGTTGTAAATGTGAGGATTGGGATCAAAGTTACTTTTTTCATTACTGTTTTGAGAACAATTGCTAAATGAGGCAATTATTAAATAAGGACTACTTGCATGTCCCCTGTCAATCTTCTTTTTTTTGCAGATAATCTTAACAGCCTATCTTCGTACTTGCAGAAAGATGCATATTTATCGGGGGGGGAAAAGCTGTCCTTTTAATAGAATTTGAGGTCACTTGGCATAACGTAGTACTTATATGATGTGTGACTTAAAACAACTGCTTTTGCCTGGGCTAATTGCCCATCTCCCTGATTTTTTTTCCTTTAAACGTGTGCAATCACCCCTTTTGCTGTGGAGTACCCCCCCCCCAGTGATGGTATTCAGTTTGGCCCGGTTCTCCTGAGCCAGTAGCAGCGATGAGCAGCGGAGACTGAAACGGTTCTCTCCATCGCTCTGCTGTTGGGCCCACTCGCCTGCCCAGGCTCCCATACTCACCTTTATCCTCTGAATTTGAAGCGCAGCTGCTTTGCGTGGCACAGAAGAGTGTCGCGTGGCAACTGCTGAAGTGACCGGGATTGTGCAAGCTTGCAGGAGGTGAGTTAGAATGCCTCTGCGCCTGCGCAAATGCCTCTGCACCTGCACAAAGTGTGCATTTGGCGCACGTGCAAAGTGTGTGCACAAAGTGCGCCCACCAAGCCACACCTACCGAACTGGTGGTAAAAATATTTGAATCCCACCACTGACCCCCCTCCCCACCTTTTCCATGAAGCAATTCCCATGTCATTGAAGCAAATGGTTGTGGGAGCTGTTGTTCCATTTCCATCTCTAGTGGCACCTGTGGTCTGATTAGAGGCCTGGCAGTGCAGTGGTTGGAATGCCGTATTGCAGAATCATTCTGCTGACTGCCAGGAGGTCGATCCTGAGCAGCTCAAGGTTGACTTAGCCTTCCATCCTTCCGAAGTGGGTAAAATGAGGACCCAGATTGTTGGGGGGCAATAGGCCGATTCTGTAATCTTCTCAGAGAGCGCTTTAAAGCACTGTGAAGCGGTATATAAATCATAAGTGCTATTGCTATTGCTTGATGGCAAATGGGCTTCAAATGCTTCTTTCCTACTTTGAAACCGAACACTCAATAATCGTGGGTCTCCGGCCAACCTTTTCAGAGATTGGGCTGATTCAGTTTGTGGAGTGAAGTCCTGATGTCTCCCTATGTTACCATGATGTGAACGGTGCCTGAATTAATAATACTGAATCAAATGCAGAGTCAACCTTTTCCTTTTTGGTCCCTAGGGTAAACTTCAACTGGCTTTTTTACAGGCATGCCTAGTGGCTGGCAGAAAGGGGAGAGGAAAACATGTTGCATTAAATGCATGGCCTGATGTAAAACTGGCCACTGGAGGTCCTTAATATGGAAAGAATAGATTTAGGATTGATGATTTTGGAGACTTACTTGTGAACTATTGCTAGTCAGTGTAAGGAAATATGGGGAGAGATGCGGAGTCCAGGTTCAGGCATGATGAAGGATAACTGATCTATTTGATGAAGCATACTCAATGACAGATTAAAATAATAGTAATTTGCCTGGGATGGTTTAAGGACTCCTGTCTTGGGCAGGGAGTTGGACTAGATCTCCAGGGTCTCTTCCAGCCCTATGATTTTATGAATTAGGCTTGTAAGGCAAGAGAAACCACCTATGAATTCTTCATTTGGTGTGAGATGTGGTTTATAAGTGAATTTTCAATGAAATAAAAAACAAGTTTCCCTTAAGGCAGGTAAGAAAATGTAAAAATGCTATTAAGCTCACTTTCAAAAGCAGATGTATTTCTCGTATGTTTTCTCTTCAGTGTCATGAATAGGAGGTATTGTTGAAGATTGTGCCACTCAAATACGCTTAGTTTCAGCAAAGGTATTGTATCATATTTCTAGACCAGGATATTATATACTTTTTTTTTCTACAGTCTTTATGAATCTTTAGACTGAAACTGATATTTTAAGATTTCCACAGAAGATAATGTTTAAAGGACTTGCAATCTTTTCTAAAATATAAATACAGTATCATTAAAAGCAAGAAGCATATGGACAATTCAGGGATATTTACTTTTACTGAATGTAAAAGATTCTTCTTTTATGAACTGATGCTATAAATATAAGTCACAATTAACACAGTTGTTTGGTATGAGCAATTCCAAATAGTGACATCAGTGGGCCTTTCCAGATGTTAAGAGAATTTTGTGTGTGTGTGTGTGTGATTATTATTGAATGCTGTATTTCTGATATATTAGTATTACCTTAGGTCCAGTAAGCTGGTAAAATGAGTCTCGGTGGCGCAGTGGTTAGAGTGCTGTACTGCAGGCCATTTCTGCTGACTATTGACTGCCTGCAATTTGGCAGTTCAATTCCCACCAGGCTCAAGATTGACTCAGCCTTCCATCTTTCCGAGGTGAGTAAAATGAGGATCCAGATTGTTGGGGGCAATAGGCTGACTCTGTAAACCTCTTAGAGAGGGCTGTAAAGTGGCATATAAGTCTAAGTGTTATTGCTGTTGCTAAATTGTAATCACAATTGAGCCCAAAATTTCCATTGCTAAGCAAGTCATTTGTTAAGTGAGTTTTGCCCCATTTTACAACCTTTCCTGCCACAGCTGTTAAGTGGATCACTGCAGTTGTCAAGTTAATGACATGGCTGTTAAGCGAATCTGGCTCAATAAATCAAAACAGAGAAGGGATTATCGGAGTTGGAAGGAACCCTAGAGGTTATCTAGTCCAGTGGCTGCCAACCAGTGGGTGGGGACCGCTGGTGGTCCATGAGAAAGTTGTGCTGGTCCACAGAGAAATGTATCCCCCCCAGAGCAATTAATCCAGGCTGTGTGGGAACACAAGGCTGCGCCACCCACATGGCCCATGGGAACACAAGGTTTGTGTCGCTTGCATTGAGCACAACACGGGGTAGTGAGTGAGCCTTTGCTTGTCAGAAGGTCACAAAAGGTGATCACATGACTGTGGGACACTGCAACCATCATAAATATGAGTCACTTGCCAAGTGTCTGAATTTTGATCATATGACCATAGGAATACTCCAACGCTCATGTGAAGAATGGTTATGAGTCACTTTTTCTAGTGTCATCGTAACTTCAAATGGTCTAGAGCTGTTATAAGCTGTTATAAGAACTGTCTGTATATAGACGTCTACCCCGCTCCTGGTTTTATCTTTGTAGCACTAACTTTGAGCAGTGCTGGGCCATTGTATAATTGGCACAAAGTTACTAGGTAAGTTCTTTGGTCCAGTACCAATGGTGGGATGTTGCTAGTGTAACAACCGGTTTGCTAATCACGCGCTGTGCGCACATGCACAGCTTTCAAAATTACTTACCTTCATTGTTAGTTCAGGGAAGTAACACAGCTGAGGCATGGCAATCTGCTCTGGCACGCGAATCGGCTGAGCAGATATAGGTGAGTACAGCGGGTGGAATGGCGGGTGGGCCTATATGATTGTCAGAGCGAACCGGTTTGGAGCCAGCTGATCATTGGAGCTAGGGGTTCGCCCGAACCGGCAGAATCCCACCCCTGTCCAGTACCTTGACCATTACCCCACATGCTGTTTCCTATCCTAGCCTTTGCTACACCCCTCTTTTAAGCTTCTGAATGATGCTGGTCCTGTTTGCAAAACTGATCCCAGGGCGATAGAATTGGGTAGAGAATTTTGGAAACTATACAATGTTAGGGTCCCTTCTTGACAACATCACAAATGACACCATTCGACAGCATTTTGGTGCAACAGCAATTACAGAGAAGATGAGAGAAGGCCGGCTCCACCAGTATGGACATGTCCAGAGAGCAGTGCCTTCCACTGTTGTCAAGACAGCCTATCAACTAGAAGTCAATGGCCAGCGACCTCATGGGCATCCAAAAAAGATGGCGAGACACCATCAACAAAAACATGCAAGCTACGGGCCTGCGTCCCAGAGACACTTAAGAAGAGGAGGAGGAGGGTGAGGAGGAGGAGGAAGAAGAAGAGGAAGAGGAGGAGGAAGAAGAAGATGATGATACAATGTTAGGATCCCTGGGATACTTCCCCAGAATTATATATTTTGTGGAATTTGTGCTGCTTTTTAGAAGAGAGAATATAAATTGCACAAAAGAAAGGAAGAATGAATTAGAAAGATGCATATAGGAGAAGTCCCTTGGCTTATAACCATTTGTTTAGCAACCATCCGAAGTTAGAACAGCACTGAAAAAAGTGACCTACAACTGGTCCTCACACTTAAGACCATTGCAGCATCACCACAGTGATGTATTCAAAATTCATCTTCTTGGTCACTGTCATATATTTATGATGACTACAGCACCCCAGGGTTATGTGATTGCCGTATGCAAGCTTCCCAGCTAGCTTCTGACAAGCAAAGACAATAGGGAAAGCTGGATTCACTTAATGAGTACATGCTTCACTTAATAAGCATGGAAAAAAGTTATAAAATTGGGTGATTCACTTAACAACTGGCTTGCTTGGCAACAAAAAATTCTAGTCCCAATTGTGATCTTAAGGGAGGACAACTGTATTATACAGATATAGTGTATGAAAGAGAATAAAGGTCTAGACGTTATTGATTACTTTGATTTAAGAAGGATATATAGGCATATTAACATTTATATATCTTAGTTATTAATCTAGATTAATGTATTTTATTTGTATATGTATTTGGTGCATTTAGGAAGAAATCAGGCTCTAAGGAATCGATTTAATCATTTTTAGAAAATGATGTCCTTGTAATATGATGGTTTAAAATTAGCACAAAAAGCGGGCCACTGAAAGAATCATAAATGTGCAGGATAAATTTACTCAAAAAGGTTTATCATTTATCATTGGTACTAACAGAGCTTTCCTTAACAGATAAGTTTCACTGTACAAATATAATTCTGAGCAGAAATATTGAATATGAATGATTAAATTTGTTTCTCACTGAAATAATAATAACCCGTTTACATTACATCTTCCTCTTCCATTCCTGATACTACCGTGTTTCTCCAACAATACGGCCTCCACCAATAGGAAGGCCCAGCATGATTTCTAGGCATGAGGTGAAATTAAGCCCCGCCCCCAAAATTTAGGCCTATTTAAACCATGCTTTTCCCCGTCATTTCTCACATCATTCGTTAGAACTACACAAGGTGAAGAGAAAAGGGCGGGGGAAGGGCGGGGGATGGAGAGAAAACTTGCCTTTAGGAGTGTCCTGCAGGTAGCCTAGGCTAGAATACCCTGATAGCAGCTCCCTGAAGGCAGAGTCCCCAGCCGCTTCAGGATGTGGCGTGGGCTACCCATGTCCCCTTGCCTTTAGGGCAGTCTCTTTCGCATGATGGAAACTCCCCAAGTTCAGTCACCAGCCACTTTGATCGGCCGGTAGAAGCAGCCTCGTGGTGAGGGGAGTGTGTGTGTGTGTGTGTGCGTGCGCGCGCGCATGCTTGCCCTGAGGCCGCTTCTATCAGCTGATCGAAGTGGCTGGTGACTGCATTTGGGGAGCTTCCATCGCCTGAAAGAGATTGCCTTAAGGCGAGGGGACATGGGCAGCCACGCCTCGCACTGAAGCGGCTGGGGACTCTGCCTTCAAGGGAGCTTTCATCTGCCGAAAGAAGCAGCCTCATGGCATGGGGTGTGTGTGTGTGTGTGTGTGTGTGTGTGTGCTCGCCCTGAGGCCGCTTCCACCGGCTGATCAAAGTGGCTGATGACTGCATTTGGGGAGCTTCCATTGCCCGAAAGAGACTGCTTAAAGGTGAGGGGACACGGACAGCCACACCATGCCCTGGAGCAGCTGGGGACTCTGCCTTCGGGGAGCTTTTGTTGGCCGATAGAAGCGGCCTCACGGCGAGGTACGTGCGTATGGGCCGCTCTAGGTGGGGGAGGAAATTAAGTCACCCCCCAAAGACAGCCTAGCCATTTTTTCAGGGGTCAAAAAAAAAAAATAAGGCCCGGCCTTATTTTGTGAGAAACATGGTAATAGCTGTTAATGTATCCTCATATATGTATCCTATTATGATTCATGTTGATTGCTCTTATTTAGTATCCTATGACTATCCCTGAATGTTGTATCCTATTAGTTATGATGATTGTTATTTTATTATTATGATCATGATTCATCACTTGTTGCTTGCATATACATTGAGATTCTATTCCATCCTATCCTATCCTACCCTATCCTATCCTATCCTATTCTATCCTATCCTATCCTATCCTATTCTGATTAGTAAAGAGAGAATTTTGTTCAAAAGCTTGGACAGTTGTTTCTGCTTCCCATCTAGCACATGTGTCTGATGGTTTCAGACACACTACAAAAAGCAAGGTACTGCTAAGAGCAAAATTTGGAAAGCAGAAACGGCTTTTGTTCTTGGTTACTTCAGTGCTACGATTTCCACTCTCCGGTCTGTTCAAAACAGTTTGAAGCTCAGCCATTATCATCTTCAATTCTGCCAACCCTGAAATAAAGAGCATGTGTGGAGAATATCACAAACCAATTACTGGTCTCTCTAAGGATCTTGGAATAACAAAAATCCCTTAGAGCCCACTCACCCCAAATAGGAAAAAAAAAAGAGGCAACAATCCCCTCCGAATCTATGTTTTTATTTATGCCGTTACTGTTTGTCTGGTCACTTGCATAAAAATGATGAGTGATTTCTTAAGAGCAGGAGATACAAATCACCAAGCTACCTTCTCAAGTGGCTGTAAAGACTCACCAGCTGTGATAATGAAAAATAGCACATCAATATTTTTGCAACTAGGCACCTTTGTAAATGTGATGGCTGGAGAGAGGCAGGGAAAGAAATGGGTACTAAATAAGCAGAACACTGAAGCTCAGTGGTGGGAACTCCAGGAGGTGGGAGGCAGAGTGAAACTATAGTTCACATGAATAACAGACCACCCACAATCTCTGTGGTACTGCAGCACTACAAAAAATACTCTTTAAATCAGTGGAGCTGGAAAAAAAAGATTCACCAATATCATATGACTCTACTGGTCCAGAGCGATTCCAAACTAGCATATAACCCTTATATTTAAGTGCCAATGGTCAGGAATGGATGGGAATTTAGTAATTATTGCCTTAAGGAAGGAAGCTGCTCAGTGACTGACACAATGAGATCTGATGACCCAAGAATATAAAGCATAGCATAGCATAGCATTTTAGGCTTATATACTATCCCATAGCACTTTATAGCAGTGGTCACCAACCAGTGGGCTGGAGACCACTGATGGTCCGTGAGAAAATTTTGGTGGTCCACAGAGAAATGTCACCTCCACAGCAATTAATCCAGGCTGCGCGGGAACACAAGACTTATGTTGCTTGCATTGCAAACAGCATGAGGTAGTGAGGGGAGGGAGATAAGGGGGGAGGGGGGACTTGCCCCACTCACCCCACTGGCCTGCCACTGGGCTGCTTCTTTCTGCTGCTGCTTCTGCTTCTGCTTTTGGCTGCACGCAAGGAAAGCAGCAAAAGTCTTTCTTTCTCTCCCCCAAACTCCACCAGAAACGAGTCTTTAGGACCCTGCAAGGCATCCTGCTCCAAGAGGCTGCACCAGCAAAGACTCATTTCAGGCAGAGTTTGGGGGAGAGAAAGAAAGATTTCTGCTTTTTCTGCTGCTTTCCTTGCATGAAAAGTCTTTCTCTCTCTCTCTCTCCCCGCCCCCCGGAGAACGGAGCTGGAGACGGTATCCTGTGATCCCAAATAAGAATGATTGATTGGTAGGAAAACGGGGTGGGGAATTTTCCTGCAGACTTTTTTGGGGATTTTCCCAGGGTCTCTGGTCCGCAGGATTTAAAATTATGAGTTTGATGGTCCCTGAGATCCAAAAGGTTGGCAACCCCTGCTTTATAGCACTCTCTGGGTAGTTTACATTGTTGGAGCATTATTTGTATATTGCCCCAACAACCTGGGTACTTATTTTACCATCCTCAGAAGAATGGAAGGCTTGAGCCCCATCAAGATCAAACTCCAGACTGTGGGCAAAGTTTGCCTTCAATGCTGCACTTTAACCACTATACCTCCAGGGCTTCTCTATGTGCACACAAAGCTATTTTTACTCAGCTAGATCATATCACAATATTTTTTATTTATTTAATAATATATAATCAAAGTTTCCTCTCAAAAACTTCCCAAGTGGGTGTCAGATTAACCTTTCTGTGGTGTTTACTAGATACCATATTGTATATGATGTTTTAATTTAAAAAAAACAATTACATGAGAAGCTTTCAGGGTGCACAGAAATATACAAGCCTCTATCATCAGCCTTATTAAAAAAATGTTTGAGGCATTCTTAGGAAATAAATTATTTTTAAAAATAATAAAGATGGGGCACAAACAATCAAAGATGGGTAGCATCCTTGTTTGTTTGTTTGTGCCCCACCTTAATTATAGCATAGTTCTTTATCTGGAAGTGTGATCTTCTTGCAAGAAAAATTATGTGCATGTAAGAATTGAGTAAATCATGAGAAATACGCATGTAAGTTGAACATAGGGGGAATGGAGAAATTTAGAAATATGTGGCGTAAAACAAGACAAAAGAGCATCAAGAATGAATGTCTTCTAAGTAAATATGGCTATGAGCAGTACAAAAGAATTACAAACCAAGTCTGCTTTGGTCATATAGAATTAATGAAGATTAAATTGCAACATATAAGACATATAAACATGTTTAAGTCAGTGTTGACTACAGGTGGACCACTTGAACTAGTCCCTACAGGTTCCTTGGCAAGATTTTAAGAAGTGCTTTGCCATTGCTTGCTCCTTTTATGGGCTGGGAGAGAGTGACTGGCCCAAGATCATCTAGCTGGCTTTATGCCTGAGGCAGAACTACAACTCTGGTCTCCAGGTTTCTAGCCTGCTGCTCTCATTACTGTACCAAATTGCCTCTCTGCCAAATATGAGGGAAGTGTTAGTAAATCAAGAGGAAGATACCCCAAAATTTGTGGTTTAGAATATCAAAAAGAGAGGTGAGAAATCCTGCTCAGATCCACATATGGATTTTTCATTTAAAATTATTTTACAATTAAATTCATTCTCATGGTTCAGTATTGAATATTATAATCTTGCCACCTAGTAGCTGCACCAAAAGGGAAGGAAAAAGATGGAAGCAATGAAGAATAAGATACCTGTGAGGCTCTGGGGTACTAAGAGGAACATTCCAGAGGTTAAGAGATGGGTGTATATATAGGAACATCTGGGCTCCAGAACATACATTTTATGTTTCAAGAATGAGCCAGAAGATAGTGAACCTTGTTTCTATTCCAAAATACCTCTGAAAGAAATTTGAGCTGGAAATTCTTCCGACCATTACCAAACAAACCTAATCAAACATTTTAGATATGTAATAATGAATGCTAGCAATGATAATCAACACCCAGATCTTGTTTTTTAATTTCATTGCATTTGAGAATGTCAAAATTCATGTGAAGTGTGAGATATCTCAAATGCCACGTTCATTCACTATAGCTTATGCAAAGTGTAGTTGGTGGTGCTTAAAAGTCCTTCCCATTGTGTGGTTACCAGCACAGCTATTAAAATCTTTGTGTCAGAAAGCCAGAATCATCTGTTACACACACATATATATACACACACATACACAAATCTGCTAGTGCTCTTGACTTATGCTCCTTTTCTTTTTACTAGGACGTGAAAACAGATTTGAGTTTCTTGCCTACAACCGGCTGCCTGTATACTATATCTGTTGCAGAAATTGTCTACTGGCATATAATTTCTCTCTCAAGTCTTCTGACTGAGCAGACTGCCCTTTCTTGGTTACAGATGGCTTTCCTGTCATGTACGCCCTGTAGCCTAATGGCAGCTATGTGCCAGACCTGCTGCTCTACAAATGTTCTCCTTTTGGAGCACCCGGCTAATATTTTTGAAAGCATCACTGAGAGTGTTAAAAGGCTGTTTTTTTAAGAGTTAAATGGAATGGTGGAGTAGAATTGTTGAGTAAAATGTAAGGGAGCATAACCAGTGATAATAAGATAAAAGGCCAAATCAAATATAGGCCTAATATTGAGAGAATTTTTGCACTTGGAGTTTTATGAAGGCATCAAAGTAATTTTCCAAGAAATCTGTCATCATCTCACTTTAGGACAAATGGACTCTAGCCAAGGAATGATTGCCAGTCGCATTGGCAAAGGTAAACATGCCAAGTATTTTGTCACAGAACAAAACTGAGAGATTTAAAGTCTATTCTCTCTTCATTTCACATTGATATTTAGTATTCTTAGTGTTTTATTTCATTATTTTCTAAATAAATTCTTTCCAAATTTTCTTTTCTAGGTTTACATCATTATATGCTTGTATATGACTTGATTCTTTTTTTTTTGGCATCTGGATTTTATTACACACACATACATATTCCTTAGGTTTGCAGTATTTCTTCTAAATGTCAAAATAGTCCTCAATGACATAATCACCTCAAGTGAGGTCTAGTTAATTTAGCTTCATTTCTCAGCAGCTGAAAAAGCCTACTTTATCTCATTTATATTCTTGAAAAATAATAATATATTCTACAATGATTCCTTTAATACCATCAGACAAGAACATCTGCCTATCTCAGGTCTTTGGGAAGGGCTTGATATGTGGATAAAAATGCCAAATCCAGTTTAAACATCTAACTGACTGTACAGTGAGTCATAATAACAATAATTCAAAGCCTGCAAATTGAAACAGAGTGTGACAAAATAAAGCAAAGATGTACCAATCCTAATAGGTGCCTTGAGTGCAATCCTAAAACAATTTAGCTTCATTTAAACACCATGGGCATTAGCAGAATTGACCATTGGTCAATTGCAAAAGGCAGCTTTACTTGGAACAGCTTACATGCTGCGATGATACCTTTAACACTATCAAACTACATCTGCCTATCCCAGATCCTTGGGAAGGACTGAATAAGTGAATAAAAATGTCAAATCTAATCTAAGCATTTGGCTGCAATGAACCATAATAATAATAACAATAGCCTGAAAGGTACTGTGAATTAAATTACTCGAGAAGTTCTAATTTCTTGTATGTAATGGAGAGTATAATGCAAATCTCTATCAGGCAGCTTTAATCTTTACCATTTGAAATTTTAACCAGAGTGTATCCAGTGTGCTCATTTCTGTTAAAGAGAGTTATTTTAAGAATATAATGAGAGCATGACAATTTTTACTAATTATAGTGAGAGGCTGGAATATATTTAACTTCTGCCTTGGAAGATGCTTGTTAATAGTCATTTGTCAATCATTTTTAACTCGTGACCTTGCAATGTGCAGTGTGCTTTAGAAACAATGTTAAAATGTAAGGAAATGATAAATTTCTAAACACAGCTGAACAGTTTCTTAAAAATATGAAATATGGACATGTTGTCTTTGAGGTACAAGATTATTTGTAAGATGCCCTTGAGCATGATTAACAGTGTATAGCAAGCAGCTCTTGAGCAGCAAACCAAGATGTGAACAGCAATAACAAAAAAAAAAACCATTCTGGTCTATCAAAAGGAAGAACAATACCAGTAATATAAAACAAGTTAATTGAGACTGCAGGCCTCTGCTAGACAAAAATTTAAAAAACTGGCTTTCAGCAGGAGCTGACATGATCCAAAATGAATGAAACACAGTCCATTAGAATAGGTCCTGCATATGTACATGCACCTATATCCACACTGTTGGTAAGGAAAGGAGGACAATGCAGGTATATAGAGTCACCAGACTGAATGTGCAAATAGAGTTAGCATCACTCAAAGTTCATATCATAAGCCACACACAAAGCAATATAAATGAAGGATATATTTCAAAATACAGACAAAAAACAGAGTCGACAATCTCAGATTCGCATCTGTGCAATGCCACACAGCGCCGGAATCAACAGTTGAGTGCAAATAGAAAAAAACGCAGTGTGAAGAAGATCTTGTTATTTGTGACCGTTCCATCCTGCATGACCATCCAAGCTGAAGGCAATGCTGCCTCTGAGTTAGCAGCCAAACATTATTGCCGTTTTCTTCTCTTTCTAAAATAACATAAGTGAAATCAACATCTATAACATGATCATCCTTTGGCCAGTCATAGTATGTAACCAGAGACGTTTGAAGTATTTTCATGCTTAAATATACTTTCTCTAACCAGCCCATCAGTTATTTCTATTAGATTTTCTGATCTGTTATCATTGCATTTATTTTATTTTAAAATTCATTCCCTCCAGCTTTTGACCATTATGACAATCTTGTGAGATGTTAGGTTGAGAAACCTTAAGAACTTGCATGATTGATACACTTTGTCAACCAAAGCAATATTGATGGCCCTTTTCCCCATATTTATTTTTGGAATTCACAGGTGGTGATGGGATGCCATTCAGGCTGAGTTCAAAAGGATGTTTTCTCTACTGATGGTTACTGATTATGCATTTTACCTGGTGCTGGAAAAGTTCTTTATTAATCTAACTGCATTCCTAGATATAGGGTGTTTATCCATAATTTAATTTAGCTGTATGTTTCTTCTCTCTGCTTGTCTTGTGAATTTATACTTTTATTAGCCATTCTTGGGAGAAAATTGAATTGGAAAAGGCAAATTCTGTTTGTTAAAGGGGAAATGTAAATACCGTCTAGGAAGCTTGAAATGCTGAGCTAAACCTAGGACATCATGGTCTAAGTCCAAGAGTCTAACTCTGATAGTTATGGCAATAATCTTGGCTTAAAGTCCATTTATGATTAATAGATCGCAGTTTAATATTAGGTCTTTGACTGCAAGATTGCTTCTAGAGAAAGGTTTCTAATGCTGACTGTTCTGTCTTTCAATTGAAGTTCTATAGAAAATATGATACCATTAACCCCACTTACAAAATTCTAGAAATAAGCAAAACAGGTATGTTATAAAAATTCAGTCTGGAAAAACTTATGATCTTTAGCCAAAGTGCTAAGCCACAAACTTTTAAACACATTTCACAATTGGCAATGATTTACTTTGAGATTGCTACATTGGCATACTACAATATGAATGTACTGTATAATATAGGCGTTCTAGGTGGGATGTAGCAGGGTAGATTCACAATATTTCCTCTTAATAAAGTGTTATTTATTTATATAAAGCTTTCCTGAAGATATTGTTCTTGCACTAAATTGTGCTGTGGAAAAAAGTATATTATCGTGTATTATTGTGTTGACATTGTGCAGAATTTATGTGTATGTAATAAAACATAACGCATTGAGAGATGGGTTAAAGTAAAAAAAAAAATCATTGACACTTGTCAAATGACATTGCCTTGCAGTACTGTCCTCTTTATTCTAGTAAGGTTCATATTTAGATGAAGCATTTTTCAATTTATGTGGGAAGATTACAGTCAGAGCAGATGGTTTTTAAAATTCTTTCTGTTTCCTGATAGGCTTTATTAATATATAGTACATTAACATCCTTCGTTGCTTACTAGCAGCATTTTACTGTATGTCATTAAATTTGTTCAGTTGCTTTGTTGAATAATTTTGAAGATGATCTTCAAGAGATAACCGTTCGAGTTGTCCTTTTTCAATATGGTACATAGAATAGAATATACTCACAGGTTGAAACTCTACATTTATTATAGACCTATGCTTGTTTGGAACTTGACGTTTTGTAGAGTCCAAGTCTATCGTATGTTGGAGTAGTTGAGGAAATGTTCTCTTTACTTTCTCTTCTAGTATTGATCTCTTTCAGTAAGCTCCAGAAAAATGATACAAATAATAACAGCTGAGAGCAAATGATACAAATAATAAAAACCGAGAGCAACTAAGCCAGTAAGAATCTACATAAATGTTGGGATAAAAATATCTGATTGTTGGATTGTCATATTAGATAGACACAAGTTGACTTTTATCCAGAGCTTTATCTAAAGCTTAGTTTGCAGACATTAACTTATAGTTTTTAGTTCCATACCAAAATGTTATCAACCACCCATTTCTACAGACATTTTTTTGTTAAATATCATATGTAAGGACACACTCAATAATTTATCAATCTACTATGCATCTTTATTCAGTTTTCCTAGTCACTCTTAGGATTTAATTTTTCTTTTTAAAAATAATTTTTATTAAAGTTTTGAAATACAAAGATTAAAAAACAAATAATAAAAATGTAAAAAGAAAAAACTGAAGATATAAAAAATTATAAACAATAAAAAGAAAAAAAATAATAAAAAAGATGTATAAGGAAATAATTCCCACCTTCATCATATCAATTCCATACCATTTAATTCATTTATCATCTTCTTTTATACAACAAACAAAAATTTTCATACATGTCTTGTCTTAACTATAACAAATTTTAAAGATTCATCATTCAGTCAGCAAAAGTTATTATGATTTACCAAAATAATTACATACATAGATACCAGAGATGGTATTCAGCAGGTTCTGACCAGTTCTGGAGAACCGGTAGCGGAAATTTTGAGTAGTTTGGAGAACTGGCAAATACCACTTCTGACTAGATATTTTACAGTATACTTCCCCTGCCATGCCCATCAAGCTACGCCCACAGTATCGGTAGTAAAAAAAAATTGAATCCCACCACTGATACATACATCTTGATTCTTGGTTTGTTCCATGGGGGTGCTCTTAAAAGTCAACACTTTAAGTGGTCCTGGGACATCCGGCTGCCTGCCCGGCACCCACCCTCCTGGAGCACGCTTTCTTCCTTTTCCTAGCGGATGTGCCTCTTTCAGCCTGGCCTGGCCAGCCAGCAGGTGGCCACATGTCCCGGGACTTCTTGCCCCCCCATCGCGAGATGCCTGCAGCTGCTGTGTGCTTTTTTTGGTGTGGCTGCTGGACTGACATCCGCCCATCCACCTGCAGGCCGGTGCGTCCTCCGGGAGAAGGAAGAAAATGTGCTCCAGGAAGATGGGCAGGCGGGCAGATGTCCTGGGACTTCTCGCCCCCCCTTTATCGTGAGATGCCTGCAGCTGCTGTGTGCTTTTTTTGGTGTGGCTGCTGGACTGCAGCTGCACTGAAAAAAGCATGCAGCAGCTGCAGACATTTCATGACAAGGAGGGTGAGAAGCCCCGGGACATCTGCCCATCCACCTGCTGGCTGGCCGGGCCGGTGCATCCGCCGGGAGAAGAAAATGTGCTCCAGGAGGACAGGCAGGCGGGCAGATGTCCTGGGGCTGCTGCATATGCACACTGCATGTGTAAGCGGCTGCACATGCAGTATGCATGTGCAGCAGCTCTGGGACATCCGCCCAAGCTGCGCCACGGCTGCCATGTGGTAGGGAAAGCTAGGAGAGCGACCAGGACAAGTGGGCGACCATGCAACCATGCGACTGGGTTGGGGATGTGGCCAGCCAGGGGTCGCCACCGGTTCAGCGACCCATGCCAAATCACTGCTACTAGTTTGCCTGAGCTGGTGTGAACTGGTTGAATGCCACCTCTGCCTGTGGGGGTTCAGGGCAGGCAAATAGAAGGTGCTATTTCTTTCCCTTGTCCTGATTATATTAGGAAGGAAAAACAGTAGCAGGAACAGAGGGAAGTAACTCTCAAGGGTTTGGCAACTGAATCAATCCTTCTTAGATAAGGGCTACACAGCGATGCCAACACGTCATGTTGAATGGTGTGGGCTTCTAGTCGATCCTCCCTTCAGGTTGACATGTGGTATGGCTGGTGTACCAGCATCCTGCCAAGCCAGGACAGTGAAAGAAGCAATTTTCTCCTTACTTCTTTGGAACCAGACTGCACATTGCATGTTTTATTTTAAAAATGTCCATGTTCAGCTGTTCCTTTGTGCATATTTATTGTCTTGATTGTTTATGGAAATTCTTAAATATTACACCTCATGCATCTGCTTATAGGATGTTGTTTAACATCCGGGAATAATTCAACTGAGGGTTGCCTTTCTTTTGTGTTTCAGCTTGCAAAACAGTGATGCCGCAGAACTGACCACATTGATCGCAGTAAGTTAAATTGTTCAATGTCTGACATTAAGATATTTTTTTTTACAAATATGACACATATTGGAGTACTAGAGAATAGTGGGAATGATCCAGGGAAAGTTAAATGCGTGAAAAATTGTGTAGCTTTATTTTTTTCTTCTGTTCAATTGTGTCCAATTTTCAGAGACTGCCTGGACTGCCTGCCCTGCAGTTTTGTTGACAAGGTTTTCAGATCTGGTTGCTATTGCCTTCTTCGTGGGGCTGAGAGAAGGTGATTGACCAAGGTCACCCAGATGGCTTTGTGCCTAACGTGGGACTCAAACTCACTGTCTTCCAGTTTCTAACCTGATCCTTTAATCACTACACCATACTGACTTTTGTGTAGCTATATATATTTGGAAAGGAGTAGATTGGGCAGATTTAGCCTATTATGTATTGGGCAGTTCCAGTGCTGTGAAGCTATTGCTCAGAGGACTTTCTTTAGCTGAGTACATTCAATTTATGTGGGGATGACTTTGAGAGACAAGAAGGAGACTAGACAACGGTCAGATAAGAGGCAGCTGAGCTTCAGAAGGGATTGGAGGTGTGGCAGATGTCTCAGAAGGGACTCTCCCTAGTTTCTAAGACTGTATGGGGTGGGGGGATTACTTTCAGATTTGCAGGACTCTATGAATATAATCTTACAATAAAGTTAGAGCTAGTACTTCTGGATGCCCCTCTTGGTCTAACTTGCAGGACTGACCCAGGATTAATGAGAAGTAAATGCCATGTTAAGGTTGCGTTGAAAATTGCACCAAGAGTCAATGTTGGGAGGATCAAATGGGGACAGTGAGTGCACAGAATTTGCTCTGCACTTCATAAGCTATCCTGCTTCCCTTAGATATAGACGAGGACACTGTTCTGTTTCCATGGCTGAAGTAAGCTTCATCTACTGGGTTGTTCAACTTCTTTATAAGGAACCATTTTGCCATTTATTGCAAATAGCAAAATGTCATTGGCCTCTCAGGTAGGACTGCAGCAATTTTCAAATAGCAGTCCTTATTTTCTGTTTACTATTGTTACACAGGGAAATCATGCCCTAGATGCTGTTTGATATTATAATTATTATGGCTCATTTGCTGCACAGAACACACCATTTCCAGCCACTGGTACAAATTAGCAGAGCACTTTTTTATTTTCATTCGGAAGGCATACTGAAGTGAACGGTGAGAATAAAATTTAGAGCTGCCCTGGTTCTGACATTTTTTAAAAAAACAAAATCAGGTTGGGTTTTATAATTGTCATTGCACTGCGTGGAAGATAAACGAGTGAGGCATATTTCCTGATAAATCAAAATATCAGTAAGTTAAGATTTCCACGTAAAGCTATTCTTTTAAGTTTGCACACCGGGAAGCCCTTTGCTGAACCATAAATGATGTATTCAATCATAATATATGGTTGGTTGGTTCCCTCTAGTGCCCATGGTTAGCTCCCATTGAACTGCTGTGTTTGCTTTGGTATATAATACACCAAAGTGTAGAAATAATTAAAAAAAACAATAGTCTGTTCTCAGCCTTAGTAACGCCTAGTCCTTGATAGCATGTATTTATTGATTTCATATTTGTGCTTTTAGACCATATATCATAAAAGTCCCTAGGCAATAAACAGAATGTCCAAAAGATCAGATACACATACAGAAATGAACACATAGATTTTAAAAGTAGCATTTTGGCAAGTTTCAAAAATTCATTAAGTAATTAAAGATGGTGGCCAATTGACACAGTTGTTATTAAAGGTTTCTCAATGGCTAACACTTGAGGAAGTCTAGTTATTGTACTGGGAAGTGAATTTCAACCAGTCAGCTCTCCCCGGGAAACCAGACAGGAGGCACAATTAGATGGACTAATTCTACTTTATTGTAAGGCTGGAACCCTGCCAAAGGCTGCATCAGTAGAATCTTGCAAGTCTGAAAGTACAGCTTCCCACTGCCATTTTTAGCTTCTTGATCCATTAGTGCAGGTCTTTCCTAAGTTTCTTTGTCTGACTTTTAAGCCGCTTGGGACTCCTACTTCTCTTGTCTGATCGTTTCCTAGGCAGCATCTCTTCCCCTCATTCTCCAAGGCCATCAGCATATTCTGTACATCAACTCCATTGGGTTGGCTCAGTGGTGGGATTCAAAAATGTTTACTACCGGCTCTGTGGGCATGGCTTGATGGGTGTGCCATGCCTTGCTGGCCGTGGCAGGGGAAGGATACTGCAAAATCCACATTCCCTCCCCACCCCACTAACCTGCTTTCCAGCTCCATTCTCCTGTGCAGGGCAATAAAAGAAAACCCAACTGATCAGCTGGGACTCGGGAGGCAGAGAATAGATGGGCGTGAGGCCAGTCAGAGGTGGTATTTGCCGGTTTTCTGAACTACTCAAAATGTTTGCAACTGGTTCTGCAGAACTGGTCAGAACCTTCTGAATACCACCTCTGGGCATCTCTGGGATGGCTGCTTCTTGACAGAAACTTCTCCAGTAATCTTACTGGGTAGAGAAAATCTTGAAGGATTCCTCAGGTGTCCTGGACCCAGGCTGTTTAGGACTTTGAAGTCTTGTTTTTCCCATGTCCTGGTTCAAAAATCGGCAAGTGGTGTCCAAATGTGTTATCCTTCCTTCAGTTCAAGCTCATATGTTATTTTACCTATCATTTGCACAGTTTATTAAGATTTTTAGGGACTCCTGGCAGTCTTTGTGATTGCATTCAGAAAAATCTATAGTTTTGGATATTTAACTGCTCTCCCGCGCTCCAGGATATTTATAAATATTAAATAGCATCGATTCCAGGAGAGAAACTTGAGAGATGATGTGCCCACTGCCCAGCTCAGTTTCTTTTATTGTAAGAAAAAGTCTTCATTTGCTCCTCTGGTTGTATGTGTGTTTTTTTCTTATTAAGCTAAATAAATATTAAATGTCTGTTTTAATTTGTATAACATTATATTATAATGTAATATCATTGGAGTCTCGGTGGCGCAGTGGTTAGAGTGCAGTACTGCAAACTACTTCTGCAGCCAGCTGCCTACAATTTGGCAGTTCAAATCCCACCAGGCTCAAGGTTGACTCAGCCTTCCATCCTTCCGAGGTGGGTAAAATGAGGACCCAAATTGTTGGAGGCAATATGCTGACTCTGTAAACTGCTTAGAAAGGGCTGAAAAGGACTGTGAAGCAGTATATAAATCTAAGTGCTATTGCTATAACAACATGCCTCTAGAAACATTTTGTTCTATTTCTTTTTTACTGTTTTATTGTAACCTTACATTTCTTATGGCAGAATATTTTTTTGCTCACGCTAATGGAAAAAGAAAAGAAAAAAATTAAGTAGCTTGAAATCTTTCATCTGTTTTTGAGTTGCAGAATTATTAGGGCACTGGGAATCCAGGGTGGTTTAATTCCAAATCATTTGGGATTACTGAACTCTGGAAAGCTATGTGAGAATTAGTTTGGCTGTTATAATGTTTAAAATCTATTCATTAACTGTTTGGGGCCTTTTATCGTCTTCCCTTTTGTCCCAGACCTTTTATTACAGATTTTACAGAAAATAAAAATATATTTTGTGTTGCATAAACCTGGATGTAATGTGTTTAATCTTGTTTGTGATTATAGGAGAGAAGACAAATTCAGATCAGAAATGATGAAGTTGATTGGCTCTAACTCATCTTATTTGAAATTAAGCACCTTTTAGCATCTAAAACATATGCTTTTGAGGAAGGTGGAGGGCGTGCCTTCAAATCACTGTTGATTCCTGGCAATTTCCTGAGCAAATTCTTGCAATTTTCTTGACAAGATTTTGTAAGTGGTTTGCCATTGCCTCCTTCCTAGGGCTGAGAGGGAACAACTGACCGAAAGTTACGCCGCTGGCTTTATGCTTCAAGTAGGACTAGAATTCATGGTCTCCTGGTTTCTAGCCTGCTGCCTTAACCTGACTTTATGATATCTGGGATTAATCTAAGAAGAGGTTTCATCTACTTGTGGAACAAAGCCTTGAAAGGATGACCTCACTTTTCTTATTGCTAATGTATTGGTTTTGGATGCCAAGTTCTCTACTGTCATTTTACCTCTAGCCATCTGTTGTAGCTAAACAGCTTGTATCTGGATTTGTCATATTCTTCTGCCCTAATGCTCCGTCATGATTAAAAACAACAGCCAAAGCCCTGAAACCTAAAGAAGAAAAAGCTAGACTTCTTCAATAAGAAGAAGTCTTACTGACACTATTTAGCAACATTTACAGCTACAATGTGGAACTTCTGCCTTCCTGTTCCTATGCTGAAGGCGAGCTTTTTAGATATGAACTTTTCCAATTTGCTAGGAAAAGAATCTAGCCAATTCAGTTTGGTTTGTGAGAACAGGTTGCTAAATTGCTACAATCTAAATTACAGCCAAATCCCAAATTCATTTTTCACCCTAATCTGTCTGGACAAACTTGCTTATCCAGATGGAATGGAAAAGAAAGGGATCAGGATTTATATGTATTTTATTTTATTTTATTTTATTTATTTTTGTCAATTGCTTACAAGATAATAGGTATAAGTAAAAACATAGTTATAAATACCTGGATACATATAAGAAAAATAAAAAATTAAAGAAACAATAGGACAGGGACGGTAGGCACGTTAGTGAGCTTATGCACACCCCCTACAGACCTCTTAGGAAAAGGGTGAGGTCAATAGTAGACAGTCAAATCTATATATATATATATTTCTGAGGTTTTTGTGGGTATTTGTATGTGGATCTTTGGTTATTTGGGTTTTCTCCCGCGTAAAATTGGAAGTATCTAGGCGACGTTTCGACGAAGTCTCATTCGTCATCTTCAGGCTTGTGTCTTCGGCTTTGTGCTTCTCGGAGTAATATGAGCTTGAAGCTGCTTCTTCCTTTTAACTGCTAGTGGGGTGTGACTTGATTGGGTGGGGGCTTGGCTGTGTTCTGATTGGGTGGGGATGTGTTCTCATTGGCTGTGTTCTGATTGGTTGGGGGGTTGGCTGTGTTCTGATTGGCTTGTTTGTTAATGAGGGCAGGTTTCCAAATGGCTGGTAGGCGGGAGGTATCATCTCGTTCATTCATGCTGTGTGGGCGTTTTTCTATCTCTATGGCTTCTCTGATTATTCTGTTGTTGAAGTGTTTAGTTTTGGTGATAGTTCTAGTATTTTTAAAGTCTGGCTCAGATACGAAGATGACACCTTCATAATCTGGCCACGGGGGAAAAAAAAACTGAACAACTTCCTCACACACCTCAACAGCCTACACCCCAAAATACAATTCACCATGGAAACAGAAGCTAACAATCAACTTCCCTTCCTCGATGTCTTAGTATACAAAAAATCCAATGGCTCCCTAGGACACAACATCTGCCAGAAGAAAACACATACAAACTGCTATCTACACGTACTCTCACACCACCACCCAGCACAGATCAATTCCGTAGCCGAGACACTCATCTCCAGAACAAAATGCTTAGCCGACGAACAACACTTAAAACCCGAACTACACACTCTCACTAATGTACTAACAGCCAATGGATTCCAAAGAAAGATTACCCACCTAATCCAAAAAGAAACCCCAACCAAAATCCAAGACAGAGAACAAGAGAACGGCAAAGCCCTCCTCCCATATATAAAAGGCGCTACAGACAAAATCAGCGAGATCCTCCAAAAACACAACATTAAGACAGCATTCTGCACAAACAGAAAAATATCCACCATCCTAAGAAACCCTAAAGACAGAATGGAGTTAGAAAGCCAAGGAGTATACGAAATCCCATGCATTGCCTGTCCCACCACATACATCGGACAAACCAACAGAAGAATAAGTGCATGCATTGAAGAACACAAGAACTCAATCAAAAAAGAAGAACCGACTTCTTCCTTGGTCCAACAATTCAAAGCCACAGGACATGAGATTGACTTTAAAAATACCAGAACTATCGCCAAAACTGAACACTTCAACAACAGAATAATCAGAGAAACCATAGAGATAGAAAAATGCCCACACAGCATGAATGAACGAGATGATACCTCCCTGGGAACCCGTCCTCATTAACAAACCAGTACCTAACATGGAGAATGACACCAGGCCCACACCCACGAGGGCCACACAAGATGCTACCACCACACTTCCACGTAGAAAGCAGACTCACACCCACACAGATGATGAGACACGACCACGGACCAGAAGCTGTACCGCAGTTGCATCACTACCCGCTTCATACCGCTCCGACCCATACATGAAGCAAATGGACACCCACCATGAAGATGTGGCACGACCACGAACACGAAGCCAAACAACAGGATCACAGCTCACCAGCTCAAATCCCCTGGCAACTGAGACTAACCTGAGCACAACCAAGCCCCACCTGAACAGAACACACCCCCAGCCAATCAGAACACAGCCAAGCCCCCAACCAATGAGAACACACCCCCACCCAATCAGAACACAGCCAAGCCCCCACCCAATCAAGTCACACCCACACTAGCAGTTAAAAGGAAGAAGCAGCTGCAAGCTCATATTACACCGAGAAGCACAAAGCCGAAGACACAAGCCTGAAGATGACGAATGAGACTTCGTCGAAACGTCGCCTAGATACTTCCAATTTTACGCGGGAGAAAACCCGAATAACCAAAGATCCACATACAAATACCCGTGAAAACCTCATATATAGTAGACAATCAAAGACAGAGAAACTGTGCTTTGAGCTTTCTTGAGAACCAAATTATCTTGACAGAGTGAACTTACCTCTAACTAAGATACTAGAATTTAAGTATTGAAAGGAAAATTTATTTTCTGTAGATTCCTTTTTAGTTGAATGTGATGTGCTTGATTGTTCTTTATGGAAGAAGAACTTCTATTTTTAAAAAACATACTGTGCTTATTTAGTTCTGTAGGACTTTGAGCCTGAAATTGTATTAAACCAACCCAGTTCTAAGTAGACTTATGAACAGTGAGTTTAAGATTGGAGTTGGTGGTCTTTATTAATATAGGCTTTAAAATATTTTAATTACTTAACTGGGTATAATATTAGCAATACTAAAAATAGAGGGGGGGAAATGGAAGAAGATCTCGTACTTTTACCATCCATACTTAAGAAGGATGTGAAGCTACTGCTTCTTCTCTCTTCTGTCCTCTGAGTAAAGCAACCATGATCATATTTTGTAATTTTTTGTTAATAAGAGATGTGATCCAGTTTAAAAGGAATTCTTCATATGGATTTTTCCCCTACTGGTCTACCCTTCCCAAACCAATGTATTCATCAGAGGTTTCAATCTAACAATAGTTACATTGTTATTTAGATTAGATTCTTGAATATGTATTATCAAGGTGATCAGCAAAATCAATCCGAATTAAAATTGTAGTGATTTGAGATGTTGCAAAATTTGAGAACTTCTTTTTTATTGACAGGATAATTCGGATTGACTAGCTGTGTGCTTTATCTTTGTTGAAATAACATAGCTTTTAAAAAATGAATTAGTATAACATTTTTTATTTATCAAATTTAGACATGGTTTACCTCACTATCCAAATTACTCTAATATTTGCGATTTTGAAAGGCTATTGTGAAATGATTGGCCAATCAGATATTGGCCAATTTAGACAACAGTTCTATCTGAGCCTGGTGACCTGCCAATATCTGTACTCTAGGTCAAGACTGTCAAATTCGCGGGCCGTGGGCTGGATATGTCACACGCTGGCCATGCCCACTCCCAGTTTAGTGAAGGGGAAAAAAACTCGTGATATGTCACATGACGTCGCCGTGACGATGCAAGTTTGACACCCTTGCTCTAGGTAATCTTAAAGAAGAAGAATTAGGACTATTTTAAGACTATTTCTTATCCTATGAATACAGGCTCCCATATAATGTAGCAAATTATCTGCATATCTCTCCTAGTTTCAGAAATGTCTTGTTCAAGAGGCCAGCTATTTTTGAGAAGTGTATGAGGCAAACCTCTTTGTGACTTAGTGGTTCAAGTTGAAGCTGATGGCGCACTGGGAAAACAGGGCAGTTTTAAAATAGAGAGGCTGTCTATTTATGGGTGTCAAAGTCCTGGATGCTTAGCTGGCTATTTTGGAGAGATCTGAGACTTTTCATCACTTTGGATTCTTAAATGTGGTCAATGACTACCAGTACAATTTGAATGGAATTTATAGCTGTTCTAATTGAAAATTAATTTGTTTTCTGCCTTGGTAGTCAAAGATAAAGGTGAGCCTTTGTTTGATGCTGCTGTATTTTAACTGTGTCAGGGAATCCCAGGCAGGAGAATTCTTATCTTTCTTTCTTTAGCGCAAGCTGAATATTTTACGATAGTCTGCAATCTTATATTTCAGTAGCGACCTTCATGCCTGTGTCCCACGGGTGCTTTATAATCAGTAAAGTTAAAATCAGATCTGGTAGTGGGTGGGTGGGTGGAGGGAATGCTAAAACAATTGTTTCAGAAATGCTGACTAAAAGGAATCCTTTTAAAGGTTAGTTTTAAATGGTTCCCAAATTGGGTGTGCTTTCTGCTTACCAGACAGTCTGAGCCAACAGTTGAGTATGAATCTATTTAAAGTGAACTTAAATATTTTTTTTAGAATGGAGGAAAAGATAGCATCAGAAAATGCCCAGATTTGTAAGACAAATCTATAAAATAGGAGGATGCAAGTGATTTAGTGGCCAAAGGAACAAGTTTGTAGTAAATATATATCCAATCAGGTTCCTGTGAAAACCAAAATACCTTCCCGCTTCTCATATGCATTTGAAGCAACCAGAAGGCAGAAACCAGCTAACTGACCGGTAGAATATAAGCAGGGATTTATACCTTATCACAAACAGAAAATATCCTGTAGTGTTTTTCTGAGATACTAGATATTGTGAAATTTGCTTAAACGTAAACAGGATTTGAACTAGACACAATTAGAGATCCAGGCATGTCTTTCCACAATTGATAGAGCTAGCAGATCTGGGCTTTTTGCTTACCCTCTAATGGTCTTCCACATAGTTGCAACCCAAATCTGGTAGCCTTAATATGAAGAAGAGCTCCGACTTCCGGTTTGAAGGGCTTCGGCGACAGACAGAAATCCGCGATCGTGCGTGGTTTCTGTCTGGGCTTGCCGCTGGAGCGGCCCGAGCTGGCTGGTTTCGGGGCTAAGCCACCCCGTAAAGGTGGTGAAGAGGGGGGAGACTGCCAGCAGGGTCGAGGAGAGCCACATCTCTCCTCCTCAGCTGGCCATTACTCCCTTTCCCGAAGGCAGTTGCAGCGGTGCTCAGAAATGGCCACCACAAAGAAGAACTCGACTGGAAAAGAAGGAGGAGGAAGGAGGAAGATGCGTGCAGGAGGAAGATAGGAAGTGAAAGTTTTGGCTGACTGGGTTAAATTGTAAAAGCAACAACCAAGGTACCCTGGAATTTAAACTTACAGAAAATAACATCGCTCCCAAAGAAGAGTCGGAAGCAGTGAAGGAAAGTGAAAAGGGAAAGGTTTGGCTTTTTTTCTTCTTCTCTCTCCTTCCCTATACTGACAAGAGACTTAAATAAGAAATCAGAAAAATCCGCTTTGACATCAATAGGCAATTAAGCTGAAAATAAAACAAAATGCCAAAGGGATAATAAGGATTTCTGGACATTAAAAACTTTCTTTTTCATAAGCAGGAAGGGAGAGAAAAAGAATAAGGGCAGGATCTGGAAGAGGGAGGAGACTGTCTGGAATTAAAAAGAATCTAAAGTAAAGCTTCAACAAGACTTCTAAAAGATACATTTTAACTGAAACTTAGCAACTAAATAGGAAGAGAAAGTGAAACAAAAAGAGCAAAAAAGAAACAGCTTGCATGTATTTGGATTATTTGGTGATCTTTGGATTTTTGGTTATTTGAATGACTAAAATCAACTGGGTGGTTGTTTAAAAATTTATACAATGGCACCACTTCTGGATGAAATGAAAATGGAACTTAAAAAGTACAAAGAAGATGCACAAGAAGGGAAGGGTTCTTTTGGCTTTGTTTTTCAATTCTTAGAAATGGAGATTTGGAACTATGAGAAACAACAAGAAAAGACTGCAAAACAAGAAGACTGGGACAAAGAAGAAGCCATCTTTAATGAACAAGTAATTCTATGTGGGGAAGAAAAAGGAAAGGGGGAAAGAGAATGGAGAATTTAAGACTTAAAAACAACCAAAGAAAAGAAAAATAATTCAAAAAATAAGTATAATACTGGAAAGCAACAGAAAAGGGAATGCAGAAGAGAGAAATAGAGGTAGAGAGACAAGGGGGTAAAAAGGGAGAGAGAGAAGAAGAGAGGAAGAAGGAACGGAAAAGAAGTTACAAAGGACTGGAGCAAGATATAGAGAAACAGGACCTATTTAGAGATAATGGGTGAAAATCTAACTGAAAAAGGGATTCTGTAAAGGTACATAAGATTGTATTGTTATATTAGTAATAGAAATAACTTTAGAAAATTGGAAACAACATATGATTAAAATGAGGGATAAAATAGTTAGTGTAATTTAGTGAAATGTTTGTGAATAAAATAAGTGAAATAAAATAAATGAGAAAATTGAATTAGGAAGGAACAGGAACATTTTAATTAGTTAATGTTTTATAAAATATAAGTGGGGGGGGGAATTAACTATGGAAAGCTTATAATTGTTCCCATAGAAGTATGATATTTAATTGAAAAGTAATGTTAAAGATGTTAAGACTTTAATGAATATTAATATTAATGATAGAATTGAATCGGAATGGAATGTTGTTTTAATTATATACATTTATAATTTTTTCTTTTTTTAAGAATTCAGTGTGTATTTTAAGAATGTACCAAGCAGAATCCGAATGGAAGTTATGTATTATATTGAATGTTACAACTTTAGGGAAAAGATATAAAGGCGTCATACTCCAATCAGTAACTACAGGAGAAATTTTGTTTAATGAGAAAAGATAATAGATAATTGAAACAGGACAGACAAAAAATATAAATATAATGATTTGAATTGAGATGAGATAATTAAAATCAAATTGAGAAAATTAAAAGAGGGGAGAAGTTATGCAGAAAATGTAAAATAGTAATAAGATAGGGAATAGAATATAAAAATGAGCATGAACCTGAATTTGTATCTGTACGAAGAAATGTAACCCGGGATTATGTTGCTTTCAAAAAAGATGTTTTATTTGTATTTTTTTTTCTCTTTGTGAAAACTCAAATAAAATTTACAAAAAAAAAAAAAAGAAGAGCTCTAAAGAGCTCCAAGAGGGGATGGTAGGAGGCACAAGAGAGACAAATGAGAAAATGTTCAATGTGACTTCACTATGTTGCATGTTCATATTCCACTGTGCTTAGGTGGAGGTTAATACGCAGGTTTGGACTTCAAGTAATCTTTGCCAATTCTCTATGAAAGTCTTGTGTAACTATTCCCTCTTATCTTTATTTTACACGTTTTATTTATTGTATTGTAATTTTGTTTGTTTGTTGTGAGCTGCCCAGGGTTGATGAGAATTGGGTGTCATGCAAGTTTAATAAATCGTCATCATTTCCCCCTTCCTCAGTGTACCTCAAGATTTGAGTGTGACCCCAGAACTGATCAAAAAGTTTCCCCCTAAATTGTAATTTTTAATATGCTATAAGGAGAGATTTGTTAATTACATGGAGGGTGATCATATTAACTCTGTTTGATTTAATTTTAATTAAATTTTCATTAACTCAAGTTTATGTTTGGTTCTGTTTGAAGGCAAAATGCAGCCTTCAGTCTGAACAAGTTACACTTCCCCATTCCAACACAGGTAATCCTCGACTTACAACAATTCGTTAGTGACTGCTCAAAGTTACAACATTCCTGAAAAAACTGACATGACCATTTTTCCCACTTATGACTCTTGCAGCATCCTCATGTGATCAGAATTCAGATGTTTGGCAACTGATTCATATTTATAACAATTGAAGTATCTGAGGGTCACATGATCCCCTTTTGCAACCTTCTGGCAAGCAAAGTCAATGGAGAAGTCAGAATCACTTAGCAACCATGTTACTACCTTAACAATTACTTAACAGTGATTAAGGTTACTACCTTAACAATTACTTAAGTTAGCGGTTAACTTAACAACTATGGCAGGAAAGATTGTAAAATGGGGCAAAATTCACTTAACGTCTTGCTTAGCAACAGAAATTTTGAGCTCAATTTGTAAGTTGAGGACTACCTGTACCATCAAGACATCCCTAGAGCAGAATTCTGCTTCTAAAAGTTCTGGATCCAACCCCTTTATCTATTACTTGTTGAACTAAATTATTTTGATCAGTTATTCTTGGAGAAATGATCAAGTATAACTTCTTTTTTCTTTTGAAAATGAATCCGGACTGTCTCTTAAGAATTACTAGCTTCTTTATTGCAGAACATATTTTGAATCAAAGAATCAAGGGACAGAGAAGCTACAAAGCTGTATTCAGGTGAAAATAATAGATTCCTGGACATGGAACAGTTAAATTTCTGAAAGAAAGGCAGAATATAAATGTAATCTAGCAGGGATATGTAATTGTTTTTCAGGCTATTTATAACCATATTAGTTTGGCAGATAGTGATGTGTGGTGATTGGGCGAGTGTATTTGGTTTTGTGGATCACATATTGGACAGGCCTGAGAAGCATGGTCATATGATTAGTATTAGGAATTGGCTACCACAGTTGTCTAGTGTGGGGTTGACACACGTTGAATTCCTTTCAGGTCTGTGTCTGTATTTTGATATGAATTATTCATCAGGGAAGAAGATCAACATATGGTTGTTCAGCACTTCAAAAATAAAGAAAAGGTGCTTTGGAGCATACAGGCAGCTGAGCATAACAATTGTTTGTGACTTTTGCAAGCAAATGTGTCTTTTCCTGGGATTGTGAGAATGCCCCATTATCTCAGGAAAAGACACAGCTGCTGTAAAGAGTTGCAGACAGATGCTATGCTTGCTCCATGCTTATTCTTTAGGAATCAAATAAAAAGCATTGTGTTCCCCTACAAAGAAGATTGTATAAACCTGTATTGGCACTGGCCTCTCTGATTCATCCTCTGCTTTGACCATACATCAGTGCTGACTGGCCATAGTGTGAGTCAGCACTAAATCTGGACTGCACAAAAGGACCAAGGAGATATGCTGAATATGTTCATGAAATAATCATAATTATACGGGACCACTTGATGAAGATACATGGAAAAGAGTGGACCCAACGTACTTGTTTCTTGTTTCTGTCAAGTGAACTTAATCATGTGGTGGGAAGATTAGATTTTTTTAAAAATCCTGTCTTTATTATATATATAAATAAATAACTCAAAGCAGCGAACATATCTATTACTCCTTCCTCCTCCTATTTACCCCACAACAACTCTGTGAGGTGGATGAGGTTGAGAGAGAATGAATGGCTCAGAATCACCCAGATGGTTTTCATGACTAAGGCAGGATTAGAACTCACAATCTCCTGGTTTATAGCCTGGTCCTTAGCCACTAGACCACGGGTGTCAATCTCGCGGCATCACATTGCTGTCACATGATGTTTTGCAACATTTTTCCCTTCATGGAGACAAGTGTGTGGCCTGTGCGTGGTACATCTGGCCTTCAGGCCGCCAGTTTGACAACCCTCCTCTAGACCAAATTGGTTCTAGTTACTAAGGGAAATTACAACTGTGCCAATGAACTTATTTTAACTTTCCTTTCTTTCATAGACCTGGTTGCAAAGTTACTGTTTCATTCCTGTCGTAATTGTGAACGGTTGTTAAATGAGTTTGTTATTAAATAAAGACAACCTATACTAAAAAAAGAACAAATACAAATCTTTCTCTCCATTAAATCTAATTCTCTTTGATGCTTTGAAACTGAGTGCCTTAATGATAGAAATCTCTCTCTCCCTTCCTCCCCCTCCCCCCTCTCTGTGTATGTGTGTGTTGGTGTGTATGTAGTGAAAGAGAGAAAACAGGGATTCTAAATTAAGATTTTTATTTCCTCACCTAAGGGTAATGATTTTTGTTATTTTGGGTATAGTGAATTCTCAGACCCAGCATGAAACCATAAATGTTATTTTAATATCCCAAAATATTATGGAAACAAGATCATTTCTTTTCTACAGACAGTTCAAAAAGAAAATGAAAAATTCACTACTTTGTATGTTCACAGCACCTGCAGATTTAATTAAACCTTTCCTTCCATATAATAACAATAATTATAACTGAAAAACCTAAAAGAATAAGATCTCTAAGCAGTGCTTTAAGTGCTTGCAATAAGAAAAGCTGTTTAAAATGGAAGCCAAGAAGTAATTACACATCTCAAGATTATTTTTTTTTAAAAAGCAATTTTGCAAAACATACATGTAGATTATAAAGAGACAAATATTAAGTTTGAAGTGCTGTAAGTGAATATGAGTTATTTGGTGTTTGTAATTCGGAGATTCATTTGCTGACAAATCAGCAGTAAAGATTAAGTAAAACCTGTGTTCTATGATTCAGGAATACAGATTAACTTGAATGAAAAATGGAAAACGAAACTGCTTTTTTAATGTTAATTCATGGCACAAATTCCAAATTTAGAAGCAAATTTTATTTCAGCAAGGATCTTTCATACAAAGACCCAGAGACCCATTTTCCAACTGAAAGTGGAGAGGAAGCATAAATTCAGTTGTGGGACAGGCAACCTGGTACCTATCAGATATCACATAACATCAGTCAATAGGATCAAGGGATAGAACATCTGTCAGATACTAGGTTGCCCACTACAAAGCATTACTGAGTAAATAAATGTCAGTCTTTTTCTGATAAGCTGTACATGAAATATTTTTTTCTTGAGGATTCATTGTTATTGAAACACATGCAAATATTGTAGCATGCAGTTCTCTTGGCAAGCTTTCAGCTAGCCACGCTCTTTTGAACCATAATCTATACCATTTTCTATTCCACGTTTTTCCAATTTCTTCTCCATGCAATAATATCAACAAGTGTTCCATGCAGGGGTGGGATGCAAATATTTTTACTACTGGTTCTGTGGGCATGGCTAGGTGGGTGTGGCCATGTGACTGGGTGGGCATGGTGTCTTTCTTTTTTTGCAGCAGCAGCCTCCATGTTCTGTCTTATTTGCCTCCTGGGCCTCAGGGAAGCCTCTTGGGAGGCCGTTTTTGCTTCCAGGAGGCTTCCCTGAGGCCCAGGAGGCCCAAAACAGAGTGTGGGCCCCCCACACACCCCATTTCTTCTGCCTCCTGGGCCTCAGAGAAGCCTTCTGGGCAAAGCAGTAAGATAGCGAGGGAGATACTGGTTCGGCAGAATGGTAACATTTTTTACGACCGGTTTGCCTAAACTGGGCCGAACCGGTAGAATACCACCACTGGTTCCATGACCCCTGAGCACACTTTGTCGTAATTCAATTAGCTTTGGATTCCCCACTTTCACTTCTCAGAATCACTTTTGTAATTTTTCAATTTCTGCAAAGTTGAGTTTTTCCCAGACATAGTACTTAAATTTAATATCTCATGTTTGAGTTTTGCCCTAACCACCAAATATCTGGAGGTTAAAAAGTGGTAGGAATTATATCTGCTTAATACCTATGAATAAAACAAGTAAAATCATTAAACTCAGAAATATACATTTCACTCTCTTTATATATTTAATATAAATATATATTGCAACAGCAGGCACTTCTTTTCATAAAATAATCTATGTTTTTGATCAGTAAACAAACTTTTCCAAAAATGTTATGAGATTTAAGATTTATATATTTAGATGTTAAATTCTATTTCCACAGACATTTTTATTCTTATGGTAGATACTTCTATTAATAGTTAGCAGGAGGCAGCTTTCCAATTTACGGAAACATAGGAGTGAGGCTCCTTGAACTAAATAGAGTATTTTAAGTTTGTTTGGGTGGAATTGCTAGTGCCCATTGCCTAAAAGCATTAAAGAACAGATTTTGATTGTGCATTATCAGCTGATGATTAGCATCTGTTAGGGGAAATAAGCAGTTTATTAAGCTTTACTGTACAGATGGCAATTGGAAGGATTCGGATGTAAACTGAATTTTCTGTGCTGTCATTTTATTACTCAGAGCAGCTGGTTTTATTAGTCAAATAGCAGTAGTATGTTTGAATAAACCTTGAGAATTCCTGTTAGTCGCTAATGTTTAGGAGGTGCCAAAAGCATCCAAAGGAATTGTTGTTTACAACAGAGTTTCTGTAACTTGTTTAAGGGATAAATATGTTAAATAAGGCTATAAATATAAGGCAGATGGCTTTAAATGTTAATTTGCTGGAACAGCAATTGCTTTTTTTTTTGCTTATTTTTTTTTAAATCATATAAGCAGCATTTCTGTTCTTAAAGAAATAAATTCTGGTTTCCTGAATGCAAATAGAGATACATAAACTACACATTGAAAATCATTCCCAAAGAGAGACATAATTTAAATCTTAAACAGACTTGAGCAGATAATAGACTCTGTCTCTCCATTTACATTAACCCAACAAATATGAAATGGAGAATTTGCATTTACAAAGGTAATATGCCTTAGCAATGTATATTTATCTACTCAGAATAAATCAAACTGTATTAAATATCAGTCTACAGTTTGGTCTGGATTCCTTGATATGATGTTTCTGGGTATCTCTTTTGCTACCTACTGGGAACCCTGTCCTAGGTATGACCCAATACTCCTGACAGACCACAGCCAGGATGTAGAATATGGATTCACAAGTGCACTTGTGGCCATTGACCAAAACATTGGAGATCTTCAGCTAGATAATTGTAGACCCAGAACCCAGGGAGTTCTTGCTTCTGTCTTTCATCTAACAGGTGAGATCAAAATACAAAATCAAACTAAGTGAGGGGAAATGTAACTTTCATGATTCAAATTATATTCAATTGACACCACCATCTTAATTCTAAGAATAGGATGTTTCCTGCTTATTTGGAAATAAGACTCTTTATGTGACCATCTAACTGATCATAATTACAGAATGTTTTACCAAACAACTAGGACAAAAATGTGGGTCATCTGTCATTTGTATGGTGGGCATCATGGACTATAGCTCCAAACACCCCAGTTTTAATTACACATCAGGGACTTACCTGGAAAATTCATGCTTGAGAGAGTACAAAATGAAATATGTAGACAAATACATATTCAATGTACAGAAATATCAAATTTATTGTTATTGCTCAAAAACAAACACACACACACAAACCCAGACTGTCAGTCTTTAGCTGTTGAAGGAAATGGTTTGATATGTTATTGAACTGATGGATGTCTGTTTTTTGAAGACATGGCACAAAGGCTGTACAACTGTACATTTAAAATCACAAACATTTTCATGACATCTCCAAGACCAGTAAATGCCTTATTACATTTTTGTGGATCACTACTGGGCTGCTGAAAACATTTGAAAAAGTAGTAGTAGCAAACCAGTTCTACTAAACTCTGCTAAAACCTGCATAGTTGCAGCCATCCAAGTCAAAGCTGACTTGAAAGTGGTTTAATCTTCATTTTCAGATGCATGAAGTAAAACTTTGTTGGTTTTGTTACAAAAAGCTAATATAACTTTTCCGTTGGGAACTTTACAGAAACTAAAGCAACACAAGTCATAGCCACCTACTCATTAAAGGAGACAAATAATTCATCACTATTTTGCTTTATATTTTTGGATCTCTAGGTTATTCTTGATCCTGCTGTCAAAATATATGCCATGTTAGTCAGTTCCTGTCAGCAGAATGGGAAGGGGATAATTTCCCCCTCTTGCAGCCCTTTCCCCATCCATCCTTACATTTATTTTGATGGGTTGGGGACTCTTTTCCAAAGGTTTTGTGGGATAGAGAGATACTTCAGGAAGATAAGAGATTTCAGGAAAAAAGCTACAACAATGTTTGTACATTTCAGCAGCTAGTGAAGTCTGCTTTTGGCAATAGGTTGACAATATTTTCAGGATGTTTTTACCAATCCAAAGAATCAGTGCAGACAAATAATACATTTTGACTGCTCTTAAAGGATCACTTCTGTTGTTAGCATTATTGCTATAGTGAGATTATACTGTGCCATCTCACAGTTCTTTATTGGGATACTTCATTTTTGACACATCAGCATGTATGAATCTCTCCTGCAGTTTTGTTTTCTTGTCTGATTCTGACAAACCATATATGACAAATTTTCTGAAATGTCATAATGTCAGGTCATCAGTCAGAAAGCTGTGGATTTAAATGCAATTTCTCAGTAATAAAAGTATAAAAGGCAAATAGAAAAGTATTGTTGCTGAATGCTATTTATGATGGAAACTTGTTGCAGAATGCTACTTGTGACTGTCAAAAATGAAAGTCTGCATCAGAATGCTGGACTCTTCACTCCTCCATTTACCTGCCTGAGAATTACATTTGTAATTTCTTTTATCGTCTTGGAATCACAGTTGTTGGGGTGGCAACACTGCTTTATTGGTTTCTATTGAGATCTGAAGAACTAAGGATAGAAAATGGAAACAGCACATAGCATACCGCAAATGGGTTCCATATGTGGCATTACTTTTAAAATCTTGGGACATTGAAGGTACTTTTAAAAAAACAGACATGGGAGGTTATTCCTGAGAGAAGCTTACACTGAGAACTGATGCTGCTCAAAGCTTCAGTTTAGATAGCCTGGGTGGCCTAATTATGCAGTGTAAGGTGCATCCAAATCTGGAGGATAATCTGTGGCATCAACAAATATGTGTAGATTGCAAAAAGAGATGCCTCTGCTCACTTTTGAAAGAGCCTGTCATCTTCGTCATCTCATTATAGACCGCAACGTGTCAGCAATGAATAGCAATATATGGACCGGTATAAAACTGGCACATTTTACTGTCTCATTAGTGGGACAATATTCCAGATGATTTCGTTTTCAGGGTAAAAAATATACCAGACATCTTTTTTCATATTCAACTGTCCTACATATCCAGGGCTTTTATATTTCATATTTCCCCTAATACAGTATGCATAGCCGCTAATATAAAGTCCCCGAGATACTTTACAACATAAATTTCCCTGAGGTTGTACCTTGTTAATACATTTCTCTAAGGCATGCTCTTTAGACATCTGTTTCTCCAGTGTAAGCTCTTTCTTTTTTAACATAAGGATTCCTTTTTCCATTTCAGTTTCAGAAAAACATTCTTTTTCAGGCACATTCTTCCTGAACGATGTGTGGTGTATGGAGATTTTTATGAGACTAGTGAAGTTCAAGCATTATTACCATTGCCTTAGTTCCAGCAGAGTCTCTTCTGGCCAATCTCTAAAGCTACATCCTAGCCAAATAGCAAATGTACCCACTTCAGTACAACCCATATTGCCCATGCCCAAGTCGAGATTGGTGTTAACGAAGGCCGTCCAAGATCTTTTTGCATTCAAAGCAGAATTACTGACTATGTTGTGATGATCAAACTCTGTTACGTGAAGCAGATGTTTCATTTGGCCTAATGGTAGAGCCAGCTCTGTATGTTTTCAGAGCCAATTTGATAGAAATCCCTGGTAAAGTTCTTTTAAATACAAGGGCTATGTTGCAGAAGACATTTTAGTTACAGTGAAAAGCTGTAATTGAGACAAGCACAGGTAGTCCTTTACTAATAACAATTCGCTTAGTGACCATTCAAAGTTACAGTGGCACTGAAAATAGTGACTCTGACCAGTTTTCACACTTATGACCATTCCAGCATCCCCTTGGTCATATGATCAAAATTTAGACACTTGCATGTCTGCATGTCTTGCAACTAGCATGCATTTATGACGATTGTAATGTTCCGGGCTCATGTGACCACCTTTTGTGACCTACTGACAAGAGAGTCAATGGGGAAACCAGATTCATTTTTAACAACCATGTTACTCATTTAACAAGTGCAGTGAGACTTACTTAGCAATTGTAGCAAGGAAAGTCGTAAGATGGGGCAAAACTCGCTTAACAACTTTCTCACTTAGCAATGGACATTTTGGGCTCAATTATGGTCATAAGTCGAGGACTACCTGTAATGTATTTCTGATGGTAGACCATAGTGTCAGGGTTAGCTCTGCTATTTCTGAAACATTCAACTCAATAAATGCAGTTGATTGAAGAATTATTGTGTAAATATGGCTGGGCTAGAAGGCTTTCTCTCCCCAGGAAGAGAAAGGGCACATGGGCAGAACAGAACAGAAAAGTAGGAAGCATTGGAGCTTTTAAAATTCACATTTTTTTCTGGTGGGGCATGAATGTAAAATTCCTCTCAGCCACATGAAGCTGGGGTGTAGTCTGGAAAAGAGATATGCACGTATCATCTGTTTTAGATATATTACAGAGGTGATGTCAAGGTGAAAGCAGACTTGCAGAATGCTGGAAAATCATTGATATTCCGACTCTGAGGCTGTAAATGGCTCTGTGGCAGATGGAGTCTCTGTCAAGGAAGAAAAATGGCAGCTCTGGAGCATCGGAGATGTTTTTCCTAGCAGCTCCCCTCACAGGCTGTGACCTTCCAGTGTTCAGGAGTTATGCTTCTGCTTTAATAAATTGTCCTCTGCTTTTTATTCCTTAAAAGTAGATAAATAGTCGTCATCATAATTCAAGACAAATTGAGCTGTTTCATTATAAAAGGAACATAAGCCTACTTTATTACCTACATGCTTAATATGACAGCTTTTAAGTGTGCTTGCTTTCCTGAATGGAGATAGGAAACCAGTCCTTTTTTTTTTTAAAGGCCATAGGATTAAAATTAAGAGACACAAAACCTAAAATAAATTAGATTTTGCTAGGCCCTAGAGCTAGTATTGTATTGGAATACCCTTGAGAGAGAGAACAGAAAATAAGGTATTTAAAAGAACAAGGACAAAAAGCTTGGTATATCTGATCGACAGGGATGGCTGAAATTGTAGCTTTGTGAACATTTTAAGACTTTTACCTGATTAACTGCCTACGTCACACCATAATGGATTGTGTTATTCTAGATCAGAGCTAAATGTCAATGTGTCGTATTTCATTGATTTTGATTAAAATGATTGGTAACTATGTGGCTTAATGGAAGAAAGCTGAAAAACGTCTTCCTACTAAGCGCTACGTTCTGTAACAAAAGACAGGAAAAGATTTTGTAGATGGCAGAACTTAGGTGTTTGGTAGAACAACAATGTTGAAATAGTGATACAGGTTATCACTCGACTTAGAAGTACAATTGAGCCCAAAATTTCCATTGCTAAGCAGAACAGTTGTGAAGTTGAGTTTTGCCTCATTTTACAACCTTTTTGCCACAGTCGTTCAGTAAATCATGCAATTGTTAAGTGATTCTGGCTTCTCCCATTGACTTTGCTTGTTGGAAGCCAGCTGGACAGGTTAACAATGGTGATCACAAGAATCCTGGACACTGCAACTTTCATAAATATATGCCACTTGCCAAGCGCCTGGATTTTGATCATGTGACCATGGGATGCTGCAGTAGTTATTAAGTGTGAAAAAAGCTCATAAGTCACTTTTTTTCAGTGCTGTTGTAACTAAATAAATGGTTGTAAGTCAAGAACTACTTTTATTTCATAACGAGGACTGTGGCCTTTCATACTTGCATTCTGCTTGTTTCATCAATTATCCTCCTTCAACCTCCCATAAACACCTGTGAGGAGGTCAGACTGAAGTTAGCTGATTTAAAGAATAAGTTGATTTTATATTTCTTCTTTATATTTCTATCTGCAGGTAATCCTTGGCTTACGACAACAATTGAGTCTGAAATTTTGATTGCAAGGCATTGTTGATTGTAAGTCGAGGCACCATGTGACCGGGCCTAATTTTTTGAACATATTCTATCACATCATTAAGCAAATCACACAGTCGTTAAGTTTATCATGTGGTTAAACAAACCATGCAGTCATAAGTCCAAAGCCATTCTCCTGAATAGGCATTTTTGAAAATTGCAGTCCCACGACCATAGAATACCGCAACTGGTTTTATATGTATCTTGCCAAGTGCCTTAAATGTGATCAGATTACTTGTGGGAGGGTCGACATGATGTTTTATAATGCTGGAAGTGTTTTATAGGTTATAAAACACCCTTTCAGAGGCAGCTGTAACTTCAATTATAAGTTGAAGACGTATTTTTGTATTTCTGACTCTAAACCCAGAATGGAGAATAATGTTGCTAAATGCTTAATTCTAAATGAACATTTTGGAGGTTGCCACTTTACTGAGCAGTTGGCTTGCGTGAGAAAAACTGTGATCAGACAAGTGTTTAAAATAATTCCACACTAATGCCCTTTCTGCCTCTTTTGTATGTTCAGTGCCCCATTCGAAGTTGCAGAAGGTGTTGAATGAATGGCACATATGGTCCTTGAAGTTCTGTCAGAGCATCCTCACAGTCATGTGATTATACTTCAGGTGCTTGGCAGCCATATTGTACTTAGGATGATTACATCTTACAGTCATGTGATCGCAGGAGTGGGATTCAAATTTTTTAACAACCAGTTCTATGGGCATGGCTTAGGTGGTGGGCGTCGCTTGGTGGTCATGTGACTGGGTGGACGTGGTGGTCATGTTATTGGCTGGGCGTGGCCAACTCAATATCATCGAGGCACCCATCTCCTCACCTGGCCTCTCATGACTGTGGGGATGCTGCAACAGTCGTAAGTGTGAAAAATGGTCATAAGTCACTTTTTTCAGTGCCACTGTAACTTTGAATGGTCACTCCACACAAGCAAAGTACCAGCAAAGGAAGGGAAAAAAACTCCAGAGAAGTTCCTGAGAAAGGAAGTCTAGTCCTGCCAAGAATGTAAAAAGGATTAATGGAGAGGCAGTTTCTGTAAGCAACACCAGAATGTTTCCTTCCTGCCTTCCTTACAGGATTAGGCCAGTAATTTCTTCTAACAACCGGTTCTCCAAACTGATTAGAATGTTAATAACCGGTTCTAGCGAACAGGTGCAAACTGATAGAATCCCACCCCTGTGTGATTGCCGTTTGCAACTTTCTCTGCCAGCTTCCCACGTGCAGAATCAATGGGGAAGTTGGGAAGGAAGATTACAGATCACTCTGCTAAGTTCCCCCCCCCGCCGCCTTCCTTCTGCGTACTGACTTGCACCCTCTTTCCCTCAGACTCTCTGCTCTCACACCAACCTGCACACTCCTTCTCAGCCTCCCTGAACTTGTGTCACACTGCAGCGCCCCCATCTCAACTCACATGCATACTGTGTGGGGCCTCTCAGGGCCTTTCCCATCCACTTCTGGCACGCCCGTTTTTCTTATCTGAGACTTTCCCCACTTTCCATGTATTGACCCAGACATCTTAGGAAGTCAACCAGGACTGCCTGGTTACTAAGCAGTATTGTCATGTGACATTGCAGTTTGGCAGTTCAAATCTCACCAGGCTCAAATCTTCCACCCTTCCCACCGAGGTCAGTAAAATGAGGAGCCAGATTGTTGGGGGTAATATGCTGACTCTGTAAACTGCTGAGAGAGGGCTGTAAAGCACATATAAATCTAAATGCTATTGCTATTGTGCTTTACAACCACATCATTTTAACCACAGCACAATCAATTGCTTATTGCAACCTAAAGATGACCTGTAATGATACATAGTGGCTTCTGTTTCTTTAAAAAAGATTTTGATTTGGTTTTATCTATTCAATTTTTCCTCCTAGGGCAACTTTTCTCAATGTTGAACCACTTTTCAAAGAAGTATAATTTAATAGTAGCTCACAGAATCACTTAGCAACATAAATTTTGGGCTCAATTTTGGTCGTAAGTTGAGGATTACCTATATAACTCTTGAGGGCAGTAATAGGGTTATATCACTGGATTAACATTTTTAAAAGGTTATTTAAAAAGATTATGTTTTGTGTAGCAAATATGCAACATGTAAACATTAAAAACAGAATGGCTAAAATTACATTAACATAAAAGTTCCATTGAAGTGGAAAAGTTAAAATATTAACATATTTATATATTAAAAGGTCTTGGAGAATAAAAATATTTTTGCTGTAGTGGAAAGAGAACAATGTAGAGGTCAACTGTGCCTCACAGGAGTGGGCAATTACAGCTATTCCCTGCCTCCCTCAAGATAGAGGCATTAACCCACTTTTCAGCTGATGTTGTTTGTTTAAAATTAAATTATGTTTTTAAGAACCACCATTTTCCACTGCATTTCAGGCAGGTGGTTCCAGTATGGCATAACAATCATAATGATCTCACCTACTTGCATTCAAATACCCACTATCATTCATTTGGGGCTTGTATAAATAATTGTCCCTTTTAAACTAATGTTTTTGTTTAACATGTTTTATAGTGGAAACCTGTGAATAACTGAATAAATTATTTGTAATCATTCTCCAACTAGCTAATTTACAAACTTTTCTCTTCATAAACTTGTACCAAGAATTACTCATATGGTTCCTATATATTTCAAGGGACATCTGCTGTCCTTTAACTTTTGAAAGTATCTTAATGCCAATCTGAGCATGGGATTGCTAAAAACTACAGCCAAAATGTTCAGCTGGAGATATTTTAGAGCAACAAATAATAATTAAAATGAAGATTTCCCATCCATAATCTGCCTTGGCTACTTTTATCCCAGTTGATAATGTTAGGAATATAGAAAGCAATAAGTGTTTTATCACAAAGAAAAAAAAAGGTTTGTTTTCTAGCATCAGGGCTGTTGCATTAAACTATGCACTCTCTCAAGTTATTGTGGTTACAGTTTTTGCTCCAAAAAGTTAGCCTACTCTCAGACTAACTATGTCTTCTCCCTGTTTGATATTCTGACTTAGAATATGAACTGATTTCAGTGGGCAGAGATGGAATTAAATCTTGCAATTCAAAATGGGCACTCAGATTTATTTTATTTTGTATTCCTTTTGTGCTACTGCTGTTACTCAAAAGTGCTGGATTTTGCTTAGCATTCAGAAGTTGGCAACTTCTTATCAGCTGCTGTAGCTTCAGAATCAAAGAAGAAATAAAAATACAGATAGTTCTGAACTTACGACCACAATTGAGCCTAAAATGTCTGTTGTTAAGTGAGACATTTGTTAAGTGAGTTTTGCCCACCCATTTTACGACCTCCTTTGCCATAGTTGTTAAGTGAATCACTGCGGTTGGTAAGTTAATAACCTGGTTGTTAAATGAATCTGCCTTCCCCATTGACCGTGGGACACAGCAACAGTCATAAGTATGAACCAGTTGCCAAACATCTGAATTTTGATCTCATGATCACAGGGATGCTTCAAAGGTCATAACTGTGAAAAATGGTCATGTCACTTTTTTCAGTGCTGTTGTAACTTTGAACAGTCATTAAATGAACTGTTGTAAGTTGAGGATTATCTATACATGGAAACAAGTCTGGCATTAAAGATTCCCTATAGTTTCTGTAGGAATGCTTGGTTCCCTAAGGAATATATCAGGCATGAGAAACAGAGTTGTATTCAAAGAAATTGGTGGAGCTCTTTCTTGATGCATAATTTGCTGGAACCTGTGCATATTTTAGATATATATGCTTGTTTCATTTCTATTTCCAAATAAAAAGGATAGTTTTCTAAGGATCCGCTTTCACTTGGATGTGATTGCAAGATAAGAAAAGTCACCAAGTGAGAGCAAAGGAATCCTAACGCTACCTCTGAAAGTTGTCTGAAGCTCAAAACAGAATATTTGTCAATGAAGAAACCTTGAATCTAGCATTTCCCAATCTGGTTTCCTCCACAGGTGCTCAGATTGCAGCTCCTAGTTCATGGTGATTACAGGAGAGTATGAATAGGATAGCCAACACACCTGGAAGTTATCAAGTTAAGAAGGCAGCTTTTGTTTTATTGTTACAGCTATTTAGGCTAGTCCAATAGAATTCATGGTTTTTTTTGAAATTTGAACTTAATAGTCCAAAATCTCACTGATTGATTTGAAACTCCATCTATCATATTAACGTTCAACTGGGAAACAGGAAGGATGGCTTCTATTTAAATAAAAGATGAAGTATCTCTCCACTTTTTCAATCTCCTTTTAGGTTCATGAAACAAGTTTTCAAGTGTCACTATCTTCAGGATTCCTTGTGAATCTGTGCTTTATTTATAGGATATTTTGTTTCTATTACATCCAAGAGCAAATGCTTCATTGTTTATAGCAAAGGTGTCAAACTCGCAAAATCCCGATACGTCATGTGATGGTAGCATCACATGACGCATCGGAACTTTCCCCCCTTCACTAAACCATGTGTAGGTGTGGCCAGCGCATGACGCATCCAGCCGTGAATTTGGCATCTCTAGTTGATAGGAACTAGAGAATGTTGCAACAGCAATACAAAGCACATGCAGTCCTCGATTTAGAACCATTGGTTTAATGACCATTCAAAGTTACAATGGCACTAAAAGTTACTTATGACCGGTTTTCAAACTTACAACTGTTGCAACATCCCCATGGCCATGTGGTTAAAAGTCAGAAACTTGGCAATGGGCATGCAGTGTAACAAGGTCATGCAACTTTCGGACAAGTAAAGACAATGGGGAAACCGGATTCACTTAACAGCCTTTGATACTAACTTAACAACTGCAGTGATTCACTTAACAACTGTGGCAAAATGGGGCAAAACCCAGTTAACAACTGTTTTGCTTAGCAATGGAAATTTGGGGCTCAATTGTGGTTGTAAGTCGAGGACTACTTGTACAGCATTGTAAAATGTTAATGTGTGGAATATCAGATGGGTAGCTGATTTCTAAAATTTGTTACATCCATGTTCAGAATGTGTGTGTGTGTGTGTGTGTGTGTGTGTGTGTGTGTGTGTAAGTAAATAAGTAAATCCAGCATAATATTATCTAATACTAGCACAAATGTTTTGCATTAGTGGCTTGTATTGCAACCCCGCCCCCAAAGTTAATAATTTACATTTACTCTGCTGGTTGTGATTTATTATGGCCTGTGACTACATTGACCTCTTTAGAAATTAAATATTAGGTGGATGACAGTTCTCGTTTAGTCCATTCTCAAATGCATTATACAATTAAGAAAACATTAGGAAATAGTTGAAAACTGAATGGGTACTAATGGAAAAGGGAGCTTCCTTATCATATCCAACAATGGTTTACCAACCAATACTCCTCCATAAAATTCTATGCTGTTTATGTGGCCACCTACATAAGCTGTTTCTGTATGAATTAGATTTTTAAAGTAGCGAGTACCGGATGAGTTATTCCCTTATTTAATAGCAGTGTAGCAATCTCAGAAATTATGGGTGCCATGAATTAGGATTAATTACACCAACAGAAGGATGTAGTGATAACTTTCCTAGTTGTGTGCAGGTTAATTAAATCTAGTTTATGCACATTTAATAAAATATTTCACAAAATGAAAGCTTGCATTTTTGTATTTTAAAATAAATGGCTTCTTAAAGAATGATAGCTTTCACTTTATATAAGAATATTGTTGCTTGCCAATAATTTAAGCCTTTTTGAAAAACCCATCGTATTTTTTTTTTCCAGAGGCATGACTTAAATAATAGGTTTTGTTAAAAACTCAAAACTTTCCATTGTTAATTCATCCTGAAACGAATAGCTTCTTCTTAAAGGGCTATGACTTTGCATGTTACAAAAGAATATCATTAATTGCTAACAGTTCAGTCACATCCTGCAATTTACAAATGACATTTGAAATTCTAGTTTCCAGGTGATACATAGTATGCATTATAGTTAAGATTATTTTTGTACCATGATGGCCTTCCATACAGTTAAATTAAAAAACATAATTAGGATAGTTCTTAACCATTATTAGTAATTATTGCAGGATGAAAATGATTGAATTACAATGTATACATAACTTTTATTTTGAACACCTACTATTATGTTATATATTAGCATATATTGGTACACCTCTGTAGTCTGGATGGCAAACAGTTTTGATGAATACTTTCAGCAATTTTCCAGAGAAATAAATCGTCTTTGTCTCTTTAGTACCCATTGATTTTTCCTTCAAGGGTACATTAACAATGCTGATGGAAGCTACGCTGTGGCATCTACATTTGACAGGGAGAAAATGTTAAAATAAAAGTATCTATAATATTTAAACATTGTCGTACAACATAGCTATATTTGAATCCAGGAAAACCGAGGGAAGGACAAAATGCTGAAAAGAGGAGGGAGGGGGTAGAATCAGGAAAAGAACAAATGATGCAAAAAGAAAATGACACTGAGGTCTTGGTTTAATACATATGTATTCCAGGTTGATGGTTGATTTCATTAGCAAATCTCATTGTTATGCAATGTCTGTTCTTCTGCAGCAAAATGAATATTGCATTCTCTCAGGCTGTGTGTCTATTTTCTGTTGATGGGTAAATGAAAGGATATATATTTACTGCTTTTCACGGACTTTCATGCATTTTAGAGGGAAAAAAAACAAAAGCTTCTGATTCAGTTTATCCTCCCCTCCCCTTCTGTTCTTGTAAAGCTTTTAAGAGCTGCATATTAATGAATATTTTAATACACAGTACCCTGTACAAATTAACCGGCGTTACAGTGGAGATAGTCAGGATGAATTTAGTTGCTTTCTTTCATGTTCTGCTGGAGAGGGGTTACATTTAAGCAAGAAACCTCCTGAAAGCTGTTAGTCCAATTATGCAAAGCGTTATTACTCTATACAATAACAACTACTCTGATACCATCTTTTTCCTATTATCCCGTTATAAAAGTGATACAGGAATTTCATTTCCTTATGGCTACTGTAATAACCATGTACATGTTTTTATTTTATTTTATGTATTTTACATATTATATAGTGTCGTAATATAAAATATTTTAAATGTCCATGGTTATAAAAGATCACAAACCTACCAGCTTTGTTTGAATTGTTGTTATAGCGTAATCAATTAAAATATTGGAACAAATGTAGGAAATTATTACCCTATTTACCATGGGCCAATACGGTTATGGAAAATAGACAGAAATAGAGTTGATTTGATTTGTTCTTGCTGTCTCTGAATTTCTTGTTAGATCCTCAGAGGACTAGTGATACGATTTGGAAGTTGTAATGAAAAGTTAGCAACTGGTGGCTAATAGATGTTTCCCAATAGTTGCTTTTTATTGTTCAGGTACAAATATTGTGCTTTGACATTAAAGGAACACTTTCTTCTTTAAAAGTCTCTAAAAGTTCCTCATTGTCTGTAATAGGAGTATACAAACTTGATTGTGCTAAGGACTACATATGGCTTTGAATGGTATGTGTGTGGGGTTGGGGAAAGGGCCCGTATGCTACAAAATGACTGGAGCCAGCAAATGAAATTCAATTTAAATGTAAGATAAATAAAGTTAAAGTTGGATAATATGATAAAGTTAATAAAGTTGATAAAGTTGAATGTGGATAATATAATAATTACTATATGTTCACTCAGTAATTTCTGTCTTTGATCACATAAAATATTGTGATTTTATTATAAGATTTGGAGGAACTTTGGGGTATATCCCAAGTTTTGTGTTCTTGCCCTGCAATCAAACTCAAGAAGAAAGGGCACTTGTTGGAAGCCAAATTAACTTCCTGGGAAGCCTATCCCAGAGAAGGCATGTAGTATATATGATTCACTGGAACCAAGTCAGTGTCTGGATGGAAGATTGATTGGCAATCTTCAATGACATGTTGTAAGTAGAAATGTTGTGAAAATGATACATGAAAATAATGTCATAACAATTACAGTGATTTACATTTTCTTCCACGTGGTGCCACTAATTTGAAAAGTTATGATTTTTAGGAATCCTTGTTGAAAAAAAATCAAATCATTAACATTTTTCAGCCTTAAAACTGGTTTTTATATCTTTTGAATGATTGCTGCACAGTCCATTTTTTAAACGGTAGATAATAATTTATGGAAATAAATCTTAGCTCAGAGTCATTAAGAGCCGGGTGGCATACAAGTTTAATAAATGATGATGATAAACATTATCATCTGTAGGAGGAAGTCACAGAGTCCATGGGATACTGATGGAGAAAGAGGTTGGCACTGGAGACCTTTTCTTTTGAAGACAGTCATCTCCAGTACTGATCCTCCATAGCTATGCTCCAACAATAAAAATGGTGATTGGTAAAATTTGAGAGTATATGAAGGGAGTCTTTCAGATTGAAGAATCCAGAGCTCTCCCTTGTGTACCTGGCATGCCAATATAGGAGGAGAAAAAAAATGCCAACATGAGTGGAAGAATTGAGGTGCAGCTAGAATTATTGCTGGAAGAGACCGAATAGTGTAAAACACCATTAGTAAATTGGAATGTGGACTCTCTTTCCATAAGAAAATAAATGAACTTTGCAGAGGCTTCTGCATATTATAGAAGCCTTTGACCGAGACTATTTGAAAAGAGTGGAAGAGCAACTTCTTCAAACTCCAAGAAAACTTAGAGAATAACTTTGTGGTGGCTGTTTTGTGCTATTTTTCTTACTGCTATAGCCAGCTTCTAAATCTTTCAAAAATAAAAAGTGCTTGAGGGATAACAGGGTTGACAAGAAAATGAGAATGGATAAGGGAGTGTAGTTAGTTCAGCAAACAGTCTCAGTTATTTAAATCAAAAAATAAACTTGGCTCATGCCAGAACCAATCTACTGGGAGCACTGTGTTGGCCTTGCCCATCACTGATAATCCTCTATGACACTTAATATAGATGTATCGTCATCTATCCAGACCTACCTTCCTCAGCTTTTGCACAAAAGCACCAAATGTCAACATAACTATCTTTTGTTGGGCTTGCAAGGACTTGATGGCATCTAATGCATATATGATTCATTATGTATACCTACTTAGTTTATGGAATGATCTTCTGAGTTAGTTGACATAGTTCAATTTTGTAGATTATTACCTCATGAGGTTGAATCAAAGTTAGAAGTTGTGACCTTGTTCCTAGCAAAATTGTCTTCTGTACTACTACAGAATCTCCAGGGTTTATCCAGAATGTTTATGCATCCTGGATGATGTATAGTGGGTGGGGTGCAAATGTACATTCATGCTTTTCAATACAGACAGAGGACAACCTCAAAAAAAAATAAACTTGTATTTCAAGTTATCTTAACTGAAAGTGTGTGAACCATTGTTTCACAGTTGTCCATTCCCTGCCCTTTAGGGAACACCTCCCTTCTGCCTCCCTCTGGCTCATCATTCCATTATTCCTTCAGTTCCTTTAGTTTTGCAAGCCACATTTTCAAAAATTGGTTCAAAAGGATTGGTAAGGGTTTGCATTTTCTAAAAGTAACATGCATGTTTGTTTAAACTCAGACAAAATTTTCTAATAATGTCCCATTTTTTTCCTCCTAAACAATAACTTTGGTGTATGTTGGGTGTATTACCTATGATAATTCTAATTACAAGGAAAATTCATCCTTTGGACAATATTGAAACGTTTGAGAGAATACGCCTTGATCCTGTTCCCTTATAGAAAAGAGTCAAAAGCCAAATATTTTTATTCATGCAATACAATTCCTTGTCTGCTCATTTTCCTTGCAAAGAAATTTGGTCATCTAGTTAAAAGGCCCTTCAAATATCAGGATAATTATTATTTTTTGCACAAATGTTTCTACTTTCCACATATATAGAAATTATAATTATTTTCTATATATCCATTGCACTCTCTATTTTATTAAATATTCTGCATTCGGGATTATCCTGTTGGTATTTATGGGGGTATGTTTGATGGATCAGTTTTAATCCTGCCTACGTCATCATTTACATATAGCTCCTCTTTTGCCATTTCTGTACGTTTTTCTTACTATACGCATCATTGCAATGCAATCCCACTGAGGTGCAAAGATGAAATCTCTCCAGTTCCAGTATCTATGGGGACCCAAACCCACAGCCTCTTAGCCTTGGAAGGGTTGAGCCGAAGCCTGTTTTTACTAATCCAGATTCCCGCCCCCCCCAATAGTTTAAGATTCTACCCCATAGAAAGTGGGGTAAAAATCTTAACAATTCCATTTGTATAGCCAGGGCAGAGACATATCATGCAGATGAATGACCTTCATCTTTATATATATTTTAAAAAGGAAAGGGGAGATATATATTAGCCCACAAACAGGAATCTTGGACTTTACTACCTAACTTGCTCAAATGTCTGCAACAGAGTAAATGAATTGTTGCTCTTTGTAGTGGATAATACTTGATGAAATTATTTGCAAAATTATTTTCTTACTCTAGGACAATTTCTTAATTCTCCCAGAATCTAGTTGACCTCTATCTTCTCTTTATCTGATAGATTTATTTTTGGTCATTTACTGAAGTTAAACTCCTTGTTAATAATTACATTTATTCCTGAAGCTCAGATTCAAGGTTAGAATGTTGTGCTGGGTTCATATATGAAGCTAAACATTTTGGTTAATCAGAGGTTGTTGCACCACAAACAAAGGCTCAATGCTTAGCCAGTAGTGGTTTAATATGATGCTTGAATTTACCAATTATTCACCATTTTAATATATACGGCTGTTCTTTAATACAGTAGAATTAAACACTCTTCCCAATTTTTACAAGACTTCCCTGTGCGAAAAAGTAAGTCTAACCATCCCAGAAGCAATCCAGACAGAATTTTTAGGACGTGTCCTGTTGGAACAAGTAGTTTTACCATAGAGAAAGTCTGGCAATTAGTGCTGATATATAGGTCATTTGTAACCCAGTGATCGAGATGGATGGATGGATGGATGGATGGATGAATTGATGGATGGATAGATGGATAGATAGATGAATGGATGAATGGATGATAGATGGATGAATGGATGATAGATGGATGAATGGATGGATAGATGGATGAATGGATGGATGGATGGATGATATGTTTCCACATCAGTGCTGACTGTTAGTGATAATAGAGATTCTATCCCAAACTTGGTCCATCAGGGTGTACTCATCATCGATGTAACCGAGTCTGTCAATTTTGCTGGTAGTTGTTCATTTCTCTTTCCCAGCATTAGAGCCTTCTGTTGAGAGCTAGATCATCATATAATGTATCTGATGTAAGATTTGAGCTTGGTCATTTATGTATGTAGTGAGCATGCTGGCTGGAGAATTTCTGAGAGTTGAAATACACATATCTTAAAATTGCTGAAGTTGAGAAATATGGCTCTTAAGTCATATTCTACTATGCTGGTGTCTGTATAGATTGACTTCCATTTTTCCAATCTTTAAGAATTTCCAGGCAGAGAATGGGATTTTTGCTTACTGTTACTTTTTTCGGATAAGAACTCAAAAATATCCTCTGAAGTTGTGCAGATTTGTGCTACCATCTGTACAATATGTCACCATTAGCTAAGTTTGGATACTTATTTAGTCTTTGCTTTTTATAACACCATTTTTATTTTACTAGGCATATTTTTAGAACTTACTATGTTCATGCTTTTTCTGTGATGGATGGATGAGAGAGAGAGCGCGGGAGGGAGGGAGGGAGAGGGAGAGAGATACATTTCTACTGTTGAATAGTTTTCCTGCTTGTATTGCATTTGGGTCAATTTTTCTGGAGAAAGGGAATGTATTGATCTCATGGGAAAGACTTTACAAAAATAATAATAATAATAATTCACTGTTTTATTTTAATGGCTTTTAAAATTATCAGAGAAATTGAAGGGGTACCGATAGAGGATGATATTTGTAGCTTAGAGGTGAAATGAGGGGTCCTTGGTGCTCTCTGAGCTTGGTTGTTTTCTTGCAGACATTTCATTAACCGAACTAGGTAATATCATCAGTGCTAACAAATTGAATGGGGCTTGAGTACTTTCCTTACAAGAAAAAGGCTAAAACAATTAAAAGACTTCATTTAAAATAAAGATGAAGGGGGAGAGAATGGGATCAAAGTGTATGAATGTTTGTAAGCCACCCAGAGTCACCTTTAGTCAAGCTGGGCGGCACATAAATCAAATGAATGAATGAATGAATGAATGAATTTGGAGAAAGTCAACATGGAGGTTTCCTTCTCTTTCAAAATGCTAAGTCCAAGGAGTATGCCATGAAGCTGATTAGAAAATTTTGAAGAGGAAAAAGGAGCACTTGTACACCCAGTGTCTAATTCACCTGTCTGTGCAAGTCATTATTGCAATACATGATGGTGACTACTGACAGGAATGTCTTTAGAAGAGGATTGAATCAACTTATGGAGGATATGGATCTTGAGACTTCCAGGTTCAGGGTAATTTGCACCATCCCCTGCCTGTGAGCATCTCAAAAACCTTTGGTTGGTCACTAAGAAACAGAAAGGCATTGTCCTGACTTGGCAGGGTTGTTCTTAGGATTTTATATTAATTTTTATTCTTTGCCAGTTATATATTCATTGCTGGTGCTTTGGGAAGGGCAGATTTCTCTCTTTTCTTTTTTTTTTTGCAGAAAAAGTTCAGGTGTATATTCTTCGACAGGGAATTATATCATGTTTCTTATTCATTCAAGTATATTTTCAAGAAAGTAGTATTGATTTATATTATATTAGCTTAAGCCCAGTGCAGTTTCCTTGTTCTCTGAGAAGTTGGACTGTTCTGTTTTGTTTGTTTTTTTAATTGTAGATGCCAGTGAAATTTCAGCTTTTATTTGAAATCCAGGTGATCTTAGTTCCTTGTTAATAGCAAAGGGGATAACATAACACGGACTAAGCCTTTCATCTGTTTCTCGGGGGATGGGAGGAATTGGCTTTTGCATGGAGAACGCTCCTTTTGTTAAAACTGCTTTAGATAGGGTGTTGTCACAGTTCAGTAAAACAATTCCTACCTTATATTTTGCAAGCCACATACCTTACCTGGGTTGGTTTTGGTCACATGAACATGGATGTTTACTGGTAATCTAAGTGCTCCAGCTGCCTTTCAGTTTGTTTACCAGGAAATCAAGATGTGTAAACTGCAGGAAGTACTATTTGACCCTCTCCGGCAGTATCTCATTACAATAATTGCTAATCTCTGAATAAGACAGCCATGTTTTGTGAGTAACATAGGGAGAGAGAGGTTGTATTAAGAGAGATTTTAGGTGTTTCCACAAATAGAGTGCTGTAAATGCTTGCTTTGGATTATGCTGCCTTGATAGCATTTGATAATAGAGATCTGCTGACCCAGAGGTCAGAAAAACTAGGATACAATAGTAGGTGTTCTTTCATTCCTCTTAACTAAAAAAAAAAAGAAAATATTACGGCTTGTTTTGGAGTGCTGTCACTGTTCTGTATCGAGGGGGTAATGGCTACTTCCTGATTAAACCACTATTCACAGTAAGCTGTTCATATTACATCTCTATTTGCTTGAAATAGGAGACATGCTTAATGCTTTTTTCTTTTCAGAAGAAAAATAATTAAGGATTTTTCAGTTTAACATGTTGGGATACATGCTTGCTTTCATTTTTCTCTGTTTTGCTTTCTTCTGTCTTTTAAAGTAAGGAAATTGTTTAAGCTCTTGAGTATTAAAAGCTGTAAAATATTTTCTTACATGTATGCCTGACTTTACCTATGAGCTTTAATTTCCTATGTTTCAGAATTATACAACAGTGTTATATTGTGTGCATTAATGATATAAGTGTTTGAATTATTATATATTCTTGTGAAAAGGAACTGTAGCATGTCATTAAGCAAAGTGGATAGAAGGTATTTGCCACAGTATATGAGCTAAAAATCAAGAACTATTTAGGTATTTAGTTATATTGTCTGATTTATTTTTATATATCTAGTATAATTCTGATTGATTTTTTTTTCTGGAAAAAAATAATGATTTAGGAAGTGTGAGGAACAGGATATAGGCTTTATTTTTATCACCAGTTTGTCATGCAATTTGTAGTGATTGGATCCATTATTTAAGTATTAACAGCTTCATATCGTACAAGTAGTAATTTTGGGGAGTCTGAGAGTCTAATGCTAGGTATTTGAAGATCAAATATGAGTAAGTACAAACTTCAAATGCCAAATGAAATTGACTACATGATATTGATAACACAATGTGCTCCCCAAATTAAAGCCAAGAGCTTTCTAAAAATTTCTTGATGAAGAATGCATTACTATGCATAGATTGATATTTAATAATAATTCCCTTTTGCACTCTGCAACAAACTTCTGAGTAAACATGAAGATTGGGTAGCAACTTCCCTTATATTGTCAAATATGCTGGTAAACCATTTTGAAAGTGAAGGTATCACAGTAAATCAATATTGAAAAGACTTACTTTAATTTTTGATGACAATGATTGAAAGATTAACTTCAAAAATGTCAAGTTCATAATTATCTGGCCTATAACCAGATCAGAAGAATATGAGGTAAAATTCTGTGTGTATAAAATCAATACAAGTAGTCCTCATTTAGTGACCATGATGGCAACTAGCAACTCAAGCAAAGCAATCGCTACATGAAACCGCAGTTGCACTTACGATCTTACTTCAGTTGTTCTTTGCTTTATAGATCTACAAAGGTCAGAAATACAAGGACTAATTGTAAAGTTACTTATTCATCACCTGTTGTAATTGCAGTGATGAACAAGGCAGTTGCTAAACACGGACTACCTGTATTTGGTAAGAAGGAGGGTTTGTAGATATGTCGGAAAAAAATGTTTTTACTATTGATGAAAATATAATTGGTTACAGTAAATGAAATGACCAGACCCCACAACTTTTGAGAATGTCTTGTTGCCTAGTTTATGTCATTGTTTTATATGGTAGTTACCTATTAAAAATATATTGGTTTTGCCTTCCTAACCAGGTGCCCTATACTTCAGATATGTTGAGCATGTTGAATATAAAATATTTATATTATGTTGAAAGAAAAAAATAGGATCCAAATAAATGGAAGGATGGATGAAAGTGGGAAAGTGGTTTTAGTTCCTCATAACCTTAAATAATACTGAATTTCTTACTCAGACAAACCCATTTTTGCATCATCTCTGCTATAGGATCCATAGATCTAGGATCACAGCACAATATATTATGGCACCCCACAATATATTATCACACATAAAACTATAAACATGGAATGGAGTTTTGGAACATTTTTTTCCCACACTTACTAAAACATAACTTTTAAGTATCAAGCTGAAAGTATGGAGAAATGGCCATCACTATTGGTAAATACAGGCATTCCTTTCCATTAATGGAAGTATTCCTTCAGTGATTATAAGAACCTTTGATCTAATAGAGACTCAGCAGAGAAGCAGGGAAGATAATTTAGTTGGCCCTCTCCTCCTCCTTATATTTTCCACCTACTGTGTTTCATTCTGGATCATCCATGAATGAATGGTTAATATTGCAGAAGTTTTGAAGCTCCAGAAGTCAAAAACGTTATGAGTATCTCTTTTATTTTCAATCGGGAATTTTCCTGCTTGATAACTTTATATCTGCAACGAACATTACTATTAAACTAAATTCAGTATTTTCTTTCAACATTTTACAAGACTCTCTTATTAGTGATCCAAGACCAAAGATTATGCTCTTCTTATGGATATTTCAAATTATTAAATGCTGCAAACAACCATTTAGAGTGCAGTAAATATCTCAAGCACAACAGTTTTTTGTTCAGTAAGATCCTTCAGTGAAGTGGATGAATACTGTCTGTGTTTACTGGGTTATATTAAGAAATATTTAAAGTATGTAGTTCAGAACAGATATCTTCATGGAATGTGATGGACTTGCAGAAATGGCTAGAAGAGATGCTTGAGCAATTTTTTCATTTTGGTTCTGTTGTTCTTTATTGGTTCAGAAACAATGGAAACTTTATAAAAGCAAGTTTTTAAACTAAGCAAAAAAGTTATTAGCTTGCAAAATATTTAGCTGTATACCTCCTAAGTGCTCAAAAAGGGGTCAGAACAATGTATTCATCTGCTAGCTTACTTTTACTTGTAGACAATTTCTGGTTATCTGTCTTTCTAGGGCTGGTATTTGAATGAAAGACTGATTTGTATCCTTTTCTCTTTGTCTTAATTTTAAAATTCCCGAATTTTCAGATTATTTTATATTAAAACAGGAGATATGAATGTATAACTTTATCCACTCCTTGAAAATATCTGCATGAAAATTAATTAGATTAAAAAGAAGAAGCAAACTATACAATAAAATATATGTCAGAAAATAACTCAGTTTTTAAACAGCCATTTTTAAACCCTATCACACAGAACAATATTTGTCAGTCTTTCTAAAACAACAATAGCAAACCAATTTATAGTTGAAGAGCAAGCATGTATGTTCTTTTCAGGATTTTAAATATGGGGAGACAGATCATTTCCATCTAAACAAAACCATCTTTTGAGGTACATTCATGCATGAGAAATCCCGAATTCTTTATAAAGCAATACATTCCAAGGTTATTGTTTATAATTGAACATATTACATCTTTGTCATGCTAAAACTATATATGAAAAAATGGAATCTGTAAGTATTAAGTTAAAACAAGACAACCAAATACAAACCCAGAACTCATGTATCAGTGTTTCTACTGCCATATTGCGCTTCTAACTTAGTAAAGTTAGTACAGTTGATAGGCAACTCTTGTTTAACACCTTCTGCAGTACCCAATCAGCACAATTCTTGTATTAAATTAATCACAAGATCATAATGTGTACATTAAACCCATTTCAAGTCCATTAATTTGTTAAAGGCCTTTTAATGCTTTGTTTCATTTTTTTTATTACCAGTGACTCTTTGAGTGATATTCTTCAGTGGTGTAAAAACGAAATTGTCCATACAGAAATATCTGAAACTATCTATTGACAATAAGTTCCTGAGCCTGTTAAAGATGTTTTAGTTGAATATATTACTGCTCAGCAATTTTAGATAACCCAAAGTCTTGCTGCAAGACAGTAGACGTTTATTTCAAAGTTTGATTAACAGTAGTAATACCTTTCTTGCCCTCAAACTGCAAAGGAAAGCTTCCTACATTTTTCAAACTAGGATTATCCCAAAATTCTCAGGGAAATTGGCATAAAATTTAAGTTTCCTTCCCAACTTCATGAAGAAATGTCTTGCAGCTTTTAATTCTGAAAAAAAAAATCTGACTAGAGTCAAATCTCTGCCCCTGTCAAGAAGTCAAAGGGTTCAAATAATCATTGTCTAGTTTTATTCACTGAAGTCTTTGATAAAAAATTCCAATTCTATATGAAGTAGAAATCAAAATATAAGCTGCTGATATATCTGAGAACTGGGAAAGTTGAAACCATCAACTTTAAAATTATCTAATTTAGATAAACAAAAGTAGGATAGCCTTCATCTGATAGAAACTTTCTCAGTATCTTATCAACCTGTTTAAAATATTAGCAGATTAATATAGGAATCCCTCTAAGAAGGTATGTCAGTTTAATAGCATTATCCCTCCAATAAACTTGTAGGTATCTTTTATCTGTTAAAGTAAGTATTAATCTGATGTAAACAATTTGAAATATTTATCCCTACAAATGAGAAAGTCATTCTTTGAATAATTATTCCAAAGTCTTCTAAATAATTCAAATAATACTTAAAACTGTATTTTTTTTACAAAATTTCATAATTGCCTTTGATTTTATAGAAAGTATATTAGGCTTATTCAAATTAATTTATCTGATAATTATCAAATTGTACTATAGCCATAAATTCTGGGAAAGAACATCAATAGTTATCAATAATACATAAATACATAAAATATCAGCATGTAAGAATTTGTATTCAACTTCAGCTACTTCGATATTCAAAATATACTCTGCTAATAAAGAAGACAAAGTTTCTAGAGGATAAATACAAGTGGAGATATTAAATGATGAGTTTCCTGAAGAACCTTGATACTTGAAGAAATAATCTTATTTGTTAAAACACTGATTGATGGATTTCAATAGCACATTTTAATCCAATTACTAGAAGAGAAAAAAACATATATAAGTAATCATTGGGTTATATTGGCAATTGGGACTGAGATTGCCATCAGTAAGCAATGCGGTCATAAAGCATGGCATCATGTGATCACATTGCTTAGTGATGACAATCCCAGGAGTTCCTGTTGTCGTCAAAATCCCAGGACCCCATGGGTTGTTGTGCAAGAAGAGCGGGAGTCCCAGATGGGAAGAGAATGAATGGATGCCACCAGGTGATGCTGGGGACTGTGGGTGGGTCATCAAGGAGAGCGGGCAGGTGCTGGGAAGCATGGGCAGATACTGGGAGTGCAGGACGACTGGCAAGGACAACACCAGGAGATGGGTTCTATGAAGTATGAGATCCCTAAGATCCTGCACTGCATAGTGGGACTTTTTGGGAGCAGTGGAAGTCATGGGAGTAACTTGCAAACTTCCCCGCTGCAGGGCTAACTCACTGCTCATTTCAGGAGTTCGATTCTGAGTGGCTCAAGGTTGGCTCAACCTTCCATCCTTCCGAGGTCGGTAAAATGAGGACCTAGATTGTTGGGGGCAATATGCTGACTTTGTAAACTGCTTAGAAAGGGCTGTAAAGCACTGCGAAGCAGTATATATTCTAAGTGCTATTGCTATTTGCTTGTGGGAATCTGGTAGGGAAGGTTGCAAATGGCTTGTTGCAGTGACTATGGCTTATTGCAGTATGGTAATTGTGAGCTGAGCACCCAAGCATCTGGATCATGATTATGTGCGTGCAGGGGGACTGCAATGACTGAACGTTTGCAGACTGTTTGCAAGTTCCCTTTATTCAGTATCATTGAATGATACTGTAAATTTGAACAGTCATTGAAAGAGTGGTCATAACCTAAGGACTACCTGTATCCAAGGCAAATCATAAGAATGTAAACTTCAGAATTTTGAAGATCTTACAACCAGTGAAACAAATATTGCTGATTTACTTGTCTAATATGTCATAGAATCATAGAATCAAAAGAGAGAAGTCATATTATTCACAGCTGATTTTAGATGTTATGAAATTTTGTACTATATTTTTCCCTATAGAGTTGTTCAGTTTCAAGCACGAGAATAACTTTCTCTTCTGCATTTTGATGGTGTCGATGGCCAGGAACATCCGTTTGTCTCAATGAGCAGAGTATCTGGCCATAATTTTGTTCTGAAAAAGACAGAAAAGATATTTTTTATTAAAGCCAAATATTAGTCATTCAGAATACTTTAAATCAGTGAAGTTTGATAGATTGACAAAAGCAACCCATATTCATTCTCGTTATAGGCCATGGATATGATTATAGTGGTGCCTTGGTACTCAACTGCTTTGAAACTCATCAAATTTGGTACTCAGTGCATTTGGACACAAACATTTTGTCCTGGTACTCATCATTTGTTTGGTACTCAACGCACAAGCTATAACTTGTCATTGTTGGTTGTGTTGTGATTCACTATTCCTTATAGGAAAAATTTGTTTGGTACTCATTATTTTGGTACTCATTGCACCTCCCAGAACCAATTAACAATTACCAAAGTACCACTGCATATTAATTAACATATAAATTCAAATGTCTATTCTATCTAAACAAATATTAGACAGTTTGTACCATCATATCTAAATGCATTATGTCATGCCTGCCCAAACTGGTCAACTTCCAGAGCAAGGCCTTTGAGGTATACTATTTGTTTGCAAGTATGATAATTCCCAAGTTGCATCAATAGGTGTAGAGGAAGGGCCCAGCCAGTAGGTGTTTATCCCTTTATTCCAGTCCATATGCACTAACTCCATAATGTAACCCTTATTGATGTTCAATTTAATCTAGTGTGTCTGTCCTAATATTGAATTTCTTTGCGTAATGAAATTTATGACTTGATATTGATTTAACATTAATAACTGGTAGTCAATATGAAATTAATGGTATCCAAATATTATATGAATATTTTATTATAGCAGACTTCAGGTTCTTTAGAGTCCAGATGTGCAAGCAAATATATACAGGTAGTCCTCAACTCATAACTGTTAAAAAAAAAAGGCTTATGACTGTTTCTCACACTTCAAACATTGCAACAATCCTTGTGGCCACATGATCAAAATTTGGGCGTTAGACAACTGTCTTGTATTTATCATGGTAGCAAAGTCCTGGGGTCATGTGATCATCTTTTGTGATCTTCTGTCAAGCAAAGTCAATGGGGAAGCCAGATTCTGTTAACAACTGTGTTATTAACTTAACAACTGCAGTGATTCACTTAACAACTGTGGCAAGAAAGGTCATACAATGGGACAAAACTCACTTAACAATTGTTTTGCTTAGCAACATAAATGTTGGGCTCAATTGTGGTCAGAAGTTGAGAACTAAACACACACACACACACACACACACACACACACACAAGAATTGTGGTGGTGCAGTGGTTAGAATGCAGTATTGCAGGTTATTTCTGCTGGCTGCCAGCAGCTTGAGTCTCATTGGCATAAGGTTTACTTCCTAGGTTGGATAAAATGAGGACCCAGATTGTTGGGAGCAATATGTTGACTCTGTAAACCGCTTAGAGAGAGCTGTAAAGCACTGTGAAGTGGCAATATAAGTCTAAGTGCTATTGCTATATGTACACCAACACACACACACATTACTTCCTTTCTGAATTCTATTTTCTTAAACATGTTAATTATAGGTTTGTTTTTAAATTTGGTTCTTAGCCAGGTCTGGCCTGAAAAACCACTATGGTTTAACAACATGGGAATAATTTGACAACTGAACAATGAGAATCCTGAATTAGAACCTAAGGAGAAAGCAGATTGATGCTTTTCATATCACAGCATCAGTGTTTTACATTTGAAAAAAGAGAACAAGGACAACAAAAATAAAGAATAATTTTGGGATTAGTTTAACTGCAGCAATTTTAAAGCGGCATTTTAGTACTACAATTCTCTGCTTGAATTGCAGGAAACTAAACTTTTAGAAAAAGGGAAAAGATGTTAGCACATCTTTTAAGGGGAAAAATTTCACAATTTAAATTACAGTTAAACAGATAACAAACCACAGTTGTCTGTCCGCTTACTCTGAAAATCTTCATAAAATTACTGTGAGTACTTCCGAGTAAGTGGTTTTGAGTCTAAATCCACCATTGTGAGTCTGTTTACTTATTTATTGTGTTTTAATTTGAAATGGCAATGATTTAGAAGAATGGACACTGATGCCACAGAGTCAAATATGTCCTGCAAAATTGTGTATGCTTTTGGTGCTCATAAAACTTTAAAAAACTGTTAGTCAAAGAGCGGTTAGCCCTTTTAGGGTGCTGAGTTTTAAGCATATGTGTTAGATTTAAAGATCTCAAACTTTATTTTATTTTTTATTTTTTTATTTTTGTCAATTGCTTACAAGATAATAGGTATAAGTAAAAACATAGTTATGAATACATGGATACATATAAGAAAAATAAAAATAAAATAAAAGAAACAATAGGACAGGGACGGTAGGCACGTTGGTGCGCTTATGCACACCCCCTACGGACCTCTTAGGAAAGGAGTGAGGTCAATAGTAGACAGTCTAAGGTTAAAGTTTTTGGGGTTTGGGGAAGAAACCACAGAGTCAGGTAGAGTATTCCAGACATTGACCACTCTGTTGCTGAAGTCATATTTCCTGCAATCAAGATTGGTGCGATTAACCTTGAGTTTGTATCTATTGTTTGCTCTTGTATTGTTATGGTTGAAGCTGAAGTATTCATTGACAGGTAGGACATTGCAATGTATGATTTTATATACTATACTTAGATCAGACTGAAGGCCGTATAGTTCTAGGTTTCTAGGTCTAGAATTTCGAGTCTGGTGGCATAAGGTATTCTGCAACGAGTAGAGGAGTGGAGAACTCTTCTTGTGAAATATTTCTGGACTTTCTTAACTGTGTTAATATCAGATACGTAATGTGGGTTCCAGACTGATGAGCTGTATTCGACTATTGGTCTGGCAAATGTTTTGTATGCTCTAGTTATTAGTGTATTATTACCAGAGAAAAAGCTACGTAAGATTCGGTTAACAACTCTTAATGCCTTTTTGGCTATGTAGTTACAGTGGGCTCTAGCACTTAGGTCATTTGAGATGAGTACTCCAAGGTCCTTGACAGAATTTGGAAACTCTCCATCTATTTCCAGTGGACTAGGCCCAACTAAAGCAATAGGAGAAAACGTTTAGTCATCTGTGCAATTTCTTTCTGAGCTTTTTCTGTCTCTTTGGTGATTTAAAAGTGGGTATCAGGAAGCTGTGAGGTGCTAGAACTGATCTAGAATGTGTTGCTGTGGATGAACCTAAAGATTTAATGTTTGCCAACTGGTCAGATGTTTATTAAAGGAAGCATTAAGTGAAAGACATTCAGATTCCAATACAGATATAATTTTGCAGTATAAGAGAGACAGAAACAGACTCTAAAGATCTTCATCAATCTATAGTTCCATTTTGCCTGTTTGATATGGGTGTAATTAAATGCCACATGCTTTCTCCGTTTTGTTTTCCCAAATTCTAGAAATACAGGGTATTTTGCTATACAGTATCAGTTACAGAACCTCAGTAAAACTCAGGAGGTTTAGTGGTTGGATTGTAATCAAGTAAACATGTCAAGTCATTGGTCTTCCCCAGCTTCACCTGTTTTTGATAGGGTTTTTCTAACCCTTATTTTCATTTACAGTATTCTTCCTTAATTGAAGATGCCAGAGTTCAAATCATAAGATCATGATACATCTAGAAATAATTTGATTTTGAATATGCAGTCCCTTGACACAGCGCCACCCTAGCCAGCTAGAAAGTGGAATGCCGAGCAGAGGAGAAACCAAGATCTAAAAGCCCTCTTTTAGGGCTGTTTGTGACCAGAAAATCCAGCTATGCAATCTGCATATGAGATGCATATTGAGATAGTGGGAAAAGATTTAAGCATAATTTCACAAATCGGATTAATATTGCTATGTTTTACCTGGAGCCTAAACTCTTTTGGAACTATCATGTTTGTCCCTCGTGTTGTCTCAAACAGCCACTTTGAGAATGGTCCTCTACCTTCGAAGTATAGCCAGAATAAACCTGTTTAATATGCCAATGACCTGCTCTTAGGATTGAAATGTTTGTTTTCCCAAAACATTGTTATTTATTTAAGGTTTCCACCCTGCATAACAGAGGGCTCTTCATGTGCTGATTGTTCATAATATACATTTTTGTCTATGAAGTATGTCTTTACCCTAAAATCTTCTTTCAATAGTGCTTTTCAAAATCTGATTGCAATTGACTCTTTAAACTTATATACCTTCTTTTCTGCATAACTTTTTTTCTAGCTTTGGAAAAATCTTTTGTGTTCACCTTTTCACAAAAAAAGCCAGGAAAAAAAGCACTTAATTGAACCCAGTCTAATTTTACCCATACCACTGTTCAGTACTGGGAATATCATATGTCTGTGGTTGTACTTTCCCAAACCCCAAGTTAATTAGTGCTTAGTTCTGGTCACGTTTCCTTTAGTTCCTGACCTGTTATCAGAACTATCCTGTCTTGATTTCCCCTTCGGTTGCTCAAGCATGCTGTTTTCTTCCTCTTCTTGATTCTCCATCTGCCTTTTCGTGGTCTCTAAGCTGTTAGGCCGCAAAGCATGTCAAATCTGTAAGGTGCCTTCTAAACTCAAAATAATATGAACGCTCGTTATAGTTTTCTGTACCACCTCCAGGAGCATCATGACCTTGGAATCCTGTTGCTGCAGATGGGGGCCTCCTTAGTTGAATGGGTAGCACTAAAAGACAGTTTTAAATCATTATACCGACATCTGTGCTATGCGCAGATTCTTCTGCATTAGGTACTGTCGTAATGAAATGTCTGAAATCTAGAATTATGTAGCAATTGTCATGTTTAAGATGAAACAAGAACTTTCCAATCATGGAAGTAAACCTCAGGGATTTCCATAGAAAACATCTGGATTCAGAAAAATGATGGAATTGTGTCTCATAGATAACAGCTATTAAAATGGAATGACTGTCAAAGTAAACAATTCATCTCTAACCTCAAAAAATCAAACTTTGTGCCTGAATTATTAAGTACTGAGAGGCTTCTCAAAGTACGTTTCACACATAAGCAAGCTTTTTTTCAGGTTAGTTTTGTGATAAGACCAGTCTTTATAGTAGTTGCTTATTAAGGCTACTTCAGGAGAGTCAGCAGAACAAGATACTTGTGAATCTTTACTGTACTTTAGTTTATCTTCTACAGAAGGAACAGGACACCTTTCATCTATAAAAGCAGTATTCTTTCAGAAGACGTTTATATGGATGAGGTTATGTTGGTTGTGGCAAGAGTATCTCTTCCTCTCTTTGGGACCTCATACCCTTTTTCATTAGTAGCATTAGCTACTATAAAGCGAATTCTGGACCTTGGAGCTTTTATAATACTGATTAGGTTCAAAAGATGAACAGACTTATTCCCAGTTCAGCTGCTGGGTTATCTTCCTGGTGGGTATGGAAATAATTCTCAGCTATCTTCAAAGTGCTTTTGAGGGATAGAGATGTGGAATCAAGATGGATGGTTTCTATGTAAATCTCTGAGGGAAAGATGGAACGTTCTTGACCAAATCTGAACTATGTATGGATGCATTTAGAATTGATTAATTGGTGAATAGATTAACAGAGAAATATTACTTGCACCAAATAGCTGATGAAGGATATTCTGATCCTGCTAACGGACAGGTGAGGAGTGGGGACAGGTTTTCATTTGTTGACAGAAAACTTGCATCATCAAAGCTTCTGGAACTAGATTACAGGACTTTTAGGTTAGGTACGTATTACACCGTTAAGGATTTTCAGTGCTGCCGGCAAAACAATATTTAAGCTAGTTCCTAGGAATATCAACTAGCTTACCAACAAATTAACTGTGTCTGGCTTTCTCTTGATTGGCTGAGATTTCTTTAATCAGGCAATGGGTCCTGGCTGAAAAGCATTGTTATACGGATGTGACAGAAAGTCATGAAAGTAATCACATTTTGATGCAGTTTCCTGATGGAATTAGTGGTAAAGGTTAATTTTGTGAAGTGACTTAATGAGAAGTCTAGAAGCCTTCAGAAGTTTAAATCACAAGAAGAATTATTTTTCTGCCTATGTTGTAATGCAAATAAGGCATTTACATTAGGGAATGTAAATTGCTGAAGAGCATTGCTGTATCTCACTGAAAAAGCTTTGCATTTCTTAGACATACTGTTTATTAAAATTAAATACTTCTGTGCTAACTCTAATATAAATATTAAATTAGCTGGAGTTTAAAAAAAAATCAGTTAGAAAATGGAGCCGTCCTTGTTTTCTACTCTACTCTATTCTACTCATTTGATCCTTTTTAAAAAGTCTATTCATCAATCTGGCGCCTTTTAGATATGTTAGGACTATAATTCCCAACCAGATGGTCAGTGAATATGCTGGTATAGATTCCTGTACTCTGAGTGCATCTGGGAGGTTTCAACTTGGGGTTGTTTGTTGATAATATACAGGAAAACTAGTGAGTGATGATGACCATTTTAAATTCAATTTCATAGTAGCCTCTGCTTTGCTGTTGTGCCTGAACCCTTTGTTTTGCTGTCACAAATTCCCATCCATTTAGTTGAGTTTAAAACGATGAGGAGATATGTTCGGTTATGTCAAAATTATTACACACAAATCACTGCCAGACACTGTTAAATAATTACTAATATTTGTATCATTATTAAATGTTATTGCCTTGAAATGGCTGATGCAGCCTTCCCCTTGAGATATATTGTACTTCAGCCAATGGAGTTGAAGTCCATCTCATTTAAAGAGTGTGTAAGTAAGTGTAAAATATGTGTTTCTGTATTAAAATTGAGAGCCGCTTTGAACATGGTTCATAGAAAGTACCAGACAAATGATGACAATTGTTCAATCAGATTTGAAGCTGTTATAATGCTTCAGTGCACTTCCATGAACTGTAGCTGAAGGTTAAGTCAAATTTTACTGAGTATTCTAATATTCTCTATGCCATACCATGCATTAAAAAACCAATTATAATGCCAGAGCCAAGGTACTCCAAATCTATAAGCAATTTATTAATTCTGGTTCACTCAAGCTTCCACTCATAATAATTTTTTCCTTCTTCTAAGTTGTTGAGACCAATGGTAATTGGTAGTGGTAATCTTCATTATTTGGGGTAAATTGTCTCTGTGGATATTTTTTTTTAAAAAAGTACTGAAGTCAAATAAAAAAAATCCTAACTGGTTCCTATTCTTTTATATGAAGATCTTCCCATGCAATACCCACAGTCAGCTTTTGTATTATGCGTGAGGGTAATGATCAAGCCAGGTAAAAATAAAACAGTTCTTAACTCAAGTTCATCAAGGTGTCTTCATGAGTGGACTTAGTTTCATTTTAATCCAAAGTAATGATCATAATCCAACATTAGTATTTTATCTAATGGTAGCACTCACATCAGTTGGAGTATTAAGCTCCCACAGAATCCTCTTTACCTACTGCAGCCCTTCATCTCTTATTGCCTTCTATTTGCGGTGGTATTACTAGCCTCCAAGGTGGTTTCTCTGCAGTGGGTATCTTCAAAGAATCGATGGAACTAGCAACGAGTTCTCCGTATAAGATGAAGTATTTCCCACTAAGACAGGAGACGAAAATTAAGGCCAATGCAGCACCATAATCTATTTTTTGTCCTTCCCCTGAAAAATTGATAGAATAATGTTCGACCATTTTAACACATAAAATTTTAAAAAGGCAGAGTATAAGACTAACAATAATTTTAGCACCATATTTACAATAGAGAACTTATCTCCAAAGTAGGAAGAATTGGTAAAACCCAGCTCTTTTTACACATGCAGGTAGTCCTTGATTTACAACAGTACATTTAGTGACCATTCAAAGTTACAACGGCACCGAAAAAAGTGACGTATGACTGTTTTTCACACTTACAACCATTGAAGCATCCACATTGTGATGTGATGTACATTTGGATGCTTGATAGTATACTCACCTCACAGTGTCCCAGGGTCAAGTGATCCCCTTTTGTGACTTTCTGACAAGCAAAGTCAATGAGGAAACTAAATTCACTTAACAACCGTGTTACTAATTTAAGAACTGCAGTGATTCACTTAACAAATGTGGCAAAATAGTCACAAAATGGGGCAAAACTCACTTAACAAATTTCTCACTTAACAACGTAAATTTTGGACTCAATTGTGGTTGCAGGTTGAGGACTACCTGGATTACATTGCAATGTATAGAATTAACTACGGATGTCATAGATCTGGAGGTTATAAGCCTTCAGCATATGAAGAAAAACTTAGATCAAACAGCTGTGCTTTGAATGAATAAGCTGATACTGTGCACCAATCATGTAGTTTAGGGCACTAAGTCTTGAGCAAGCTCGTGTGAATTTGCAACAGTAAGTAAATAGCAAGAAGAGCCCTTGATGAGGCATTTAGGGCACATAATCCAACCACTTCAACAAACCTGAACAAGCCTTGGGAAATACCATTGGAGAACATTGTGTTTACTATCTTCAATGTCATGATAAAAGAAATATCAGGGATCAACACTTTTATTAAGTAAATAGTAATGAGACTAGGGGAGATTTACATGTAGTTTTGATAGGTTTTTAACGGGTTTATTTTATTTTTTAATTCTGAAAATGCCTCAGTTTATTGGAATGGGAGCTATAATGAATTTAAATAAAAAACTAGATCGTAAGTCATGCTAAATAGTTCTTAAGTAGTGCTATTTTACTCCATCTTTCCTTGAACTTCCAGAGTATTCAGCCTATAACGGACAGTGATCTATTTTTTATTCTTAAATAGTTTCTGCAGCTGAAATGGAAGTTTTAATGGAAGAATAAGTCTTTGTGCTCATATTTTATGACTAGCAATAGCTGCTATATAGTAATAGGAAAACAGAGCAAAACATTATCTGTTTAGTGAGGTTTCATTTAACAAGTGATTGTGAAAAGGAATAATTATCATCTTTTCATCTAGAAGTGTATTTATTTTTTCAATTTACTTCTATGACAGATTGAATGCCAAAATTTTGCCCTTTAGCATTTAAAATGGAGTAGAATAAATAAATAATTAATTTTATGGAATTAAGTAGATGCTTCTATTGTAATAAATCAGTCTATGGAAATAGAATTAAGAATTAGAATTAAGGCAATGTTGTATGATGTTACGCAATCCCAAAACCTTATTAATGGCAAAAGAAAATGGGGATATAAAAGATATACAAAAAAAAGCTACCATGTGAAAGTAAAAACCACAGTATACGTGCAGAATGTCCCAAACTACCTCCTAATACATTACTAGTAATTATATCGATTCAATTTAAATTTTTATTTATGCATATTTTGAAATTAAAATTAAAAATAAGATTTTTTCCTAAATGCTGTAAATTTTATGTTTTGTGTTTTTCTAAACAAACCTCTGATACATAAATGACTGCAATTAAAATGCTTTCTATCATTGTAAAGTAATAATACCATTGTATACCTTAGGTCTTTATACTAATAAAAACATGATATCAAGTTTTATAAAAAACAAATCCAGAATGCCGTATAATCATAGTGAGCTTAGTTTATATTAGCTTATGTAAACAATGATTTTTTTTTCCCAGGAAATAACACTTTTCCAAATTGAAAGAACCAAACAGTGAAGTTTCTGAAACTACAAAATGTGCTTTGAAATATTTTTGCTATTTTTGCAAAGTGCACATTGTTATTTGTTTCAGTGTAGTATTGAATGCATGACTATGATTATTGTTTTTTATTTGTTATTATATTTATATCCCACCTTTATTATTTTTATAAGCAATTTAAGATGGCAAACATACCTAACACTCTTCCTTCCTCCTCCCCATAACCACCACGATCACCCTGTGAAGTGAGTGAAAGGGAATGATTTGCCCAATATCACCCACCTGGCTTTTATTCCTAAGGTAGGACTTGAACTCATGGCTCTTGCTTACTAGCCTAGTGCCTTCACCACTAGACCACACTATGCAGTACTATATTTCTTGTACGGACTAAATGATGGTACCAACCGTGGTAGAGATATTTCAGAATTTATTTAATGTCATTATCAATTACAGTCTTTTCTCTTCCTCTTTTTTAAAAAATATATCCAATGCTTGTTTTGGACGATTTATAGTATCCAGTTCAGTATTTGAATTTTTTTTATCAAGGTTAGGCAGCTTCTGCACCCCCCTCTGTTTGTTTTATTTCCTGTACTTTATGAAGTTCTGACTAATTTTAACAATATTCAGATCAGTATTGGTGAAGGTTGAAAAGTCCCCTCCCCTACACTGTGCAACTTCTGTGGAGAAAAGAACATTCCCATCATACTTTCCTCCCCCCCTCAAATGGTAATAATGGTCCAGACTGAGCAGAGTATGTTTTACGTCTTCAGCTTTCCCTCCTTCCATTTCATTGTGCTTGTGGCCTTTCAGAAGACGGGCCTGAAAGGGCCGCGGTGAAAAGAATGGATACCCAAGCTCAGCTGCCTTTGCTTCAGCTTTATGCACTCAAGGCGGTAAGCATTACTCAGTGTGATTCCACACACATTGTGTCATTCATATAATTGCACCCTGGGCTGTTGAAGAGAGCTACAATTTCAGAAGGGGCACCACGGTTTTAGAACGGAGGAAACGGCTGCTGGTTTCAATTAACAGGGTTTAGCTTCTGTTTTGCATAAAGCTGTGATCCTGTTGCTTGTTTGGGAATCAAGATCCACGAGATGCGATGGGGCGTTCATCTGAGGGAACAGGCATTTAAGATCACTCTGCAAAATTAATTAAGATGCCTAAACCTCTATTTTGGATTAGATGATGTTAAACACTTGCTAATCTAGAAGAGCTTTTCCTAATCTGGTGCCTTCTAAATGTGTTCTAGGAATGATGGGAGATGAAGTCTTACACCTGGAAAGTATTCTGGTTCTCAAAGCAGTATGAAGGTGGTATTTGTCTGATCCCTGCCTGACTTGATAATAATGTGGCACAGGATAAAATTAGTACATTTCACTTCTCAGATGAAACTTAATGTGGGGTCAGTGAACTGAGTGAGGTTTTTACCAGATCAGTGCATCGTATCAACATGTTGATATTGTTATTACAGTATTTAGTTCAATTGTCAGCACTGAAGTTGCCAGCGTGTTTCCAGATGTGCAATTCCTTTGCTTTGTTCAAAGAATATTCAGCAGTTGTCCAGATGTATTTGCCTTCCATTTATAATAATCCTGACTCTGTGCGGATTTGAACCCTTCCCCCACATGGAAACCTTCTGTGCTATGGGGTGTGTTTGTTTGATATACAGTCATCTACTTCACAATATTATAACTCTAGGTGATGGACAAGGCTTCCAAGAAAAGCAAAGAGAGAGAGAGAGAGAGAGAGAGGGAGGGAGGGAGGGAGGGAGAGAGAATAGTATAAATAATCCATAGCAAGAAAATAAAGGTGTAAAAATATTCCACTTCTAATTGTAGGACAAATCAGCCAACAGAGCTTACAGCCCAATATTTGTAAGCATCAACCAGATCTTTAATGCTTTACAAAAGGCTAATGGCATCAGGGCCAGCCGCCATCCCGATATCTGGGACAATGCTAACATCTAGAACAGTGGTCTCCAACTTTGGTAACTTTAAGCCTGGCGGACTTCAACTCCCAAAATTCCCTAGCCACCTAGATCCCACCAGATAACACTCCTTAATAGATGGGACCTGGAGTATGCACCTTGTTGATCAGAGATAGACAGTCCCACAAGTCATAGCTACAAATTTAGATAATCATCAGGGTGAATTTTGCCCTGCCCTGTCTGTTGTGATTTTAAACCCGTGTTGTAGTGAATAAAAATAGCCTTATCCCATTTTTAACTACCAAGTAGGATTCAGCACTCTTAATTACAATTGGTACTGATTTTAATATTCTGCGTTAACGGATGCTGGAATGCTTGTTTTATTTTAGGTTATTAAATTATGAATATGTCTTAGATATCAGTTTTGTTTCATTGTACACCACCGAACAAATAACAAATGATAATCAAAAAAAAAAAATCATCTTGTGCCTCTTATTATAATGGCAGTGTTAAGGACTTTCAAATGTCAGATCTTGTCTTCACTGTGTCCTGCTGCCATATCATTTTAAAACAATTTTGGAAAGAATGTTTCTTTAAAAAAAACCCCATAAGAAATGTAAGTGAGCATCAGATTCCTTTTAACCTATTCCAAGAGTTCCAAGTTCTCTGCTTTAAATATCACAGCTGTCACTCATCTCTGATATGCGGCGTAAGAGCTTATACCAAGGAAACCTTGTGATCAGAAAGAGCTGTTAGTGCTCTGCTTTTAGCAGTGTATGCCTTTTCTTAGATGCATAGTGAAACTTTACTTTGACAGATCAATTAAGGGAAAGGATTTCCCTTATTCACAAACATCTCTCAAGTGCAAAAATGTGTCATTGCAGCCATTTGCATGAATCGTATCATTACTCAAAATGATGCAAGTGACATCATTTATGTCATTACACATATTAGGCAAAATTGCCAAGGAAATTGGGTCCATTGTATGCACAGTCCATTTTATCAAAATCCACTAAGTTGTAGTTTTTCTAAAGGATTCCAAGGACTCACTTAACCATAAAAGCAAGTTCGAGTGCTTAATTATATCAACTTTATTCTTACAGAGTCACACTTATTTTGGTTCTTGTTGTATATGCAAGAGAACATTTTGGATAAGGAATATGGGAAGAAAAAAAGAACATCCATGAAAGAGAGACTGAGAGTGCTGTGGCGTTTGAGAACTGAACTGCAACTTTCCTAGTATATGAGAAGAAATAAGGGATTCATTTTTCTTCTAAATAAGAAAATAAGAAGTCCCTTATTTTTCTTCTGAAATCCTTAGATACACAACATGCTATTTCCTCGACTTACAACAATTCATTTAGTGACAGTTCGAATAACACTAAAAAAAGTGAGGTATGGCCGTTTTTCACACTTAGTCATTTCACAGTACAACCATTGCAGCACCCCATAGTCATGGGCTCAAAATGCGGCCGCTTGGCAATTGACTCATAATTATGATGGTTGCAATCAGGGGTGGGATCCGACAGGGTTAACTACCAGTTTGGTGATTTACGATGTGCTTCCTTGCACGCTGTGTACGCGTGTAAATCTTCGTCAGCTTGCTGCCTGGACAGCTGAGCAGTACTGCGTGCAGGGAAGCAGCATTTGAAAAAGCACTTTTTTCCTTGCTTTTTCAACCGCAGCTGTGCCTCGCACGGCAGCTGAGGCTGAAAAAGCAGGAAATAAAGGTCAGGTAAGAGCCCGGGCAGGCGGGCGGGCCAAAACAGCAGCAGACATAGAACTGGTTCTATGTCTGCTGCTCTTCAGAGCTCTACAGAGCCGGACAGAACCGGTAGAATCCCACCCCTGGTTGCAGTGTCCTGAGATCATGTGATCACCTTTCGCAACCTTCTGACAAACCAGGCCAATGGGGAAGCCAGATTCATTTAACAACTGTGTTACTAATTTAACACCTGCAGTGATTCACTTAACAACTGTGGCCAGAAAGTTCGTAAAATGGGACAAAACTCTCTTTAACAAATGTCTCAGTTAACAACAGAAATGTTGGGCTCAGTTTTGGTCGTAGGTCAAGGACTACCTATATTTCTTTAGTAGTCAATCACCTTCTCCTTGTACTATTAGACCAAAGATATAAAATGTGGCAATACCATAAATTAATTATGTATAAAAATAGAAAAGTAGAAGTGTTTGGATTGCATTTTAAGGAAAATTCACCTAATCCAGAGTTCTCAAATATCAATAAACCCAGAATCAAGAAAGAAAACTTCCTGTATCTGAAATCTGTAATTAAGTTTGTTTATTGTACTGTATTAATGTAAAATAGGTAGATTAGGAGGAGGATGTATATACCAAAATGTGCTAAAGACCATTTATGAAAATTCATATATTACAATTAAAAACACATAAAGATCGATGAAACTTTTAATGCTAACTTTTAAATATAGTCAACTGATCAGAAAACAGGATGAAACTAAGCTTGGAAAAATAAAAAATGGGGCAAAATAGAATTTCACAGTTTCACCCATCTCTAAACAACTTGTCTCCAGACGTGTTGAATGCTCCAACACCGGAAGTTTTTAATAAGAGATTGGACAACCGTTTGTCTGAAGTGGTGTAGGGTTTCCTGCCTAAGCAGGGGGTTGGACTAGAAGACCTCCAAGGTCCCTTCCAACTCTGTTATTCTATTCTATTCTAAATTTTTAGTAGGATAGCCACTTTATCTTTTTGAGTAGATTCATTATTTGCAATTCTTTAGCATGCTTGAAATGTAATAGGTTTTAGCAAAATTTCATTACTTTTATTTCTGTTTCTTTTGGCACTTCATTTCATTTTATGCCAATTATATAAGGACTGTGTCAAGAAATAAAATTAATTACCTGTAATTCTTGTTCTCTGAAGACAGAAGCCTGAGCGTAAGAGTCAAGGTCTATTGTGCAAAGGTAGAGATGTGTTGTGACATTGAACTTGTATGTCTCCAGAGGTTTCTTCTTTCTAATCATTTTGGTCAAATCCTACCCATTTTTCTTAAAAAAAATCATTGTTGCATTACGACTCATAATCATGGACGTCATGAAGGTGATATAAAAACACCACTAATGTCTTCTCTAAGCTCACTTTATGTGGCCAGCCACAGTGAAATGTTATATAGCAAAAAGTCAACAAAAACAGCTTCTCCTTTTGGTACTTGTTTTGAAGATGAGATGAAGACAGAGAAGAAGGAAGAAAATAAAATAAGAACTGATGGCACAAACAGACATGTGTGACATAGTGGAAAAAGCAGATTAAAATATGGTTCCTATCATCCATTCCAGGCAGATGGAGCCTATAGAAATAGTGCCTTTAAAAAAAAAATTCTTCAGGGAAATTAATTAGGAGATGTCCTGATTAAATAATTGAGATGCTAGTACGCTCAGTGATTTTACTCCCTAAAAGCAAAGGATTCTTACTTAAGTCCAGCAGCTGTGATTTCTATGCTAAGTTGTGTTCTTAAAAAATGAATTAAGTCCATACAGAGGTAAGTTCAGAGACGATAGAACCTAAATGTTCTTCTCTATGTAACTCTTAAAGCACTTAAAAGGGGGGGGGGGGGTTGCTACTCTTGGCTGAGACTGGTCAGAAGCTTTTTTCCAGATCTTTTTTCTGTTGATGATAGTATATGGCTTTTGTTTTCTCTTGTTTTACTTATTTATTTATTTATAAAATGTATATAGCTGCCTACTCGTTCACAGCGACTCTAGGCTGCTTACAAACAATAAAAACACAGTCTAGAAACAAACATTAAAAAATAAAAACAATAAAAACAATAACTTCCCACCACCCTTCTCTGATGACAACACAGGGTCAAATAAGCCATTTGATGGGCTGCACCCCTCTCTGGGTTCCCCAGGGCCATTGACAAAACCAAGTCTTTAGGGCCTTATGAAAGAATGTCAAAGTGGAAGCCAGTCTAATTTCTGAAGACATGATATTTCAAAGTGAGGGAGCCACCATGGAGAAGGCCCTTTTTCTGGATCCTGCCAGATGTACCTCCTTAGGGGATGGGACCTGTAATATTCCTTGTCTCCCCGCTCTAGTAGGTCAGGTGGATGTGACCAGTAACTAGGAGAGGTGGTCCCTCCTACTTACGCTATAGTACAGCTTTTCTTGTTTCTCAATATTTTCTGTTTTTAAATACTCACAGATACTGTTCTTGGCTTTTATTTTTTGTTGTTAACCTGAAGTGGGACAAAGAGTTACAGGGGACTCTTAACAGCAAAATAAAAGAGAATGAAAAGCAACAGTTCCTGAAATTTATACTAATAGGAATAATACAAAGGCACATAGAAAATGAGCATTCTGCTTTATTTTGTTGTTCTTCCCAATGCATCTAGATGAAAATGTGAAAAAAAAAAGAACTAAATTAATTCTGGAAATGAAAATTGACTCAACTCATAATGTCTACCAATTTTCCAAAGCAGAGAATGAGTTTGTGATCACATTGCGTATCTAAAATTCTTTTCCATCCCAAGTCATTATTCATATTGTAACTAAAACTGTATTGTTCACTATAGTAACAGTTGAACAGAGTTTTTTCTCCTAAACAAAAGTAGAAATCTTTAAAAAGACATTTCTGTTGTGCAACAGATTTTGCTTCCTGTTATGTTAAATACGATTTGGTAGTACTATACAGTGAATTCGAATAGCAACCACTGTAGTTAACCCTGATATTAATCAGGCAATAGAAAACCTCTAGCTTGATTCGAAGAAAAATATCTGCTGCACGTGAAGATTCAACCTCCACTTAATATTGGCTCTAACTTAAATGTATCAAGGGTCTCTATGGCATCTAAGACCTGGGCACTTTTAGACCATATTATTTCAATTAGATACTGTATTTGATATCTAAGTGACCATTGGAGAAGCCTTGCTTTTTATATTAAACCATCAGGTTAAAAAAAAGCTGTTGCTTTTAGTGATTGGAGAAGTCATGCCTTTTTATATTAGCCATGCCTTTTATATAAAACCTGTTACATTAAACCATCAAAACCTTTTATACTAAACCATCAGATAAGAAATAGTTGTTATTTTTAGAGATTGTATCCTCTTCACTTTTTGTATCCCATTAATTGCCTGTAGCATGAAGTCTATTATTTTCATATGGGGCTGTCCATAGTTGAATGGCATGTGAATCCATAAGATCAACATCTGCAAATGTCTTGCCCTCAGTAGAATGCAGATTTAACCAAAGAAACGTTCTAAGCCATAGAAATCCCATCCTTAATCTGTTGTGGGAGGGGGAGAATTATGGGATAAAGAATCAAGGGCAAATAGTGACATATTTTAAAACATAACTTTTTTTCGCTAAAGAAGCACTTGTATTGCCTGAAAAACTACCACTGGTCTTTGTTTTTTATTTATTGAAATAATACTATAACAACTATAAATTTTATTTTAAAATATGGATTTAAGTAATAATGATTTAAAGTTTTAAATTTAAAACTTTAAAGTTTAAATTATATAGGAAGGAAACTATGTTTGTTAAGGATATTTCAGTTTGACAGTTCTAATCCCCCCAAAAAAATTGTCAGACGATATGGGACCAGTGCTTTCCAGTCAACGCCCAGCAATAGAAATCTGAAACATGATAGACGTGTGAACAGATCCTGTGCTGTGAAATTCACTTCCCATAAAATAAAGCAATACATTCTCTTAATAAATGTATCTTAAATAAAGGTACACGGACAAAGCAATGCTGTGTACTTATCAGCTTGTTACACAATATGCAGTTGTCATTTTGAAAAGGATTACAACATGTGTGTTTTTATGAAATACATTATTTACTTCTTTGAGCCAAAATATTTCAATGCCTTGAAATATTTATATAGTAATTAGTAGAGAGAAAAACACAGGTTTTGCTCATCATGTTAAAAGAGGCACACAATTCATCCTTTTCGGTTCAGCTGGATATTCCTGCCTGTTAAAAACCCTGCTCATCACAAAGCAGCCTGGGAAGGGCGTTGGTACTTACCTGACATGCCCATTCTCTTTGAGCTGTGAAGAGCATCCAGTAGTGGGAGGTGCTTCAGTCTCCGCATGTCTAGGCTGGGCTTAATTTGTGGAATGCTCCTCCTCCTCCACGATACTCCTTCCCAGCATTCCCCAGTTTTGGCGAAGACGAGATACTTAACCACCCTCGTCCTCAATGCCCTAACAACTCGTTGGCCGAAACAGGACCCCACCAGACGGAAAAAGAGGGGTGGGGCTGGATGCTCTTCACAGCTCAAAGAGAACGGGCGTCAGGTAAGTACCAACGCCCTTTCTCCCATGAGCTGTTCAGAGCATCCAGTAGTGGGACATACCAAAGCTTGGCTTGTCCTACGGGAGGGACTCCGTCTGGCTGGAATCTCCTCCTGGTCCCTGTGGACCCGTTGCAGAACTCTTCTGCCAAAGGAAGAGATGCAGCAGATGCAAACACATCTATTTTATAATGTCTAATGAATGGCGATGGAGAGGCCCAGGTTGTGGCTCGACAAATTTCAGTTATTGGTGCCTGTGTGGCCCACGTTGCCGATGTTGCAGCACTCCTTGTTGAATGAGCTGTTATGCCCCTGGGCACCTGCAGGGATTGAGTCTGATACGTTTTCGCTATTGCGGCCCGTAGCCAATGGCCTATTGTAGAAAGTGAGACCTTGCATCCCTGTGTGTTGGGCTGAAAGGACACAAATAAGGCCTCCGTTTTTCTGAAAGCCGCTGTGCAGTTGATATATATTTGCAATGCTCGCCTCACGTCAAGCCTATGCCATTGTATTTCCATCCCTTGGGATGGTCTGGGGCAAAAATTAGGAAGTATGAGCTCTTGTGCCCTATGAAAGGCCGAGTTAACTTTGGGTATAAATGTAGGATCAAGACGAAGGACCACCCGGTCAGCATGGAAAACACAAAGATCTTGTCTGACAGACAAGACTGCAAACTCCGAAATACGACGAGCAGAAGTGATCGCTACAAGGAAGACTACTTTATATGTCAGAAATTATAGACTTGACGATTTCATGGGTTCAAAAGGGCCCTTGGTGAGTGCGACAAGGACCTTGTTAAGGTCCCAGGTGGGATAATGGTGTATTGCTGGAGGGCGTAAATTTGTGGCTCCTCGAAGGAAAGTCCATATGCGTGGATGATGGGAAAGAGAAAATAGACCTTCACAAGTGAGAACTGACGCCAAGGCCGCCACCTGTCTTTTCAACGTATTAGGTGATAATCCCTTGTCAAGTCCCTCTTGCAAGAACTCTAGAATTTGAGCCACAATTCGAGACATTTGCAGAAACTGGACCATGTGGCATTGTAAATGCGAGTTGTTGAGGGGCATCTGGTGGCTTGGATGGTGGCGATAACTGTTGGAAAACTTTTCGCTCTTCAGACAACTCCGCTCAACCTCCAGATGGTCAGGTGCAACCATTGAGGGTCCGGATGTTGAAGGGGCCCCTGAGTTAACAAAACCCTGGCTGGCGGAATTCTCCATGGTGCTGACATGGAGAGACTGCGGAGGTCTGCAAACCACGTCTGGGCCAGTAAGGAGCTACTAGAAGTAGTTCCGCCCTCCCGTCTAGCAATTTCTGGATGACCTTGGGAACCAGTGGAAGGGGCGGAAATGCATAAAGAAGTCCCAGGGGCCAACAACAGTGGAGCGAGTTGAAGTTCTCCGCTCCTTGTGAGGGGTACCTGGAAAAAAATCTTGGGAGCTGAGTATTGAGGGGGGAAGCGAACAGGTCCACCACTGGCTGTCCAAATGTCCTGACCGCTTCTTGAAACAGGGAGGGATGGAGGCGCCACTCCGATTGATCAATGGTGGGCCTGCTCAGCCAGTCTGCCTGTGTATTCAACAGACCCGAAATATGCTCTGCTGTGATGGAAAGTAGGTTGGTCTCCACCCAACAACACAAGCGCTCCGCTTCTCGCGTGAGATATTTTGACTCTGTGCCCCCCTGTTTGTTTATGTGAGCTTTGGCTGTTACGTTGTTGGTCAGTATTAGTATGTGCTGATTGCGTACCTGTGGAAGAAAGCTGCGGAGAGCCAGGTGTACTGCTCGAAGCTCCAGCCAGTTTATGCTGCATGACTGTTCTATGGCGGACCAGCAGCCTTGGGTTGTGAGCGATTGAACGTGAGCTCCCCATCCAAACAAGCTGGCATCGGTGGTGATGGTAAATCTGTGTGGCTCCTTGAAGAGGCAGCCTCTGTTGATGACTGGTCTGGTCCACCAGAGGAGAGATATGAGGACTTTTGGTGGTACCCTGACCTTGTGTTTGGAGTTACTTCGGCCGGAGCGGAAGCAGGAACCACTGGAGAGATCTAGTGTAGAGCCGGGCCCAAGGGATGATAGAGATACATGAAATCATCTTGCCTAACAATTTTGATAGTTCAGCTAGGGACACCCTCTTTGATAGTTCAGCTAGGGACACCTGACCTCTTTAACTAATTGCTGAATGCTGTTTAGTCTATCTGGTGACAGGTAAACCTTACCTTCCACCATATCTATGATTGCCCCCAGGTGGGTTAACCGAGTCGATGGTGTTAAATGACTCTTTTTCCAATTTATTGAGAACCCGTGTTGTTGTAGGGATTGTAATGTGTTCTGAGTGTCTTTGACTGCTTGGTGGGCGGAAGATAATAAGATCAAGATGTCATGAAGATAACTTTGGAGTCGTACAGGGATGTCTCGGAGATGAGAAGCTAGCGCTGCGAGAACCTTTTTGAAGGGCTTAGGGGCAGAAGCTAATCCAAAAGGAAGGGCCACATATTCAAAATGGTGGTTATTATAACAGAATCTCAGAAATTTATAGTGGGAAGGCTGAATAGCAATATGCAGGTATGCCTCCGTCAAGTCTATGGATGTGAGGACGTCACCCTTTCTGATGCCAAGTAAAATAGATTGCAGGGTGTGCATTTTAAACTTGCGATATACTAAGAAACGGTTGAGACGTTTCAGGTCTAATATCGCTCTCCACCCCACCCCCCCGAACTTTTGGGCACAACAAAAAGATGTGAATAGAAACCTCACCCTCGTTGATTGGTAGCTACTGGCTGGCTGGCTCGTATATCCAGTAGGTGTTGGATAGCCGATTCCATGAGATTAGGTTTAACCGGGTCTCTGGAGAGAGGGCATGACATGAAAAAATCTGGGGGAGTGGATTGAAACTCCAGCACAAGGCCAAATCTGATCGTGTCTCTGACCCAGGAATCAGAGGTTGAGGAGTCCCATTGGTCAGCGAATAATTTAAGGTGTCCGCCAATGCGGGTCGGGTCCAGGGAGTTGTCTTGGACACCGAAAAGGCCTGTTTCCTGCTCTCCGAAAAGATCTTTTGGATTGACCACCCCTTCTGCTCCTATCCCCAAAGTCGGACCTGTCTGGCTGCTGCCCTGGTCTGAACAATGGGGGTCTCTGGTATCTGGGTGAAAAGGATCCCTGGTAAAAGGGTCGAAAGGATCCCCTCTGAAAGGACTGAGGGTTTCTAGGATCTGACTTCCGAAAAAGGGAAGGAAGAATTTTCTTTTTGTTACGGGTTTCAATTAGTAGCGGATCAAGGGAAGGGCCAAACAGTCTGTCTCCCACAATTGTGGATGAAGCCAGCTTGCATTTGTGCTTAAAATCGGCTTGCCAATGTTTTAACCATAGCAAGCGTCACACTGTGACATGTGAAGTAATGGCCTTGGCTGAAAACTTGACTGCATGATAAGTTGCATCGGCTGAGAATTCAGCAGCTGCAATAAGTTTAGCAATATCTTGATGCGCTCTAAGGTTAGAATTAGGGACATGTTCCTGTAAGAGGTGGAGCCATCTGAGAGACGAACGGGTGAAGAAGGAGGCGGCCGTGGCTGCTCTGATGGCCCTTGCATCAGGCTGATGGGCTCTGTGTAGGGCTAGCTCAGCCCGTTTTTCCTCCGGCTTTAATGCCTCCAGTTCATCACTGGGAATGGAGGAGGACGCTAATCCCACTATAGGTTGATCTACCTCGGGAGTATTCAATAATTTTGAGAAATAAGGGGCCAAATTGAAATGTTTCCTGTCATATCCAGTGAGGGCTGAGTACACCGCTGCAGAGGCCCACTGCTTCTGTACCAGGTTCGAAAACATGGGAGGAACTGGGATCACCTCTGCTTCAACTACTGGTTGGTTGAAAATTAGATCCTCTGGTCCCTCTTCCGAAGGAGTTGGGGTGGTAGAAGGGGTTGACTTGTTTAGGCGTGCAATATTTTTTGCCTTAAACAAGAGAGATCTGAAAAGCTGTGGGCGGAATAAGCCTGTAAAAACAGGTTGGTCAGGAACAAGACCCTGATCCTCAGACATTCCCCTTTCTAAGGGGTCTGCTTCTGATGGGCTCACTGTCCTGTATTGATCCTGATTGAATCTCTTCCATTTGATCAATTTGATCCACTTCTTCCTCCTCCTCCTCCTCCTTGGTCGGCCCTTGGAGGGGAACCTTCCCTTGTAAATGTACCTGGGTATGGTGCTGCTCCGACCTGGTCAATGACCTCAGCAATTGGGAATCATGATCGGTGATTGCTGGATATTCCCTGGTCATAACTGCATGTTGAAGCCCCGCTGCGATTCCCTGGCAGATTGCTAGCTCCATCCAGGCCTTCATCCTCTGTAAGACTATCGCCCTGACGAAGACCAGCAGCCGTCAGAGTGAATGTGGCTTTGGGAGCCCTTCTTGTGGTCGGTGTCCCAGGTACTTGGGGCTGTTGGCCTTGGGGAGCCAAGCTGCACCTGGATGAGAGGGAGAAATCTAGGGGAGGAGGAGGGTGGGAAGAGGTAGACGGACCTGGGCTGGAGGAGGGGAAGTCCTGTGAGACTTTGTGCATCTCCCGAGTGCGCTTATCTATCTGTTTTTGTAAAGCTTTATGGTGCCTGATAGCGTCCCTTTCTGAGGCTTTAGAATTCCCTTTAGCCTGCTTAGGTTTGTGTTGAGATTTGGCTTTGGCCTTCAAGGATGAGGTCTGAGAACTGCTACCATCTGCCATTTCGATTGCAATTGAAATTGCAGTATGCTTGTTATATAATGCAATACTGTGAAGGTGGTTGGCACGCCCAGGGGCCTGATCTGAGGACAGACCAGTTGCCCTGATGATGATTTTATTGCCCCCTTTCCTCTTTTTTTTTTGAATAATACTTATCTAAAATGAGTCATATCTCAGTAATAATATTTTATTGAAATTAAAATATTATACTGAAGAGAAATTTATTACTATTATTATTATTACTAATGTATATATATATGGCAATATGTATAAGAATATTAATTAAGTGGCACGATGTTACGTGCTGAGCGGACCAAACAGCCAAATTGAGAACACCTAAAGGCCCAGGTTGAAAGGGTAGAGGCCTTCAACAGCTTCCCTGCACAGGTGGACACAGGCCTAGGTGCTCGCTGTTGTGCCACTGGGTTGATTGGGCTGTGAGGGTTAAGCCAACAATTTAAATGTAAAAATAGCCTCGAATGAAGAATAAACCAAGACGAGGGTATAATGGTCCCCAGTATCTCTGAAGGGAACCTCTGCTCCGAGCAGAGCTACCTCACACAGCACGAGAAGGAATAAAGGCGCGCAGCCACGAGGTCTGGTAAGAAAAGATGGCCTCTGGCCGTTAATTTTTTTGGCGTGCTCCCCAGCAGCAAACTCCCGCGTTGTAAAGGAATAGCCTCCAATGGCTTATCCTATGAGGCTAAGCGGCGGGGAAGGGTGGAAGGTACTAAGTGTTTGAATCCTCCACTCCAAATGGCGTTCAGAGGGGGGGGGGAAGCGATACAACTCTGTTGAGAGCGAAGAGCTCACACCGCTATTCGAGTAAAAGAAATGCTGCGGCAATCGGTCGGAATGGCAGGGGTAGAAATATTGGCTGTGGGGAGGGGGCACGGAGCAGCTCCGAAGCCTCCTGCCGCTTCGGGGCACGAAATGGTGTTTCCCTGAAATGCGAGCGGTTTCTACAATGCGAGCCAACTTCGAGAAATCGGAATGGAATTAGAAAGCTAAAATATTCTAAAGACAAGCTGATTAACTTTCAAACCTGCTAGCAAAGAAAGAATTTTTTCTGTTTCGGCCAAGAAAGAATCATAAGCACTGCCTATTTCTCACGAGGCTGAGCAAAAAACTGGGGAACGCTTGGAAGGAGTATCGTGGAGGAGGAGGAGCGTTCCACAAATTAAGCCCAGCCTAAACATGCGGAGACTGAAGCACCTCCCACTACTGGATGCTCTAAAGCTCATGGGAGAAGGCAAGTTTCAGTCCTTGTCTGGATGGATGGATAGATGGATGGATAGATAGATAGATAAATCAGTCAATCAATCAATCAATTAATCTGCCCCGGATAATAGGATAGTGGGGCAAGTATTGTATTATCAAAGGTATGTTTTATCTAATAAGATTCTTTCATTTGACACAGTTGGGTGTATTTGCCAATAATGCATTAGCCGAAGGGGGAGGGGAAAATGGAATAAACACTTGTTGCTTTTCATAGGGAGAGCTGCTATATTGATACTTTTTTATTCTCTCTTGTGAACCTTTCTGGTTGCAGTCTAATTATAGTTGATCCTCACTAATGACTCTTTTAGGGATTATCTCTTACAATGTCAGCCATCTGCTGTGGTTTAGAGTAATGAACTAACTGGGTACAATTAATGCTTACTCTTAAATTTGAAAACAAAATTCTCTCAAAACACAATAGAGACTACAGACACAGGTTAGGTGGAATATCAGTATTTTAGTTGCATTGATCAACATTTAATAAGCCATAAAGTTTGGCTGTGGAGGACATTGTTTTGTGAGTTTCTCCTAAATGGGTAATTGTAAGGAATATCTGAATTCTATTTTATATGGAAAAATATTTTTCAGCCAATTGCACCTTATCTGGTACTACATGTCCTTAGTCTTCAATTAATTCCTGTTTCTGAGAAAGTTTGTTGTATCACATAGTACAAATCATCTTCTTCGCCAATCTTAAGAGTGATCTTATTGTTTAATTGTGAAAAGGTATCCCTGATACTCGAGAGCACTGCATATATATGGCAAATAAAATAATGTGATAAAATATTAATTTCAATACCTAGTTACCTGAAACGAAGTATGCAGGAGTCGTATGTATATCCCTTGGGCTACAGGCTTTTCCTACTTAATTAACATAAAATCATGTTAATATTAATTTTTGTAATAAATAATGTTAATTATATTGAGCTCTAATCAGCTGAAGTTAGTAATGTCTAGAGCTGCAATTCTGTACTAATTTAACTGGGAGTACAGTGGGGCTTACATCTAAGTAGACTGTGTGTTTTTAATCCCATTGAAACCAGTGGGAGACATCATTAATTAATGATGCAATCCTATAAAAAGTCCACCCAGAATTAAGTATCATTGAGGTCAGTGGGGATTATTTTCAGAGAAGTCATAGAATTATATCTTTGAGTCTTATTACTTTTGGCTCTGCAGCCAAACAAGACAGACAAAGACTTCAAGAGGATAATTAGAATTTCAGCAAAAACAATTGCTACCAACCTGCCTTCTATTGAGGACCTGTATATGTCAAAAAGAGGGCTGTGAAAATATCTACAGACCCCTCACATCCTGGACATAAATTGTTTCAACTTCTACCCTCAAAATGATGTTATAGAGAGTTGTACACCAGAACAACTAGACACAAGGATAGTTTCCCCCCTGAATGCAATCACTCTGCTAAACAACTAATTCCCACAACACTGTCAAACTATTTACTAAGACTGTATTAACTTTTCTTCTTCTCATCCTTCCTATTTCCTATCTCCTTGTACTTATGATTATAACCTCGTTGCTTGTATCTTTACGATTTATATTGTTTTGTTTAGTTTCCTAGTATGACTTTGATTGCTTATTTAGTATCCTATGACTATCACTAAGTGTTGTATCTTATGGTTCTTGATGAATGTATTTTTATGTACACTGAGAGCTTATGCACCGAAGACAAATTCCTTGTGTGTCCAATCACACTTGGCCAATGAAGAATTCTACCCAGAATTAAGTATCATTGAGGTCAGTGGGGATTATTTTCAGAGAAGTCATAGAATTATATCTTTGAGTCTTATTACTTTCACACAACTTGAAATAATTGCGGGTTACTAAAATGTTTGAGGGTTTTTTTTTTGTTTCATATGTACTTGTGTGCCGGTGGCAATATTTGTATGCTTTTATTTAGCTTTGGCCATCAGATATTCTGTTAAGTAAATTCTGTAAATAAATTGTAAATAAATTCAAATATTATACCTAATATTTGAAATTAGAAATACTCTACACAAGACAAAAAAAAAATAGAATAATTTCTAAAACGTTATTTTTTTTTAAAAAAAAAGCATGTTAAAATATTCAACAAAAACATAGGCCCATGTTCTTTGTGACATAAATAGAGCCATTGAAGTATCAGTGCATTACTTTAGAAAAATCTAATCCAAAATATTCACCATTGACAATAATATATATATATGCTTCCTCAGTACAATTTTTAAAATTGCAAAAAAATAATTTGAAATCTTATGATTTCAAGTTCATAAAGCAATCCAAAAATCCTTTGTTTTTCTATAAAATCATGAGCTTTACCAGGATATGCAGTATACATGATATATTAGAATCAGAATATCTCCGGATCAAAAAGGAATGAGGAGCTCTGGATCGTGAAATGGTTGTTGATTCTGTACTATTACTCCCACAAGTAGAAGTAAAGATAAAGCCAAGACAAAAACTAGGGCCTGATATGTTATAACATGTGGGAAAATGTAGGGGTATACTGTTATTTGCAATGGCAATAAAGAATTTTATTTGTAACTCTTGGTTGTTGTCCAGCAATTTTGGTGCCATAACTTAATCTAACCGTCAATCCGAGGAGAGAAGAATTTTATTTATAACTCTGTAAATAATGTGGCTTATTTAAAACTCAAAACATTATGTCCTGGAAGTTCTGTCAGCCCAATTCAGGTTGGCTGCAGCTGAGACAAAGCAAATGATTTGCTTGCTCTGCATTCAGGTGAAACAAAAATGAAAAATGTTTCAGATGTTCTGGCGATAGCCATATAGAAAACAAGCTTCTTTGCTGCAAAAATCTGGAAAACTGCTAGACAATGGCCAAGAGTTGCAAATAAAAATCTTTATTGCCATCGCAAATGCTTGTCTAAGAGCCTTAGCTCTTAGCTTTCCTTGAACTTAAAATGCCTATTTGCCCTGAAGGTATAAGGCAGGGGTGTCCAACCTTGGCAACTTTAAGACTTGTGGACTTCAACTCCCAGAATTCCTCAGCCAGCTGAAGTCCACAAGTCTTAAAGTTGCCAAGGTTGGACACCCCTGGTCTAAGGCATTCTTATTGAGCAGGCTGTAAGGAGGAAGAAGCTTATTTGTCTTTTTCATCTCTCAGACACTTTTTCATCTCTCAGACACCATAACCATTTCAATCATTTACCTCCTCCAAAGCAGACGGAATGTTCCTGTTTTTTAACTGGTTGATTATGGAAATTTCAGAATGCCATGAAGGTTAACACTCACTGCGTAGTCATCCTAAATCTCAAAGGCGTAATCAGGAACAAAGAACTTACACAGAATGCATACACAATTCAGATGATCGTTATCATAAAGCAAGTTTGGTTTAATTTAGGGGTGTCAAACTCAAGGCTCGGGGGCCAGATCTGGCCCACGGGGTACTTAGATCTATCCCACAGGGCTGCCCTCGAAATAGTGAAGAACCAGCCTGCGGTGCCTCTGCCAGTGAAAACAGAGGGCAGGCTCCTGGGCTCCATTTTCAAGGGCAGAGGGCTGCAGGAGGATCCCCCCAAGCCCACCCAGGCCACCACAGGTGCCCCTGACATGAATGATGTTGAGCTGGCCATACCCACTCTGAGCATGCCCATCTGGTTCCCTGAGGTCAAAGACAACCCTGATGCGGCCCTCAATGCAATCAAGTTTGCCACCCCTCTAGTTGTTATGGCACCAGGCTAGAAAGTGGGAGACCATGAGTTCTAGTCCCACCTTAGCTATAAAAAATGGCTGGGTGACCTTGGGCCAGTCATTCTCTCTTGAGTCCAACTCACCTCACAGGGGTGTGGGTGTGGGGGAAGATAAGGGGAGGAAGATATGTTGGATATGTTTGCTGCCTTGAGTTATTTCTAAAAATTATAAAGATGGGATTCAAATAAATTAATAAATAATCCCATCTTGGTTGGGTCAGATAGGTTGTCAGGTTTGAATTCAAATTCAAACTGTAGAATTCACTAGCGGAGCCCAACTTCTCTTGCAGTTTACTCAAAACCTTACCAGGAAAAGAACAAAGGGAACACCTTGACTCAAAAGAGCTGTCTTTGCATGTAAGATACTGCATATGTGAAGATGAAGAATGCGTTAAGTGTAGAAACTGCCTTGGCCATGACTACACCTCTATCTAACACAGAAAAATGAAAACCATTTTGAAAAACTGTGTATAATTTTCCAGATAATTTTATTGCTCTCCTTCTTCCTCTCCCTCTGCCTCTCCTTTTGTATATCTGTAGCTATCTATTTCTCTATATCTATCTCTACTGTATATCTACAGTGTATCTGTTTCTGTTTATCATCTCTCTTTCTCTCTCTCTCTCTCTCTCTCTCTCTCTCTCTCTCTCTCTCTCTCTCTCATTGTTTGGTATTATAGAAATATTTGGCAAGAAGAACCCTGTTTCAGTTGATTGCATATATTATATCAGTATATATAGTTTCAGCGAGCAAAATCCAGTCATATTTGGGAATATAGTATAAAATCCAATCATAAGATTCCCCAGTGTAAAGGGAAAATATGGAAACCTTTTGATTCTGTTGTCTTTTAAATTCATTTGTTGCCTTTTTTTTTTTTTTGCAAAATTCAGAATATCTTGGTGAAATACTTGATAATCAAACCCCTTATACATCCGTCTTAATGTGTGTGTTTTTTTAACACGTCCTTTTTCGTTTTAGATATGGAGTCTGGAGAGCGGTTAACGTCAACAGCAGCCTCTTCCACTGCAGCTTCCTCTCCTGCCTTGTCCTCAGCATCCATTGTTTCAGCAATTTCCAAAGGTGGCCTTTCTACTGGAGCCACGTCACTTAGCTCCACAATCAACGCCTGTGGTGAATATGTCATATTTGTGCTATTGTGCCATGTGGATGGCTTGTATCAAGGCATCCAGATGAATTTAGATCACAGTGAAACCTTGTTGCGTAATGCATTATTCATGCTAAATGATGTAAATTGATGCAAAATGATGACATGTGCACATTATGTCATCACACAAATGATCAAGATATGGGGGATGTTTAAAGATGGCCGCTGTAACTATGTGATGAAAGACTCCTCCCCTTACATGCAGGTTGTGGCCATCACTTTGATTGTTTTGGCCCTTCCCTCTAAAGTGAACCCTCTAATACTATGAAACGGCATAAATCACTAACAGATATGGTGGGTCTCATGTGCCATATTTAGTGTTTAGGTCCACTGAATCAAGGTTTCACTGTGTTTTAGGATTTTTCGAGGTTTGGGATCTGAATGCAATTAAAAAAAAGAAAAGAAAAGTAGTGAAGTTGTATATAGCAGAAGTGACGTTTTTGCCATTCAGTGTAACAATCCCTAAAGCTGATGCTTAGCTAGGAAAAAAAAACCTTTAAAGCAATCATACAGTTATCAGTAAAAACGGTTTCCATTCTAGAGATTTGGAACTGTAGCTTGTAGAACTTCCCAACACTGACAACACTGGGCAAGAATTTTGCAAATGAAATTCTTCGAAACATAGCCTGAAGGTAACTGAGAACACCAGGTTGAGGAAGGCTGTTGCACACCACACATGATTTGTAGATAGTTTGGATTTTGTTATATCCAAATAGGAACTGATGCCATAAGCTTCCTAAGGGTGTGAAAGTAACTAATAAGTTATTGGAGAAACAACTAGAAGCTTAAGATAATTGTAGTAGTTATCCAAAGCTGCTTTCACATCCATGGCTCAAAACATTTTGTGGTTGATTGTATCCTATTGAGTAAAGTTGTCCTGGTCCTGACAAATTCTTCTTTCTGTCCAGTTCTGTGTGTTTTGTACAATTTCATAGGCTATCCATCAAAAATATTTCTGCATAAATTATTTGAATAAGAAAAAACCTCATCTAATCATCAGTCTGAAATGCTGTACAATACTTTTGAGTATTTGGGGGCAAATGCCTGATAATTATGAAAGTATATGTGTGAGTTAGGCACTCAGAAGCAAACAGTCTGATACCAGATCTATCCAAAAGAGACAGTGACCTTCTAAGTTTTGCATTGTATGGGAAGGAAAAAATGGGACATATATTAGAAGTTTCACTATAAACAGGGCTTCATTAACTTTACTAAATCTACTTATTAGTACTTTGGTGGCTTTGCAAGTCTATCCTTGCAAATAGTTTTTTTTTTACCAAGTCAGTTGCGACAAGTCTTACCAATATGTCATCTTGATGATTTACATTATTTGCATAATGATATCATTAAGCAGTGTAATAAAATTGCAGTTAAATTAATGTAAATTTAACTGGATTGTTCAAAACTATTTTGGATTTGCCAGATTTCCCTCCAGGCAATCTAGACTGGAAACACTTATTCCAAGGAATGAGAATTGTAACCTCTGATTAATAGTGTTTAGTTGCAGGAAGGTTAAAGATTCTAGCAAATTTCCTGTTATCAAATGAGTCATGTATGTATAGGCAATTAAGTTGACAATTTCCTTATCTATTTCCTCCTGCTTTTTTGACATAGAGGGCTAGAAGCTTGTCTCCCTTGTGGATCACTCCACTCCTGTTCCTTGTTTTATAAAGTTTCCAATCAAAGTGCAAAGTGTTGAATCGTAGGATTCAACAACTTGTTTTTTGATTTCAGGAGGGTGTTCCAATGGAAATTTGGTCAATTAAATAGGAATATATTGAGGTTTCAGTGCATATGGAATCTTATTTATATTATATATTCATTAATTTGTAGTTAAACTCTTGGTCTATTTAGTTCATGACTGTTTACACTAACTGGCAGCAATTTGCCCAGGATAAAGACAAAATGTTTCCCATTTTAGTCTAGGATTGAATCTACAGTCTTTTAAATTAAAGCAGGTGGTCTACTTTTGACCTATCAACATTACTAATTACATGGTACCTACATTTTTAGTTGTTGGTAGAGATTGTGGAGAGATCTGTGACCAAAAATCTGCCACCACCCTGAGCAAGAAGATGGGAACAGCTCTTGTTACTTTGCAGAGTGAGATGGGTGGCATATATATTTAAATTTAATATAAATTTAATTAATAAATATGTATTTCATTTTTCCTATTGCCTCCAAGAGGAAAAATGTATTGTGTAATCCAGTGCAGGCTTTGGAAGCATGTTGGGTAAATTAGGATCCATAGCATCCTTATTTTGAAATAGAAATCTGAGGAGCCTAAACATTTACCTTCAGTTGAATGATTTTAATTTTTTTAGCTTTTCTTCTTCTTTTTTGACTTTGTCAGCAGCAGTTTGAGATTTCAGACAGGAGTTACTTCATGTCCCCTAGCTTGATTGTCCAAACTGCAAAAAAAAAAACAAACCCAAATAATAATAATCATCCATTGGCTTCACTCAGAGTCCAGTATGGAGTAAATTTCCTATGATTTACAATGCAAACTTCAACCATCTCAAACAAAAAAAAAGTCTCTATCTCACTTAAAATTGATTTTCTCTGGGTTTATCTGAGTTTAATAATTTCAGATCTAAATGCTTTACATTTTCTGAAATATGATTACATTTGACATTTACAGAGATCACTGCAGGATCCTATGTTTGTAGATATGGCTCATTGTATAAAATCAAAACTTTGGTATTTATGAACCTTCAGTGAATTACAGATGTTGTTAACCTATTTTGTGTCATATATCTTTTCATTAATTAAATAAAAGTTGTAAAATAATTGATTTGGTCCATGGATAACATCCAGAGCAGCAGGAGGTGAGACATTTGAGCCGGTATGATAGAAAGATAATCTTAGATAAGTTATTCATACTGAAGATTTGTTTCTGCATTAACATAGTAATTTTGATACGTATAGTTTAGATGATAATTATTTGGATCAGGAAATTAAAAACACAACAAAATAAAGGTCCTTTTATATCCAGCTACACTCCCAAAACTCAGACCTTTTTTGAACTGCCACCTAAAGATGCTTAGAAGAACTATTCAAAGGAGATTCACAGTATTAAAAATTATTCAGATAATGTTGAATAATTTTTCTCCTTCTTTAAGGATAACAGGAATTACATGCCTATCCCGTATAGTCTGGATTCCTCTTCAAATCCAAACTGTTGAACAGCCCTATTGCTTATTGCTGCTGTATCCAGTTTGACACTTCTGGTCTAGCTGATATGTAAGGGAGAACAAAAAGACAATCAAATGGCACTGTATCCACATTCTTCCTGTAAAATAGTTGTTTTTTTCATGTGAAAAAACCAAAACAATAAAAATATGCCAAAACAATAAAAATATGGAGGATCTCCGCATGGTCAGAAACTATGGAAGAGGGTTATAAGGTGCCACAGCACCTTGGAGTCGGGGAAGAATGAGACAGGAAGTGGAAATTCTACTAATGGGAAACTGGCACAAAAATATTTGTCACATTCCTTTGGGAATTCCCTGAGAGCAACCACTGAGGTTGAGTTAATTAGCTGAACTTGCAAAGACCTATGAAAGCCTCATAGCATGGTGGAAATCTTAGATCAGTAGCTCTATGTGGAATGAATCTCAGATGAATCTTTAATTATCAAGCACTTTTCTGTCCCAGATGAAGACTGAGAGTTGGGCAAAGAAAACTCCAAAGTGCTTCCTCTCATACCTGCTTTTCCTTTAGCCCAAATGGGTTTCTGCCTAACAACATATATTTTAAATAAAGGAACAGTCCATCGCTGGCTAAAGATTAAAGGAATAAGTTACAGAATAGTAATAGAATAGAATTCTTTATTGGCCAAGTGTGATTGGACACACAAGGAATTTGTCTTGGTGTAAATGCTCTCAGTATACATAAAGAAAAGGTACATTCGTTAAGAATCAAGAATGCTTTTTACTTTATTTAGAATGCTCTTTACTTTATACGGAATATTTCTCACTAGGCACTGAGAACGATATTAACGTGACAGCAGTCTACACTTTTCGATAATTAGGAAAAAAAAGCTCAGGAATAATGGCAGTTTCATCTTGTTTTTTTGTTTCTTTACTCATGTGGGATGTTGAATCAGGCATAACACATCCACAGGGTGCTCTTCACTTTCCCCACCCCACACTCCATTTATTATTCTGCTCCATGCCATCACCATAAAAGCTAGTCAAGGTAATATAATCTCCATGCAGTCTGCTATCATGTAGTTTGGACAGAACTACTCTCTTGCTCTCTGGGTGTATGAAAGAGAATCAAATGGATAAGTATTTGTCCACTGTATTTAATTGCTTAAAATGCTTATGTGTGTTGGTCTAACAAGTTTGGGGTGTGTCCGATGAAAGCTCCTGATGGCCTCTAATATTACAATGCCTTCGCTTTATTGATTGCACCCTAATAAGGAACACATATGAAGCTGCTTTTCATCCTGCAGTTTTCAAGCAAACTCTAGTAAACATTACATTTATCAGATATTCTAGAATGAAGAAGAAATATAATTGCATCTTTTTAGCCCTAGTTTCGTGTGATATTTGATAAGATAAACATGTGATAATTTTGTAATTTACTAGCCTGGATCTTGTGAAGAGAAAAAAAAATCTTTATATAATTGAGCATTTATCTTTTACAGTTTTAGCAGTTATTGTTTCTAGTGCTACACTGTTAAAAACACCTTCATCTCAGCTTGCAGTTAGAGGCTCAGGTTTCAACCAATGCAATATAATTATTTTCTTTGCAGTAATCAATAGTCTATTAAGCAGGCTTGTAATAAACTTCAGTCTTTCAGCCATACAAATCCCAAGACAGAGACTTGGTCCAGACTGAAACTCTAGATGTTGTGCGAGAAAGATTGTGTACAGATCAGCTGTTATTTGTGGTTACTCTGCTATAACTATATAATATGACTTTGGAAAAATACTTTTCCAAATGCATGTAATTTGAGTATGGTAATGACATTATACATACATTTTCTGCAGTTTTTTTTCCTCATTATGACTTTGAATCACAAGCCACTTATTCCTTTGCAGTCTGAATGTTCCCATATATTTCAATGGACTTCCCTGAGGGATGATTCAAAGGTTATGCTATTAGCAATTATGACAGAGATGCCTGTGAAACCCTACTAGAACTGTACTCTCCAAAGTGCTAACATAGGAATCTGCTCAAGCTACATGCTGAAATTAACTCTTAAAACAACTCTGTGCTAATTAGCATCTGGGTCTCAAATATAAATAATAACATCTTTATGTCTGTTTCTAATAAAAAATATATGCCATTCTGCTTAGTGGTCTAGAAATAATCTGCATTTCAGAGTGGAGGAGGAAGAGGAAGAGCAGGAGGAGAGGGGGGGGAGGAGGAGAAGATAATATATATTTCCAGCAAAGGAAGGAGCCCATTCTTAAGAATAATTGGCAATCTGCAGGCCCGGTTTTTGTGTTCTTCAGCCCCTTTCCAGGAGCAAACTGCTTATCTCTGATTTCTGTCATTCTTTATTTAAAGATGGCTTCTTTCAAGATGTGCATGGGTGGTTGTATGATCCATCCTGGTTTTCAATCCTGATTTTTCAAAGCAGGCACCAATTATAATTAAATTATAGTGGCCGATCATGAAGTTTCTGTACACACCCAGGTTTTTTAAGCAACTTACCTATAATCATTGAGCATCATGGATCAGGTAGCTCTTCTAAAATATGAGACATGTAGCATCCAGATATGTAGCTTCAATTGTTAAAATTATGGATGATTTAATTATGAAGTGAAGGAAGCAATACTTGTGTAAGCCAATGGTGGGAGAGACAGACAAATACATAGTCAAAATATTTGTCTTTATACAATGTTTTTTAGAAAAGAGGGGGGTGGAAATCCTATTAGACTAGAGACTTATGTATTTGTCAAGCTTCTCTCATAAATGACAGACACACATTCTATATGGAGAGAAGAGATTTTGGAGAGGACAGAATAAGATTGTAATATATCACAAATAGGTTGGACAAAACATATTTTTTCCTTTAGTCAGGAACGTTGGAAAGCAGTTTTCATATGTAATGGGCAAAGATGAAGGAGGAGAGCAAAAAAAAGAAAGCAATCTGTAATTCAAAACCCAGCAGATTTGAAGGCATTACGATTAAAATAGCAAGATTCTTTTAGCCTCCACTATCACCTGCGTTCACCTATTCATGATTTGGGGAATAAAGTTTTAAGAGATAGGTATACATATCATTCAGCATTGGTACCAGAGGTGGTATTCAGCAGGTTCTGACCAGTTCTGAAGAACCGGTAGTGGAAATTTTGAGTAGTTCGGAAAACTGGCAAATACCACTTCTGACTGGAGATTTTACAGTATCCTTCCCCCACCACGCCCACCAAGCCACTCCCACTGAACCGGTAGTAAAAATATTTGAATCCCACCACAGATTGGTACCAGTAAGAAGAGAACTATGTTGTCATAGCTTTGGAATTATATAACACCCACATTCATACTGTATCTATGTCTCTTATTTCCAATAGTATATACATCGTGGTTTATGTTTTTTTTAATGATTTGGCAGCGATTTTGATGCAAACTCTTTTTATTTGTAACCTTCAAATTACGAGAAATGTTAATTAAAACAGGAGACCTTTACTTAGCTGTTAGTTGCTCCTGATGATTAGGCACTCTTCTCAGTTTTAGCACAGGAGATACACTTGCCTGTACTGTGAATTTACACATCTGATCTTTGAAAGACATGTTGCAACAAGCTGCTCAGAGATTTCTGCATTTAGGTAAAACTGCATAGAGTACAGAGGTGTCAATGTTGTGGCTACATTCAGATAATGATTTAAATCATAGAAGTAGAGCTTTTACTCATATGTATAGTAAAGGATATTGCATTAGCTTCATTTTAAAATCACCCCACCTTACCCGTCATATTAGTGTCTTTTATCTCCTGTGTCTTAAACAGATAAGTAGTTGAGGTGGGGTGGGTATCTAGCCGGTCATTTTTGTGCCTCTGTTGCTTTTTAAAGGATTTTGTTCACCATCTTTTTTACATTTAAGGCATTAGTTAAGTATTTATCCTTTTTAGTTCTTTTGAAAAAGCTTATTACAGTGCAGCACAAAATTCATTAATATTAATAAAGGCATTTGCCTTTATCATTCCTTGTTACTAAGACACCAGCCCTGTCGAAATGGATGCTGGCCTTTTGGGTAATACTTTCAATCATTTATCTACGTACTGGCTAGTAGAATTTCAAAAGCTTTGCTGAAAAATATTCAGCCTATTATAATATAAGTCAAGAGTCTTAAGCAATGTAGTTTTGTATTAAATTTCATTATGCAAAATAAGCATGCAGAAAGCTGGCACTTTTTAACGGGAACAAAAAACAAAAGGAAAAAATGAAAGGAAATACAAATATTCATCTCTAGCCAGAATATTAATGTATTAAGAAACAAAAAGATAATGAGTTGGCAGAAAGGAAGAAATCTGTTTAATTCACTTTGAGGATAAGCTACAATCTCATTCTTTTTTTAACATACTAGTTTTGTTTATAAAATATGTATTTGAAAATTACTATTTCTAATTTCCAAAGCATATTTGAATCTTTTCCTTATATTCCATAAAAGTATTTTCAGAAGCTTGGGATGTTTTCATGTTCCATACTTATTTTTATGAAACCTTGCAAATGAAACAAAATAATGTTCAATATTCTGACATGGGGCATCTGAAATTTAATGATAATGCCTATTAACATTGTCTTGGTGCTATGACCTATCTTTCATTGTATTGTGAACATAAAACTGAAATGTTTTCTTATGTAGGTTTTTGAGTTAAATTACTGCATTAATTGGCCTGCTGAATTTATATTAAATATTCCTAAGAATACGGTATCTACTGGTGTACTTGATATTGAATGGGCACTAGCTTACAAAAGATACTATTTCCATAGAAAATGGCAGACTTTAATAAATTAATAACTCTACAGCAACCTTGTCATATGAATGCCTCAACAGATATGCATGCTATCACTATGGAATATGAATTTCCATGGCAAAGAGCTTTAAAAAGTGTGATTTTGAACAATAGGTGAATTTTGGGAAGAAGGCACTGCCCAAGCACGTCTTAACAGAGTTGGAAAGGATCCTGAGGTCTTCTAGTCCAATTCCGTGATCAAACAAGAAACCTTGTACCATTTCAGACAAATAGTTGTTCAATCTCTTCTTAAAAATTTCCAGTGTTGGAGCACCCACAACTTCTGAAGGCAAACCATTCCACTGGTTAATTGTTCTGTCAGGAAATTTCTTCTTAGTTGTAGGTTGGTTCTCTCCTTGATTAGTTTCCATTCATTGCTTCTTGGACAATGGTAGTGTTGGGTTAAAATACCATGATATCAAGAGGCATCTTTGCATTTTAAGTAAACAGGGAGAAGTCTGTTAAACATGGCTCTGTGTGGCAAGTGGCGTTTAATTCTTCTACTTTGAGAGAAAACCCTTCAAGATAGAGCAGGCTTCACTAAAAGTACAAGAACTCTTTTTATTGAGTCAGGCTGTAGTAGTCTTGAATCTTGAAAGCCTCCTAGGGTTTGTTCTTTCTTCTCTTTTATATCAAAGAGAGGAAAGGAGGGCAATTTTAAGTCTCTCATTCTTGTTTTCTCTGGCTGGGTTTATGTTTTGCTGTGGTGGTTGCGTATTTTCTCGAAGTTAGCATTTTTTTTAACAAGCAGCAATATAACTAAGTCGCTGTTACAGTGTTTATATGGGAGGTTGGTTTGATCTATGTTTTGCTTTTTTCTGTTTCAGTAGATACTCAAGGTATATCTAGCAAAATTGAACGAAACCGTTAATAAGAACAGAATATTTATAATAAAAAACCAGAGAGATTAAAATTAACACCAAACTCCCCTCTCCCTAATGGTAAAAACCTGGATCTCTGACTGGAGGTAGGATATCTTTAAAAGGGCCTCTCTTGCAGATCTTAAAAGAATATTATAGTGAGACAGATGGCCCCATACGCAAATCTTTAGTAATTTGGGGATTTAAAGATCAGTATCAAAACTGAAATTGTGTCCAGTAAGAAATAGATAGCTTTTTAATGCATATGCGTTACTGCAATTTTCTTGAAAAGTTTCTTCCTGTAAGCAGTTGCTCACATTTTTAATCTATAAAAAGGTATGTGTGTATTTGCATAGTCTATGTAGGAAGTGTTTGAAAAAAAACCCCTCATAACAAAATATGACTCTTGTGGTCTAGAGCAATGTTAGTAGAGTATAACAACTATAAGAACAAAGCAGGGATATTTACCAGGCTTCTCAGGATAATCGTATTAGGCCAGTAGAGTGTATCAATATCTATGGCTGTGGCTATGTATTGTAGGTTGTACAGGTAATCCTCGACTTATGACCACAATTGATCCCAAAATTTGTGTTGCTAAGTGAGACATTTGTTAAGTGAATTCTTCCCCAATTTACAATCTTCCTTGCCACAGGTGTTAAGCTAGGAACATGGTTGTTAAGTTAAGTGAATTCCCCACTGACTTTGCTTGTCAGAAGGTCACAAAGGAGAATCAGAATGATCCAAAGGACACTGCAACCATCATAAATATGAGTCAGTTGCCAAGCACCTGAATGTGACCATGGGGATGCTGCGACGGTCGGTCATAAATGTGAAAAATGGTCATAGGTCATTTTTTTCAGTGCCGTTGTAACTTTGAATGGTCACAAAATGAATCGCTGTAAGTCGAGGACTACCTTATAGTAGCTAACGACAATACCATATTGTTTTGTTATTTAACATATTTATATTCTTCCTTTTCTTAACCCGCCTCAATGCCTGCCTCTCCATGTGTTTTTTTTTTCTCACCAACCCTGTAAAACAGCTTAGGCTAGCTGTGAGCTTCCTGGATGAACAAGGTTTGCAACTCTGTTCTCCCTTTTCTATTCTGACTCGCTCTTTAACATACCAGAGGACCTATTTAGTGTGTTAAATCCCGCTGCCTGTCTCCTGGAGATAATTCTTACCCAAGGGATCAGGCATTTACCTGTTTGCCAGCCCTGATTAATTTAAAAACAGTATAATTGAGGGGGAAATGCCAAGTGCATGGCTACTTTGTTGTTTCTAGAATGAGTAAACTTTGCTGTTCTTTGTTCTTCCTTCTCCTGTCCTCTGGTTTATATTCCTTTGCTCTTAGTATGTACAGTATGTAATGCCTGGACACCACATGTTGCTGTTCTTGGGACAGCTTCCAAACATTCCCTGTGCTCTGCTGCTGTGTGATGCATTTTATTATTATGACTATTGTTATGATTATTATCAGTAGGTTTTTGGCTTGGGAGTCACTCCTGAGGATTAAGGCAGTTGCTGAAGCTTGGAGTACTGTAAAAAAATTAATTAGGGTTAGTTGAGCTCTGTGGGTCTACTGACAAACATTAACTATCCTAAAGGAAAAGTCCAAGAGAAAAGTGGAAGTCCCCTGTTCAGCCTAGGACAAGAGCTGGCAACTTGCAAAGTTCATCTTCACCACTACAGATAGTCCTCGACTTGCAACCATTCCTTTAGTGGCCATTTGAAGTTACAATGGCACTGAAAAAAGTGACTTATGGCTGTTTTTCACACACACGACCATTGCAAGCATTCCCTTGTCATGTGATCAAATTTCATGATTCATATTTATGATGGTTGCAGTGTTCTGGGGTCATGTGATCAACTTTTGTGATCTTACTGACAAGCAAAATCAATGGGGAAGCCAGATTCTCTGAACCACCTTGTTACTAACTTAATGACTGCGATGATTCGCTTAACAACTGTGGCAAGAAAGGGGACAAAACTCCCTTAACAACTGTCACTGAGCACATTAGAAATTTTGGGCTCAGTTGTCATAAATCGAGGACTACCTGTATTATTTGGTTGAGAACCATGATCAGAAGGAGCAAGGAAGGGACCACAGCAGTCCATCTGTGGCACATTATTAAGTCCATACCCATTTAGGAATCAGCCCCTCGGCCCTCATGGTTGGCCTGTCATAGGATGCCAGGCTGTATTTTATCTGGGTACCTTCGCCTGGGTAACCTAATCAGAGGTGGTATTCAGCAGGTTCTGACCAGTTCTGGAGAACCGATAGTGGACATTTTGAGTAGTTCAGAGAACCGGCAAATCCCGCCTCTGACTGGAGATTTACAGTATCCTTCCCCTGCCATGCCCACCAAGCCACGTCCGCAGAACCGGTAGTAAAAAAATTTGAATCCCACCACATTGACAGATTTAACTGAATTCTGAAAAGATGGTTGCCTGAAGATAAAACCTACAGATTAAATTACAGTAAATAATTAGAAGTTGAACTTAGTAGCATTCTAAGAGTTCTGAAAGAAGTACCTCTTACTGTCGTTTAGATATTTCTTTCTTTCCAAGGCCCTTAGATCACTGCTTTCTTATTGTTTTATACTTGTTTGTATAGAGTCAGTGCATTTTCTTCAGACAGAGGTTCTACCTTTTTTGTCCTAGATAATTAAAATAATTAGAACTGATCAGAAGCACAGAGATTTCTCCTATGTGCAAGTGATGTAAATAGTACCACCTAGTGATAATTTCTACACATCACAGGAATTATACCTCAAGATATTAGAAATAGTGGCATTTTGGAAATAGCAGCCAAAATGTATATATATCATGACCCCTATGCAGGTAAAATCATACTTTGTAATCATGGTATTGATAAAGAAGGAAGTGGGGTAAATAGTAATAATTTATTCAAAAATGTTTATCATACCTTGCCCAAGGAAATGTAGGTTGACTCCCTAAGAGAAAACTGGCGGCATTTTTGGAGCACACTAAAATATTCTAAATCATTGTGACAAGGTTAACATCATTTAAGGCACACCTTGAGAACTAAGGCACATTGCTGTAACTTCGGTTTGTTAATAAGCCATAATACCTGGGCTTATGCAAATGTAAATCACAGTCAAAGTATATTATCCATAATGCAAATCGATATCTTGTTCTGCATAATTGTTAAAATAACAAATGGCTTAGTGTACCATTCAGTTCAAAACATTGATTGGCCTCCATTTCCATAATAGTCTTTTTGAAATTGTCAGGATTTGAACTCAAGTACAGGTAGTCCTCGAATTACCATCATTTGTTTGGGGACCATTTGACCACAGCCCTGAAAAAAGTGATTTATGACAATTTTTCATACTAATGACCATTGTAGCATCTCCATGATCATATGATCAAAATTCAGATGCTTGGGCAATTGTTTCATATTTATGACAGTTGCTGTGTCCTGGGGTCATGTGATCATCTTTTGCGATGACCTGACAAGCAAAGTCAACGGTAAAGCCAGATTCACTTTACAGCTGTATTACTGACTTAACAACTGCAACGACTCACTGAACAATTGTGGCAGGACAGGTCCTAAAATTGGGGGAAACTTACTTAACAACTGTCTTACTTAGCAATTGAAATTTGGGACACTGTAATGAGCAGGGTGGGATACAAAATAAACAGGTGAAGCCCCTTTTATTCCTTCAAATATCCTTGACTGGAGACAAAATATTCCCACACAAGCAGTTACAAGAAGGAGGAAATGCTGTTTAAATTATAAAGAGTGAAAAACAACACAAACCAGGCAAGATAAGGGCTTGAAGACATCCACTGATATCAGAACACACACTGGGAAGGACGCCAAACTCAGAGAGGAACAATAAACTAGAGATATTTCCTCGCTTTGTTTCCAGCACTCGCCTGTACACGTGTCCGTCCTCTTAACCAGTTGCCACAGGTGCAGCCCATGAAGAGGATCAAGGCCCTCTCCTCCCTAGTAGACTATGTCTCTCCCTTATCCTCTCCTCCCTGCGTGCCCTAGGATGGAGAGGGGATGGGCATGAGTCCTCTGACTGCCCAGCCGGCTTCTGCCCCTCCACAACCTCCAGAGCCACACTTCCACTCCTGTCAGCTGTTCCTCCTCTCCCTTGGAGTCAGTCTCTACCAGGGGCATGACAGACACAATTGTGATTGTAAGTTGGAGACTACCTGTATATCAGGTTCAAATGCAGTACTTAAGAATGTAAAAAGAACCCTACTGGATTAGTAGGTTCTATCTTAATCCAGCATCCTATTAGCAACAGTCTGCAAGCAAGAAAATTAGCACATAACGCAACAGTATCTTTCCAAAAACTTTGCTGTTAGTGGAAGAGATATTACGTACACATAGAACATAGAAAAATAGAGTTGGAAGGTACCTTGGAGGTCTTCTAGTACAACCCCTTGCTTGTGCAGGAGATGGTGAATCTTTCGCACGTGCACATATGCACACATGTGTGCACGTAACAAAAATGCAAGGTGCCCCTGCGCATGTGCACGGCAAAGACCCAAAGGCCAGCTGGCTGGCGGGAGGCACACACGCATGCACGGTGGAGCTGAGCTGGAGCGACGGTGCACATGCCCACAGTGAGGGCTCTGTGTGCCATAGGTTCGCCACCACTGCTCTATACCATTTCAGATAAATGATTGTCGAGTCCCTTTTTGAAAGCCTCCAGGGATGAAGCATCTACAACTTCTGAAGCCAAGTTGTTCCATTGGTTGATTGCTTTCACCATTAGGAAATTTCTCCTTAGTTTTAGGTTGCTTCTCTTCTTGATTAGTTTCCATCCATTGCTTCTCATCCTGCCTTCAGGTGCTTTGGAGAATAGGTTGACTCCCTCTTCTTTATGGCATCCCCTCAAATATTGAAACACTGCTACCTTGACTCCCCTAGTCCTTGTTTTCATTAGTCTACACATACAGTACCCAATTCCTGTAACAGTTCTTTGTAACTTTTTTTTGTAACACGTACCATGCTTACCAAGCAATAAGTTGACCATTATGGATTACATTTCTATTAACATTTAACGTGTTTTAAACTTGCTTTACACTTATTAGCAGGAGGGACTATAAGAATACGTTAAAAACCAGATCGAGTTTGTATTATTTTTGGACATCTAACGGTGGTCTAGATTTTCACAGCCCTGATCTGGTAGCCTGAATTGAAAGTTAATTTGCTTTAGAATTCATATTTAGTTTCAGAATCCTTTTTCACAGAACTTAGCAGCCTTATAACGCCAGCTTTATTCCAGTGGCTTGAAGCTGATGGCTGCCAATTTTGCTGAAATCTATGGAAGAACCCAGATTCAAAAACCCCAAAACCAGAAATATTTCAAGAGGAGCGTGTGTTTTTCTGGGACCTTTTCAAGTGTTGCTTTTTTCCCCCTTCAGGACATTTATTCAGAACAGCTGGGGATCAACCGTGTAACCTGTCCACAGTGTCGAGTGCCTTTCCAATGGTCAGCCACCCAGTCTTTGGTCTACATACAGCCAGCTCAGGGCATACAGAATTTGGTGGCTTGGGGTCACTTGGTACACCCATAGCCTTAGCAGCGCACCCCCAGCTAACAACTTTTCCAGGTAAACAAGTCTATGTGTTCAAAACAATCTTCCATTAAAAAAAAATGCTTGAAGATGCAGCCACAAATGTTCCTTCGAAGTAAAGGGGCATGGATTCTATATTTTGCATACTAAAGATAAAAGATCAGCTCTTTTTTCAGCAAGATCCAGATTCTACCACATCAGGAATATCCCTAGTATTATATACATTGACTGGAGAATACCCCTTTGATCTCAGGGAGGCTTACTCATGAGTAAATACAGTTGAGGCAGTTGCGTTGCATGATTACAAAGAGAATAGTAATGCATGCTGGCTGGTTCTAGGTTGTTTTTGCTTTATTTCTACTCCTGTTCCCATCACTGGTTTCTTTATTTGTGTTTCTAATCTACTTTTAACAAAAATTATTGAGGTGGGTTATGATTTGCTTTAGCTCTAATCTGAAAATATTGTCAACATCCTAAATCAGGCATCTCTAGGCATGTTTTTTAAAAACTGAACACAAGTAAGTCGCCTGTTGTTATATAAAATATATTTCCATACATTTGGTTTACATATTTCTAATTCAAATCTATCTGAACTGTTGTGGAATGAAAAATATCTGATCAGCCTCCAAGTGCTGAGAATCAAAATTTGGCTTTTCTAGCTGAAAATAAATTGAATTTGACACTTTATTTGGAAAAGGACCTGGCAATTTAAGTGTTAAAATACTTATTTTCCAGTAACTGTATGATATATGATTATTTTGTAAGGCTACAGTCCTATGTACACATCACAAAATAAATCATGTTGTAAACCTATTTCTGAGTAAGCATGTGCAAACTTGCACTATGAGTCTGCAGTTTTACACAACTTGGTTGGGAGTAAATTCTACTGGATTATTATAATTGGTGAGTATGATGGTACAGCTTTAATTTAGGGCTCTCAAAGGTGGCATGTTTGCATCTTTCAGATTATAATTAGACAGAGAATCTTATTTTTTTTAAAAGAGAGAGAGAAAAGTCTGCAGTTTTGTGAACACTTGTTCTGGACTAAATAAGTTCCACTGAACTCAGTGATACTTTAGTAAACATAAGATTTATTCTAAAAGTTCTACTCGTCTATCAGAATTGTGGCGCAGCATGTGGCTATATAATTGCAAAACTATGTTTTATTTGTATTTAATGTGTCTGTATTTGGATAACAAAACTTTTCTGGAGCAACCTATTTTTAAAATATATATTTACCATAAACTTAGTTATGTGGCAGGTGTGACTTGGTTTTAAAAGTATAGTTGCAAGTCAAATGGGAAATAATGTTTTAAGACTTCTGGATTTGTACACTCTAGCTTAAATTAAAATCTGAAGGGTAATTTATGGTACCTATTTAATACATCATTTAACCATATAGAAATGAGCTATAAAGCACATTCTGTTGTTGACCAGAATCAAAATTAATTTAGACTGTTTCTTTTCTGTGTATCGATATAGTGTCAACTCAAGAGGCATCCAAGGCCAGGAATAGAAAATCTGGTGCTCATAGATTGAAAGTGGCATGTGTAGGTTCCCTAAGTGATACGTATGCTTTGAAAAGGCACATCATTTCCCAAGCTATGGCTTAATTCTTCTCACATACAGGAATCCCTTCCTCAGTCTACTACTGCTAAGACAAAGGGAAAGTGGGGTGGGGGGGGTGAGGCGGTCCATACCCTATTTTCACAAGGTTTCAAAATAATTTCCACAGTCAATGTTCTCTTAATGCCTAATTATGAAAGGCATTTTTGAGTGGATTTTGGCAAAGAATTAGAATATTGGAGTATTTTTTATTGGCCAAGTATAATTGGACACACAAGCAATTTGTCCCCAGTGCATAAGCTCTCAGTGGACATCCAAACAACAAAGTAATATAGTGATAAGATACCAATAGTAGAAAGTAAAAGGAATGGGAATGGGACAGCTTGCCCCAGCCAACTTGCTGCGGCCAATGCACCATGGCCAAGTTGCCATGGTTAACTCAACATGGCCAACTCGTCATAGGACAACTCACTGTGGAACAATTTAATATTTTTATTTAACTATTTAAAATACATTTATTTTAATTTTTGCCATTCAGATTTCATTCTTTCCCTCCTTTTGCATCCTTTCTTTAATGATTCTATTCCACCATATCTTTGATATTAGTGTAACTCTTGTCCCGCAGTGAGTTGCCCTGTGGCGAGATGGCCGTGGCAAACTGTCCTGCAGCAAGTTGGCTATGGCAAGTTGGCTGTGGTGAATAGCCCCGGTGAGTTGGCCATGGCGAGTTGGCTGTGGCGAACTGTTATAGACTCAAAGGAATCCCCACTCCATTCCCAGAAGCAGTCACAATGGCTGGGTGAGTGTGTGAAAGTGGACCGGCCACCACCTATTATATTGTATGATCTCCACATGCTTGTCTGATTTAGTTTGGCATTTTTTCCAGAGTAGATTGGACCTTCATCTATATCTTTGGTAGATTATTGTGGCATGTTATTTGGCTCTTGGCAAATCATAATTCCTCACTGAAAGTGAACATGTGCTTTTGTTGCGTATGGCAAGTAGCACCACAAGTAGGTTGGATATCTAATTCTCATCCCTTTGGTGCAGAAACAGCTTGAGAACTTTGATGTAAACTGAAAGATATCATATTGGAATAAACAGAGTAAAAGTATGGAATCCTTAAACATGTAGATGTTCTGTAATCTCAAGACACTGCAGTAGTGAGGAAATTATCACCCCAAATCAAATTTCTCACTCTGCTGAATGATTGGTCCAGCTCAAGTCTCTTTCTTCTTCATGTATTCATTTATACTTCTAAACCATATAAGTGAGTACTTTCACATGACATTTGATATTCCTTTACTTTTTCTTTAATTTATTGACATGCTTGAGCTTTCAAAATAATGATGCATGTTACGAAGCCAATTTTCTACCTAATCATCAGGTATTTCATTACCATAAACCTCCTCTTCTTTTTAAAGTTTTTTTTAGAACAGCCCTTCTTTCATGATGTGTGATAGTTTGAAATGTATGTTCAAAAGCACTGATATAAATGAAGTGCAAATTAATTCCGTGAACTTACCTAAGGTGGCTGAATTCTAGCTTCATAGTGGCATAAGGATGGCAGATTGCTTGTTGTTGGCAAAATTTCTGCCTTAGCTCATGGATGAACTTGATGTAAGGCACCTTAGGAAGCCCTCCTGCAGAGCAGCGGGAGAGGGAAGTGACTTTAAAGCAGGATTACATCAACATTTTGAGTGGCATCGCCTACCTATACATTTGCCTAAAGCAATAGCTTCTTCTGTTTTTCTCCTTTTCCTTCTGGAAAGCATATGTGATGGCAAAGGGGGGAGATAATGTTGTTATCCGCCTCAATTATTCTCAAAGTATTTTTAGTGCTTTAGTGCTCTCTGTATTTTCCTTAATCCAGTGAGTTGAGAAAGATGAAGGCTATGTGGATCTTTGAAAAGAAGTGTTTTGGAACATCGGGAAGGACAAACAAAGCACCTTTTTTTTCCCAGATCGTTAAATACTCGTGCCTTTTTTCTTTTCTTCCATAGCTTCTCAGGCATTTGGACACACTGCGGCTTCACTTCCATATTCTCCAAAGCATCCTTGAGTGTTTACGTAGTTTTAATAATTCTCCCATTCATTCTTTAAGCTTGTTCCAAATTCTGTGTTCAAGACATGCTAATGAATAGCACTGAATAGCACTATTAGAAGACAAATCACTTTGAATACTTTGCTTTACATTATTTTCATTTTTCAACTTAATCAGAAGCTGCTGTGGTTTTAGAAAAATCACTTGAGAGCCGGAATAGCAATTTAAGCTGTAGTTTTATTTATAGTGTTTTTCTCTTTCCAGAAAAAAACACCCATAATTATTTAATCTAGTGTTTACACATTTCAATATTTTATAACTTATGTCAGTTTGAGCAGTATCATTTTCACACTTGCTTATTATAGGTTGCCTAATATCAACTCCTATGGTTTTATTTAGATTTTTTTATAATGCATTTATCCTGGTATAGTATTAAGCAATAACCAATTTCTTATTCTGCTAACTCTTTTTAAAAATGCAAACACACTCTTTATTACTGCCTTTTGTTACTGAGGAACAATTACTATTCTGGGATTACAATGGTGTTTAATTCTTTATTCCATATCAGGCAATTTATGCCATTCGTTTTAAAGGAGGTTTAAGAATTGTGGTGTGTAGGTAGGCTCATGCCTAGTTTATCTCTATATAGTTTGCAACACTGTAGAGGGAGAGGAAAAACAAGCACTTTAAATTAATGGAATTGATCAAACCCATAAAAGATTTGTTGTATGCCACGATGAAGACTATAGAAATTGCCTTTGGATTTCCAGAGTTAGGTAGTATTTGTCAAGTTTCATTAAGGTGCAGAAATAATCTTCAGATCATTTGCATGTAGAACCTAAACAGCAAGTCGAATCCAGGGTGTGGGCTATCCCCACATTTCATAAGATAAATTTACTGTTCAGAAAAGGTCTTCCAGCTTAATCAGTGGGTTGTGATTTGGCTTTGGCAGTACTGATTAGCTTATTAGTTGGTAGTAGAAGGAGCAAAAGGACCAGCTCACCTCACCTGAGACTCATCCCATGTTGTTGATTTAATCAGTGGTTACTCTTGCCATATGTAGTAAAGATTATAATATTATGCAGTTTTGTTTCGTCTCTAAGGGACAAATTCTATTATCCACACAGGGCATATGAAGAGTAATAAACCCAACTTTACACAGGGGAATAAATAATCTGGGCCTAAAACACCATCTGTTTTACATGGTCCAGAGTGTATCCTTACTCTGAATCGTATGGCTTTCCCTGCTTTGAAGCAGGGAGCTTTACCAGTCCTGCTAGGATAAGTGGAAGTGCTTTCTTCAATATTCAGAACTATAAAATGGGACATTGAGCACTAATGTCCTTTGATCAAAGTATTAGAGTTTGCTTCTTTTTTCAAAAGGAATTTCACTGCCATCTTTTTAAGGTTGAAAAGTATTAACTCCTCTTTCAAGCATTGACATTTGCAATCCCATCCTAGCCCAATCTCCCTGATTTGTTCAAATCCTCCAATTTTGTACTTGCAGAATATAGTAATATCAAGAAAAAAGAGGACCAGCTGGGGTGCTACAGTATCCAGTTTTTACTTCAATAAAACAAGTGTATAAATTGTATACTCTTGCAGTATAAATTGAAACTGTATTTACTTGTGTTCAGTTGTGGTCATTACAACTCTAGCATCACTTGAGTTTGAATCACTGTCCCACCAGCATGTTGCATAGTTTCTCAGAATACCTAGACAGGTATAATATGGGAGAAGATCTAAATTGCTTATCAATATCATTTCAATATCTTGTAACACTTGAAACAAACCCTAAATAGCAACTCACACCCTTCCCACTGCACTTTTAAAAAAGATTTGCTACACCCTTCAGATGTCAATTCCTACATGAATCTGTCCTTGAGGCATTGCTGGCAGTCAATGATTTCTGCCTCTTGCATGTTGAGACCAATCTTGTTGCTAGTCTTTTTTCATTTTTTCTTTGTTCTCCGTTTAGTAGATATTGCACATAATTGTAATAATTACATTTTTTTTCCAGTTTTATTTGCAGAATGTTAAGCCTCAGATGTAAAGTACTTCTGAGTGGTAGACAAACATATTTGATTGATGAAAGATACGTGCAAACTAAATGTAAAGATACAGTGTTTAAGATTAGGCAATTAAAGGGGCGTGTTTAAATTTCAAAATGCTACAGAAAGATATAGCCTCGTATAGATTTTAAGTGCAGGCATTCTGATACTTAACTGTATTAATTTGTATCACGTTTGAGATCTGTATATGAATATGTAACCACAAGAACACATCAAGTGCAACAGCGGGAATAAGTAATGTGACTTTTGTTTTCATTTTCTTTGCATTGAATATGCAGAATGGTGGCGGAATGCAGATGTGCACTCCCGTACTGGCACTACATTTTTCCCACCACTACTTGGAATCTCTCCTCTGTTTGCCCCTCCCGCCCAAAATCATGACTCTACTGCATTCCATACAAGGACCCCAGGAAAAAGTACACGAGGAAGTTTGGAGAAAGGTAAGCTCTGAATGAGACATGCCCACAGCATCCTCTCTAGGACTGGAAGGGGTGAGCGCGTGTGCATACATAAAACTATCGAGATACTTTATATTTCACTTGGATTCCCAGTTCATCTCAAATGTAAGCACAGACCTACAATAAATGGGGATTTTGGTATTCAGAGTTTGAATAAATCTTAGAAATAATCAGTCAATCAGTTTTCATTACGGTCACAGACCAACACTATAAATAAAAGCATTAAAAACAATCAAAATAAAAGCAGGCACAATAATATATTATAATTAAATTACTAGTGGGCAGTTAGTCTGCCTAATTTTGCATACATTATAACTGTAAAGGTTCCAACTAATGAACCCAAGAAATCGGAACTCTTGAGACTAGAATCCTCCTCAAAGATCTTCTTTACTGAGTACATCATATTGGCACAGTTCTAGAGGAAAACCAACTCTAAATAATTCCTGCAGTAGAAATATTTAGTAGAGATGACCAGTAGAAATGACCTTGATTTTCACGAGGAAGCTCTCTGTTGTGTCTGGTAAGGCATTCCAACCTCCTTCCCCTTCTGTGTAGCAACTGAGGAGCAGAAAAATGGCTGCTGCCAGGTTCGGTTCAAAGTTGACAATAACCAAATTTTGCTACATTCAACGAAACTACTTTGTACTGATCTGATAGCAGTAGTAAGATATCAATATTTCCTGAGTATTTTATTAGGTGAGGTGTTACAAAGTGTGAGTCCTTACCAAAGGTACAGTATAGCAGGACATGAGCTGTAGTTTCAATGACCCCTTGTCCGCTTGGAAATAAATTTCAGGTCAGAAGAATAGTGAAACGGAAAGAAAAGGAAGGATTTTCTTCTTCCTTGGTGAGAAGCAGTAATCTGTCCTCTTCACATTTAAAAGAAAATTACATACTTATGAATTAATGTCTACAATTATTCTTGTCTAACACAAGTCATTTTATTTGAATTTGTGCTATTCAAAGTGATATTTATATGGAAAATAGGGTAATTGGTTCTACTTCCATGGAAATAGATAATTTGGTATGTTCATTAATGAATATAACAGCAAAAGATTAAAATACTGAAACTTTATTTTTGTCAAAGTCCCAGATTAGTAATAGAAAGCAAAATAAAACCAAAAATATCTAAGCATCATTCCTATATCTTCTAGATAAATAGATCTTATAAATATTTAAAGTGAATCATTAGATGAACAAAAGACAAGCTGGAAGACAAATGCATTCCCAAAACATACCTGCTGCTATCATCTATTTCCTGCTATAGTTTTTCAAAATAAAGCTCTTTTTTGAGATGTTCTTGATCAGAATTTTCCTTTTTTCCATTTGCATACACAATTAGTATTCAAAATCCCAATACCAAATGCCCTATTATTAACCTCAACCACCTGCTTGCTACTCTTGCACTAACTTATTTTGGCTCACATTAAATGGAATGGTACAGGTACCTGAAATCAATATATAAATTGTGCTAAGTTAAATATAGATAGTCCTCAACTTACAAGAGTTTACTTAGTGACCGTTCGATGTTACAACGGCACTGAAAAAATTCAGTTATGACAATTTTTCACACTTCTTATTGTTTCACCATCCCTATGGTCACGTGATTTACCGTATTTATCGGCGTATAACATGCACTTTTTCCCCCTGAAAATAGGGGGCAAATGATGTATGCGTGTTATACGCCGATGTCCAGGGAGCGGAATCCTCTTTAAGGGATCCCGTTCCCAATAGTGTTTAGCGGCGGCGCAGCATCGTGACGTGATGTCAGCGCTGCGCCCGCCGCATATTTTTTTCCTGAAATTTCCCTCTTAAAGGGAATGCGTGTTATACGCCTGTGCGTGTTATACGCCGATAAATACGGTACATTCAGAAACTTGATAACTGACTCACATATATGATTGTTGCAATGTCCTGGGATCACGTGATCCCTTTTTATGATCTTCTAACAAGTAAAGTCAATGGGGAAGCCAGATTCACTTAACAACCATGTTACTAATTTAACAACTGCAGTTGTCACTTAACAAATGTGGCAATAAAAGTCGTAAAATGGGGCAAAACTCACTTAACAAATTTCTCACTCAGCAACATAAATTTTGGGCTCAATTGTGGTCATAAGTTGAGGACTATCTGTATTGCAGTATTGGAACTTGCATTGTTCATGACCTGCTGATAGAGGTAATACTGGAAAAAACATATATGATTAACCACTACCAAATGGGAGGTCACGTTACTGTTTTGCAGAAAATACAACATGAATATTTTTGTGATATCATAAAAGGATTGATCATTGTTAGCACATTAGCTTTGGTTGATCACAGTCCACTTCATCAGATGGATCCATGCCAGTTTATAGAATCATATTTGTTATTCTTCTAGCTACCACAAGATTCTAAACAGAACTAACTATGAATGCCCGAATACATCAAACGTTAACCTGAGGTTCACTTCGTTGAATTTTGCAGACTTTCTATCACTAGAGACCTCAACCTCCAAAACTTGATTGCATTTGTAGTGTTAATAGTTATTTTTTATTTTTATTTTTGTATTAAATGGAAGGAGAATATTAAATGCAAACTTATCCTCTAGGTAAAAAATAAATTCAATGTGATAGTTTCTGCTGAGAATTTTGGGAACAGACACTCAGAAAGAGACAATACTTTTATGTTTAGAGAAAAAATTATCCTCTTTGGTTTTGTATTCATCTATTTTGGTATTGATAATCACAGTACTGTAAATATTTTAATGGTTCTTTTTCTGTTAAGTAATTGTCAGATTAATAACTTGGGGCATTCAGTTGTTAATGTGTTGCTTATGCATGACTTTTGCCTTCTTTCAATGTAGGCTAGATCAAGAAGCAGGCATGGCAGGGATTCAAGGAATATTGTTTATTGTAGGAAGGTGAAATAAAAGAATCTTGAAAGCCCATTTCTATCCCTCTCAGAACTATGTAATATTTCATGAAATTCTCCCTTAACAGCTCTCACTCTGTTCTGTCCTTCTTAGTGACTGTCTCGTGCCTTTCCCAACCTTTAGAAAAAAGTTTATATTTTTGCTGTTTCAGTTAAGTAAGATTAACATATCTGGAAAAATGCTCTGATCATTGTGGAAATTATATCTTTCCTTTCCTTTCCTTTCCTTTCCTTTCCTTTCCTTTCCTTTCCTTTCCTTTCCTTTCCTTTCCTTTCCTTTCCTTTCCTTTCCTTTCCTTTCCTTTCCTCTCCTCTCCTCTCCTCTCCTCTCCTCTCCTCTCCTCTCCTCCCCTTCCCTTCCCAATTTAAGCAAAGTAGTTTCTTTTTTAGTGCTTTCTTAAAAAGAAAATTGTTCTATAGGTTTCTAATAGACAAAGAGTTCTTTCAACATGTATCTTTTCATTGATGCTTATGTGACTGTAACTAAAAAGAAAACTCTCTATATATGTATTTTGTATTTCAAGGTGTTAATGGATCTGTAAATGGAAATAGTACCACTTCAGTATCAGGCATCAACACCTCTGTGTTATCTACCACCACTGCAAGTTCTGCAGGACAAGCAAAAGTTATAACCTCAGTAGGAGGAAGCCGCAAATGTAACCAGGAACAAAATAAAAACCAGGTTCTGGATGCAAGAGCTGTCAAAATTAAAGACAAGGTAAAAACAATGGGAAAAAAAGAATACATTTTGACATAAGATGTAGTCACTCAAATTTTAAGGGAAAATCCTTGTATAAATGCCATCCCTTTTGTGAGCTATAACTGGTATGTATGTTTGCTACTCATGATGGTTATTCCTGTGGGGCCATGAGGTTTGATGTACTCTTAGGATGGAGAGATTCCATGGGGGTAGCTTGTGCCTGTAGTATCTTTGAAGCATAAAGATAGAAAAGGTTGAGGTCTGAAATACTGTACTGTACTATGCGTACTGTACTGTACTATATTATGATTATATTATCACCAAGAAGCATTTTAACAATCCCATCATTTTCCTTTGAAAGATGAAGGTGAAGTTGACATTGAGAAGAACCATTGATTGAGGGAAAACATGAAATAAAGCCATTCTGTATAAGTCAAGACATTGCCCTTCAGAAATGCTGAGTATGGGTGTGGCATTTGGGGTAGCTATTGTGTAGGGAATGTTTGCTTTGAGAGCCTGCAAGCTGAATGGCTGGTCTGGTAGGCCAGGGATAAGCTTATGAGTTGGAGCTTCACTGTTGCTATATTACATAACTATTATTGCAATATCTTTATGATGGAAAATAATAATAGCATAGGAATAATATAGTATAGAATAGAATAATATAGTAACGGATTATAGTAGAGAAGCCTAAACAATGGGGGAAAGAGAGAGAAACAGAAAGACCATTCTTTTGGTAAGAATGATGAAATTCTGTATATGCTTCTTTGGAATGTATTATACTAAATATATTCTACTTAATAACTTTTGACTCTCAGACAGAAGCAACTAATGATAGGTGATTCGTCAAATAAATAAGCCCTGTGCCATAGAGGGCTCTCTAGGTCAAGGGTATCAAACTCGCATTGTCATGGCGTCATGTGACATATTGTGACTTTTCCCCCCTTTGCTAAACTGGGTGTGGGCGTGTCCAGCGCATGATGCATCTGGCCCGCAGGCTGTGAATTTGACAGCCCTGCCTGCTCTAGGTGTATAACCAGCACCCTGAATTGCATTTGGAAACCAATTGGTAATCAGTTTCCACTTGTGGAGCAGTTGAGTCATATGGGCATAATAAGGAATGCCCAACACTTCCCATGCTCTAGCTTCCAGATTGATTGCAAAGGCAGCGCCATCTAGAGTGCATTATAGCAATTCATTTGTGAGATAACTAGGGCATGAGTGACTCTCTGGAGAACTTCCCTGTTCATGAAAGGGGGCAGCTGGCACACTAGGTGTACCTGTGCAAAAGCCCTCCTGGCCACAGCTATCACAAACTGTTCAAGCAGCAATTCAAAGGTCAATAGGTATGTTCCCACTTTTATCTGATAATATTAAGTAAGGGTTGTACTTTAATGACGTGTATTCAAATGTTTCTAGTCTGCATTTCATATTTGTGTGGTGTGGAGTGTTTATGAGCTACTGAAACAGTTCACATATGGAAGCTGGTTTCTCTGTCATGGCTTTATGCCTAACTTTTTTTTTTTTAATCTTTTCATGCAATAGCACACATAAGAGCAATTACAGTATATAAAAGCATGTGCTTTTCACTAAGAAGAAATAGTTTGTTCTTGCCAGATTGTCTAATGTGGTAGCTATTACAGCATTATTGGATGGGTAGGTGGGGTGATATAAAAATATGGCTGTTGCATATCTCCACTCTGTATGAACATAATTTCCTAAATTTAATGTGCAGTCTATTTTGGAGCAACTGATTGAATCATTTGTCGGAATAAAGATACTATTTTCCAAATTAATCTTTGCCAGCATGGTACTCTTGATGTATGTCCCAGCACAACTAGAAGATACCAGATTCAGATCAGCAAGCCTATCAGCTGGCCAGCATTTCATATCACATTTAGCTTTATTGCAGTGTGACATAATGGGTAAGACTAAGGAAGTAAAGGTTCAAATCCTTAACTTATTGGCTATCTTTGGGCGTAACTCTTTCAGCCCAGTTTTTCTCACAGGGTTGTTGTGAGGAAAAAAAAAACGGAGGGAAGGTTATGCATGCTGCTCCTGGAGTAGTGATATTATAAATTCAACAAGTACATAGAATTATATATCTGTTTTGCAGATGGGGAGTTGAAGGTAACAAATTTCCCAGAATGTGGAACCAAATTAGTTATCGAAGTGCAAACCCAACTGATTCCTAAAATTCATGCCAGCTGTTTGTGAGATAAATCTCTGTGTTACTGCTACAGGAGTAAGCACTGAATGTTTCTAATAATAAAGTATTTCAACATTCAATCTTCATTCCTAGAAACCCAGAAAGAAAGCAGTGGACAGTTCCAGCAACAGTGAAAGTGATTCTGGCTCCTCCTCAGACACCTCTAGTGAAGGCATCAGTAGCAGTGACTCAGATGACTTGGAAGAAGAGGAAGAGGAAGAAGAGGAGGAAGAAGATGATGATCAAAGTGTTGAAGAAAGTGAAGATGATGATTCAGATTCTGAGAATGAAGCACAGCCGAAAAATAAGAACAAGGTGTGTTCATATCACAAACTGCCTTGAACTGCTACCCTGTTTCTCCAGCAATACGGCCTCCCCCAATAGGAAGTCCCAGCAAGTTTTATAGGCATGAAATGAAATTAAGCCCCTCCCCCCAAATTAAGGCCTATATTAAAACATGTGAAATGGGGGGGAATGGTGGGGAGAGCTTGCCGTAAGGAAGTACTTTTGTTGCACACCCTGATATGGTGCTGCCTGCGTTGACCCCGATACGAAGTGCCCCACCAATGCCGAGGTCAACATCCAAGCCATCGCCGCCCGCCCACCCGAAGATGCAAGGGAGGTGGAATTAAGTCACGCCCAAAAAGACGGCCTAGCCATTTTTTCGGAGCTCAAAAAAAAATAAGACCCGGCTTTATTATATGAGAAACACGGTAGATATATATATTTTTTTACAGGGCATGTGTTTGATTTATGGGACTCTGTATTGCGAGGTTGCATTGGGTATCATGAATTATTAGTTATTAAAAATGTACTCCCTTTTGAAGTGCTCAGTGTGGTTGAAACAACAGGTTTTAAGTTTGATACTTTTCTATCCTGATGTATTAACTTTTTGGGTTACATGGAAATCAAAATCCCAAAATCTGCATTAAACCACACAAGCATTCACAGAAATAGCCAGTTGTTCTCAGAAACTTCTTCCATATTTTTAAAACGAACTGAAACCAACAAGCCAATGTAATGAACAAAAGATATCGGGTTTTCCTAGTCTTTAACGATTTACTGACCTGTGTTTATTATTCGAGTCTCAGTCTAAAATGCATTTTAGATTGAACAGCACATTTAAATGTCAAAGGAAAAAAAAGGAAGTAAGAGGCACAGCATAGTCTAGTCCTTCTATTCTTGGAAGTAATCCCCCTGGATTTCAGTAAAATATGCTCCCAAATGACTCTGTTTAGGATAAAAAAAGTATGTGCCTTAAATTAGTACCAAATTTAAATCTTTACCAAAGTACAGATTTATATTCTTCTAAAATGGGAAATCTAGGTTGTAAACTGTGGCCCATGGATATCAAGCAAATGAAATACTCTGTGTCGCAAAGGTTTGGGTGTCCTGAGTGTTGCCATGACTACTGAATTCTGTTTACAGCTCCTCTTTTCCTTGCAGAGCAGTTAACACTGCCCAGTAACCAGAATGTAATCTTTAATGTTCCGTTAAGTTAATCGTGTGATATACATTCAAAAATAACTGATTTTTCCATACTATTTTTTCACTACCCTTGAAACTGTAACTTGATATAGTAAAAGGACTTTGTGGGAAATAAGCCAAAGAAGATATATTGTAAGGTTATTTTATGTTTATTAGTAGGTAAAGTAGTTATGAGTGGATGGGTGTGTCTTGCCTGCCTGTTGTGGGTTTGTGCCAGTGACAATCAAGTATGTAATTATGCTATTTGGATGAAATAGTAGGAATACTTTAATTATTATTTCGTTATAAATAATATTTTGGGATTCATTAAAAAACCGGTTTGTTATCTGTAGGTCCTTGTATGAATATAGTATTATTTTATTTTATTATTTTTTCAAAATGGCTTGTAATCACAGGAAGGTACCCCTTTCTGTGGCCGGGACCTCACAGTTCCTTTAGTCTTGGTATTAAAAAGGGCTTGGGGGCCAAAGGCAGTTGAAGCCTATGTCTTATTTTGGGTGGCTTATAGTTCAAGCACCTCTATATATCTCCATCAAGCTATTTTTCCATATTTACAGGTGCTAATGCATGGCGGACCAGACATGAAAGGAGATGGACAGAAATCCCAGGAAATGCCCCAGGAAAAGAGACCACACCAGCCAATACCTCTTGCGTCTGATAGCCAGACTCACTCATCATTCCAGGCCCAGCAGAAGCAGCCTCAGGTTTTGTCACAGCAACTTCCCTTTATTTTCCAAAGCTCTCAGGCAAAGGTGGAATCTGTGAACAAACACACAAGTGTAATACAGTCTACTGGATTGGTGCCCAATGTGAACCCTTTGTCTTTGGTAAATCAAGCCAAAAAGGAAACTTTCTTAAAACTTATAGTTCCTTCTCCTGATCTACTCAAGACAGGGAATAAAAATACCTCTGAAGAAGCTAGCGCATTGACCATTGATGTCAGATCAAACCGGGTGAGATGAATTTCCCTTTTATATGAACTTTTTGAAAAATTGGGGTTGTTGTTGTGTGTGTGTGTGTGAATTTTTATTTTATTTAGATTATAAATTATCAGGAGGGATGATAGCTATGTAACTGTTGGAACAATTATAAAATGGTTTAATATGGTTACGTTATTTTGGCTTTGGGGGAAAAAATAGAAATAGATATAACAGGAGCCCTTGGCATAAATTGCCAACTTTCATCTTTACCTGTCAGCTTACATTTTGGATCATTGAAAAGACAAATGGACAGGACGGGATGAGCCATGTACACCTGGCCCCCAAGCTGCTTGAGATAGAGTATCAGTGAAATAAATATACTGAATCCTGGCAGTTAACACACATGGAATGCTCTGCATGAATGCTGATCGTGCAGTTGCATGAAAAAGATCTCATCCCCTACTTTACAGAGAAAGATTGCATTGAAACCTGAGCTCCCTTGCCTCCAGGCTTTCATGCTGAATGCTTTAAAATAATGAATATATACATGTTGAAAGATTTAACAGATAACCAGAAGGGACTTTGTAGGTCATCTAGTCCAACCCCCTGCCCAAGATGGCAACCCCCTGACAAATGGCAGTCCAATCTCTTCTTGAAAACCACCAGTGATGGCGCTCCCACAACTTCCGAGGACAAGCTGTTCCATTGGTTGATTGTTCTCACTGTCAGAAAGTTTCTCCTTATTTCCAGGTTAAATCTCTCCTTATTCAGTTTCCATCCATTATTCCTTGTCTGGCCTACAGGCGCTTTAGAAAATAGTTTGGCCCCTTCCTCCCTGTGGCAGCCCCTCAAATATTGGAAGACCACTATCATGTCTCCCCTGGTCCTTCTCTTTACTAGACTAGCCAAGCCCAGTTCCTGCAACCGTTCGTTGTATGTTTTAGCCTCCAGTCCCCTAATCATCCTGGTTGCTCTTCTCTGTACTTTATCTAGAGTCTCAACATCTAGTGTAGAGTTAGTAGTGTATGGTTAGTAGTAGCAACCTTGTACCTCCTTTGGAGAATGGAAGGCAGAGCCTAGGCAAGTGAATAATTCTTGTATGAGTGTTGAGAGGACTATACTTCTCCGATAGATACTCCAGATACGAGTGGATACAAGCTGGGGCTGGGGGCTGGGAAGACTGGAGCTGAGACTGGGCAAAGAGCTAAGAAGAAAACAATTCGTTAATGCTACTGAGATAATGCCAATGGGGTTTAGGAGTTGTTTTTTTCACAGTGCATAAAACAAGCTTACGATGGGCTGTTCTACTGCATCATGCATGGACACCTGAAGTCATGAAAGTGGGATACCCATTGACATGTGTAGTTAAGGATATTAACATCCCTGTTAAGTATAAATATTCTACTGAAGGCATAGAGGATGCATTCATAAAATACATTTTTAAAGCAATACAGGTTATAAAAACCAATTATTTTGGAGAAAAGTACCTTCTTTTTAACAAGGTCAACTTTTAAAAATATAGCTGAGCATGATGCAATATTCAGTGGAAGATGTTTCAGCTTTCAAATAGTTAAAAGGGGAAAACAAAATGTATTGTTCTGTTGGCATGAAGTTTAGTGCTTTGTTATAAATCCTGGATCTCATGGAAATCCAGAATGGGATTTTGACATCCAATGATGTTAAAGACAGAAATGAAGTCATGATGCTAGCTATCTAAATATTTCTGGTGTTGCACTTGAATTAAATAGAAAATGTTAATTTTGAACCACAGATGCTTTCAAATAAAGCCTTATCGTGCTGTCATATTATGTTCACAAACAGAAAAGTTTCATACCCTTTTTTCTTCACCTTATAACCTTTCTGGGTTTTCTAATGGGGGTGGGTGGGAGTTGCCTATTTGAGAATCCATTAAGGAGGAAAACCTCTTGGATACTGTTTAAAAAAAACCTCAAGAAGCCTTCCATTTGAAAGTGATGAAGGACGGTTCAGAAAAATTGATATGAATATGTCTGGCCTTATCGTATGGTAGCTTTATTCTCCAACAAGGATAATGGGCCCCACAAATGTAATGCTGCAGTGTTGTGGAGGTGTGTGGAAACCAGCTGGGTCTACTCTATTGGCAATATGAAAATGAATGTAAGTACGGTATAATCTTTCATGAGTCCAGGACACTGCCTCAAGATACTTCCCTGTTATTCCTTCTTTTTGGGAAAAGTTCAGAGGTTATGCAGCAATTAATATGTGGTTCTTTATTTTGGATTTTTTTTTTAGACCACTGGTTTGAATAGATAAATAGCATATATTATCACTTTCATCTCTATGTTGTCCCTTTCACACTTTTTGTAAGGGACTGTAGTCAATAACACACCTCAGTCTATATAGCAGATAAAAAGCAATGAAAGGATTGCTTGTACTTTCTCTCATTGTGCTTCCACATCTTGTCCAAAGTGCTATGTGGGAATGCATATCCCTTTCTTTTGATGAGACCCAGAAGCCTGCCAAGTGGAGGTATAGGTCACTTACACCTTTTTCATGCTGCTTTCTTGTACATACAAAGCAATTCAGATATGTGAACCAAGTGCCTATTGAAAAAGAGGTCGCACAAAAGTACTAACCTCAGAATTCTGAGCAGAGTACAAGACATCCTTTTCAACTGATCTTCATGCTTGGTTTCTGCAAAGGAAGAATTGGTCATCTTTTATTTTCCATCATGTTTCATTTTTCCATCATGTCTCACACTACAAGGAATTCTTAAATGTAGGGATCTTGCTTATTGTTAGATGAACGTGCAAAAGCTTTCAGACAAATTGAACTGTTGCTGATGCACAGTGGATTAGGATGCAGTTCTTAAAAATTGTATATAAAATTGGCTGTGACATTTTATACGCTTATTCTTTTGATTGTTTTATTGTTTTGCTTTAGAGATCTTATTGGTATTAAAACTAGATCAACACTTATTCACAGTATAATTGTATCAATTGGCTGCTTGCACAATTGTGCTTCATGATTAAAAATGGAGACTTGAGCAATTAAATACTTTGTTTTTAAAGTAGCAGAAAATTACTCAGGTTTCTCTGTAATTTACCCCAGAGATACTAGATCTCATTGTGTGGTGTCAGTTCTGATTTTTGGATTTTCAATTTATATTCATGGAGTGTTTTAGAGTTCTGTTTTGTTTTGTTTTGTTTTTGTTGCTGCAAATGTTACATAAAAATATTTTAAAATCAGTTTTTTTAAAAAAAAAACTTTATAAATTGCCTATGGATTTTTTTGATTTCCATTTGCATGCAATTCTGAACAGGAAGTGAACATAAGGAAAAGAAATGAGGAAGCTGCTTTAAACACAATGAAAATAATTAAACACAGTTACAAAGTGCCATACAAGGGTCTAAAGTGTAAAGTAAGAAAAAAAAGTTGCACAGTAGAAAAAACAAAGGAAAGAAACTTGTGGATAATGAAAAAGTGCATGTAAGAAAACTATTCCTGCAAAAATGAGGATGAGAGGAAGATGTCGCAAAATGTAGTCAAAGAGAATAACACAGCTGGAAAGAATATAATCAACTAGAGCCAGGATGATTAAATGAAGCAAAGAAAATGCAAGGGAATTTTAATGGAAATAAAACACTTTTGGGGAAATTGGGTGGAAATGGCTAAGGGTGCCTCCAATAGAGAGAATGGAAATAAAAATTAAGAACTTACTTAGGATGAAATTGAAGTGAGGGAATGAGTAAAGAACTATTTTAAATAGGTTAAATGAGCATGAGATGGTTCTCAGCAGAATTCTGATTGACAGGATATGAGAGATGACATTGAGTAACATTTGGGAAGTGCAGAATGGCTTTATGCCAGGCAAAGAGTGTGCAAACGAGATTCTTTTTTCTCTTTCCACTTCTTGATAGAGAAATGTAAGATTAATACGGTTGATTTAGGAAAAAAGTGTACAATAAAATCAATAGGTGGAATTCTGGAAAGTTTTACATGAATATGGAGTTTAATGCTGGTTGCTGAATGCAGTAAAAGCAATATATGATAACAGTAAAGCATGTATGGGCAGTTTTTGATTTACGACTGTAATTGAGTCTGGGAATTACGGTTACAATTTTTGATGATTGTAAAGTGGGTCTCCACAGGTAAAGCAAACTCCATAGTCATAAAGCAAACACCACGGTCATTAAGCGAACCTTTCGTTTGTTATGGGCATTATTTGCTGGAAACGGGAAATAAATGTTGGTTTCTGGCAAAAATCTCATAAATCACAGTAAAGTGACTGTGGGACACTGTAAATAGCCATAAATGCAGAACAGTGGCCAAATGCTCAAATGTGGTCACGTGACTGAGGTTGCCTGGCTATTGGAACGTTGGAGCCAGGTCATAAGTAGCTTTGGACGGGGGTCCTAACTCCGAATAATCACTAAAAGACTTGTTGTAAGTCTAGGATTACTATATGAGTATAGATGGAATGTTCAGTGAATGGTTCAGTACTGAGCCAGGGAGTAAGATATCCTTTTCTGTTTTTAATACAGTATATGCAACTTACAACCTTTCATTGTTTGAAATTACAACTTTTGAAAAAAATGATTTATGACCATTCTTCACACTTACAACAGTTGCAGCCTCCCCATGATCATATAGGATTAAAACTCAGACACTTTGTAACTGACTCATATTTCTGATGGTTGCAATGTCCTATGGTCATTTGATCACCTTTTGCGACCTTCTGACAAGCAAGGTCAGTGAGGGAAGCCAGGTTCACTTAACAACCGTGTTCCTAACTTAACAACTACAGTGATTCACTTAACAGCTGTGGCAAGAATGGTTGTAAAATGTGGCAAAACTCAGTTAATGCCTCACTTAGCAATGGAAATTTGGGGGACGGTTGCGATCGTACGTCGAGGACAAACCTGTAATTGGATAATGGTGTGGTATAAGGAACACTTGTGGTAAGCTAAAGGTATGTTGATGGGAGATGTGGCTGTGTGTATTCAGTAGGCAAATGATGTCACATGAATATTAATGTATAGCATTTGAGTGGGAAATATAGCAAATATATACAATTGATTAGACTGGAATGCAGGTAGTTTTTGACTCTCAATGGTTGCAGCATGCCATGCTCACATGACCATAATTTACAACACTTTTTGCTGTCTTCTGGCAAAAAAGGGCAAAAAAAAAGCCTATTAGATATGTTGGAATCACTTAACAACCATATGGTTCACTTAACATGTAATCACCATGTAATCCATTTAGTGACCTCAGTGACTCACTTTATGGCCATTCTAAAAATTATAACGTTGAGTCCAATCACATGGTGTCTTGACTTTAAAGCCGAAATTCCAGGCTCTATCATGATTATAACTCGAGGGCTCCTGTACTTTGTTAACAATAGTTTATTATTAACTAACATTGAATTATACCTATCTGTTGAAAAAATTATGATATTTTATTTATACACTATTTCAAAATCATCTTTCCCCTCATACATTAAGCATTTTATATGTAATGGCAGTTTCTTCGGATAATTGAATTAGGCATTCCAATTTCTCTACTTCTATACCAAATTTTAGTGGCTATTATCATGATTCTATAATAATGCAAGTAGATTTCTTATCCAGCTATTAACTGTTGGGATATCTGTTGATTCTGTCTTGAATACATATAGAATTACAAACAGTATATTAATCTACTTTATGTTGCTAAAGTAACCCCAGTATGTAACAATTAAGGTTTGCCTTATTTAATAATTTAGGTTTGCTTTATTTAATAATTTTGTGATGGATCAGTGGTTAAAGATGCTGAGTTTGTCAGCTGAACAGCCCAAGTTCAAGACCCGAGCGATGCATGATGGGATGAGCTCCCGTTACTTGCCTCAGCTCCTGCTCAGTTTGAAAGCATGCAAATGCAAGTAGATAAATAGGTGCCATTTCATGCCACAGCATTTAGTTGTATAGTCATGCTGGCCACATGACCATGGAAATACCTTCAGACACCATTGGCTCCCTTGGCTAAGAAATGTAGATGAACCCAGCCTTCTAGAATCGGACATGACTGGAAAGTCATGTCCTTTACATTTACCTTTTAAAAAAAATCATTTTGATTAACAATTTTTTTCTATTTGTCAACTCTAATTCAATTTGTTTAGTTCTGTAGCTTGTTTATCAGAATGTTTAAAGCAGCTTTCCAAGATCAGCTAAGTCTAGCTCAACATTTTGTTTATACCCTCAGCAATAGATGCTTCATTAATTGGGCATCTCCTGCTCCTGTTCCCATTTAACTAGTGATTTGATGGATGGTTAGATAGTTGGATAGATAGATAGATAGATAGATAGATAGATAGATAGATAGATAGATAGATAGATAGATAGATAGATAGATCGATCGATCTTATATGTGCACCCACCCACCCATTTCCCATTGCATTTGGTGACATTTGTTATGTTTTTGTGTTTCTGCAGGAACAGTACAAACAAACATTCCCAGCACAATTCAAGAAACAGCACGAGTCATCCAAGAATCTAAAGAAGATTATCACAGCATTATCAAGTCCAAAGCCAACTAGTTCATCACCAGCTCATCAAAAACACACCTCTTTAGAAAACAACCATTCAAATCCTTTCTTGACCAATGCACTTTTAGGTAATCATCAACCTAATGGAGTAATTCAGAGCGTCATTCAAGAGGCTCCTCTAGCACTTACCACCAAATCCAAATCTCAACCCAAGGTCAACGAAAACATATCTACTTCCAGCAATGTAACCTTTTCCTCACCTGTAAATTTAACCACGTGTGGGAAAAAGACACCAAGTAACCGGACACCTATTATGTCTTCTACCTCTCCTGTATTACCTGGCCCAGCAAAGGAAAAGGCAGTCAGCAATAATACAGTAACAGCAGTAAAAACACAACACAGTCATTCTTCAGCAAAATCATTAGTTGAACAATTCAGAGGAACGGATTCAGATGTTCTAAGCAGTAAAGATTCTGAAGATTCGAATGATGATGACGAAGATGACGAGGATGATGATGATGAAGATGAGGATGATGAAGATGAAGATTCTGATGATAGTCAATCAGGTTTATTTACTTTAAAGAACCTCTGTAAAATGCATGCTTGCATCTTTCTAAAACATATTTCTGTGCTGCAAGGGTCTTGAATTTATGCTGAGGCTTTTAGTTCTATAGTGGTTTCTGTATTAAATGATGATATTTGAGATAAGAACTATAGAAATGAACCAACCCTAATGCAGCGTAATTCCTAACTCATTTAAACTAGTGGCGATGGGACTGCTGCCACGCTTTTATTGCAATTGCTCTTAGATCACAGTAGGCCAGCAACACTTCAGATGTTGTTGAATTATAGCTCCCAACATATTTCTCTGTTGACTAAACTTCCCAGCGATACTGAGAATTGCAGAGCAGCAAAATCTGGAGTGTCACAGGTTGGACATTCCACTGCCAATTTTTTTTTTCTTTCAGGAGGGTGACAGTAATTATGAGATAACTATTTGATCTGGTCACACGTTGCTGAAGAAATATTGAGTTCAGGGAGATTTGTGTCTTAAACGTTTGCTAAAGGAGGGAGGAAAGGGTCAGGAGTAGCTGATGGCCTAATTTAAATATTTTAGGCATCAAGTCTCTATAATGATACCTGGCAATGAGCCAGTTGGATTCAGAAAGGGATTTATGTGTGTGTGTGTGTGTGTGTGTGTGTGTGTGTGTGTAAAATATATACATACACATGTACAGATACATATATACACATGCGGGCACAACAAAAGCTATGCTGCCTATTTGCATGATAGTTGTAATCAGTGCATACCTAAATACCTTCTAGGTACGTGCTTACTGAGGTAAGGTTTAAATACTAGTTAAATCACATAGCTATTGGATAGTTCTTCATATGAAAAAACTGTCAACTTTCTGATTAAATGTAGGTTAGAAATCAGCATTTTAACTTAACTGAAAATGATGAGAACTATGATGTTCTGTTTAAGTTCAGCTTTGGGATTAGTATCAGTGTTTACAAGAGGTTTTGTATACCATTAAAACTTAAGCAGACCGGCATCCCTCTCTTTATGAATTACAAAGTGAAGAGTAGCCAATCAGTAGTTCTGGTGATGAAAGAAAGGCTCTAAAAGCATCTACTTTGGACTGCTTTCCTGGAATAGTATTTGATAGACACAACCTATAATCCATTCATTTTTTCTTGTGAGGGCATGAACAGTAGATGTGCAAGACTTATGGGTATATGGTCATGTTCCCAATACAGATGTGGGTTATTGTTGTTTTTGTTATTTCATCTAGTACTGCCAATGGTTGGACTCAACAATTATTCTCCACGGTACACCCATTGGGTGTCTTGGATTCTGCTTTTTTTCTCAATATTCTAGTGAATGCTGGAACCACCATTTGTTTGATGTAATTCATGGTTCTCTCTATTTTCTCAAAAGAATCTGATACTAATTCAGAAGGGTCTGACACGGAAGGGTCTGAAGATGACGAGGAAGAAGATGATAAAGATCCAGATGAGTCAGAGTCTGATACCGAAGGAGAAAAATCGATGATTAAATTGAGCAAAACCCTTTCTTCCACCAAAAGCTCTTCTATCAGTCTTGCCACTTGTTCGACACCACTTAATCTCCAAGTAGCAAAGACACCCAGTTCTGCTCCAGCTGCATTATGCCCGGAGTCCCCTTCACCAGTATTTGTAGGAACGCCATCATCTGGACTTGCTTCAAGCACTCATTGTGGTACAGCATTTATTTATTATTTCTAAAAGACTATTGTATGATATTTGGTTGAAATCAAAAAGGTATTGTAACTGATCCGTTTTCAAATCTGGCTTGTTTTATAACATTTTTTGACTTTTCTATGTGCCTGGGTTGGGGAACAGCATTTTCTGGGAAAGTGGTAGTCTTCTAGATATTGTTGGGATATAATTTTCAGTATCCTGACCGATAGGGGATGTTGGGGGCTTTAACATATGAAGGCCTTTACTGTTGTTAGATATATGAATAGCAAAGAGTGACTTGCATTACATTATTTCTACTTGAAAGCTGCCTTACATAAATTGTGACTTCCAAGGAAAAACAGCAGAATTATCCCCTGGAATTACTTGTCTAGAAGGTGATGAAAAATGAGAGAGTGAACATTTCATAAAGGCATTAGAGCCTGATATTTACACATTTGCTTGCACTTTGTCAGGCACCCTGACTCTATCATAAAACCTGGTCAAGGAGACCCATCATCTGAATTAGACTAAGTTCTATCCATTAGTTGAATATTATCCATAGTCTATGCAGAAACACGTTTTCCAAAATTTATAAGACTCATAGGTGAGATTTATCAAAGATATGTAAGTTCTACTGACTTATATAAGCTCTACTGACTCAAGATAAAAGGGTTCATAATAGATTAAAAAACATGTCTTTATGTCTGTTTATATGTTATTGGTTTCAACAAGACCTGGGGATATGTAATGTTTAAAACAGTTGTGTTCAACTGTTCATTTCTTAATTCAGACTAATCATACTACTAAAAAACCTTGTTCCCAGTCTGATAAAGAGACAAGTCTGCTGTTTTCATTTATAGGTATTAAAAGTTATAGTTCTCATTTTAACAAGATTTAAAAATTTAATTGAAGTTTCATCCTGCCTTCCAGCTAGTTAAAGGCCCAGATATTTCTCTTATATCCAGGTTTCGACTACATATACAGGTTATTCTTGACATAAGACTACAATTGTGACCAGGATTTTTGTAGCTAAACAAAGCAGTTGCTAAGTGAGTTGTCCTTAATTGTGAGACCTTTTTTTGCCATGGTTGTTAAATGAATCACTGCAGTTGTTAAGTCAATCATGCAGTCATTAAGCAAATCCAGCTTCCCCCACTGACTGATGATGTCGCAAATAGCGATCATGTGACCCCAGGACACTGCAATCATAGTGACAATGTTGTCAAGCACTTGAATTTTGATCACGTGACCAGAGGGGATTCTATGACAGTTGTAAGGATGGGGACTGGTTATAAGTCATCTTTTTTTAGTGCTGTTGTAACTTTGAATGTTTGTTAATCAAATGAATGTAAGTCAAGAACTACCTTGTAATCCCATTCCTTGCCATTTGTCAGCAAATAACTCTTTCAGCATATTGCATGCTGTATAAATCTTTCACCTAGTAGTGCTACTCTTTGCAAAAGAGATTTTTTTTTAAGTGGGTATAATTGTTGGTTTACTTTTAGGTAAAAATAAAATAAAATGGAGAGCCTGCCAGGGTCAATATGAATTGCATGAATTGTTGCATATGAGGAAAAGATTAGAACAAATAGGTATTTAACTTATGGTTAAATGGTTGATTTTAGGAAGCCCACAATCAATAACTCCCATTAACTCATTTTCCTCCAGCGACTTAGAGTTAACAGGCTTAAAGTTTTTACTAATGGGGATAATCTGGTACTTGTATCCATTTATAGCCTTATTCTCCATGAATTGTCTAATCCTCTTTTCAAGCCATCCAAATTGGTGGACCTCACAGAGGAATTTGTCATACCAAGTTAGATTACCAATCATTTTGGCTAAGATTTATGTACAGCTTTCCATGATTTCAGAAATCATTTTCTCCCAGCCATACTTAGAGATGCAGGGAACTGAGCAGGAACCTTTAGCATGCAAAAATGGCATTCCATCACTAAAATTAGGATTTAGGCTATATCTGTTTGCAAAAACATACTTTAATAATTTTGTACCATATTTTTTTTCTAGTGAGTATCCAATTTAGCAATTAGTTGTCAATGCCTATTCCTAGGACTGAAAAAATGGTGTAGAGATCTATCAGAAGAAAAAATGTTATTAAAAGCCTGAGGTGCAGGCCTCTGAAATATTCGTTTTTCGTGAAAGTAACTTGAATAAATTACTTCATTTTACAGCAGCAACACAAATTTGAGTTAGTTCTGGAGTTCTCATGGCTTTATACATTATTGGAGATTTCCTCATTTCCGTTCAGCTGAATTATATAATTTAATATTGTAATCAGTAAATCAGTAAGCTTGAATTCCTATTGATTTTATAGGATATGAGAAATGTTATGTTAAGGTAGCAAACAAAAATGATCAACTTCTAATTTCTGTTTGTCAACTAGTTTTAATTTCTTTATGGTTAGTTATAAATTGTCTTTTTGAATTCTATTTAAGGTTCTTCAAAAAGGCGACGAGTGACAGATGAACGAGAATTGCGCATTCCCCTGGAATATGGGTATGTACAATAAATTTGAAATTAAATTTTTGCAGCCTTTATTTTGTTGTGTGCTTTTACCATTCTGAGAGGGAATTATTTTAAGATGTCGCTCTGAGTTTAGGATTGATGGAAGAGGAATAAAATATTGATTTGTGCTATATCTTGTTAGATTTTTTTTTTAATCTTGAAAAAGTAATGTTATGATTGTCAATCCTGAAGACAAAATTGTAAGTTCCTGTTGCCAACGGCTCATATTTGCAATCTAATATTAAACAGGAGGCACTTGTGGAAGATAATTTATGGGTGGGATATTGTTTAGCTTCATTTGAATATTGGATCTCTCTCATCTCAGTATCAATTTGCTAGTTAACCAAGACTAGATTCACTTTGGAAATCTGAATAGAAGGAAATGATTTAAAACTGCTGAGGGCTTCATATCCCTTCATATTCTCTTTTACTCTGCCTCATAGAGAAATTCTTTATTAAACTAAATCCAGTTCTCCCAAAACATAGAATAATAAGGGGTGGGATCCAACTGGTATAATAACCGGTCTTTTCCTGCAAGCCCTGTGTGTACCACAGCACTCATGCAGCAATCAGCTGTGCCATACGAGGCAACTGAGGTTGAAAAAGCAGGAAATAAAGGACAGCGTAGAGCCCGGGTGGATGGGTAGGCCGAACAGAAGGACAGAAGATCGTTGGAGCGAACCGGTTCGGTCGAGCCAGTAGCATCTCACCTCTGAGATGCTCTGTATGTGTTGTGGAGAAATAGATCTACTCATAAGTAACAGAAGAACAATGCATTTTATTGCAAACCTTATACAGGTAGTCCTTGACTTATGACCATATGCTTAGTGATGCTTTGAAGTTATGACTGCTGAAAAGTGACTTACAACCTATCCTTGAAGGTATGAGAATTGTACCATGCTCACGGTCATGTTATTGCAATTTGGGTGCCTGGCAACAGGCTCATATTTACCACAGTTGCATCATGTTGCAGTTACATGATCACAATTTGCAGCCTTCTCAGCTGGTTTGCAATGTATTTGCTTAACAGCTGCATGATTCACTTAACAGCCATGAGAGTCACTTAACAGCTGCAGTAAAATGGTCATAAAATTGGGTCCAGTCACTCAATGACTTCCTTAGTGACTGAAATTCTGGTCCCAATTTTGGTCATAGGTCAAGAACTACTTGAACTCACTACACAAGTTTATTTCCCTATATTTTGGGGGGGACAGATACTGTATGCTATGTTTGAAATATGTCCAGGCAATCAGAATACCAAATAATCGAGTTGGAAGGGACTTAGAAGGTTTTCTAGTCAAATCTAGTCAGATTGTCAAAATATATTACTCTCCTGCTAGAGAGTAGAACATACTCAAATATTCAAGCTTCCATTTTTCTGACACCCTAAACTAGGCACCTTTGCATTGCTAAATGTCTTTGTATCTTACTTCTTCCAGTCATTTGGCAATGTATTGCATACTGTATTTTCTTCTTGCTTCATATGGGGAATTCCAGACTAGATGTTGGTTCAGAATCAATTTGTAACAACCCATCTTTCTATACAGATTCCAAGTGCAATTTGAATTTTGAATTTTACCTTTATTGTCACTGCATTCCATGAATACAATGAAATTTGAAAGCTACTCCAGCACAGTGCCCCAAACACCATCACAATCACACTACAAGTATTTAAAAATTAAAATAATTAAAATATTAATAATAATAATAATTAAAAACTTAGCCTAAAACCTATCTAAAACATTTAGTAAGTTAAATAGTTTAAAAATGCCACTATATACATAGGACTAGATCACAAATGCACTGTTTGATTCAAGACAATTATTCTGAATCTGAATAACAATAGCACTTACACTTATATATACCACTCTACAGTGCTTTACAGCCCTCTCTAAGGAATTTACAGAGTCAGCATATTACCCCCAACAATCTGCGTCCTCATTTTACTGACCTTGGAAGGATGAATCAACCTTCAGCTGGTCAGTACAAAATTCCAGGTTGTGGGCTTAGTCAGCCTGCAATACTGTATTCTAACCACAGCACCACCACAGCTCATCATCAGATCATGATCAAGTCCAGTCCTTCCTTATCTTGAAAGTTAGTTTTACCCTACCACTAAGATTTCTGATGTACTTCTTTCAGTGTCAGCTTAATTTTTTGCATTTGATATTTTGTCAAAATGTCAATTACAAATAAAAGTTGGCAAATTTCAAAGGACCTTTGTTATTGTTTATGCATTTTATACTATTAGATTTATATTCCACCGTTCCTCTAGACATTCAAGGCATTAAACATAGCACCCTTTCCTCCCATTTTGCCCAGCAACAAGCTTGTGGCCCAATGTAATCCATTGAACTTTCATGAGTGAGGGTGCACTTGAATTTGGATCTCCCCAGTCCTACTCCAACACCCTCACGACCTTCCTTTTCTCTAGCCCAGTACCAGTTACTCTTGACTCCAAAGAGTTGCTCCATATCTTCTCAACCGTATCTATATTTATGAAGTAAATCTTCTATTTTCTAAAAAAAACTTACTCCCAAATAAGTATTTAAACAATTCCTTTCCTAGTTTGTCTCTGAACACAGAACTATATTTTGCAGGTGGCAAAGGGAAACAAGAATAAGGAACATTGGTGGACGCCTTCAAGGAGAAGTAGCATATTATGCACCATGTGGAAAGAAGTTAAGGCAGTACCCAGAAGTTGTAAAGGTATATTTTAAACATTTTGCTTTTGTGTATGTATTTAGCATGCACATGTCTGTTTAAATGGATTTGTTATTTCTTCCTATAAAGTCCTTTGATACAAAATGGCCTGCAGTGTGGAGGCTAATGATCCTTAACCTGTCTGTGAATTCACCTACTGTAAAGTCATAGTCCCCTGATAGAATATGCACAGTATTTGAATTCTCTAATATTAGCTGTACATCAAAGCTGGGTTATGATGACTTAAAACCTGAAGTGGAAAAATATGTGATTTTTTCAGTATCTCAGCCGAAATGGAATAATGGATATCTCAAGGGACAATTTCAGCTTCAGTGCAAAAATAGGAGTGGGTGACTTCTATGAAGCCAGAGATGGACCACAGGTATCCGCTTTTTAAAAAAGTAAAGTCTTTGATCCAGGGAGTACTACCATAAATCTAAGTGATATATAATACACACACACACACATATACACACACACACACACACTATACTCTGGAGCATTGCTGTTGGTAGTTCATTCTTAGAGCAGAACTTGTAATTTTATTGTCGTGATGCTGAGTGAACTGAGCACATGATCAAAGAAAATGCTGAAAAACCTTCATAATTTCGTGTTTTGACTTTGCTAAGACATTCGGTGTCTTGTTGAACTCAATTTAATATCATTCAAATTGCAGTCAATACCGTTATTCAATATTGCTGGTTGGTAGTGCTCAGTATGTTCCACTGCTTTAATGATAGGTGGGTGGGTGGGTGAATGGGTTAGCAAATACCTCCTGTGGTTAAAATGTGTATGTAGGGCACCTGTAGCCTTAGACCAGGGGTGTCCAACCTTGGCAACTTTAAGACTTGTGGACTTTGCTGGCTGAGGAATTCTGGGAGTTGAAGTCCACAAGTCTTAAAGTTGCCAAGGTTGGACACCCCTGCCTTAGACTATTGGGTTTCATTTATAGACACCACTACTCCATCTATTGTAATACCAATGTTGATATATTCCTTTCAACATTTGTGAAAACTTTGTGTTTGTGTTAGACAAGTGGCAATTACCGTGTATATGGTTAACATTTGTGTCTCTGATATTCTTCTCTCAGTTATTTAGTAACTTGTGTGGCGTTAATTCAGATATGAACAAATGTGTTTGTTGCATGCATGAGAAACTGGGCTAAGTATAGGCAAGTAAGTTGAAATGGCAGTCAGGGACACTATGGTGGAGATTATTTTCTAAAGTCATTTTACCAATAAGACACCATGCTCGGTTATAGATGACTAAGTGCAATCACCCTGTGCAGGTTTATGTAGGAGCAACTCCTAATGTGGTCAGTGAGACTTATTTTTAAATTTTTCAACATACACAGTTGTAATAATTTACAAAATGATTTCTTTCTTGGTTTATTCCATGTATGATTTTTTGGGATTTTTACCCAGGAAACTTTGCTCATCCTTAATATTCCCTGCCTTAGTATCCTTCTTCATATTACATCACATGGTATCTGATATATTCCTATATAATAAGTAGCATTTCTTCTCTTTGATATTAATGTACAATCTATTCTTCCTCAGTAAGTTTAATAGCTACAAATCAGATATGTAGATGTGTAGATATTTGCCATATACTCCAAAAATGCTTTCTGAAACCTCATTATTGCACCATGTATCTACAAGCCTACAAAAAGAGTGTACTGTGAAAAAAATCATAACACTTTAGAGCCACATACATAAGAAAATGGTTCTGCTTGAATGTCTTATCCAGTAGATAAAGAATAATGAAGGCTTATGGTTAGCTCTATGAAAGTTTATTCGTGTAAAAAATGTCAATAATGCAGGTCATAGATAATGTAAATAATGGATAGAAACAGAAAAAAAGATTTGTGCAGTGTTGATTCCTGTGAAAAATTCTGGCAGTTTCAAAACTGGAATGTCAGGGAAAGGGGCAAGTTAAACTTCTTTTTCGTAACATTTTATTTTCATTTTTGAAGAGACAATTTTGTTTGCTTGCTTGCTTGCTTGCTTGCTTGCTTGCTTGCTTGCAGCGAGATGCATGCATGTAAGCACATTCTAATTAAACAAGAAATAAAGTACCCTTTGCTTCTTAAAGGACTAGAATAGATTGCATTGATCTTGGGTTATTTTAAATGATATTGGTTTTAGATTATTTTTACTGAAGCAAAATAAAAATATTTGCAATACTGTACAGGTGAAACTCTATGACTATTCCCTCCCATCAGCAAATCCTGTGAGAATTATACATTTTTAATGGAGTATTTTCAGAATCTTTGTCAAGCTATAATTCCCAGGATTATTGGAGAAATCCATTCTATTGATATGATCAGGTTCTTAGTATAATGAATTCCCCTGAGAGATTAAGTAGATTATGGTATAGTGAGCAATTAACATAATCTTTAGTGAAGTTATAGACCCTGTCTCAGAAGTACAGGTCCTAATGTAACCTGTAAAAACCTAAACAAATGGAAATGATGTAATGATAAGTAACATTTAAGACAGTTTGATATATGCAGAACCCTGATCTGGATTTGTCAGCATACAAATGACAGATTAACAGGGTTGGAAGGGACCTTGTAGGTCATTAGTCCAACCCCCCTCCCAAGCAGGAGACCCTACACCATTTCTGACAAATGGCAGTCCAATCTCTTCTTGAAAGTCTCAAGTGATGAAGCTCCAACAATTTCCAAAGGCAAGCTGTTCCATTGGTTGATTATTCTCACTGTCAGAAAGTTTCTCCTTATTTCCAGGTTAAATCTCTCCTCCTTCAGTTTCCATCCATTATTCCTTATCTGGCCTACAGGCGCTTTGGAAAATAGCTTGACGTCTTCCTTTTTGTGGCAGCCCCTCAAATATTGGAACACTGCTACAATTTCGACCATATGATCATTTCTCTCGGATTTCATACTTGCATATTATATTGCACAGATGGTACCCCTTTAATTCTTTCCTTCCATTAAACTCCTAGACCATGGATTCCACTGGGTCTTTCTCAAAATGCCAGAATATCTCAGTAACTTTATTAAAGTGAGATCACAACTTCCAATTGTTTTACCATTTTTGCTGAAATTATAACTGTTTCCCCCCTGCTTATTATTTCTACCTCTTTAGAAAATTGAATTGATATTGAGCAAAAAAATTTTTAATTATAAACATTGAGGCCTCCTCCACAGATTTCTGCCATAGTTATTATTGCTGGAAATTTTTGCATTGTTGGGAAAAAGTCACATAACTCCATTGAAATGCCATTATTATGCTGGTATTAAACACTGGAATAATTGTAGAGAATTTAGATTGCTTGCCAGGCTTAACTGTCCGTTATAGAACTTTTAACTGTCGCTTTCTTTGTCCAGTTCTGGGTACAGTATGTCTTTGATTTACATAATCAATTTGAAATAATTTTCAGTTAAGCAAACAAAATAAACCATTTGATTATGCCAAGTGTTAGTTTTGAAATCACCTTTGTCCTCATTTTGGGTGTTAGCAAAACGCTTTTAAGAAATTGGAAGAGTATAAGCATTTTTATGTTATAGTTAGTATGGATCTTATGTAAGCTACAGAGCAAATAAGGTAAGTAACTCTTCCCTGATAGGATTTTTTAAATTGCAATATGTGTGCTTGAGACAAGTGCAATTTAGAGCAAGTATGAACTTGAAAATTCAGAATAGCACCTTTGGTGTTATGTTTGCTAGTATAAATAATGCTTTTTGAATGCCTTTTTGTATATGTCTATAACAGTCTTACTCTGTAAGCTCTAAATTTATTGTAATTTCAAGTGTCTTTCTAATCTGGTTCTGTTCTGATATATTCAGCTGTTATATTCATCATCCCTATTTAGCATGCCACTGATAATGTGGCTGAAGATAATAGGAGTTGTAGTTCAAAGCATTAGAGGACAATGGATTGGGGAAGGCTGTTTTCTTTATACCAATTATTGCTATTCTTAAAACACTAATATGATGGGTAGTTCTGCATCTGTTACATTGTCATCTGTAAGCACTTGATTATTTGTTTTCGGTTTTATGCAAGTCACTGTACTTATTTTTAAGTTTCATTCAGTAATTAATATAATTAATCTTAAGGCACCCTAACGTATTTAATAGTACATTGGGGGGCGGAATCTTGTTAGATCTCTGGTCTATCTAGGCCATGCTTTCTGAGGCAGAGGTGTGTCAGGATTTCAGGCAGAAGTCTTTCCAACCCTCTCTATGGATCCAGGGAGACTACATTTTCTAGAGCTTGTGCTCTGATACTGAGCTGTTAAAACCTGTTGACAAATGTATATGTTTTAACCGAAATATTTGGGTATTATTTTATGAACAGGCCCACATGTAGCAATCCCGTAAAAGATCCTTGTGGAAAAAAGAATCTTTTCCATCCCTATCCACGTTGTTACACCTATAGAAATCTTGGTGAAATAGTTGGGTTTATTTGATGCAGATGGTGTAAGAATTCAAGTCTAATATTGTTAATTTTCTAATTCACCTAGCAAAGGTATCTAAATTCTTGTTAGATTCTTAGGAGAAAACAGATTGTGCTCATTGTCCCTCAAGTCAATAGTGCATTTAAAAAAGAGAGAGAGGGAGTAGAAGGTTGGTATTCAGTTATCTTTCCATTCATGTGAAGGACTATGTAAAGGACTATGACCCAAAGGAGATTCCCTTGTTCCATTGCTTTCCAACTTTTTAGAATAGCTTTCAGAGTATCTGGGGAGTATCTCCAAAATCCTCTCACCACTATCTTGCTGAGCAACATTTAATGACCAGACTTTCATTCACACAAATTCTGAATTGAGCAATACATATTTAGCAGGATGGTGCATTTCCACGGGCAGAGATAATTAGAAGAGATTTATTATGTAAGTCTTGACATGTAATTTGGAGTGTTACAAATAAGATACATATTGACCAACTCATTGATAACTAGGTTTGAAGAAACAAAGAGAAAAATCAGGTGCATAATTGGATATATTAGGATCATTTATTTATTTACAATTTGATTCCTGCCTCATCTTTCTTTTCTGGCAAGTACTGAAGTCTCAAATATATTTACAGTCATTTAGAAGTAATCCCATCGAGTTTAGGGAATTGAGCTCTAAGGCTACAATCCTAAGCAACCTTACCACTGGGACTTACTTGCAATTGTCAGAGTAATTATAGATGTGTATTAACAAACACTTCTGTTAGTATTTTTTTTCCTTTAGGCAACTTGCAATTTTCATAAAGTTGTCACCACTTTTTCAAGAAAAAGGTCATTCTTCAGATTTTCCTTTTCATCAAGTCCAGCCAGCATGATGGCTATTCCATTTTGCTGCCGATATAGTGGAACCCACATGGCTGTCAAATAGAGCAGTTTATCAGAATTTTAGAAGATCCAGATTTTAAGAAATTCCTGATTCTGTATTCACTGGAGTTCCATCAATTTATGGGTTTGGTTTCTAAAAGGAAATTGAAAGTCTTATCGCCCCTCAGTGCAGGTACATATTGTCTTTGGGTATATATGGAAGGGCAATCATGTTTCAGTTCTTTATTCTGAAATAAACAGAAAGAAAAGAAATCAAGACAGCTGTGGACTATGTATAGTTTGGTGCTTTTCAATTTTCACTCTGCTGAAAGGACAAATTCTAGTACATTTACTATTACTTCATTAATTTGCTAATTGAATAACTCGAAGAGCTTACAGTTCTAATACTTACAGATATAGACATATGCTTCGATATATATATATATATATTTGTTTTCTTAAGTTTTCGCGGGTACTTACATGTATGGCATTCAGCTTTGTTCGGGTATTTTCCCACGTCATAGTAGTTGTGCTTTTAAAGCACAACTACTATGACGTGGGAAAATACCCAAACAAATAATATATATATATCGAAGCATATGTAGGTTTAGGTATGTTCGGGTCTTTTCTCATGTAAGATTAAGACTATCTTGGCGACGTTTCGGCGAGGTCCCACTCGGCATCCTCCGGCTGGTGCTTTCGGCTTCGTGCCAGTGCAAGCAGGATGGCGAGTGGGACCTCGTGGAAACATTGCCAAGATAGTCTTAATCTTACATGGGAAAAGACCTGAACACACCTAAACCTACATATCTGTACCTGTGAAAATCTACGAAAATGTATGTATGTATGTATGTATGTATGTATGTATGTATGTATGTATATTTGTTTTCGTAGATTTTCACGGGTACAGGTATGCAGGTCTTGGCGTGTTCGGGTCTTTTCCCATGTAAGATTAAGAGTATCTTGGCAATGTTTCTACAAGGTCCCACTCGCCATCTTCAGTCTGGTGCTTTTGGCTTCGTGCTTTTGCTCGCTATCATGTGTTGGACTAGTGAGGAAGTGTGTTCCAGCTTTTTACTGCATTTTTGTGTTCATCCAGGCGGGTATTTATTCTTCTATTGGTCTGTCCAATGTATGTGGCAGTGCATGATGCACAGGGGACTTCATATATGCCTTGGTTTTCCAGGTCAATTTTATCTTTGGGGTTTCTTAGGATGGCTGCTATTTTTCTGTCTGTTTTGAAGGCAGTCTTGATGTGATGCCTGTGTAGTATCTTACTGATTTTGTCTGTAGTACCTCTTATGTAGGTCAGGACAGCTGTTCCATAGGTCTGATGAACACAAAAATGCAGTAAAAAAACTGGAACACACTTCCTCACTAGTCCAACACGTGAAAACAACAGGTCATAGCATCGACTTCAATGGCACCAAAACCCTAGCCATTATAGAAAACCCTAGCTACAGAATTATCAGAAAAGCCATAGAGATTGAAAAAAGACCTGAAAGCATGAATAGAAGAGATGACTCTTGACCAGACTGTCAATTATCTGGAAGCCTGCACTCTCAAACAAAAAAATCTCCACACCACAAGCCAGGCAAACACCTGGGCACAAACAGACTCCCCCTGATACCTCCAGCTCAAATACACCCCAACCAGGCACCCAGATGAAACCTAGCTTCCTAATAAATTATAGCCATCCATTTACTTGGAGCCAAGCCGCACTAAAAGCCTCCAATACAGGAAACACAGTGTTGCCAGCCAATCAAGACAAAAAAAGCTACAAAACAGACAGAAGATATTAGAAACACCAATCAAGCAGAACATAGCAAACTCCAAGACCAATAAACACAGACCACGACTCCCAACCAATCAGGATGAAGAAAAAAACATTCTGGCACAGCATAGGCTAGCCCCAAATTTAAAACAGAATCGGCTGTGAAAGTCTGACTCACAGACGAACACTATACAGAAGCCTGATGATGACAGAAGAGATTCTGCCGAAATGTGGCTACAACTTTAAAAGCACAACTATAATGACGTAGGAAAATAACCGAACAAAGCTGAATACCATACAAATATATATATATATATATATATATATATATATATATATATATATATATATATATATATATATATATATGTGTGTGTGTTGTATGTATGTATGTATGTATGTATGTATGTATGTATGTATATACACACACACTGCTCAAAAAAATAAAGGGAACACTTAAACACAATGTAACTCCAGGTCAATCACACTTCTGTGAAACCAAACTGTCCACTTAGGTAGCAACACTGATTGACAATCAATTTCACATGCTGTTGTGCAAATGGAATATACAACAGGTGGAAAGCATAGGCAGTTTGCAAGACATCCCCAATAAAGGAGTGGTTCTGCGGGTGGTGACCACAGATCACTTCTCAGTTCCTATGCTTTCTGGCTGATGGTTTGGTCACTTTTGAATGCTGGTGGTGCTTTCACTCTAGTGGTAGCATGAGACAGAGTCTACAAGCCACATAAGTGGCTCAGGTAGTGCAGCTCATCCAGGCTGGCACATCAGTGCGAGTTGTGGCAAGAAGGTTTGCTGTGTCTGTCAGTGTAGTGTCCAGAGCATGGAGGTGCTACCAGTGTCCAGAGCATGGAGACAGGCCAGTACATCAGGAGACGTGGAGGAGGCCGTAAGAGGGCAACAACCCAGCATCAGGACTGCTACGTCCGCCTTTGTGCAATGAGAGACAGGAGGAGCATTGCCAGAGCCCTGCAAAATGACCTTCAGCAGGCCACAAATATGCATGTGGCTGCTCAAACAGTCAGAAACAGACTCCATGAGGGTGGTATGAGGTCCAGACGTCCACAGGTGGGGGTTGTGCTTACAGCCCAACACCGTGCAGGACATTTGGCATTTTCTAGAGAACACCAAGATTGGCAAATTCGCCACTGGCACCCTGTGCTCTTCACAGATGAAAGCAGGTTCACACTGAGCACATGTGACAGCGTGACAGGGTCTGGAGACGCTGTGGACAATGTTCTGCTGCCTGCAACATCCTCCAGCATGAGTGGTTTGGCAGTGGGTCAGTAATGGTATAGGGTGACATTTCTTTAGGGGGCCGCATAGCCCTCCATGTGCTCGCCAGGGGTAGCCTGACTGCCATTAGGTACCAAGATGAGATCCTCAGACCCCTTGTGAGACCATATGCTGGTGCAGTTGGCCCTGGGTTCCTCCTAATGCAAGGCAATGCTAGACCTCATATGGCTGGAGTGTGTCAGCAGTTCCTGCAAGATGAAGGCATTGATGCTATGGACTGGCCCGCCCATTCCCCAGACCTGAATCCAATTGAGCACATCTGGGACATCATGTCTCACTCCATCCACCAACGCCAGGTGTGGGAGGAGATCCCTCAGGAGACCATCTGCCACCTCATCAGGAGCATGCCCAGGTGTTGTAGGGAGGTCATACAGGCACGTGGAGGCCACACACACTACTGAGCCTCATTTTGACTTGTTTTAAGGATATTACATCAAAGTTGGATCAGCCTGTAGTGTTTTTTTCCACTTTAATTTTGAGTGTAACTCCAAATCCAGACCTCCATGGGTTGCTAAATTTGATTTCCATTGATAATTTTTGTGTGATTTTGTTGTCAGCACATTCAACTATGTAATGGACAAAGTATTTAATAAGAATATTTCATTCATTCTGATCTAGGATGTCTTATTTTTGTGTTCCCTTTATTTTTTTGAGCAGTGTATATATATGGATATTGAATTTTAATTCTGTTTTCCATGTTGTTTTTATAATTACTTTCTGTGAAATATATTGATTACAAGGGGATGCAATGGTGTCTGCTGAAAGGAGAAGACGTCCTTCCCCGCATCAGAGCAATGGAAGGTCGTAGGGGCCGGCCACCAAATCCTGATAGACAACGTAGCAAGGAGGAATCAAAAATGAGACGTCGTAAAGGTCGGCCGCCAAATGTTGGTAGCACTGAATTCCTTGATAATACAGATGCTAAACTCTTAAGAAAGTTACAAGCCCAAGGTAAGGATTTTTTAATTGATTTTTTAATTATTTTCTACCTGTCTAAAATTTCTGTATACAAAAAATGAGGCTATGGTGCCTTCGTTGAATTATCACCAGGAGGCAGCATCTGGCTGATACTGTGTGTACTTGGAAGCTAAGCAAACCAAGTTTGGTTAATGCTCTGTTACTAAATTTATAAATACACATTTGTTCCATTTCTAATTAAATCTCCTTTGCCACTTTTTACAGGATGAAATTACTGCAAGTACAGTATATAACAAATGAGCATTTATACTCACAATTTTCTCTCTTAACTTTTGAATATTTTTTTCTGAATTTTTAACATGGCATCAGTAAAGGATCTTTTGTTTTGATCATATTCTACTACAGGTTTGCACAACTCAAGAGGAGGAGGAGCCAGGTTAATTACATTGAAATGAATACCTCATCAATCATGGGCTGAGAAAGAATAGCTGGTCCAGTGATAGCTGTTTGTCAGCTAGTGACAAGGAGGCAGTGCTGGAGCTGGCAGTGAGGCCTGAAAGCACTCAGCAGCTTATTTTTTAGTGTGGAGGAAGCTGTGAAAAGCTAGGAGATGGCAGCAGATTCTTCCTGGCAGCAACAATATTTGGTGGCTATGGATTTGTTAAGGTTTTGAGAGAAAACCAGTGGGCCACAGAAGGGTCCTTGGCAGCCATGTGTTGTGCTATCCTGTTCTAGAAATTGCTGTGGCAAATTGGACTTGCCGACCAGCACATGTGGTGAAACATAACACCAGTTTGGATAGATAAAGGATTTCTACAGTCTGTTAAAGATTTGCAGACCATGACCTATCTTCTTGTGTTTGCAAAATATGCAAATTCTGATGAAAACTTGCTTTCCTTGGCACAAAACTTCACTTTTGACAATTTTAATGGAAAAAGTTTAGTATTATTACACTGAACTATTAAAACTAATTGCCTCCTTAAGGATGAGGAGAAGCCTTAAGCAGAATTTTGGCAGCCTGAAAAAAAACCCACAAGTCCTTCCTAAGGCTACATTTGCGTTTATGTTTTCTCCCGACTTTTTAACCCCAAGGGACAGTTGGTCTGTAGGTCTGTAGTGCTGCAAAAGGATAAAAGGAAATTTTACCTTCAAATCTTGGATCTTGAGCTCTTGGCCTGTGATTTCTATTCAAGGGAAAGAGAATGGTTCTCATCCATATTTCTGATGCTTATGTGTTTGTAGATTTGCTTCACAATGAAATCAACGCTGCAGAGCTTGGTTAAATCTTCTGACACTTAGGGGAGAGGAATAATTAGCCAGCCTCTGGCACATTCTTCAAAGCACACGCCAATGGCCTGGATGTTCTCACTTGGGTAGCCTCTGATTCTATAAATTGGCACTTATACTATCTATGGGTAAAAATCCTCTGCGTCTAATTATAGTTTATTTTGTTTTTATAAGGTAGCTTGTCTTGGCCACTGAAGTTTTTGCTGTGGGAAAATAATAGAATCAAACTGTTACAAAGCAAGTAACGATTCTGCTCAGTGTAGTTTCAAATTACATTGAGAATAATTGTTGCACATCATTCTGCATTTCTCAATCCTTAACTCAAATTATTGTGTTCGTTTCTGGGAATCACCCTTTAAGATTCAGAAAAAAAACATGAGTATGATCAAGGGACTAGAAACTAAACCCTATGAAGAGAGATGGAAGGAACAAGAAATGTTTAGCCTTGAAAAGGATACAATAGTACTTTTCAGTTCCCTGAGATGATGTCACAAAGTCCAAAGTCAGAATTTGCTCTCTTTGATTCCAGAGAGCAGGTTCAGAATAATGGATGGCAGTGACAGGAAGGAAAAAAAATCACTATAGGACAGCCAAGCCGAATTGTAACCTTTTGACCTGCAGGTAAAAAAAAATTGCTCCAGTGATCTTCCAGAATCTGAATGTCAATCCATATTATTTTAATATTGTTTTAAATTACCCAAGGGGAAAAAAGAAAAGAAGTGATGGTTTGAGATGCATCTGCAGTTTCATACTTTCCCTGAGGTACTAACAAATTAACAAATATTTGTATGAAATCATATTAAGGATTTCCTCAGTGCCGAGTTGCCTCTTTTCCATTTGTTTTTATCTCTCCATTTGTCCAACTGTCCTTGTGTCAATAGGCAATCTTTATTATACTGCAAGCATTTCCCCTTTGTGTTCCAGAAATTGCTAGACAAGCAGCACAAATCAAGCTTTTGAGAAAAATTCAGAAGCAAGAGCAGGCCCGAGCTGCTAAGGAAGCAAAAAAACAGCAAGGTCAGTATTACACATCTTTTTAAGAACCTTACAGCATTTGAAACCATAGATATTATGTTTCCATTATCCTGACTGTTATTTACTACCAACGTGTTTTTGTCTTATTCTTAGCTATAATGGTTGCAGAAGAAAAAAGGAAGCAAAAAGAGCAGATAAAAATAATGAAACAGCAGGTAATTTATGTCTTTCAGGTTGCAACTATGCACCTTGCAGAATGTACTATTTTAGTGGTGCGTGCATTTGTGTATCTGTAGTGGGGCTACCACTTGAAAACTCATTTTGCTTTGCTCGAGCTCAGCTGGATAATTTGACGATCCATAACACATTATGGAAAAAAAATGCATTTCAAGCATGAAGATGTGCCATCACCTGCAAATTCTACAGATAAAGTTGCATTTAAAGGGGAAAAGCAAAAAAAAAAAAAAGAGAGAGAGAGAGAGAGAGAGGAAAGGTTAAAAAAAAAGAGGGAATGCACAATCATGAGTATCTGTCCATTGATACACAGTCAACTTTGGGCATAAAGGAACATTTTGTTTCATTTCTCCTGCCCTGCCCTTCCAGGATTGGTTGAGGGGAGTTCAGAAATCCCGTGTTTATGGCCACTTGCAGTGTCTCTTGCTCAGGTGACCATGATGTACTATATTTTTGCTGAAAACTGGTGTTTGCTTCTGATTTTCAGCAAAAACACTGACATTTGCTTAATGACTATAGATTCACCTAACAATCATGGTGATCCACTTTACAACTGTCACAATTTCTAATAGTAATTGGCAGGCTCCATTATGATCATAAGATGAGGACTATTTGTACATCTTAGATCAGGCTTGTTCAACCTCCAGCCATGGGCCACATGAGGTCCTGAATAGTTAGTAATGCAACTCCACAAGATCATAAATGTTTAACAGTATTATACATAAACTACATTACATGTTTTATATATATATCTTCACTCAATGTAGCCCAAGGCAAGCCAACAGGTCGGACACCTGTGTCTTAGAGGTTTTTTTGGTGTTGAATATAAATTATACTTTGTTTTGTAGAAATTTTCTCTTAAATTATAAGATGAATTGTAGTCCTTTTAACCACATGTACTGTTCATCCTATTCCTAAATTTATTGCAAAGAATTTTTTTTCTTTGTCCATTATATTCTCCATTGATTCACAGTTATTACTATCAGCTCTTGAAGCTGTGAAATGCCAGAGAACTCTTTGGGATGTCTAGATCTTCATACAGAGACACAAATTGAAATGAAGAAATTTACAGTACATTTTTGCTCAGAAGTGATTCCCTCTGTATTTGTGGTAGCGTGCTTCTATTAAGAATTCAGTCCCAGCGTATTATAGAAAGGTGGTAGGAACTGCGATGATTTTAATAAAATTGGTCAACAATGTGGCTAATATTTCTGTGTGTTCGGCTAAGTACATAGGGAAAACAAAATTCTTAGAAGTGCTTTATTTTTCAGTATTGGAACTCATGTTATTTCGGCAGCCATTTGTTTTAGGCCAAAGTTGAGATTTTTGAGGCACAGGTGAACCATAGAAAAGCATTATTTTTAAGCATCTGGGCCGTTTACTTACTAACTTTGATTGTAGCTCCCAGAAGGTCCTCCTTCAATGGTACCACAATGCCTGGAAGTCCCTAACCACCCAACCACCTAGAAAAGGGCTGCAGTCTTAACATTGCATTATTTGGCAGATGTCATCGCATGATCTGGTATGGCCTATGAAATCATTGTGGCTGGCCTCTTCCAGGGGAATATGATGGAATAATAACAAGCAGTGAGTGTGCAGGGGAGGCTTTGCCCGAACTGGATGGCCCTGTGTGGAAATTCACTCTCTGCTATGGCAGTAGGGGGGTGGCTTATTATTACTGCTGCTTCAAATGAATGAAAGCCTTTCTTGTTGCAGGAAAAAATTAAGAGAATTCAGCAAATCCGAATGGAAAAAGAACTCCGAGCTCAGCAAATATTAGAGGTATGACCAACTTTTAATGGCAAATAGAAAGAAGGACTCTTGCAAAAATTTAACAATTTTGTATTAGGATTGTATGCTCTTGTGGAAATTTCAGTGTGGCTCCCAGGCTATGAATTTTAATTTTTAAAAAGATATAAAACTACTTCACAGAACACTTAATATGTACAGGAATTTCTAGAAGAAAATTATTAGTCTGTTGCCAACTTCCTGTTTCCATTCAGATGAATTTTCTCTTCTTATATTTAAAACAGTAACACATTTAATAGGGTATAATACACATTAATATACTGAGCTCAACTGTGTCAGGGGCATCAGGTTCCGATGAAGTGGATAGTACTCTTATGAAATCTTATGCCACAATAAATATATTCATGTTCAGGATGCAGTAGGTAAACTTACTCATGGTCCTGTGTACACAAACACACACAAAAAACACACACACACATACAAGACCTTTTGTGGTTTTTAAAAATAATTTTAAATATAATCTTTATTAAAACTAATTAGCTAATATGAACTAATAGATAATAAGAAAAGGAAAAAGAAAAGAGAAATCAAAGGGGAAAGGAAAAAGTGGAAGAAAAGGAAAAAGTTTTTTAAAAAAACCAGAAAGTATAAAGAAGTGCCTTCCAGAGTTCTTCATAGCACTTATAAGTACAAATATATTTTGACCTTTCTTTCTAAATTTATATCATAATGTTCATCTATCTTTATGCTATCCTGTCTAAACATCAAAACCATAAATCACAAGTTAATTTTTTTCCATTTTTACGAAAAAAAAAGTCCACAAGAAGCTTTCAGTCAGCAATAAAATGTAGATAATGTCTTGTGTCTTATCAAAGAAGTCAGTTTATCCATTTCAGCAAAATCTGTCAGCCAACCATTCCTCCATAGTGGGTAGTGTCAAATCTTTCCATCTCTGTGCATACAGTAATCTTGCTGCTGGGAACATATATTGAAATAATCTTCCATGGCTTTTTTCTTACTGTTTAACCATCAATCCTAAGAGGAAACGTTCTGGCTTCAATTAAATATTAATATTTAAAATACTTTGTATCAAAATATGTATTTGGATCAGTGGTGGGATTCAAAAAATTTTTTTTGCTACTGGTTCTGTGGGTGTGGCTTGGTGGATGTGGCAGGGGAAGGATCCATTCTTTCATCCAGATAACAAGCAGCAAAATACAATTTAGACATGTGGTTGCTCTGATGCCTGTTATTAGTTTAATATTCTCTGAATGGATCCAGAATTATTTGCACTTACTGATAACAATTGCTGGAGGAAAAGAAGAGATAATTTGGCCAGTTGTCCTCACCCTTTTATACCTTGTGTGTCCCCTGGGAATGACTTATCTAGAACAGTGTAAAAGTAAGCACTGCTTATATAGTCCTGTAGATATTGAAAAGCTAAATGATGAAGACAGAGAAAGGAAAGATCATTTGGCTGAGTCACTAGAACAAGCGAAGGTGTATTAAGAAGACTGATAGTTGAATAGCATGATTTTAATTTTAAAGAACGTGCATACTTGTACTTCTAAGAGATGTATGAATCTGTGTTTTTTGCAAAAAGTTGGTTTGTATTCATTCTATATATAACTAAACTGGAGAAAATTGAGATTTAAGATTCCTGTTTCAGGTTTCCATTTCTGATCTTTCTGGCAACATTTCTTTTTAATCTCAATTTTCATACTTGCTGCTTAACCATCGATCGGGAAAAATGTGGTTCTGATAATATGCTGAAGAGATTTTATTTTTTTAAATTCTGACTTAATTAGATCCTCAAAACTGTACCCACAGATGAGGTTTATCCAGGGAATAAAAAACATTCTTCATCATTAATTGTTCATTTGTTTGTAAACATGCCACTTCAAGCAAAAAGTTTAGAAGTTCAGTAGTGCAGCCATGTTGTAAGATGACATGTTGTTATATATGATGTTTTTCCTAGACTGTACGTATGTAAGTCTTTCCTCTAAAAAAAAAAAGATCAATCGAATTGACTCCTAACACAAAAAAGTACTGAGGAAGAAATCTGTTATGATGTGTACATGGTGTGCAGTATTGTTTCGCACCTTGTGAAGCATGAAGCCTTATTGCTGGTCTGAGATTATTTTCAAGCTGTAGCGTTCTCTTGCATGACCTTGGGACCTGTTTTGCATGCACAGGCTAAAAAGAAAAAGAAGGAAGAAGCAGCAAATGCCAAATTATTGGAAGCCGAGAAACGAATAAAGGTTAGTTTAGAGAAGCATCAGAGCTTTTATTTTCCAACCATTTAAAAAATGAATTGTATGACCATACACATCAAACCCGATAATGTACCCATTTAAAAAAAAAAATCAACACAATTTTATTCTGAATGCTTTGCTCTGTACAGGCATTTACATGTGTCTTTCTGTGTTTTGTGTGTATGCATCTATAGTCTGTAAAAACACAATAAGTTTTTAAGCATATGTTTCTGACATTCAGCTTTTATATGTGTATATGTAAGTAATAATAATGAAAACAAGTCCATGCATAATCTTAAAAAAAATCATGAGCCATTAAATATGTAGCTTAACATTTAGATTGAGGCCAGGAGCCCATAAACTATGAGTTACCTTCTGTGCATAGCAGAGTTCCCTCTTGTTGTCAGTCTCCATCTTCACTGTTGTTCCCTAAAAATTCCTCTTCTAAGTCTAGAGAATTACCCAGTATAGCATTGGAGATTCAACAATAGAAGGAAGAGAGGGAAATGGATTATTTCTCTAGATTTGAGGCAAGGCAGAAACACATGTAAAGAGCTCTGATTCAAGTTACTGGATATGTTCCCAATTTTCCATTTTACTGTTGGAAAGAAATTAATCTATAGAAAAAAGAATTGCACTATGAAGGTCATAAAAGTTTTCTTCTATCAATGAAAAGTTAGTTTGGGTAGTGAAACAGAACATTTGAATCGTACTTTATTCCCATCAGGTTTGGGATGATAGCTGTATACAACCTGCAGGTCTATGCAGAATATGAGAGCCTTGTTTTCTTATCATGTTGCCTCATTCCTGATCGTGGCATGATCTGATAACCACTGTAGTGCATCTTCCACACATTGTGTTTTCAAGATATTCAACAAGTCATTGCAGGTTATTAGAAAAATAAATTAAAGTGGGATTAAATAAAAAAACATGAATTTTGACTTTCATCAGTATGATAGAAAAGTCATCTTTTGTTGATAGTAACATTTATCAGATACTTGATTTTTTTCTTCATATTTCAAGGAAAAGGAAATGAGGAGACAGCAAGCTGTCCTTCTGAAACATCAGGTATGTATCCAGAATTTAATTTAAAGAAACAGAAATTCTAGTTTTGAATGAACACCTTAAGAATTTGGAGGACAAATCTTCAAATATTCTCCCCTATATGATATATACTTATTTTAATTGAATAAGTATAAATATACGTAGATGTTTTACTTCAATGTTTTCATTCATGTTATGGGTAAAAAGCTTTGCTTTGGGATGGGATGATGGGGGCGGGAGGAGGAGGAGGAGAGGGGAATTATAAAGTGGTTTTTTGACTCTGTGATTTCTGTTTCATAATATTGTGCCAACTCTTTCTACCAGGAGTTGGAGAGGCATAGACTAGATATGGTATGGGTATGTTTACTTTTGTACATCTAACACCGCATTGTGATTTGGTTGTGATATGGTTGTCATAGCAATGCATAAAATGTAGCACTGGCTGCTGTCATATTACATACTGCTGCATGGCTTTCCAGCACAGTGCATTGCATACATCTGCTTGTCTTGTCTGTAAAAGAAAAGAACACAACTTACCTGAAACCTAACTATAAATTGACCCATCTGAGCCACCTGTGAGGCTGTTGCCTTGTTAACAGAATCTTCTTTGCTGTAGTATCAAGTTGGACTGCTGAACGTAGCGAGGGTTCAAATTCACACCATCCTTACACTTCTTTTTCAAAGTATAAATAGATTATCCATGATTTTCACTAGGCCATTTGTGCACATGTTCAATTTACTTAACGTTAATATCAAAGAGAGATATGATTTTCAAATTACTTCAGCATTGTGCAATTGAAAAAAAACAACTCAGTTTTAAATTACTAAAAGTATCTAGTCTTTGGGCTATATTAAAATAAACCCACACAATTTTGATCCATAGACAAACCTTTGCAATTCTCCCCTCTGCCCCATTGTGTTGTAGTTCAGGATTAACTCCACATTAACGTAATCCTGGATGCAGCGTATTTCGCTTGCCTTAGAGCAGGGGTGTCAAAGTCACGTCGTCATGGGGTATCATCATGTGACGTATCGTGACTTTTTTCCCTTCGCTAAACCAGGCCAGTGCATGACACATCCAGCCTGCGGGCTGCGAGTTTGACAGCCTTGCCTTAGAGGGACAACTCAGAGGATTATCTCTTCGCATTCCTGCTCAAATATGGCTACTTCATTGGACACTAGCTTTTAAACCAACAGATTGATTTTTAATGATTGGCTGTCAATGTTAATTGTATCCTCAGCAACACATACCCAAATGAATGATTACAGCCAATGTGTAGCCCAAATGGTTTGGAATCTTTTTTAGAAAAGTAACTTTAGGTTATTTTCCAAAGTATCTGCATTACAATTTTCTAAAATTTAATTGGCCATTCAGCGAGCGACTGCAAACTTCCTATTACAGCAGATGTAAGGTAACTGACCTGTTCCAGCCAACCATTATGCTTTTTGTTCGGCCAGCTTCTGAAGGAGCCTCACAACTGACCATAAGTAAATCTGTATGCTTCTGTTTTACACTGTCTCCATGTTCATCGCTTTACTTTTTTGCTTTCAGTTGTACTTGTATTTGCTTTCTAAACCTGAACTAAAACATGCACAGACTTGCTATACTTTTTATTTAGCATACACCCTGACTTGTCTGTTAATGCTAAACATGTCCTGTTGAGTTCTGGAAAATAATTAATAAAAAAAATATATAAACTCTTGCTTTCAATAGTACTTTGTTCTAATTTGATTTGATTTAATAGGAACGGGAAAGAAGAAGGCAGCATGTGATGCTGATGAAAGCTATGGAAGCACGTAAAAAAGCAGAAGTGAGTATTAAAGTCTGATATAGACTGATTCTGTTTCCTTTCCTCCCTTCCAATATTTCCAATAATTTCTATTTTTTTTAAAAAAAGAGTTTTAATCAAACTGCTTAAGGACAAGTGATAGCTTACCTACTGTCAGTAAATCTACTTTCATTTTGCAATTAGGTCATTTCATGCTCTTAAATTTTACCTGCAAATGCAGTCTTATTCCCTGCCCTCCTTCCTTAAGTTAGCAGATTTTGCCTTCCCGCTCCCCACAAACCCAATGCAGAATATTTTCCTCTGTGACTTTTGTGCAAACCTCCAAAATGAATGATAATTATAATTGCTTATTCCCCTACTTGCTTGATCTAATCTGTCAGATAAAAGAAACAAATGGAACTCTGGGTTACATTTGGCATAGCATGTGCACAAAGCAATTTCAGTTAGTGTCATTTTGTTTGATGTGGCTGATTTTTTTAGTAGCTGTTGTAGGGGCCTGACCTGGATTGGGACCAAGACACAGTCTTGTTCAGAATCACAATTGTTTACTGGGAGAAGGAACTCTTATTCATTCTAGTACAGTCAGACACTGTCAAATATAATAAACAAGTATTTAAACTTTAGGCAATATTAGATTTTCTGGAGAGTAATCAGGGATGCTTCAATGAAAATAAGAACTGGAAGGCAATTTAATCAGCTTGATTTTCCTGTGTAGTGCAGCTATAAAGAACTTAAAAAGGAAACACTTCTTCAAATTAGCCTTGTCTCATAGTGTCTGTAAAGGCACCTCCATACAGTTTTCAGCAATAGTATATACTGTAAGTAGTGGGATTTCCTGGTGGTCTCCTATCCATATAGTAACCAAAATTGATCTAGATTTTTTTTCATGGTGAGCATGCATGAATTGTAATCAGTTTCTGTATGAATCAAAGTTCTGAACTCAAAGACACACTCCAATGTCTGCAATGAGTAAGGGTATGTGGGGAAAGTTGCTTGGAAAACAGTAATGTGAAAAACCTTAACTAAAGGTGAAAATTGTGAAATTATTAACATACCGTTCTCCAAATTATTGCCAGTTCCAGAATCTGTAGTATAAGCTGAAATTTAATAAAATGTTTCTCTCAGCATTGCCAGATAGTAAGAGTTAATAATTACAGGCCATACTGTATGATCATTGTGCATAGGCTATAAAATAAAGCAAAGGAAATTAGATTCAAATACAGTGTGCAACATAACTAATATATCACTAATACTTTGGTTGATTAATTAAACATGCTTAAAATATTCTTCAGTTAAAAATTTAATTTCAAAAACCAGCAGCCTTTTAAACTCAGCTGAAAACATTGAAAGCAAAGATTAATAAATCAAATATAGCTACATATTTAAGTACTTACAGCTGAAAAGAATCTATATCAATTCTAATTAATTTCAAAGGTTAAAAACACCTTATCAATAGCATTTAACTTCAAATACTATGAAAGATAAACTTCTGTGAATTAATGCCTTGATCATTCACAGTCTGTTGAATGATCTTTGATTCTGGAAATTTGAACAGTTGAGAATCAGTCAGTAGGTGTGTCCCCCCCTCTCTCTCTCTCTCTCTCTCTCTCTCTCATATTTGTTCAAGTCTCTGCCTTTTTTCTTAGAGCCACTAAATCTTCAGAAGGCTGCACCCAGAAATTTATCTTCATTTTGCCTCTATGAACTCTATAACAAAGTGCTACAATTGTACCACTGGTTCTTCCTTCCCTCCAACTCCCCCACCCACCCCCAAGTAACTCTCAGAGGATCAATAAGCAACAAAAGGTTGTTAAACATGCATTTATCACTAAGCAGCGCTGTCAGCAGTTTTGTCGGCAGTCATAATATGGAAGCGTATCTCAGGTTTTGGAAGTTGTCTAATAAGCAGTTTGAAAGCAGAATTAAATTCACAGCACCCGAGTGAGTCTTGTGCTCTGAATATTCCATGATTGAAGATTTATACCACCTGGTTGCCTATTGAACATACCATGGGGAATCTAGACCTAGTTTTACTTACTTAACAAAACTCATCTTTCAGTTTTAAGTGTCCTGTGTATACGCTTTGACAGTTTAAAATCGATAAAACCAAATGCAGAAGCCAAGAATGTTTTATTAATTGGAAGAGGAGGTAAGTAATGCTGCAGGATGATTAAGCATAATTTTTCGAGCCCAGCAGGAATGAATAAACAATACAGCTTAGAAGCAAGCCAGGTCGGTTTCCCTTCCACCGTAGGTTCTGTTTTGCCCAACCCACCCAGCATAATGGCTCCCCTGGGCAATACAAAGCTACAGCAATATGGGTTATTTAAGCAGTTCCCCCCATGTTCAAATAATAGGTACAGATTGCCTTGAAATTTAATGAATACAATTCTGCTCAGCCAAGAATGCAGTAGGGTGCAGACTGCCTATGCATGCATAAATATACTGGGCATTTCTAGACTGTCTGGCATTAGTGCATCGTTCACACTGTAGCTTTGCAATGCAAGACTTCTTTGCATGATACCCAAGGGAAAAGCACTGTTCATTTTCTCTCTTGGGGACCAGCTTTTCAAGCTTCTCTCCCCTACCCCACCCCGGTGGTTACATCCATTCAAAAAGCAAAAACATGAACAAGCCAAAACTCAGTGGGCTCTTGTGCGTATTGCAGTTGCATCCAGAAAACAAAGGGGAATAGGAGTCCGGTGCTTCAAAGAGATAGGCAAAACCTCAGGAGGCATGAGGAAACAGATGAAATAGTACACCACCTGCAGCACAGCTGCAAGAAGGATGGCTGCAAGGTTCTTTTTGCAGGATTTGCTGGAAAATCTGTGATGTCATTGGGATATCGAAGGGCATCCATTACTCATGAAGCTGGCGTCCACACCTATCCCTCTCTCTCTCCTTACAATAAATAGTAACTCTGGCAGAGATAACCAATGCTTAGCAGAGGGAGTAAATAGACCTTTTATCATTCTATGTTTACCTGTCCAGTTGCCTTCCAGGAACTGATCAATACAGCATCTTCTTAGTCCCAACTTCTTACATAGACCCTGTGAGCGGCCAGCTTATCTTCCTTAAGGTTCACGCCATATTAGCATTAGCCTGTAATTGAAATATAGGAGCAAATATTGCATATACATACTACTTTGGGAGCAAAAGTTCATAGATAATGACAGTTAGAACAAGCTTTTTTTTTTTTTTTTGGTTACTTAAAACAGATAGTCCTCGTTTAATGGGGACCAGAAACACTAAATGCCATGCTTATCAAGGGGAAGATCATGTGACAGCACCAGACTTACCACAGTCCTATTGTGGTTATTAAGCAAACCATCTCTGGTCATTAGGTCAGACACCACATGACCATGAGGTGATCATACTGCCATTGATTTTGCTGTTTGGAAACCAGCTGTGCAAGTCGCAAATGGTTATCGTGTGATTTCCGGACACTGTGATTATCGTAAATGCATGCTGGTTACAAGGTACCCGAATTGCAATTATGTGACCAAAGGAACACTCAACACTTGTAATTTCAAGGATTGGGCATGAATTTTTTTTTCAGTGACCTCATCACTTCAAACAATTGCTAAACAGGGCAATCATTAATTGACAATGATATTTAGATTCAATCTTATATACTTTTATTTGGGAAGAAATCCTGCCGAAATCAGTGAATAGACAAGTATAGGATTGATATCTTCAGTAGGTAGATTTTTAATGCTTAAATCAGTATATTCAGGATTTTCCAGCAAAGTTTCTTTTATTAGGTGTTAAAGCCTATAAACTGCCTGCTTTATGTGATCATTTAGACCAGGAGTCTCAAACTCACAATGTCATGGCATTGTCACATGACATATCACGACTTTTTTCTCCTTCACTAAACCGGGCATGGGTGTGGCCTATGCGTGTCTCATCTGGGCTGTGGGCCGCGAGTTTGACAGCCCTAATTTAAATCTATCTGCTCAGCTCTCACAGACTGGCATTGTACCCTATCACACAAAACTCAGACCCACAATGAGAACAAATTGAGCCTCCTTTTTTTTTTTTTTTGCTTGATCTCTCCCCCTGCAAAGTGAAAGCTGTAAAAAAAAATGAGGCAGGGGAAGGATAGGTAGATGCACATGACCCCAGACAATGTGTTGGGGATAAAGAATCCTATTCTGCGGAGATTTCTGAGAATCTGGATTACTTGCTGTCGCTGGGTGACAGCAGGCATTGTAGGACTGTCAGGCCATCTCCTGTGTTCTCTGTGCCAATTTTTTTGCCTACGTGTCAGCTTCAGTGCAAATTTGGCAATCCAGCAGTGATTTGCTTTGGCCCAGAAGTCATCATTGTCAACTGCAGCATGATTAAGGAGAGGTCGTAGGGGAAAGTCATTCTTTGTTTGGCCTTATCACTAGGAGAGTCCTCTTGCTTCCATGCTTCTCTGTTTTGAGTCAAGTGCTTTTCTTCTGTTAATGTCAGCCTGGCAAGGTAGCCCAGACAAGAAGCACACCCAGAAGTACTAGCTCTGCTTTATTGTAAAGTTACATTAACGGGTTCTTGCAGGTCTAAAAGTGCATCTCTTTCCTCCTCATCTTTACTGTTCAAGAAACTAGGGAGAGTTCCTTTGAAGACATTTGCCATGCCCCCATTCCATCTGCGGAGTCAGATTTCATTTACTGTATCAGACAGTTGTCTGGCCTGTGGCTCTTCCAACGGTCAATCTCACATATCATTACAAGTGAAAATACTGTACAAATAATTACAGGTGGTTTCAGATTTAAAATGAAAGAAGTAGACCAGTAAAGTAATATGCATCATATTAGGCTACTGGGATAATATTTTTTATCTGGAAAAACAGTGAATGAAAATAGTGGCTCAGATCCTCCGTCCCATTCTAATTAGAAATTAGAACTTCTCTATTAGCACTTTTGTTTGCTGTCGTGTATTTTCAGGGCGGGAGGGATGTTTACACACATATGTCTCCCTGCAGCTTCCTATGAAGTTGGAACCAGTCTTCTGGCAGATGTCAGAATTCCAGTATACCTTGACCTTGAATGTGCATTTGGTACTGAATCAAATGTATTCATACTCTTATCACATAGCAATTCATTTAAAAGTAGAGATGTTAAAAAGAATGTATCATGCTGCTAACTCTAGAAACTCTGCCTCAATTAAGCCTAAGAGTTTTCAGTGCACTTATATGTATGTAGTGCAGCCCTTGTTTGTATTCTCACAGTACAGAATTCCTTCATGCTCTTGAAAATAGACTCCAGAGTTGACTGATAGTAGCACCTTCCTGCAGAACCTACTGTGGCAGACCTCATTTGCAAGATTTGGTCTTTTGTGTATTTAAAGTTCAGGTGTGACACACACCCCCATCCCCATTTAACCTAAATGTTTTAATTTCTGAGGTGAAGATTTAAGATTATTGCTTTTCAAATTCTTAAATTGTTCCTTTGGAAGTGGACTATACAGGGGGGTTAATTCTGTTTTATCTATCCTGTGCTACTCAAGGAGAAAGAGCGGTTAAAACAAGAAAAACGTGATGAAAAAAGATTAAACAAACAACGAAAACTGGAACAGCGTAGATTAGAATTAGAAATGGCTAAGGAGCTAAAGAAGCCTAATGAAGATATGTGCTTAGCGGACCAGAAGGTAATTAAAATCATGTAAAATGTACCTTTCATTGCTTTGCTGCTTCTCCTTCCTTCCTCTCTTATTGTTGTAGCAATTTCTTTTTACTTTATTGCCTTTTAAAATTATGCCCATTTTACTTTAGATTGCTTGATCATATTATGTCAGTGTTTCAGGATGACCGGCATTTACACTAAAGCACATATTGGGATGTGGTATGGTTCTTTTTTTTTTCCTGTATTTTAGTAGTCAACATTGTAATGTTTGGGCTGTTTGTTCAAACTCTCTCTGCTCGTTTCCAGTATACCTCTTTAAGTTCTTGCCTTTATACCCTGCTTGGGAATTCTGAGAGACATTTGGTTGCCTCCTTTCGGGAACAAGAATATTTTTCGTCTGATCCTGCATAGCTCTTACACTCATAGCTTCTCAGAATTTTTCTGGACTATCAGTTCCATGGTGAATAGTCACACCTTGCAGGATGCAGAAGGAAAACATTTTTCTTTAGGGAAAGTCACTGTTCCTTAGAACACAAACCACAATGCAGCATAATTTGAAAATTAGATTTTTCCACTTGTCTAGGTCAGTTTGGTTTCAGGTGCTATTCAATAGGAGATGATGGGTAAAAAATATTTTTTTGGTTTATTTTTATTTTTAATCTTTTATCTGACTTTGATCCAAAACGTACCTTGCAGTTTTAAACTAATGGTTATCATAAACTGAAGACAGTCTATAATAGTACATAATAGAATGTTTATAGCAGGGTACCATACTGCACTAGACATTATTAACCTTTGCAATTGCATGCTAAGCATGTCCTAAAGAGCGCTTGTCTGTAGGTTAGTAGAGAACTCTGAACACCAATATGGTCAAACCCGTTGATTGTTCTTTTCTGCTCCTACCCACAACATATACCAGCTTGTGATTTGTTTTAGACTTCAGATCAGGCTTATTGCTGGGTGAAATGGACAACAAGGTTTAAATATTTTATCTTAAGAATAATCAGGAACAGCTCTTTAATGATCAAATCTGGGTTGCTGTTGCTAGAATACACTGCACCTAGTATTTGTTCTTTATTTTCTTCATCAACATTTTAGGAAAATGCAATGTACGATATTCTAGCATTATTTCAGAAGCTTAGTTATTTTCCCTTTTCAATATAAAAACTCATGCATTGAAGACATGTGGGAGTATTGCTTTAGCTCCATGCCTGGACGCCTTGTATGACTGCTGGTCTAATTTCCTGTTCAAACAAAAGGCTAGACTTGTTGCCAAAATTCTGCAATGAGGACTTAAGATGGTAAGAAATAAGTGTATAATAGCCAGAAATAGCTTGTAGCCAAATGTATTTTAATTATTATTATTAAATGTATGATTCCTTACAAAGCAGCTGAATAGATTATGGCCTATTTGTTTTCTCATGTACTGCACTTTCACAACTAAAGGAGATAAACAGACATTTTTAGATAAAAGCCAAGCATGAAGAAAGTGGTTTACTACTTTCTTAGCACAGCTAGTTAATGGGCACCTTGTCAGCTGCAGCTTTAGCTCGGCATGCTTGTGCAACCTTTTTGGGTTTGAAAATCACACTTAGCCTTTGAGTCAGAATAAAAGCTAGATTTAATTTGATTTAATGTTAACTTTAACTAAATCAAATTGTTATAGTTATTCTTGGTATATTTAGTAATTGCCTCCTTCTGCCAAAGTCAAGCATAATAATTTAGCAGTAACATATGGGTAACCTGAGCTTTCATAATAACCAGATTACAAATGCAAAGGGCTCCTATTTTTTCTTCAGAGAAGACTTATTGGGTCTAAAATATGATCCCTACAAATAAATGAGGCTTCAATCCATTTATCCACAAGTCATTGATACCCTGTTTGTGGTTAGAAATTTCTTGCCCTGTTTCATCTGTTTTGAATTTGGGAAGGAAGTCTAATGAGCAAATCTAGAATTTCGCGTATTCATTTTGATTGGAATGCTTGCTTGAAACACTCGCTCAACCAATTATTTTGCAGGCTGGATAGTCTGCATTATTCACTTTGAAACATACAAACCTTTGGATGCTGGCTACATTCCTTGGGAATAATTTGCCAAAAATCAAGCGCTATAGGATGCAAAAGATGTGGGTTTTTTTCCCTCTTTTTTAGCCCTTGCCAGAATTGCCTCGCATTCCAGGCCTGGTTCTCTCGGGAAGCACATTTTCAGATTGTCTCATGGTGGTACAGTTCCTCAGCAACTTTGGCAAAGTTCTTGGCTTTGATGTGAATCTGGATGTCCCAAGTTTAAATGTTCTGCAAGAGGGACTGTTGAACATAGGAGACAGCATGGGAGAAATACAAGATCTGCTGGTGAGGTTGCTCTCGGCTGCAATTTGTGATCCAGGATTAATAACAGGATACAAGGTAATAAGTACTCTTATACTATCCTTGATCTTACGGTAATGTTTTTACAGTATCATGGGCAAATATTCAGTTGGTAGTACAGTACATATACTTTATGGGTTGTACCACATAACTGAATATTTTTCTGTTTGTTGAGATGCAGTTCCTATCATCCTACACCATTGACCACACTGACTAGGGTTGGGATTTGATATATGGTTTCCTGCTTGAGCAGATGGTTGGAGTAGAAGACCTCCAGGGTCCCTTCCAACTCTGTTACTCTGTTGGAGGATCAGTCATTTCTTAAAATCCAAGTATAAATCTTATTAAACGCTTCCCCACATCTCCTAATCTTTCTCTGTCCATTGGCTGATGCTAAATGCAATTAGAACTCCGGTATCGCTCACTTAGCAATGAAGGGACTGTATAGAACTTAGGATGCTGTATTTCATACACATTTGGAGTATAATAGATGACAAATCTGAGTTTGTTGTTTAACATTTACTAATACGTAACAGTAATGTGTCTTTTTATATCTGGGCTTAAATAATGGTGTGGATTTTCAAATCACCTCAACAGATACCACTTTGTTAGTCTGTTGCATTTAGTTTCAACATATTTAGATTATTTTCCAATTATTTCCAAACTTCTGCCTACCTCCTTGGGTAATTCCCAAATTTTATTTTATTCTAGGTTTCTTTGAATGTCTTTTTTCTTAAACTTAGTTTAGGGGTCTTGAATCTACCTTTCTGTGCAAGATACCACAAATCCCCACTTCCACAGCCAGGAAGTTGCTTGGGAAAGGTCTTTAAGTCTCCTGTATATTTCAATATAAATAAATGTTTAAAAAAATTAAGGATAATATATTGATTCTGTGTTGGCTGGCAGCAAAAATAAAATAGTAATAGGTTCCAAGCTAATAGATGGTAGTGCCTCTGGTTTATGGCTTGTATTTTGTTTGGTTTTTTTCTTTTTTGTTATCAAGTAACAGAAAGCTGTATTACATATGTGCTGTCATTACTGTGCATGGAGTGCAATTATTTACAAGCAGACTTTTTTCTCTAGGCCAAAACAATTCTCGGGGATCATTTGTTGAATGTGGGCATCAACAGAGATAATGTGTCCGAAATACTGCAGATATTTATGGAAGGTCACTGTGGGCAAACCGAACTCACAGAGAGTTTGAAAACCAAAGCTTTTCAGGCACACACCCCAGCTCAGAAAGCATCCGTACTTGCTTTCCTTGTTAATGAATTAGCCTGTAGCAAAAGTGTTATAAGGTAAGAAATTTATCTGTGCATGTTTCTGGTGAAGCTAATAAAATGATCAGTAATAGGTTTGAACTTCTGACTGAACCTCTGTAGCAACAAGAGTTAGCAGAGTCAACCAAAAGCTATCATTCTTAAAAGAACAGGTTTCTCCAACCACATTCCACTGAAATAATTGTACTTATTTGTCATCATTAAACTGAACGTTTTATTTATTCTTGACTCATACTAGTTTGAATAAGTAGCATGTAAATTTGAGTAATGAAATATTTTCTCAGATATTAAATATATTTGGAACATGTCATGCAATAAATTGTGCCTGAGTAATTAATGTTTTCTGCTTTGACAGCGAAATAGAGAAGAATATAGATTATATGTCAAATTTAAGAAGAGATAAGTGGATGGTTGAAGGCAAACTTAGGAAGTAAGTAATACTTCTCTAAAATATTCCAGGACTTACCATTTCTGTTTAATTTGTTGTGTGGCTTATTTGCAAAAACAAATCTCATGCTATGTAAAATAAAGTAGCCATTTCATTTATTTAATTAAAATGGGAAATTATTTTTTTAAAGTATGTAACTTATTGTTGATAGTCCCTTGAAGAAAAAAAAAGGTTGTGAATTAGAAGGACTCAAATTGGAAAAAATCCATACTATGGAACTTGTAAGAAATAAATTTGTTTCTTGCTTGAAGGTTTGTGGAGTTAATAAATTGGGGTGAGATATTTTTTTTTGGCATTATAAAATCTGATTGGAACAATTGTGCATTTTTATTTCTGAAAGAGGATTTATAGGGTCAAGTTATTTTGTTCTGATCATCTTTAGAATTGCAAATTATTTAGGTAATGGTTAAAATACCTCACAGTTTGTCATATAATTTTAAATATTTCTTGTGGTACATCTGGGATATACTTGCCAATATTGAGGTAGTTTGGTTTGCTACAAAACAAGTAGTCAAGTTTTTAAGGATGCCATTTTTTTTCCATTGCACAAAACAAAATTCCATACAGCAAGTATAACAGCTCAGTCTACCATAGAATTTGAAGGGAAAGTAATTGTAAATCACAAGGGGTTGTGTAGCCCTGTGCTATACATAGCCAGGCTCCACTTTCTTTTCTTTAGTCACTTTTCTTTCTTGTATAGTAATCAAGGCATTCTTACAGTATTTGTATTTCTAACCCTATTTCTCCTTCCCCACTCATTTTAATGCACCGCTGAAGAAAGAAGAAATAAAGGAGAGCTACAGGAGGGAGATAGAAGAAGTAAAATATATATATATATATAAAGCAAATTACAGGAAGAAAAAAGATCTTGACTGTAAATTTCTGTTAATGATACTGGCTCCAAATTCATACCGTGTTCATCAGTATAACTGTGGGGCCCTTGTAATAATTAACTCATATAAAAATCGTGTACTAAATCACCCTAACCATGAGTTAATTAACATTTGAAGTTGCCCCGCAGTCCCTCATGCAAGGAGGCTTCTCACTTAGTGGGGAATTCAGTTTTCTCTTAACTGTCCTTTCAACAAATGTAAGTACAGTACTAGATTTGAGGAGCATAGCTGCTTCTCTTCTTTTATTTAGCTCTACTTTAAAAAAAACTGGTAAATTTTATTTTTCTAAATCTTTCCTTTGTGATTCTCAGCTTCTCATTCCCATCGTATGTGATGCAGCTATTTCTCTTTCACTATTCATTCATTATTGTCATGAGGATGAGCTGAAATAATTTCATTTTGCATCCGTTGAAGTCTTACAGGGCAAAGTATTTCATTGGTCAATCTTAAGACAGCAAGTGTTCAGATCCTTCAGATTTTTGTATGATGTGTACCATTCTTAGCTATAGAAAATGATAATTTTTTTATTAAATATTAAATTCTGGCATTCATTCACAATAGGCATAAAATGCACCTGATTAGTAGAAGGCATAAAATGCACCTGATTAGTATTCATACTTACCTTTCTTTTTCTTTTCCATCAGACTTACTTAAGCATGTATTTTCATGATCTCTTGAGTGTGAAAAAGTTACGTTATATTTTTATTCTGCCTGTCCTCCCAAAGTTCATTTACTGTGTCCCTGTTTCTTCCCCCAAAATCTAAGATTATTATATAGTTGATTAAACTACGAGATGTTGACCTTCCCATGTTCATCCATTTAGTTTTATGGACCAACTAAACATTTTAATTCAGTGCTTTTGGCCAGAGTCCAATCTTGTGTTTTGTACACTACCATAAGATGCTTCCGTTAGTTAGAAAGGTCTCGATATTGGGTCATGTTATTATTTTAATGATAAAAGCCCTATGCTATTTGGAGTGTGATAATGAGCTAGAATAAATATATTAGAGAAGCATGTGATTTTTAAAAACTACTATATTGGGCTCTGACCATAGGTATTCCTTGGCAAAAACATAAGAAAGTTGCAGTTTCTCCGTGGACTAGAACTTTGTTGAAAACATCAGGCCAGCTGTTTGCTGTCTTTGTTGATGCTGTGATTTCAGCCTTCTAAGTAAATGATTGGGAGAGAAACAGTTATTTTACTTGGGGTTAGGAAGGGCAAGTGAAAGTAATTGCATACTGCCAGAACTGTCTTTTTAGTTTACTCTTGTTAGTTGAATGTAGAGAGAAGTAAAATATATTGGCTAGCAGCAGTAGAGTTTGTTTAAACATAGCAATAGATCAGTAGAAGATCTTTGGGAAGAAAATCAAGATCAAGTGGCACTTTTTGTCAGACTCTTTGACTATCAATGCAAGTTTTTCATTTGGGTTTTTAATTTTTTTGTTACTGTTTTAATTACCTTCACTGAGATGGCTGATCTATTCTAGTACTACTTATGCTGAACTATAATATTTTAGAATAGAATGCTTAATGAACTTTGTCAGGGAGGCAAGTACAAAATGCATCATTAATTATTTTTTCAGTGATTTAATACTGGTGCAGATATTTAATCTAGAGATATCTATCATTTTACTTAAGGCATATGTTGTGGTATAAAATTTCAGCCTAATATGTCATTGGTCAAGCAGTGGGCATTTAATTATTTGCAAATTAGAACATTAAAAGTGAATTTCATCTTTTGTGTTATAAAAAGAGCTTACTCAGGATAGCTAAACATTTTAAGTCATCCTTTTATCTTTCTTTAACTACTGTTGATAAACATCCTCCAGTTGAGTTCTTTTTAAAATCATAGGCTTTGTTCCAGTCTGCTTTTTAAGAAGCCAGCTTCACTGCATCATACCCACTTGCTGTATGGAATACTGTTTTGTAGGATGGGCGAAGAAAGGAAGAAAAGGAAACTGAAAAAAATACATAGAAGCATTCAAGTATCATAATTTATCTACTTTTGTCATCCTAATCCGTACTCTTTCTCCTTTCTTTTCTTTCTTGTAAAATCCTTGCCTTTTCAAAAACACACATTTTCATATCTCCTTAAATTCTGTTACATGCCAAAATATTAAATGGGTGTGTGCAGCCTGGCTTTGAAGTACTGAATAGGCTGTTTCAAAATAATTTGCCTGTTAGATTCCTGGTAGTTAGAGCTGTAACATCTGCTGTATGGAATCTTGTTTTGTAGGGTAAGAGATGAAGGGCTACCACAACTGTACTTACTGGTATGTAAGTTTCTTTTGTTTCATAAACATGAAACTAAGGCTTCTGCTACCAGAGTGCTACAAGATTAATGCTTAATAACAGATCATATAAAGTAATATGCAGACAGACACTTGTAAAATGATTTGTGTTCATATAATCTACATCCAAGCATCAGATTTTGGTTAGAATTAGCATTGTTTTTAAAAATGTGTCTGGAAAGAGGTTACAGAGATTAAGATCGACCAGAAGAAGAATACAGCTATATACTTGTTTCTTCAACTTAGAGAAAAGGTTCTGGAAACCTTTCTGTTGTTCCTAGCTGTTATAGCAGAATTTTATACAGTAGCATTCATGTTAGACCTAAAATAGTTGGTGAAGAATTAAATAAGAGTAGAGATTTTGTGGTTTGTGATGATTCCCAGCAAATAAAATCAAAGCATTTTAAAGCTCTTGCCAAATAAATTTATACCTTCAATAAAAATGGTTCTGTTGGTGAATTACATTTCTCAAGTGCTGATTCAGTAACTGCAATAAATTATGTGACAAAAATGATTCAAATACCTAAGGTGAATGATTTCCTCTCAGGGAAATGTGAGGAACTATGTATATGTATATTTTAGCAATACTCCATAATACTGTTTGTCTACCATGTGTTTGAAGGCTTAGAATCATTCATGCTAAGAAAACAGGCAAGCGAGATGTCACAGGAGGAGGTGATATAGGAGAAGAACCCCATTCACTAGGTACGCCCACGCCAGGCCGAAAGAGGAGACGGAAGGGAGGGGAGAGTGATTATGATGACGACGACGATGATTATAGTGATGATCAAGTGGATGAAGATGAGGAAGAAGATGATGACAAAGATGATAAAAAAGGAAAGAAAGATATTTGCGAAGATGAGGTAGGTGTTGATGATACATTAGATAACTTATGTTGACTTTTATAAAGTGTATGTGTCTTTAATGTAGTGTTATATGAAAAACCTTGACTAAAAATTGCTAAAACTTTTGACAAGAATTTGTTTGATTGTAACATCAACATTTCTTTTTTACCAACTATGTAGAGGCATAGGAGGGAAGAATTTATTGTGTCCTTTGCTGAAAATAAACTGCCATTCAGTTTTTCGGTTTTTGACTAACGATATGCAGTTGCCCATTATGACTTAGTGCAGGGCTGTCAAACTCCCCATCCATGGGCCAGATGCGTCCCATGCAGGCCACGCCCATGCCCATGCCCAGTTTAGCAAAGGGGGGGGGAAGTTCCAATATGTCATGTGATGCTGCCGTGACGATGTGAGTTTGACACCCCTGACTTAGTGTTATGTGCATCAAGACTTATGGCCTATTCTGTGAAGGCTCAGTATGATGTGTGAATGAACCACAGTGCCATTGCATGTACAATACTGCTCTAGCCTTGCTGAAATCAATATGTTTAAAAAATCATTAGTTTTTTGACATACTTGTGTCTCCCTACGTACAACTGCTGTAAAGAATAGATACCATTTGGAGACCACATCCATAATACATATTTATGATTGCAACACCTTTGTAATGTTTGAGGCATATTTCATAAAATTCTGGTTTTATAATAGTGAGCACAATTAGTATATAGAAAATAATGCATTGCCGCATTTTATTTGTTGGTGGTAGGATGATGGAGACCAAACTGCAAGTGTTGAGGAACTAGAGAAACAGATTGACAAACTTACTAAGGTAACCTGAACTTCTATAAATTTAAACTTTACTCTGTCACTATAATGTAGACAAGAATTATTTTTAAAGTGTTCTCACATTCACCAGATTTTACCTCATTGTCTTAACCAAATTTCAGTCTTGTTTGAAAGTGAGGAAAGATGAAGCAATTTGCTGTTGATATAACAAAGTATAAAGAAAGAAAGCTCTTGAACCTGGCTGAATGTAAATCTGTGAGATATTATAAAAAGGCAGAAACCCAGGGCTGTATGTATATTTGATGCTAACACAAGCCTGCAAAGAGCACTACAAAAAAAATCATTATATTGCCTTATACTGGGATCTGTTATTTGAATCATATGATCATAATGTGCTCTCTATTCTGGAGCCAGAGCAATCTTTGTGTGTTTTAGAAGACTTGAATGTGCTAATGCATTGTTTCTGCTACTCTTCTAACTAATACTACTCACCAGAATTATAAGAACCTCAAAACAAAATAACATAGGCTTTCTTTCTCAAAGGAAAACTGCTGCAAACTGCTAATGGGTTTTGGGTTTTTTTGAAGATGGAAAGTGACTTTTTGATTCCATCTATAGTAATAATTATAATCGGACAAAATTATTAGTTTAGAGAAGGAAAAGTATTATCTATAATTTTTGATCCTCTACTTCTCCAGTTTGAGAGGCATGTGCTCATGCATATTCTCAGGTCTAATGTGCATTTGTTGCCATTTGTTCAACTGAAGCAAGAATACGGCATTCAGCATGTTAACTTTTTCTCTTTCTCTGTGGACATCTGAGCGCTAGCTTTGTCTACAAGTTCTCCTTTACATAATTTATCTCAAGGCCATATAAAATATCTTGTTAGTTACATATAAAAGCCACAATTTCTCATATTAGCCTGGCTTATTGTACTAGATCAGGGGTGTCAAACTTGATTTCATTGAGGGCCGCATCAGGGTTGTGTTTGACCTCGGGGAAGGGTGGAGTTGTGTGGCCAGGGGAGGCATGGCCAGTTCAACACAACTCGTGTCAGGGGCTCCTGTGGTGGGCCAGGTTTTTGGCTGTGATGGCCTCCTGCACCGTTTTCGCTGGCCAAGGCACTGCGGGCTAATCCTTCACTGTTTCCAGGGCAGCCTTGTGGGCCAGTTCTAAGTGCCCTGCGGGCCGGATCCGACCTGCGAGCCTCGAGTTTGACACCCCTGTATTAGATGTACACACCCTTTGCTGTAAGTCATAACTGGTAATATTTCATTGGTTTTCATGGTGTCAGTGAAAATCTTTGGTTCTTTTGTTCTCTGGAAATTGGTAACAAAAGCCCAAATTTTGCTTATGGAATGTCTTCTCCAATCTGTTTTAATTTTGCCCAGTGTGACACGTCATCATCAATTAGACTCTTTCAGTTTTTCAAACACAGGACAGTGGAACCAACTTCAATATCCAAAAAGTTTGGTGGACTGTCTGTCATTCATTGGCATAACCTTGTGGGTTTTTTTTTATACAACAGCAGCAAAACCAGTACAGAAGAAAACTATTTGAAGCTTCTCACTCTTTACGTTCAATGATGTTCGGCCAGGATCGTTACAGACGTCGATACTGGATTTTGCCCCAATGTGGGGGCATTTTTGTTGAAGGCATGGAGAGTGGAGAAGGTAATGAGCTAACTCTAAAAAAAGTAAAGGTAAAGGCTTCCCCTGTCCAGTGGTGTCTGACTTGTGGAGCGGGGCGGATGCTCATCTCTGTTTCTTAGCTGAGGGAGCCAGCGTTTTCTGAAAATACTTCCATGGTCAAGACTATATGCCTAAGTGTACAGAAGGCTGGTTGGCAGGAGCTGGGGCTAGAATAGGAATTCCCCCAGAGGTGGTACTCAGCAGGTTCTGACCAATTCTGGAGAACCGGTAGCAGAAATTTTGAGTAGTTCGGAGAACCGGCAAATACCACCTCTGACTGGAGATTTTACAGCATCCTTCCCCTGCCATGGCCACCAAGCCACGCCCACAGAACCAGTAGTAAAAAAAAATTGAATACCACCACTTAACTAACCCATTGCACGGTCCTTTGGTCTCGAACTGCCAATCTTTCAGTCAACAAGCCCAGCATCTTAACCTCTAGGTTACTGTATCCTCAGCTAGATCTGGGAACTCTGGAAAAAAATGTCCGTGCTTTTCTCTGTCAAAGTTTTCTTTTAGCCAGAAGCTGATATTGGTAAGTCCTGACTGAAGGATTGAATGCACTTTTATGTTGCCTTGTGAACTATTGATAATCCCAAATTTACAATCTGGAACAAATTAAATCTCCCTACAAGGCAGGTGCCATAATAGGGGAGGGATGTTTCTTAGGCATCACAAGGTGACATTGCTTCATCAAGGGGAGTTGGAGAATACCTGCTCTGCTGGATCTAATGGGACTGGCAGAACCCAAAGATAGGCAGTCTTGCAAGAAACCGGGCCCTATGCCCTTTAAAAGTGATTATCAACTGTGCTAAAGGTATCCCAAATGGACTATCATAAGAGGGATTGAAATTGGGAGAGAGGAAGCACCAAACACTTTCCTTCCCCTTCTGTCTGCTCCTTTCTATGTGAATCTCTCTTTTCTTTTTGCTTTTTGTGAAGAAATAGTTAATGGATGTTGACACATGGTTAAAGGAGGAGTGGAGAAATGTGGGGATAAATAAATGAAAGCTTTATTTAAAAAATGGAACTGCTCTATGAACACAGTTAATAGAATTCTGGAGAGTTTACATTTCAGAATATTTGTCAGATATTTATCTGGAAGAGTCTGCTCCTCTTTATTTCCTTTATGAGAATTTTTAGGTATAAATTGGTTATGCATTCATCCACATTCTTTTATTTGGGTGATGCCTGTTGTGATACAAGTAGTAACACAGTTATTGAATGTATTGTACTCACCTTTCATAAAGAACACACAAAGGGGGAAAGGCTTGATAACAAAAACGAATAGAATATTCCTTATGCTGATATTTGAACCTAACAATAGGATACTGCCTAATTTTAAGGCACTTTATAATTGTTAATTAAAAATAAGTAATTCAAGCACAGGAAACATAAATGCATTAAGTAAAAATAATTTCCCTTGAGACTCCTTGAATAAAACATAAATATGATGGGTGCCAAAGAATGGGAATTTTTATAAAAAAACAAAACATTGCAAAAACAAACATTGCTGATACTAAACCATGGGTTAGGGAACATTTCACTTTGTCCTAGGTACTTGTGAAATCCATGTTGTTTTTATTTTCTACACACAGCCCCATTTCTTCATCCCTTATTTTGAAATTCTGGAAAAAAATTAGTTAACACTACAAGAGTATCTTTGTATTATTATTTTTTAAATATTCTGCATCACTAAAGCAGAACAGTACTCCATGGCTTAAGTTAGGACACCAAAATTAAGGTGCAGTATAAATTCATTTCTCTTTCTCTCTTATTCAGGTTTCTACCAGCAGTGAAGTGTGTTTTATGTATCAGAACATGCAAAAGAGGCTTTTTCTATATGAATCCCCTTTGCGTGATGCATTTAATAAGACTGTTTCTTCTGTCTGGTACCTCTGTCTGCTGAAGTGTCAGACATTTTCAGTTCAGATGTTAAGAGGAAGCTTTTGATTGTTTTTCTATTTCATCTCTTGAAATGAAATTATGATCAGCCTTATACGTGCTTGTTATATTCTTTTGGTTATCATTGTTGATTTTATCCTAGATGAATATCCTACCTTAAAAATTATTCTATAAATCAAGAGTATGGTGGGTTTTTTTTAAGATGAGAATGTGGTTTTTCAGCTTAAACAGCTGGAAACCAAATCCGTTTGGGCTGTAAGTTAAGTAATGGTCTTTCTATGCCTACAGGTCTGGAAGAAATTGCAAAAGAAAAAGAGAAGCTGAAAAAGGCCAAAAATATTCATATCAAAGAAGAAATTTTTGACACCTCTGAAGAAAAATTAAATTGTTTAAGTGCAACACATTGTAATCCGAAAGAGGATGTCAAAGAGAAGGACAGCACAAATCTCTTCCTGCAGAAGCCCGGCTCTTTCTCAAAGCTAAGCAAACTTTTAGAAGTAGCAAAAATGCCTCCCGAGTCGGATGTGCTGGCCACTAAAGCCAATGGCAGCACAGCAAATGGATGCTCGTTGGCATATCAGAATAGCTCTAAAACCTCATTGTGTAGCCACCAGGCCACCTTATCACAAAGCAGCAATGAACGATCTGATCCAAATCATCTTTTTAATCCTGTGGCAATCGGGCCAGGGAAATTTTATAGTTCTCCATTAATTTCAAATGACCAACTGTTAAAGACTCTTACAGAAAAGAGCAGGCAGTGGTTTAGCCTGTTACCCAGAACTCCTTGTGATGACACTTCTGTTATCCACTTAGATTCACCAGCTGCTGCTACTACTTCTTCATCTCTTACTCCACATTCTCATCCTCCATCTAAATCACCCTCACCTGTTCCATCTCCACTTATTGGTTCAGCCTCTTCACCAAGCCCAATAGGATTAAGTCCATTTGCCTTGTCACCACTTCAGGTAAGCATTTTATTCCATTTTATTCCACAGGAAGTTTCATCCTGTGCACTTTCTACAGGGGAAAAAAAAGAATATAATGATGCTAGGAATCCTGATTACCATTTGTTGTAAAGGAAGAAAGTTAATTATTAGTTGTGGGCATATGAGTGTGAAGATCTTCAAGGTCTGGTCGGGTAGGGTGGGGGATGCAGGGAGTCGTAAGGAGGAAAGGAATTGGTTTAATCTTTTCTCTCTCCAGCTTTTCTTTATTGGAATCGCTTTCAACATTCAATCCAGTGGTTGAGTTCACACATTATACTAAGCCCTAATATGATTTGTCTTGTTTTGGCTAATGGAATATTTGAAATCATTCGAGCTGAACCAATCATAGTTTGTAAAGTACGGTTTGTGTCATACAACAACCTGTCAATTGAGCCATTGTGACTTTTTCAGTGATCCATACTTAAAACAAACTATGGCTTAGTATAGAGCAGAGGTGTCAAACTTGTAGCCCGCAGGCCGGATGCATCACATGCTGGCCCCGCCCCTGCCCAGTTTAGCGAAGGGGAGGAAGTCCCGATACGTCACATGATACCACTGTGATGCCGTGAGTTTGACACCGAGTATAGAGTGTGAACTCAGTTATGGATACTTGATATTTATCTATGCAGAGATAGTATAGGTGAAACTTTACTGAAATGTCCAAATCTAGACAGTTGTGTATTCAAGTAAAATCTCAATTTTAACAAACCATTCCAGGGGAGGGAGTCTGTCTTATTTCTGAATATCCATTCAATCTGAAAATATGTTATACACAGCCATTCCCATTATTTATGCAATTATGTAAATTAATACCCATTATATAAATATCATGTAATATATCTTAAACTTAAGTGTATTGGCCTGATTTCAGATGCTACATTAGTTCAAGGGTATGGAGAATTGGGACAGAAATGTCCATTGCATTTAAAGTTTGTTAAATGTAGTTATCTGCTGGTACGCTTGGTGTATGTACTGTTTCCTTACAAATTATTTACATACTAGAGTTGGGGAGATGGGATCCCTGGTAACCTCTTTAAATTAGTTATTTGCACAATGTCCTGTTTTATCTTAGTAAACTTTGTCTCCAAGAAGATGCAACCATGCCCGCAAATTTCTGCCAAGATAGGAGTTCAGCACTGTAATCCTATATTTACTTTATTCAGATTTGGCTGGCAACCATCCCTCAAAAAGCACCACTGTCCCTGCAAGTTCTATCCAGGGGTGTCAAACTGGTGGCCCGCAGGGCAGATGTGTCATGTGCAGGCCACGCCCACCCCAGCTCCGCAAAGGCAGAAAATATTGTGATAATGTCACGTGATGGCAACATGACACCGCAAGTTTGACACCCGTGTTCTATTCAGTTCTGAAAAGGATTTAGAAATAAAAAGGCTATTTGTTAGCCTATTATAAGCAGTGAGGTGATATAAAGCATATGCTAGAAAATATGTGTTTTCTAAAGCAAGGGAACGCTTTAGGTACAAAATGGTGCCTGAGGCAATCGGAGTCAAAGAAACCTACAATATTTTTTGAAGAAGATTTGAAAGCAAATATTTTTGCATGGCAATAACTGTACTATGTGAACATGATTTTTTGTGATATTTAAAAGTGATACTATTAATTATTAACCTTAAATCCATACTTTGAAACCCATCAGTTACAAAAAAACCCTTTCCCATCTTTCCAGTACCGTCTTTCTTGATGTTTGTGACTTCCAATTATGAATTCAAGTGTAAGATATCAAATCAGCCCATTCATCGCTTTCCAAATCTTTCTACTACCTTTCTACTACCTTACCTCTACTTCGTTGCCATGTTCCATTTGAAATGGCTGTGTTATTTCCCTATTTCCCTTCTTCCCTGTCCTATCTCAAAACATCTTTCTGAAAAATGCATGTCATAATTCTATTCCAAAAACAGACGCTGTTTGTTCCATATGAGCCGTTTATGATGAGCCATTTATGGAACTCTTTGCATATGCTTGTTATTATTAGTCAATACTTTTTTTTATCCCATCTGTTCTCTGAGAGCTGATAATGGCATATCCTAGCAGCTTTAAGAAATAAAGAATAGGGCTAAAAAAGAATAGCTAATGTAAGGGTCATTCGGTGAGTGCTACAGTCAAATGGGGATTTACACCTGGATCTCTCTGTTCTAATATCTTAGTCAGTACACTATACTGGCGCTCAATGTTTATTGATTGGAATTATTGCAAGTTCTTCTTACTAAAAAGCTGTATTGATTTGTATTGTACTGAAGAGGGGGTCAACCCATTCTCCAAGTACCTGAAGGCAGGACAAGAAGCAATGGATGAAAACTAATGAAGGAGATAAGCGACCTAGAACTAAGGAGAAATTTTGTAACAGTTAGAACAATTAATCAGTGGTACACCTTGACTCCAGAATTGTGGGTGTTCCAACATTAGAGATTTTTAATCGTTTGTCTGAAATGGTATAGGGTTTCCTGCCTGAGAAGGGGGTTGGACTGGTCCCTTCCAACCATCGCAATTTCCTGCACGGAGTGTTATATAACAAATAGTTATAACTATTTGAATTGGGGTTGTTGTTGTTTTTTTGTATAGCAGATGAAGACAGGATTGCCTGTAATGGGACTTCAGTTCTGTGGATGGCCTACTGGCGTTATGAGTTCAAATCATCCATTTTCATCTCCGTTGCCTAGTATGGGATCCGGCCTAGGAGTGTCAGAGGGCAATGGTAGCTCTTTCTTAACACCCAGTGTTCCAAGAAGTAAAAGCGAATCACCAGTGCCACAGGTTGAGAAACAAACTTTGGTACCTTCTTCAGTTCTCGTGGAAGTAGCCAAACCAGCTGATTATCCTAGTCCAAAGCCTATCCCAGAAGGTCAGTATCCTTTTATTCTTTTTATAGGTGTTTCTAACTAATTCTTACAGAATCCTAGTTCTGTTCTTCTAGTTAGAGACTAGGACTTTTTAAAATGACCCAGTGTTTGTTTGTGGCAGACCACCGTTCAGTTTTTTTAGAAAAGATATTTTCTGCAGCAACAGCAACAATGGCAATAACATCAAGTATCTCAGCTAGGTTGTAATTCTCCCTGATGTCATATATCTGTGTCTTTTAATGTTAGAGAATTCAGGTTTTGGGGTGCCTATTTCCCATATAGAACATTTGTATATTTTAAATCTTTCTTTGTCTCCATATTTTGATTCAGAAATGCAGTTTGGCTGGTGGAGAATTATTGACCCAGACGACCTAAAAGCTTTGGTTAAAGTGTTGCATCTCAGGGGAATTAGAGAAAAGGCCTTACAGAAGCAAATTCAAAAACATATGGATTATATTACTCTAGCTTGCCTCAAGAATAAAGATGGTATGTAATTGAAATGAAAAAAAAATGCAGTGGTATAGTAAGAACTAGATGTTTTAAGATTGGCTTCTGATAGCTCAGGTGGCACAGAAATAACATGAAGTCTAGGTGACCTATTAATTATAAAATGGCTAATGGACATTTTTTATTTAATAAAAAAACATTAGAATATAACTATGCTGGATCAAGCCAAGGCCCATCTTAACCCAGCATTTTGTTTCTCACAATGGCTAACTTGGTGTGTTGGCAAGCAGGGGATATTTCTCTTTCCTGCCTTATTCTCCTGCAGCTGGTATTTGGAGGCATCCTACCTCAACCCAGAGAATAACAATGGGTCTCCAAGACTAACAGCTGTTGGCTGGTCTCAATTTTTCCAGTCCCCTTTTAAAGCTGTCCAAGTTAGTGACTTATCATTATGTTAAGTGGTAATGAATTCCACATGTTAAATTATGCTGTTGTGAGGAAATACTTCCTTTCGTTTGTTCTAATCTCCTTCCAATCATTCTTCCATGACTCCTTGGCTATAGTGTTTTGAAAAAGTGGAAAAACTTGTCTTGATTGAGTTCCTCAGTGCTATGCATAATTTTATAAAACTTTCTTATGTCCGTTCTCTCATCATTTTACTGAGCTAAAGATTCCAAAGCATTCTAACCTATTAAATTCAACTGAACAGCGAAATACATTATACAGCTATAAATTAGGTATACAAGTATATGTCTGTACAAGTAATTCAATAGACATATACTTGTTGGATTAATTGTGACCTCTTATATTGATAAAATGATTATTGCCATTGAGCTCATTGTTACTTCAAAATAATTGATCTGAAAGTTATACTAAAATAGCTTAATCTAATTTCTAAATACAGCTGCAATTATTGAAATAAATGAAAATGATGAAAACCAAGTAACACGAGATATTGTAGAAAATTGGTCCATAGAAGAGCAAGCCATGGATACGGATATTGCTATTCTTCAGCAGGTAGAGGATTTAGAGAGAAGAGTGGCATCAGCTAGTTTACAGATCAAGGTAAAATGTGTTTCAGTAAAATCTGTATTTAGTAATTATTGGCTAAAGTGCTAATTCAAACTTATGAAGAATAGATTTTCTAGAGTTAAGGATTATTCTCAGTAATAAAAGAAATCAAAAGATTTTGAAGAATGTATTAACATTACCTGGAATGAAGTTATTTCATCTTTTCTTATGGAGTGGGCTTTCTTTTTATGGTTGGTTAAATCTTCAAAGAAAAACTAGGAAATGGGATTTAAAAAATATAACTATTTTCACCAAACTAGACACCAAACTAGACACCTTGACGTTCTAGTGCCACTTTAGGCATGAAATGATCTCTCAGCCCAATGTACCTCATAGGGTTGTTGTTGTGGAGAAAATAGGAGGAGGGAGAAACATTAGGTACGTTAATATTGAGTTATTTATAAAAAAATAATAAAGGTGGGATAAAAATAAGTCAGTAAATAAATATTATGGAGGGAACATGACCATCATAAATCTGCAAGTCCTCAGAATCATGTAGTAGAATTTAATGCAATGTTATTAAATTCAAAATACAGCATCTCTGGGATCATATTTCAAATTGGCATGGTTCGGGAAAACACTTGAGTGTAGATTTAGGCTTTTTTTCTGTCAGGTTTTGGCGTGATGGAGACCAATAGCATCTGTTTTCTGTCTTTTAGATTTTAGTGTCATTTTTATTGAAAGATAGACTAGTATATCGCAAACAGTATCTCTCCCCAGTGTGTATGGGGGGAAAATGCTATACAAGGAGTGCAACTTTGAGCAGTTTATTTTCTACCTTGTATGTCATCCACATAGCTCCAAAATGGCTGCTGCTACTGAGGACATAGCTTGCAGCAAATGCAAGGTCTCTCCTGTCTGAACATTCTGATTCACATGGTGGAGGAATAGTTTGAGAGAGGTCAGCAGCCCACCATGGGACTGCCCCTCCTATCTGCCTGTGGGACTTTGGGCGTCCCTGGATCCTTCTCTGTCTGCCAAAGACAACAGAGATTCACCCAGCAGCCAAATTTTTCCTTTTCTTTTGATTCTAGCAAAAATAACTATCTCCTGGATCAATATTCCTATCAGTAATCCCTGCTGCTGCCCTGTCTTGGTGACCTTGCTCTAACCTCTGTGTTTGCTGGGTAGCAAAGAGATAGCTGTGTTCCTCAGCAAGCACAGACGTAAAAGCAGGTATCCTGCTTCAGGAGATGGAGAAAAAAAGTGGTCTTTTTGCATCTCATTTTTCCAAAAGTAGGGTAGCAGCTGCATAGCAATCACTGCCCCCACCATCAAATGCAGGCAGCAGATTTGCTGACCTTGTTTTCAAAGTGCACCAAAAAGATCACCGTGGAGACAACAATTTTCTCCTTTCCTCCCCTCTTGAGGATGGGAGTGGGGGGAGGAAACACATTATCATGCAAGTGGGAAAGAGCCTTTGATTTTCCATGCAAACAGAATAGTAAGTTCTGCTGATGAAGAGCACGAAGGCGAGTAGCTCTCGGATTCCATCTTCATTCACCATTAGTCATGATGACCAACATGTGACTTCTGGCATCTTTTAAAATTTGGAGGGGAAATAAATATATGTAAATATTTGCATTTTTTTTCTTGTGGAATTAACCAAATGTGCAATATGAAGGTGTTACGTAACACATATAATTAATGTGAATTAACCTTGTTACTGTGAGTCAACAGAAATGATTACAGGGTTTTAAAAAAAAAGACAAACTAAAAATCTGAAACTGGGATTTGTGCCAGTTATATATTTCCCACAATAGCTCTGGCTCTTGGGTATGAGTTAAAAATCAATTTATTACTTAGGAACTTGTTGGATTGCAGATTATTTTTTCTCCCAAAAATGTAACATAAAACTCTGATTTAAAAATGAATACGGGAAAGAAAGAATCAGCTTTTTGACTTTTTGAGAACTTCCGGAAAGAGGTGCGCAGTTTAGGGAGGCAAACAAATGTCCAAAACTGAAATGGTTAACTGAAATGGCCAAACACACATGTGCCCAATTTTGTATTTAAAATGTAGGGTTGGATGTGTCCCGAACCAGAATCGGAAAGGGAAGACTTGGTATATTATGAGCATAAATCAATCACTCCATTGCACAAGAAGCGTGATGGTGATTGTATTGGTGGAGAAGAAAGCAGTAGCAGTACTCTAGAACGGAAGAGTGACAACCCTCTAGATATAGCTGTAACCAGACTTGCTGACTTGGAGCGGAACATAGAGCGAAGGTATCTGAAGAGCCCCTTAAGTACCACCATTCAGATCAAACTGGATAATGTGGGCACAGTTACTGTCCCTGCTCCTGCACCATCCGTTAGTGGTGATGGTGACGGGTAGGTTATTGAGATTAACTTGAAAAATTATTGTGCTTCTTTGCTAATTGGAGCCTATTTTTTCCTATTGTGTGTTTATCTATGTATCTTCTTGTATGTCTCTGATCCATATGGACTGCGTTTTTTATGCATGGTGCTGTGCAAAGATTTATTTATTTTATTTATTTATTTAATTTATTTATTTATTTTTCTGTTACGTATGTTAATCCTGCAAAGTTATCTTATGGTTGTGATTGAGCTTTGAGGCACGTAGCCACAGTCTGTGCACTACATCAAATTTAGTTGCTTAAGCCTTATTACCTTTATTGGCTGTGTATGTTTTTGTCATTGCTTGGCTTTCAATGTGACGATGATTGTTCCACGTTCAGAAACTGATGAAAATGGATGTGACCTGCTTAATTTCTCTATATTTCAATGCAGAATGGAAGAGGATATTGCTCCGGGGCTAAGGGTATGGAGAAGGGCATTGTCAGAAGCTCGCAGTGCTGCACAGGTAGCTCTGTGCATTCAGCAGTTACAGAAAACAATAGCATGGGAAAAATCTATTATGAAAGTTGTAAGTGTTATGAACTGATTTTTACATATCCTATTTTCCTCCTTTGCAGATACTTAAGTTGATAGCATTGTCGCTGCATCCCAAAATGACAATTAACTGGCACTTTTACGCGGATCAGATAATTTTTTTTGAAAAATAAAAATAAAGGGCCCTCCTATAGCCAAATTCAATATTCTGAACTTCCCAAAGAGCCTTTCTGCTGGTGTATTTTGAATTTTATGGAGTTTCTTTCCCTCTCCCTGGGAGGGGTCTCGATGCAATTAATAAAGTGGCACCTTCTGCGTTGCCATCATGGGGGTTCTGGGTCAAAGACTGCAATTAAAGGCTTCTTCAGAAAGATGAGATGCAAAGCACATGCTTTAAAGAAGTGCATGGCTTCTTTGCATGCCCACCCAACACAACGGTTATGTGTAGATTGGATCGCTGTACAGCATACAAGCTGAAATGTCCCGTCTCCCATAGAAGTAACAGATTAGCAGGCACTGCTATATTAATTGCATATTCATAAATGGCATGCAAATGCATGTAAGAGATTTTGCATGAATCCTGGGCATCAGATTTCTGAAAATAAAAGCTTTTTATGCTGTAGTAATCGATGGGAAAAAGTACTAACAAACAGTGAATGTGTCACTCTTGAAATAACTCTTTCTCCAACTTGCTACAAACTTTCAAACTTATTTTTCACTAGTAATTGTGATACATATGTTTCCAACGCATTTTATTAATCCAATTTGCACTGGAATGATTTTCCATTAACATTGGAAATACTGTCATTTTATAGTGTTTCTCCACTAAAAATTGCGGAATAAAGCATCTCCTTCCAAACTTTCGGCATTGCTTATGTCATCAAAGCAAATATATTTTGGAATGAAGATTATAGATTGTCTTTAATAGTCTTCAAAAATGAAGTCTTAGGATAATTGTGACCCCCTATTTAGCTCTTGGGCTTGGACTGTCCACTCCAAATTTATATCCTTAACCAGCAAGCAATAAGCTCAACATTACCCACATACCTTTCCTGATTTAATACTTTCTCTGTGTAGTGTTAGTGGAGCATCGTATTTTTATTTGAACTCCAAATTATCACAAATTGAAATACAAATATGACACAATTGCAAATACAAAATATACAGTAACTGGGAATCAATTTTCAAATGCCTTAGGAACATTATAAAATCTTCATAATTCCTCCCTAATTGAGTTGCTTGGGAATTTTGGCTTAGATAAGATCTGTAAATTTAATAAAATTAAGGAGGTAGAAGTAATTATCTGACTGACGAAGTATTTCTTTCTCTACTTCTGCCATAAGTGAAATGGTCCATATGACAACAGATATTGAACATAATTTTAAAGTGTTGCTAGAGTCTTCATAGCATGCAGATTATCGTGTTCCACTAGAAGGTAACTTGTGGATCTGAAATAATTTCTCTTTATTGTAGTACTGCCAAATATGTCGAAAAGGAGATAATGAGGAACTACTGCTTCTCTGTGATGGCTGTGATAAAGGCTGCCATACATACTGCCATCGGCCCAAGATAAGTACTATTCCAGATGGTGACTGGTTTTGTCCTGCCTGCATAGCAAAGGTAAGATGAATTGGAGATAAATCTGTATAATTTTCCCCGCAACTGATTGCCATGTAATTATTATGCCTAAGCTACAAGACATAGTAGTTTGTAATTTATAGATTAATATATTGACACCATAGATGTCTCTGAAGTACAAGAGAATTCACCTCTTGACTTATTAAACCAGTCTAATACATGGAAATTTAGAAAGTTATTAATGAAAGACTAGAACTAGGATGGCCTGCTCCAGGCACTGCATGGATCTGGATGGCTTTCTACAAGCATTTAAGGACTTTCCTGGTGATTTTATAGCAGCTCTGTTGAATCCTTGATTCCTGCTGGCAAGAGGATCCGTGTACTTTATGTGATTGCTTCCAAGGGCCTCTCCCTGCTAGCTAGCCTCAGAAGTACCTCCAGAAGATGAAAGTGGCAGAAGAGATGTCTGAAGCACTGGAAGAAGAGGGGGATGAATAACGTATGGTAGTGAACATTCTCGACAGGGTGTGGTTGTCTGGGAAGGAGCAGGTCTGCAACTTTTGGGTTCTCCTGGATTCAGCTATTGCTAGATTGGAAGGTGAAGGCCACAGCCAAGGCACATTCTGCCCAGTTTCATCAGTTGTGACAGTTGCACTAAGAGGACAGTAACTTATGTCTGGCTCACCTCACATTTGGTCTATTGACTTGTGGACTTCAATTCCCAGAATTCTCCAGCCAGCTATGCTATACAAGTCTTAAAGTTGCCAAGTTTGGGGGACCCTTGGTCTACTGCAATGTTCATAGGGGTCCCCTTTGAAGATGGTATAGAAGTTTCAGTTGGCCCAGAATGCAGCAACCAGAGTACTGACATGAGCATATTATAGCTGTGCTTTGGTTCCTTCACTTGTTTCCTATGAGCTTGCAAATAGAAATCAAAGGGTTGGTATTGGCCTTTATAGTCCTACATGACGTGGCAGCACAATACAGCTTAGCGCATGTCAAATTTTTCAGCTTTCAATTTCCAAACATTAGGGTTGGTCAAAAGTTGTGACATGCCTTGGGGATTGTAAAGATATTTTGGTTACTTTAATATAATTTAGATGTGCCTGGTAAGAAACTACATAAATATCATAACTTTTTAACATTTTGCTTGTTTCAAGCCTTCTCTGTCCAGTTTTGATCCATCTAACTGACACATCATTGGAGAATCTGCTTCAGTTCCCCATATATGTGAAGCAAAGGAGTAGTGGTTAGATCTATGATTATGTGTATATAGGCATGACCTTTCTGGGGTTGCACTTAGACTTTGGAGCAGCTTTCTACTAGGAAATGTTATTTATCCCTACTTGCTTAAAAATAAAATTATTTTGAAGAGTTTTGATGATGGTATGAGTTGATGGTTTTAGGCGTATTGCAATTTGACTCCACTTAGTGTTTGTTAACCTCCCCCTTTTCAGGGCAATTTCCTTTGCAGCACCTATCCTTTACAATCAAGAAGGTATTGAACCAGTGAGTTTATTCTTCTATACCTAAGTAAAAGCAGTTAAAACTGACCTAAACTGTAACATGGTCCTAAAATATATGCTTTCATTGTTTAATGAAATTTCTAGTCTTGGTGTCAAACTGGTTGAACTATGTAGAATAATCTGAGTAGTTAAAGTGATTAAATTCTAGTTTCTGAAAATGGAGAAAATGAAGTCTGATAAAATCTATAGAACTCTAGATTTGGCCTGAATTTAAGAAAGCCCATTTCAGTAATTTCCAAAAACTCAAGTTATTGATTATGGCATCCAAAAACATCACGTTTGAACCTTTCTTCCTATATAGTGTATAAGTGGAAAGTACAATCACAAGCATAGAAAAGAAGATCATTGCCCTGATGTTGCACAAGAGTTTAGTAGCAAAATGACATTCCATTGCAGCTGGTTCCAATTATACAGTATCGATTTCCAAATTACCAAGAAGATTATTGTGTGTACAGGACTGGTAGTGAGATGAGTGGCCTTCATGAAACCTCTTATTACCCCGACTTCAATTTAGTAAGACCTACGGTCAGCACTTCATGTCTCTAGAAATTTTGAATTGGAAGTATTGATATTGTGAAATACTCGTTACAAATTCATCTTCAGTGCTGTCCTTTCATCCACATGGTTATATCATGTGCCATGTTCTCACAGCATACAAGCTTTGTCCTTGAAGAAAACTGCTGTCCTGAAAGCATCTGGTTCATAACTTTTTAAAGACACTTTTAGGAAGGTTCTGCACAATTAACTCTGCACTTAGTTTGTGGCTAACTCTTCAGATGAAAGCAATATTGACAAAGCCACGGTGAAATGTATGGACTAGGTTTGCTAACAGAAATAAATATATGTTTGCTCTGCACTTATTGGTTTCTTTTCTTCGGATACAGGCAAGTGGTCAAACTTTAAAAGTTAAAAAAAATCAGATGAAAGGGAAAAAAAGTAATGAACACAAGAAAAGCAAGAAATTCCCTCCAGCGGTAGAAATGGAAGATGAGGACTCAGCATCTGTAAGCAGCTCTGTTAAAAGGGGGAAAACGGAGTCCAAAAAGAGAAAAATTGAAGACAGCATTTCTGTTAGTCCATCAAAACAGGAAAATGTCTCCCCTGTGAAGAAAATGAAACGTGATGAATCCAAGGACTTGGCTTTATGCAGGTATTGCTTGAGTGTATTAATATTAGATTTTAACTGCAAACAAACTGAGGTTCTCAAATGTGACAGGAGCTGTTTATAATTGAGCCTGCCCTATAATCTCATGGAAAGAAAGATCTGAAAGGCCCCAACCTAAGAGCAAAACAGATAAATGAAAATTCAACTTCTACTTTCCCATAGCCTCATTCCTGCCTTGCTTCTTCACATAATCTCCTTTCTGTTTTTATCTCATTACTTCTATTGTTTTATCAATATATAAAATCCAAATAAAAATAGGAAATTGAGGGAAGGACAAAGAGAGGGGGAAAGAAAATTTGAGGCACAAGGGAAGAAAGAAAAAAGCATTGACTTCTGACTCTTTTTAGCACAAGGTAAACAGACCCTCAATTTTTTACTTTTACACGTTAGTATATAACTACTCATTTCTATGACAACAAATCTAATTGGCAAAACCAAAATTGAAGTTACATTTTTTTAATCACAAGCACAAAATTCAGAAGTGATACCCAAATAAAAACATAATTAAATATATTCTCCTCTTTGAACAATCAATTTAACCATTTCTGCTTTATCTTCCTTTCTGTGGAAATAATATGCATTTCTATTTGCACTTAATAATCTTTATAAACTGTTACCATTTACATTAACAACAATCACTGTATGCTTTCAGATTCTTTAACCTTAAAGGGAAAAATACTTTTTTTTTTATCCATTTTAAAAACTAAACTTTTATTTAAAAACATTTCTAAAATCAAAACATTCTAACACATCTTTTTTAACTTCCTCTTCCTATTTAAAGTTTAGTTCAGACCAATAAAATTCCAACTAACTCCAATTAACTCATAAAATTTAGATCACTTCTTCCAAGTTACTCTCATAGAATATTTTTTTCTTCTTGTATACATCCTTTTTAAAACTTTGAACTTTTATTTAAGCTAATACATCTTTTACTTAACATAGATACTTTCTTAACATACATACTTCTCTTAACATAGATACTTTTAAGTACACTTTCAATAATACTTTACAAACTTTAAGAATTACATAAGCATTATATATAAAAGAAAAATACATTTTCAAACTTTAAATTAAGACCTTCTTTCAATTACAAATATCAGACTGATAAAAATCCATTGTAATTCCAATTGACTCATTATATTTAAATCACTCCTTCCAACTTGTCTTCAAGAATAAAATTTTCTTTTCTGGAATGTTTGCAACTAGTTAGCTTCTCTATTTCTCAAGGTTTTCTCAAAACTTGCTAATGTTCATGAGAAAACTGTCCTTAAACTTGTCCTTTTAAAAGTTGCAGATTTTCTTGGAGCTCTTCTTTCAATTTTGTTGGGAGGTTTATATTTAAACCATCATAATAAAAATTGGAGTTATTTTCCAAAATTGCAACTGACTCAGGGGTGGGTTTCTACCGGTTCTGTCCACCTCTGTAGAACCGGTAGCTCTGAAGAGCAGCAGACGTAGAACCGGTTCAATGTCTGCTGATGTTTTTGCCCACATGCCCACCCAGGCTCTTACCTGATCTTTATTTCCTGATTTTTCAACTTCAGCTGCCGAACGAGGCACAGCTGCAGTTAAAAAAACAAGAAATGAGGGCTGTTTCAAAGGCTGCTTTTCGGCATGCAGCGTGCTGATGACGATTTACAGGCATGCGGCGGCAGGGAAGCTCGTAAATCCCAAACCAGTAGTTAACCCTGTCATATCCCACCCCTGAACCGACTCCTCTGCATTATCAGCTTGTGAAATTGCCTCAGTGGTTTAGTAACTTTATACACATATTTGCATCTCTGAAGTAGTTTAAAAAGTTTTTTTTAACATCCTTGGAGCATCGCTGATCTATGAACTGATGGATTTTTTGAAGATTTTTCAAATACATCTCTAATAATTTGCTCCTTTATCTTAACTTCCTCTTTAGTCAAAGAGTAGCTTTGGTGTAAATCACTTAAGAGTTGCTGGCCAATCAGGAATCATAAAAATTGGAAAGTTTTAACCACCCACAGGAAAGCAGACCAAGCTGCAAATTATTAAAAATAATAAACTAGAACCACAACTTTCTGCCTTTATATTTCTCCGTCAGTTTTTTTGTTTTTAAATATTCCACAGTTCCTTATTTAACTTGCCTTCAGCAGCCTTCTTCCTTGTTGCTTAATAATGAAGAAATCCCCCAAATGGCACAGAGCTTCAAAAGGGAATAATAGGCTGTGGCTATTACAAAATGGTTGCTTTTTCAACAAGGAACTGATTGCAGCCCTGGCCCCACCCTCAAGCTTTTGGCATGGAGGCTGCTTTGAAGCACAGCTCCTGAAGCTACTTGCAGACCTTTGCTGTATCAGAGGATCTTATGGGATAATTCAAGAAGTTTCCCTAACGCAGGAGAGTCATATAAACCAAAGGAGAGCCAGTTCTTCCTGTTGGTAAGCTGAAAAATTATAGTCCAGGGAAAACCCCTTCAGGGATCCTTCCCTGAGTGTGTCATCAATTGGCCATCTTTTCACTAGAAGTCACCTAATCTCCCTTCTGTTGTCAAAACTTGACTGGGAGAAACAGGTTTTATTTAAACTGCAGAAAGTTAGGCAGAATTCAGTGCCTCTTATTCATGTGGCTATTTTGGTCTCATATCTATACAGCTGCTATAGTATCATTTTCTTCTGATTTTGCTTTTTACCATTCTTCTCTGTCCCAAATATTTTTTAAAGATTCCTCTCTGCATCAGATGAATTGAAGTGTAGCTAATCCCTTAATAAATGTGTTACTTTTTAATGTGCCATTTGACTTTTTTTATTGGTACTCATTGTAACATGAGATGCAAAACAGTTGAGAACTGACTTGTGACTTTCTTTCTAAATATTGTTAGTGTGCTCCTGTCTGAATTGGAAACTCATGAAGATGCCTGGCCTTTCCTACTTCCTGTAAATTTGAAACATGTTCCTGGTTATAGGAAAGTTATTAAAAAACCTATGGATTTTTCTACAATTCGAGAGAAGCTGAATAGTGGACAGTAAGTAAAAATCAGAGGAACTTCAAAAAAGAAAAAAGTGAAACTTTAAATCCACTTTGATTAATTAAAACCCAGGTAGTGTCTGATGTCCAATATTTTAGGTGCTAAAATACCATAATGATGAACAGTTAGGGCTGGCAAGGTGAGTAAGTATGCAGTACTAGTGGTTACTCTGGCAATTGAAGCTTTTGTTGTTTCCTTGAGCTTTGTGTATCAGACTATAATCTAGTAAGGAACTACATCCTGTTTTTAGCTTCTGCAGGCATATCTCTCTCTCTCTCTCCCTCCCTCCCTTCCTCCTTCCCTCCCTCCCTCTCTCTCTCTCTCTCTCTCTCTCTCTCACACACACACACACACACACACACACACACACACACAGAGGGAGGGAGGATATTTATTCTTTCCTGTTCTGAAATAGCTGCTGCAAAATATATCTGAGACCAAGTGTCAAACTCTGTTTTAAGGTGGGAAAATCAATTCATTAGCTGAATTTCAAAGGGAAATTCACTATTAATCACTTCAAAAGGCATACATGGACTCCAGGTTGTCTAATTATGTATTAGATCCTAGGACCACCATCAAAGAACATTTACACAGAGTCAGGAAAAATGGTCTAATGCAGGGGTCTTCATACTTGACATACTTTAAGACTCGTGGACTTCAACTCCCAGAATTCCTCCTCCAGTGATGTCAGCTCAGGAATTCTGGGAGTTGAAGTCTTCAAGTCTTAAACTTGCCAAGTTTGAAGACCCTAATAGATGAAGTACAGAATGCGTTATACTGTTATATTATGTGTGATATTAGTATGCTTTGGGAGGACATGGGATAGTGCTTGGGCTTAATGGAGGATCAGCAGCAGGAGGAAAAGAAGCAACAAATATATGCCTATATCACATAATGCATATATCTGCATTTTTTTTTAAAAAAAAGAAAAGTTTTGCTGGATTAGATCAAAGCCCACATAGTCAGGTATGCAGCAGTCAGCTAAATGCCACTGGAAAGTCAAGAACATAACAAATATCCTTCCACTTATGCTTTATAATGTTTAATGTTATAGCAATATAGCCATTCAAAACCAATCAATTACTTTACCTAGCAACAATTATTATAAATCATCATATGATGAATTTCCTGCTTTTACCATTCACATTTAAATACAATCAGAATATCTTTGCATTCTCCTTTCAGCCTCTTCTGATTTATGCTGATATATTCATGGTTCTAAAATGATACAGAACACATTTAGTAGTATTGTGAGCTCAAACTTTCAATGAGCATCTGTCTGGGTTCACCTTCGACTTAAGAAATAGCTGAGTGTGAGGTTTGGGGTTTTTTTGCCATTGGCCGTTTTACATCCTTTATATCTGAACTTGTATCAATCTACATTTGTCAGTTTGCAAATCAAAATCGTGAGTGGCGGTATGAAACAAAAATTGCAAAAATGGAAATACAGAAGCAAGCACACCTGGCTGCAGCAGTTCCATGATATTATAGTCATACATCTTGATTCAGAACACTTCTCTTTTTGCAGAGCTACAATTACGGTGTCAGGGCAACAGATTTTCATCCAGAGGCCCTTCTTCTGAATGTGGTTGTAGTGCGAAGCCTGCAGTTCGGGTAGTCCTTCTCGAAAGTCTTGGGGGAGGAGGATGTGAAGATCAATAATAAGCAACGATACACTAATACCAGGACATTAGAAGCATTCTAAAAAACCTTTTAAACTTCATTGAAGAGGCAGGGTGGGGCAGGAAGATTGATTAGAAATAGCAATAACACCTTCGTTTCAGGTTGAAATTAAATACTGAATTTGAGCACAATTGCAGATTGGCAAGGGGTGAGGAAGTGTGTGTACACACACACACACAAAGGACAAAAATAATTCTCCCACTTTTTCTTTTTTTGATAATGATGTTGAACAAAGAACAAATGTGGATGACATTTTATGCGGCATGGTTTTGGTTTCATGGAAACTACCAGTAGGTGGAGCCTGCTGGTGGTGGATTAAAGACTCTTAAAAAGACCAGACTAATTCTGGCTTCAAATTCTAATACCAGAAATGAGATGCTTTTAAACAGAAGTTTGCTGGTTGGTTTGTTTATCGAAATTAATATGCCACTCATCTCGCAGTACCACTGTGATTGGATCTAAAAAGAGAGAAGTATATGAGACCATGTTTGAACTAGTGGTTAAAGCATCAGGTTTGAAAGCAGAATAGTTCCGCCTTAGCCATGAAAGCCAGCTGGGTGACTTTGAGCCAGTCACTTTCTCAGCCCAACTCACCTCACAAGGCTGTGGCGGGGAAAATAGGAGGAGGAAAGTATATGTGTTAGCCAGCACCTTGAGTTATTTGTAAAAACAATAAAGACGGGATACAAATAAGTAAATAAAAAATATTGGCACAGGGAAAGAAAGCAATCTGAAACTTACTTGAAATTTCAGAAATGGAACTGGAAGGAAGCTCATGCTGGGCAGTGTCACGGCACAGATTAGTGCCTTTACAAGCATACTCTGACAGAGACAGTATGTACATGTGGATTTTATGAGTATTCTCTTAGTTCCTTTTAAAATAAATCAAGTTTTAATTTATTTAAAATTATGCACTGTTTTGAGAGTCAGTTTGGTACAGTAGTGAAGGTATCAGACTAGTCCCGCCTTGGGCACGAAGCGTGTCGGATGACCTTGGTTCTGTCACTCACTCTCAGCCCTAGGAAGGAGCAGGCAAGGGCAAACCGCTTCTGAAAAACCTTGCCAGGAAACCTGCAGGGACTTGTTCGGGGAATCAGACATGATTTAATGAAGGGGTGTGTGCGTGCGTGATATTTGTGTATCCATTGTATTCCCCCCTAGAGCCCTTAAACTTTCTTAGGAGTGTCTGTTTGGAAGTCAGGTCTTTCCATGAGAAATTTACTCCAATAAATATGAAGTGGAGTGCAGCTAAAATTTACACTAGCCACTTTTGGAACGCATTCATCATTTTGAAATGTTGTAAGCTTATGCTTTTCATTTGTTTGATCGTGCCACATCTATTAACTATTATTGGTGCTATTCATGAGATCAGGTAGAGGTATAGGCAGGTATAGAGGTATCGGCTTATGACCACAATGAGCTCAAAATTTCTTGCCACAGTTGTTAAGTGAAATTACTGTAGTGTATAGGTTTGTAATACGATCATTAAGGGAAACTGGCTTCCCCATTAATTTTGCTTGTCAAAAGGTTGCAAAAAGGTGATCACATGACCTTGTGACACAGCAACGGTCGTAAGTATGAACCAGTTGCCAAGCATATGAATGTTGATCACTTCATCATGGAGATGCTACAAAGGTGGTTAGTGTGAAAAATGGACATAAGTCACTTTTTTCATTGCCATTGTAACTTTGAATGGTCACTAAATAAACTATTGTAAGTTGACGACCTGTATAAAATTCTCCGAGGCATTTTTAAATGAATATCATTCTGTATAAGATCAGGACAGATCAACCTGAGAAGGCTTGCCTGCGTACTTGCTATGAATAGATATTGACTTGATGGCATAGGATCAATCAAATCAAAGATGATATTATTTTACAAAGTATGTTACCATTATAGTAGTAGTGTATTAAAATTAGACTTTATTGCTTATATAGAAAATGTGTTATGATTGGTTTTAATAGAATCTGCTGATTTACAGAATTGTCCAATTTTAAACAAAACACTGCATTTCTCATTAGCAGGCATTTTATTTTTATTTTTCTGTTTAACTTCACATAAAAAGAATGCTGTTTTTGTTTGTTTGTTTGTTTCAGGTATCCTAATCTTGAAGCTTTTGCTATAGATGTCAGGCTTGTGTTTGACAACTGTGAAACATTTAATGAAGATGATTCTGACATTGGTCGGGCTGGCCACAACATGAGAAAACATTTTGAAAAAAAATGGACAGAGATTTTCAAAGTGAGCTGAAGTGATCACAGTCCAACATGTTTTCTTTTCTTAAATGAGGACAAATAAGACCAGCAATGTGAAGTGTATTTACATTAAAGTACAAGGCACATGCATAACTAATGACTGTTTTATTTTTCCTTAAGGGATCACGGGGAGTAGTGCTAATTCTTAAGATTTCACTCCTTCAGTAAACATGGTTCTTGGTTTGTGTGTTTTATCAAACTATTTTAGGTAGAACAGGGAAGCACACCCAAAGAATTTAAATGTAAGGGGTGTCATAGTGCAATAGCAATTTAAAATATATCAAAACGCACTGAATATTCAACCACCAGAGCTCTAGTTGGGGAAAAAAGTTGTATTTCCCCTTTCAATAAATATCTATTTTTCATTTTTTTTACTTTGTAGTTTATTTTTAGTAAATGTATTTAATTTTATGAATTATTTATGATTAAATAGCATCCAGACTCTTCGTTTTCTGTGAAAAGGAAGAATTAAAAAATAAAATAAAATAAAATTGCTTTAAATGTTGAAAATACAACAAGGAATGTTTTAAAATTAAAAAAAACAAAACAAAACAAAGCCAAGTAAAACTGTTTACACTGATGTGCTGTAAAAAGCACGAAAAATTAAACTTTACTGTAGAGTTACAAGTACATTTATATATATGTTGCTGCATCACTTGTGTAGTTAAATTGTATTTCAAAACAGTGAAGAAGAAAAATGAAACATATGTATATACTGTTCATTATTGTTTATATTAAGTCTTGTTTTAAATATGTATGATGTGTACATATTGTTTGCAGACATTGTTTATGCCTTAGAAAGGACTGTAGCATTTTATTTTAGTTTTAAGGTAATTACAGCGATATGGCTTGTACAGTAAGTATCCTCTACCAACACTGTGGAGTCTCCTTAATCTTTGTAGTGCCTGCCTTTAAAACAGGGTGTAGGGGATATTAGTTTTCCATTTTTCTATTTTGTTATATAATTTCAAGCCACCAGGGCCTCAAATTTGAGTATAATCATTTGTATCCATGTGGAATAAAAATGTGACAATTTCTTACGCACACAGTATTTTTTCATAAAAACATTTCCCTCCATTTGCCTTGCCACAGAAACAACAAAAAAGAAAAAAAAATGAAAAAAATTTGTAACCACTGTGTTTTATCTACTGTGTGTTGTGGTGGCCTGTTGGAGGCAGATAGATCAGACTTTTTTTTGTACCTATGTAAGAGTACTTGAAGTTTCATTTAAAACAAAATGTTGTGGAAAAGGTAGCATTCTTTTTTTTTAGGAGTGTTATTTTTCACTAGTATGTGTGGCACGGATACAATAAAAGACTGTTTTACAAACCAGTTTTTTCTCAGTTATTTTAATTCCATGTTCAAACACATTTTAAGAAACCTGACATTATTAGCAACAATGATTTTTTTCCTTGAAATTATGAATGGAAAATGTACTATATAAAATATTTAAGGACAAAACTCATCTTTCTGGTCCGGTGTTAAACCAAAATGTATTATTTCTGGAATGTCAGCTTTATAGCTGCCTGGAGTTATGAAAGCTATTAAAACTATCTGAAGCTGCTTGAATATTGTTGTAAAATTACCACAAACAGTCCTAGTGTTTAATAATAATTTATGGTCTCTTATACCCAATGCTTTCCCAATTCCTACTTTTTTCTACCCAGTATAATAGAAGTTTCCTGAAATTCTCATTGGTACAACAGGAGGGAAATTATCTACAGCAGTTCTAGCCTAGCATTATTAATTTCTTACGCCTGGTAGGAGAACCATAGAGCTTTAGATTCAGAAGACTTGGGCCCACCAATACTCTTCCTAAAATTTGTCTTGTTTTAGGAAGACTGACTGATAAGTGATGTCTCACATCTATGGAGAACACCAACACTAGATCCTAACATCTGACAACTTCAGAAAGTTAACATTTCTGTACTATTTCAAACTCAACATACTTTAATTTACTTAATTTATACTTTCTCTTTCTGGCCTGGCAAACACTCAAGATGACTAACAAAATTGTGGTGTGTGTGTATGTGTGAAATATAATGTTTTGTGTAAGTGAGAATGAGCAAAGGGACAACTTCCCCACATATACATTTCATAACCTGGAAACCACCCAGGAGGACTTATCCCATGTGACAGAGGGACCTCTGTCAGTGGGAGTGCCTTGAAAAGGATCCCTTCCCTACATTGGATAAGCTGGGCATGTTCATAACAGGAAAAATCATACTTAACACTGTTCAGAATTTAAAAGGTCAATATCAATACCATAAATGGTAACCAATTCAGATTGTTCAATACGGGCTGATATGATCCCTGTACCTTGTTCCAGTTAGCTGCTCAACTGCTATTTTTTCCAACTAATTGGAAAATAGAGACACACTTCAGAGGAAGCTTTCCTAAGAGTTACTGAGATTTTTTTTGGTAGTATTTTGATAAGACTTTGCCATTTTCTACCCAAACTGGATATAGTCTCCTGGTCTCCACTGTTGTAATTACACTCACTCATAATACAAATCACTTTCATCTACTCAGTAGTAAAGCTCATGGCACAGTGGTATTTCACAGCTGTAGTACTAATCTCCAAGAATTTGACTTTGCAAGGAAGAATTTTTATACTTGTGCTTTGCACCTCTGCACCTCAGTTTTGAGGAAAATAGCAATTCTTGATGTCAGCCAGACACTGCACAAATTAGGGGTGCTGTGAAAAAAATTACTGAGACTCCAAGGGCATTATAAACCAAGAAAGTTTGAAAAACTTTAGTTTTTTACTATTAAGATTAAGCTGTCTCTGGTACACAGAACTTACACAGGAATATATTTTCTTTCTGCTACTGGATTGTTGATACTTTTTTGGCACTTAGACCAGTGAGAATTTCAGATAAGTAGCATTTGGATTGCATTATTTCTGGACTGTACCACATAGTACATATGACTTAAGAACTAAGTGATTACTACAGCCATTTTAGCAGAGGTTAATGAAGCAAGGCTTCAAACCAGGAGGTGGTTGCTTCTAGCCCTCCCTTATGTATGATGCCAACTGAGTTTTGGGCCCTTACAGTCCTAGGAAGGAGCCAAAAGCAAAGTTAGTCCAGGTAGTCATCAAGATTCAAGACTGAAATGTGTGTGAATGCACACATTTCAAAATTGTCTTCAGAGATGCCAAAGCAATTTGACAAATTTTGAGAGCTCAAACTATGTACAGACATAGCAAGCTGGCCAGTTTTAGAATGCCTAATAGGTTTCAGGCAAGGAATGAATATTTTCTTTACAGTCACTGACCAGAATTGCAAACAAAAACCCATTAAAAATTAAAGTCAAATAAACGATAAAATATTATAATTGATGGTAGGTTCCTCAAGGGATAATCAATTCCGCCTAATTTTACAGGCAGTACTATATAACAAAATTTAGCTTTGTTCAAGGACACAGTCATACCAATCTGATAACACATGCACATAAATAAAGATAAGAATTTCCTGGGTATTTTACCAGGTAAGGTTATAAGGCAGGTCCTCAACTCCTTCTAGAGCAGTGATAGTTAACCTTTTGGGTTGGGCATGTCAAAAATTCAGAAAATGCCTTAACTTGATTGTAGCATATCACAAACTCACCCCCCCCCCCCAAAACAAAAAGGAAATAATTCTTTACAGTGACACAATTTCAGAGACATTTTTGTGGGTCAGGGATGTTTACTTGGAATCTTTCAAGATTCGAAGAATTGGTGAGTTTTGTTAATGGAAATAATCCAAATAATTGTTAATATTTGCAACTATTGGTTGACAGTTTTTTTCATATAAACATCTGAATTAAACTTTTCTTCCTCAAGAAAGGATTTTTAAGAACTTTGTTCAACTCTGTTTGCATAATTTTTCTGGCCTTTCTTAATTACAGTGTTATATCATATTGTTAATGCGAAAGCAAAATAATGTACATATGTATGTGTATTCAATTTTTATATTAATATACTTGCCTGAGCATTGACAAAGCCTAAATTTCAATGGCCACACTAAGCAGAGACTTGTCTCCGTGTGTCTAAAAGCATCTAACACAGCACCTTTTTCCTCAAAGCAAGTTGGCCTTAGCAGAGTCTTTGTATATTGCTGTGAAGGACAGTTAATTATTAACTGTAATAAAACTAATGCTGCTATGTTTCTAAAAAGTCTGTAATTTACCGCTACTCTTGGACAATTAACATTTTAAGCATCAATCAGAGTCTTTAAATATTTGGTCATTTCCTTCTAAGCATCCATGAACTGAAACCATCAGTAAAGGAAGTCACTGCCAGGGTCCATAAACTCTCAGATGTAATTTCTCTTTTGTTTACTGCAATAGCAATAACCACATTCCAGCTGCTGCAAACATTTTGGAGCGGCTTGTTCTACAGTGAACAGATTTGTTATCATTGTGATTTAAGCAGAATTTGCAGAACTAGAAATATGTTTAAGCTATATCATGACATAGAACATATGAAGTTCATTTAAAGTTCAACCCTCTACGTGTCTTCTCAGAAGAATGCTGTGTTCAATAGCACTTATTCCAGGTAAATGGGTATAAATCAAGTACACAATTGCCATAAACGACACATAAAACAACAGAGGAAGCCCAAGAAGGAGCAGCGGCAGCATTTACTAGCCAAAGTAATATGATGCAAAGTGTACTAGAAAATACAATGCATATACCTAGACAGCTGTGTGAGGAATCCTATTCATGCTCACAAAAATAGTAATAGATTTAATTCTATAAATATCAATACTATAGTAACTTAATTTTCAGAGCCCTAAAACTTTATTTTTGATGCCACTTACAAATTCATTTGGCATTCAGTACATTTTTAAATATACTTGTTATCCAAGGGATACTCCAATTTTGTGCAAAGCAGAGAACAAATTTTCTTTACATTAACAACATTTTTAATCCCAGTTGCCATATCATATCTCTGATGACTAAGCAAGTAGCTATTGGACATTTATTGGTTTCGATCTGAACACTTGTCTGTGAATATGACTCTCACTCAGACTTCCTCCACTGAAGAAACAGATGTGTAGATTTTCATTCCTTCTGTCTTCTATATAGATACACAGACTTGCACGCACACTGCAAATTTTATACATTTTAACGTGGAAGCATTTTATCTGTTAGCAGAATTCCATTGAGAGAATATTCCTAAGAAGCATGAATTTGAATCTAAGCTCCTGTTATTATTTTATTTATATATTTATTAAATTTTTTGGTCACTTATCTCCCTTCAAAATGACTCTAGGCAGTTTACCACATTATGTGGGGAAAAATACCCATCTGGTTCAGTTCCAAGCCAGGAGAAAGGCAACGGAGACAAAATGGAGGCTGGAGTTTGTGGTTCTGGTGCAGCTGACAAAATGGAGTTGAGAGTGGATGGCTTTTATACCTTCTTTTTGGGCTTTGTATTTGAGCTTCCTGTTCATGTGCAAGAACATGTGAGTTCTACTGGCTGTTGTAGGGGATATGTAGTGGTTCTGTAGGGTTTCTGGCTGGCTCCATAGGCAAAAGGGGAAATGCAAATCCTAGGTGTTTGTCTGAGTTCCCAGATTTGGTTGAAGTTTGCTGGGGGTGGTGCAACTGAAAGGTTGTTGGGCAATTCCTATTGTGGCTGAGGGCTAATCCTACCTTTGTTCAGACTTTGCTGCAGGGAGTTTCAAAATATCCTGACTTGAATGGATTTCTGCCTATAGTATTTGCTTTGCCTATGGATAGAGCTATCTAGATACTTGGCTTTTTTCAATAAGCTCTTTATCTCTTAAGTGCTGACATCTGCTGTGGGCTACTAAGAAAAGTGGGGGTTGCTTTCTGCCTCTAAAAAAAAACATGTTTCTCCATTTCTCCCTTTGGGTAAACATAATATTCTGCCTTTTTAAAATACTCCTCAAAATATTTCATTCTTCCAGGAGGGAGTGGGTGTTGACTTTCTACACTTAAAAGCAATAAAATTATAAAGAATAAATATTTCTAAAGCAATACAAATAGCATTACCATCCAAAGAAAATGTCAGCCTCAAGATATCTTCTGCATCCTATCTGCTGCATCTTCTCTGCTGCCATGCTTATTTCTTTCGGCTGTCATTAGCAACGGCGGGGAGGGGGGACTTGGAGGGGAAGAGAGCTGGAGGTGTTTTGCATTCCATTATTGTGGGTAAGCAAGGGGAGGGGGGTGTATGAATTCTTGTCTTTAACTTTCCATTTCCTTGCTAGCTTCTATCCCCTTTGCGCAGCTGCGAAGTTTTATCAAAATATGTCAAGGTCAACGGACAGAGGCCTCATCACCACCTGAAGATGCCCACATGATCATATTCAGAACTTTTAATTGGAAGAATCTTTGGACTTTGGGGGGTGGGAACAATTCCATTCCTTTGTATATGTGATCTGCGCGCCAATTCCTCAGATTCGGAATTCAATCTGTAGCTTCCACTTTGATTTCCAGTAAAAGGATAACTTTGCTCTAATCCATGGAGTCTGAGTATTTCTTTCTTGGATCTTGAAGGGAGCTCGCACTGACATTATTCCGAATCTCCCCATCAGCCCACCCGGAGAAAATATCAACTTTTCTTCCGAGGGGGTTTCACATCATGTCATCTCCAGCCAGCGATGAAGACAACCAGGGAGCTGCAGGGGGGCAGCCAATGCTGCTACCAGAGATGCCAGCTGCCGACCTGCTGGCCGACCTTACTCTGGAAGAAACCCCAGCTGAGAGGCCCAGATGGTCGTTAGGTGTTGGATGGAGGGATCCCAAAGACCCCCTCCCCCTCCTGGGATCACTGTAAGTCAGAGAGGTGCAAGGGAACGGCTGTGGCAAGAGAGGGAGGAGATGGAATTCAGGCTGGATCAAGCCGGGCAATTCCTTAAGGATGCTTCTGAGAAGTCCGGCATAGCTCCAAGGTATGAGGGGGAAGGGGGAGCGAGTTCAGCCTGGGGAAGTCGGGCTGCCCCCACCCCCCTAGCCCAGCCTACGCCAGCGCAGCAGCCAGCTGCTGCCCGGGGGGCCCCAGCAATAGGTGTGATCCCTGGAAGACATAACCTGCCCCCGTTAGATGTGAAGTTTGGAGGAAATCCCAAGGATTTGGGTTTTTTCCTGGTACAAGTCGGGAGCTATATGGCAGAATATGAAAGGGATTTCACCTCTGAAGCAGCCAAAGTGAGATGTGTTACCAGAACCCTGGAGGGGATGGCAGCAGACTGGATGGTGACTTTGTATAATGATAACTCCCCCCAACTGCGGAACCTCAATGTTTTCATGACTGCATTGAGGAGGAGGTTTGAGGACCCTCTAGCGGAGAGAAAGGCCAGGATCAGAATGAAAACCATAACTCAAGGGGGGAGATCAGTTGCTGACTACACCCAAGAGTTCAGACAGCTGGCATACTACATCCGAGGCTGGTCCCAGGGGGCCCTGATAGAAGCCTACAAAGATGGCTTAAATGAAGATATATACCACATGTGCATCTCCAGAAGGGATCCATATGACCTGCAGCTGTGGTACTTGCTAGCGGAAGAAGTGGAAATAGATCTAACCCGGAGCAGACGCAGAGGAGGCCCCGTATGGAGCAAACCGCTCCCCCCACGTCCCCGAGAGGCCCCAAACCCTCGGAAGGGAGGAGTGATGGCAAGAGCCAAATCCACTGCCTGTTTTCGTTGCGGGAAGGAGGGCCACCGGAATGCAGATTGCTGGGTCAAGCTGGATCCAAAGGGAGTGCGGGGCCCAGGGAGGAAGCCCGAAAAAACCCCAGCCAAGCCTCGCGAAACCAGGCTAAAGGTAGGGGAGGTTGTAGAGGTCGCTCCTCCGGCGGGAGAGGAGCTGGGACCTCCGACTCCCCTCGACGAGAGCGAGACTGACTCGGAAGATGACGTCCCGGTAAGTCCTAACAAAGCAGGAAAAATAATAAACAACACATCTGAAATTTTATTTTAGCTCTCCTCCCCTCCCACTTTTGCAGTCATCCAATGAAGATGAATAGTCTGGGATCCAGGACACATAAAAGGAAGCACTTCATACCACACATAGTTATACTATGGAGTTTCCTATCAGGTAATGGCCACTGATCCAAACACCTTAAAATTATATCTGATTCACCTCTGAGACAGGATGTTTCCTTAAGAACTCCTTCGGAATGATTCAGTAAAAGACAGCAGTCATTTATCAACTTTATGGATTATTGCTTGTTCAAGTGACATTAAATCTAACATATCTTAATCCCATCAAATGTTTAAAAATTTAAAAATTCTGATTGGAACTCACATTTGACTAAACATTTAAAATCTTTACATTCCTGATTATTCTGAGTATCAGTAAATTATACATAATTGGATTCAACCTCTTAAAGCTATTATTAACTATCAGGAGCTATTTATAGCAGCACCATTTATTAAAATAGTAGGCAAATTACATTCTATCTACTGCATTTGCCTAGAAAGAATTAGTGCATTCAAAGCCACCACACCTGACATCTGTGGATATGATTGGTAACACACCGGCACTCACACCCACTTCTAGACAAATGACTGTCTTCCTGTGTTATGTCAGGAATACTTGGATCTGGCAACCCAGGTTAAAGATTAAAGCTTCAATTACTTGTTTATGTTGCAATCATTACAATCTTGAAATTTAGATGGGGGACTGTTGAACGTCTGCCAGTTGAAAAATCTGGAAATTGAACAGTTGACCAAGTGCAATTTCTTCCAACACACCTGTAAGTCGCAGCGATTATTTTTAAGGGGTTTAAGTTCAAGGCAAGTCTGCAAAAGACCCATTATTCTTTAATCCGGTCACATTTGTTGGACTATTACGGCTCGCAACCCTTTTTTCCCCCCATTTTGGTCTTAAATGCAGTTTCCGCCTTTGCCAATGCATAGGATCGGAGAAAACCGGAACGGAGACTCCAGACCTTGTTTAGCATGGTGACGTCACGCCACCAACACGCGCCCCCTCCCTTATTTTGCTTCCGCGTTCTTAAGAGACGGTCACGTGAGCACAGGTTCGGCCGGTTTTTAACCGTACGGCCCTTCCATCTTTCCCTTCCGGAGAGAGAGAGAGAGTTTGAGAGAGAGAGAGAGAGAGAGAGCAATGGGCGCGGCCACGTGATCTTGTTTTGCTTCTGACAGGTCGGGTGTCCTCGTGCCGCGCGCCTCCCTCAGTTCCTGGCCGACAGAACGGGCGAATTCCCGAAGGTAGAGGTAGGAATAGAGTGGAGGGAGGGTTTCCCGCCCCCCTCCCGGATTGCGAGTGCTGGGGTCCGCTTCGGGGCCGTTAGAACGAGAGCGCCCTCCGGTGGTGGGTGGTCCCCTGTGTGCCTGTCATAACCGCTTTATTCTGGGGTTCTCCCGCCTTCTTCTGGAAAGAGGAAACGGGGAAGAGAATCTCTTAGTTTGAGTCTTAAGTCTTTGAAAGGATGGGACTTTTGCCTTAAAAATGTTTCCAAGTACGTCTCTCGAACATGAAGCAGACAAGATTTAAGTGTTAGGGACTTCAGGAAATTATTCTGACGTTGTTGGAGGCTGTGTCAAACAAAATCCAAATAGGCATTTATTTCCAGTGTGCCTGATTAATAGGAGACCTGCAGCGCCCATGTGTCCTTGGGGGAAAAAAGACCAGCCTGAAAAAAAGGGAAAATCTGAAAGAGGTTTATAAGAAGAACAAAAATAATAATAATTATGTTTAAAACTTTGTTTTTCAAAGGGCAATTCAAGAGCGAAACCAAGCAAAGAATTAAATTTAAAGGACGGCTTTCTAAAATAAAGAATAATGGATGTAAGGTCTCTATAAGTATGCAACGTAATCCACAAATTATGGTTTATTATTTTGGGTTTAGCTTTTTACCTTTATTCTGATTTAAAACTAGTGACAAAGCATTTTTTGTGAGGACCAATATTTTGGTAATGATAAATCGGCTTTCTTAGTAGAATGTTCAATGGAGTGTAACTTAATCCAGAAATTACGAATCATCTTGATTTTTGGTTCTCTTTATTTCAGGTAACTTTACATCACCAAATGGTTAAATTAATTTGCACTTTGGCAGACCACAAAGATGATGTCAACTATTGTGCCTTCTCTTCTTCCTATTTGGCTACATGTTCCTTGGACAAAACAGTCCGTCTGTATTCGTTAAACAATTTTGGTGAGGTTTCTTACTCACCACTGAAAGGCCACACTTACGCTGTCCATTGCTGTTGCTTCTCTACTTCGGGACACATTTTGGCTTCATGTTCTACAGACGGCAACACAATTTTGTGGAATACTCAAGATGGGTTGAAGGTGGCAGTGTTGGAGCATCCCTGTAGAAACCCTCTAAGAATTTGTCGATTTTCCCCTGATTCTACATATTTAGTTTCAGGAGCAGCTGATGGAAGTATAAATGTGTGGAATGTTCAGACGCTAAAATTGTATCGGTGAGTATATCAAAGCTGAGGCTGTTAGAAATTGTAGAATTAAGTCTAGCTTTATTTGTATCTCATGCTTAATATAATCTAAGAAGTTGCATTCCCATTTCTACTCCAATAGCTGTCTTAGCCAGGGGTGTGATTCTACCGGTTTGGCCCGGTTCTATAGAACTGGTAGCTCCGAAGAGCAGCTGACACCAAACCGTTCTCTCCGAAGATCTTCTTTTCTTTGGTTGGGCCCACTTGCCTGCTCAGGCTCTAGGCTGTCCTTAGTTGCTTTGCGCAGCACAGCTAAGTGCCGTACATCAGCAGGAGATGGTGATTGCTTGCAGGAGAAGTTGTTTTGCAAGTATTGCACAGGTGCGCACAGCGTGCACTCATCGAACTGGTTGTTATGCCGATAGGATCCCATCCCAGGTCTTAGCCTTGTGAACTAGACCTCAAGAGAGTTTTAGGTCCAATAAGTGTTGATGGTACCACTTGGGAATGGCTGATCAGGCTGTCTCATTTAATGATAAAGTTAGGACTGCTTCTGTGGAAGTCAGGGCAAACTTGTTCCTTGGATTTCAATGGATTGAAGAGAATTCTTGAAATTCAAGTATTTGTTTCTGTTGTTTTTTTAAAATGGCATGTCCTTCTGTACAGTATCATGTTTAAAACCACTCTATTAAGTATGAAACAATGCAGTTTTATGTCTGCATAATTATTATTTTAGGCATAAAATATTTCAATAAGAATGATTAATTTTTTTGTGTTGCATTCATGTGAATCAGTCAACTGACTGGACATAGTGCTAAACTGTGACTCTAGCCCTCTTTTCCTTAGGTGCGACTGCAGTATCCTGTATTTTTTGTTTCTACGAAATTAATTTACCTATTATGTGAATCCTGGAATATCTTAGAATAAACCAATTACAAATTAAGTTAATGATTCTTGCTTACTTTAAATAATTATAATTAAGATTTAACATAATTTAGAATTTACACATAATACAAAATGGAGCAAAAAAAGGAGTATAAGTAGTTTCCTAAATTTCAACGAGGCCTTTTAAATATAGCCCTGGCCTTGACAAGGGATTCACAATGTCTTGATATTTTATAATTACACAAATTAAAATGTTGCAATATATTTATAGCTTAGATAATTGCTCTGTTTGTTACATCAAAGATTAGTTTGAAATATTCTTTTAGATTTAATTTGTTTCCCCCAAACATGTAACAGGGTTTTAACTACCAAATTAATTTGTTCTTGCTTTTTAGATCTGGTAATGTTAAAGATGGATCATTGGTAGCTTGTGCATTTGCTCCTAATGGACGCTTCTTTGTGACGGGATCATCCTGTGGAGATCTAACTTTCTGGGATGACAAAATGAAGTGCTTATATAATGAGAAAGCTCATGACCTTGGTGTTACCTGCTGTGACTTTTCTTCAAGGGCACATTCTGGTGAGATAATTTACTGCTTAAATACATCTTTTTAAAAATATCTTGTCGGTTCCAGCCTTAACTTTTATTTGTATTCTTGTCCTTAGTATCTATAATTGATGAATATAAATTCCTTTTGAAGTTTCTCTTTAATTTAATTCCAATGTAATGGATCTAAAACCACCTTTTTCCCCTTAAGTAATATTTCCTGTCTAGTGATCTGTCTCTTTTGCAGTATGTAGGGCATATAGACTGATCTTAAAGATATTTACTGGGGGTAAGCCCTATTGATCACAGTAGGAGTTAATTCTTAGTAGATATGCAGAGGATTGTATTGTGTAAAAAGTTTATCATATTCTACTTTCACTTAGAAAGTGCTTCAAGTAGAAAAGAATTTTGGCTGCAATTAAAATCATGCGAAATTACTTATGATTTTTATTTGATTTTATCTCACTGTTTTACTTTATAAGTAATTCAAGGCAACAATCGTACATAATGCTGCTTTGCTTTCACTGAACACACTTTAAAAGGACAATAACTTTAACTTCTTCATATGAAAGATGTTGTCAAATTCAAAGCAATTAATTTCATTTTTTTATTTTTTCCTAATAAACATGTTTTTAGAATTGCTAATTGGCTTCTAATTGAATATTCTATGCTCAGTTCAGCTAGTGTTATGATTTCAAATTCCAGTATCATAGGAAAAATGTCAACATCCATATATCAAATTAAGCCCTTCTAAAATATATACAATATTTTTAAGTTATTGTTAAAATTAGAATGAAAGATGTCCATTTATCCTTGTCTATTTGGGATTCCTTATGTTATACTAAACGTGTGTGAATTGGAGGGGTTACATAGAACAATTGTTATGTTATGGAAAAAATCTTTCCATTCTAGCATATTTTTATTGCTTCCGTGCTGCTGCTAAATTCAAGAACCGTCTGATTTACAACACAAAACAAACTAGATATAGCTAGTCTTCAACTTTCCACCATTTGTTTAGCCCCCGCTTGAAGTTGCAGTAGCAGAGAAAAAGGTGATTTATAATCAGTCCTTGCACTGACAACTGTCCCCATAGTCATGTGATCAAAATTTGGGCGCTTAGCAACTGACATGTATTTATGACGGTTACATCATCCCGGAGTAATTGATTTGAAGCTTTCCCAGCTGGCTTCTGACATGCAAAATCAATGGGGGAAACTGAATTTGTTTAATGATCACATGATTCACTTAACAATTCTGGTTACTTACTTAACAAATGTGGCAAGAAAAAGTAATAAATTCAGCCATTCCTCATTTATTTACCGCTTTGCTTAGCAACAGAAATTTTGGTCACAATTCTGGTCATAAGACAAGGACTACATTTAGTCCACCAGATTTGTGAGTTGTGCGCAGCAAACTTCTAATTATGCTTAGTTTACTAGAAGAGGATATTGAAAAAAATAGAAAACCTTATTTTGCTATGTTCCTCATGCATTTCTCATGCATTTCTGAATATATCTTTTTTATTAGATAAGCAAGATGCTGATTATTTCAGAATGGCATCTTCTGGTCAGGATGGCATAAGTAAGATCTGGCTCATTTCATCTTCTGATTCTACAGGTATCTTGAATTTAAAAATGCTTATTCTTTAAAAAAAAATTACTTGCCTTTCCACTGCTTGGATTTTTAATTAGGTCTTGTTCAAACAATAAACTAACCCATAAGACAAAAAAAGTATCTTACTGAACAACTGAATAATCCTTTTTGACAATTGTATAAAAAATAAAGAAAATAATTGATGATACAGTAAAGTAACATATTACAATAAATCAATAAAAACACTAACAACAGAGAGAGAAAGGTAAAGAAAGTAATCATTCTTAAGAGAGTGTGCAGCTTTTTCATGTAATTATTGTTCATAATTTTGATTGATATTAGAATGAGGGTTAAAAGTTATATTTTTCATTCATTAATATGAATATGAATTCATTAACATGCATTCATTAATAATACCCAGTGAGGTATGGCTCTGTCAAATCAAAATATCCCCTATTTTGGCCCCAGAATTGACTCTAAAGAGCTTCCAAAGCACATTTGGGGGTAGGGGGGTGGGCGGAGAAAATTTTGTTATGAAAATAGCATTTTTAAAAAAGCCTTCCTTTCTATCCTACTCTCCTTGCTTTCATGGAATACAGAACTAGAAAATTAAAGAGCAGCCAGATTTACAACACAAAATACAACCTAGATACTGCATTGTGCAGTATATTTTACTTTCTATTCAAAGGTGACAAGGTTGTAATTTGATAAAAAAAATATTTTCATTAAATGTTTGTTCACCTTTCAATGTTTAGGATTTGACCTGAGATGTAGATGTACCTTAAGTGGACATACTGCCCCCGTTCTGGCTTGTGCTTTTTCCTCCAATGGGCAGGTTTTAGTTACTGGGTAAGAATCTTTGTTTAATGTATATGTTTTACTTCTGTAGTTGGTTTGCTCAGTTGGTTCTTAGTTTTTCCCAGTTCTGTGTTTTATAAAGATAGACCTTTATTTACCTTATTTCTAAATTGATAAGTGCTATGATGCCATTGACAATACTGAGCATCACATTATATCCATCTTAGCTCATGAATCATTTTAAGAGAAGGCTGTTTGAAAACAGTGTTGAGCATTTGTAATTAACTCAAAATCATTATAGACCAATCTCCCACATTTTAAAAAAAATATGTAAGGAAAAATATATTTGCAAGTTCTGTACCGATCATCAAACTTTTTATGTGTATTGAAAAAAATAAATATTTTTTTTTAAAAGATGGCATGCTTCCATTAAATACATTTGCAAAACATATGTTTTTGCAACAGAAAGTAAATATAAACAATCATACATTTAAGATGCAATATCAAAAGAATGTTCCTACTCAAATGTCAATTGCTTTTGAAGAAAGGGTTATTCTACATTAATATAGTGCATTTCAAGGTTATGGAGCACGGCAGCCCTAATACTACTTTTGTTCAACCAAGCAGTGGATCAGAACTACAGGTAGTCCTTGAGTTATGACTGTAATTGAGTCTGGAATTATGATCATAAGTCATGCTGGTTGTTAAGCAGATGTCTGATTTTTCAACCTTTCTTGCAGCAGTCATTAAGTGAGTCACCACAACTAAATGAGCACAGCAGCCATTAAGTGAATCCATTGTCTGCAATAGGCAGTTTTCCTGAAGAAAATGCCCAGGGGGGTTGGGGGGGGAGAAACATCGAAAATTGCACCCAAAATGTAATCACAATGGGGGCTGTTGCAATTTTAGGTTGTAAGTAGGGCTCCATAATAACTTCAAATGTTCACTAAGCGACTGGTCATAAATCGATGACTACCTGTACACAGAATACAAATCAAAGCCAACAAGCAAAATCATTTAAGAAGTATATATTACTTCTTAGAGAAGAGATAATTCTTAATTATTGGATTCTCAGCTTTTAAAATATTCAACATATTATTTTGGTGGTTCTAATTCTTCTGGATTTCTTTTCATTCCCTTTGAGTTGCAAAGAAGGTTATTGGAAAGTTAACTATTCATAATAATCACTGCACTCTAGTACTGAGCTTTTTGCTCACTGTTTGCTGTAATATTATTATGATTCTTGTATGATTGAAACCTTTTTTTAACTACTCAAGGATGAGTACTGATGCAGTTATGATATATCATCTTTTTTCCTTGATAGGTCTGTGGACAAAACTGTAATGATTTTTGAAACTGTAAGTATTTAAGTATTTAAGAGGGAAAGCCCTCATTATACAAGGATAACAATATATTAACATTCTGTTAGTAGGCATTGCAAAAATTGCTTATTTGGTAACTCTTATTTTTATTTTATTCTATTTTAAATTGTAAAAAGTTCAGCAAAAGTTTTCTATACTTGTAAGCCTAGTCATAAGTCCCCCACACTTTTATAGGAGTTGGGCAACTAAACCATCCTATAATAAGTATCCAAACTCATATTGTTTAATTCATGTTTTTTAAGTAGCATACAAACAGTGAACTTTATGAATCAATATTGTTCCTGATTTTTCAGGTGTAGATTTTATCTGCCCCCATTACATTGTCATTTACATTTCTTTCTACGGTGAATAAGTCCTGGTTTCAGGTTTTTATGTCTGAAAGAAAAGAAAAAAATGCAGTTTTAAGCCCTCTGATCAGTTTCATGTTTTGGGTTTTCTTAATCATTGTACTATGTCTTGTCTCAGCAATCCATCAGAAAATATAGATCAGAGTTACAGAAATTAAATATCTTCCACTATCATTATTTTCATTGCCAGTCACTTGTCTTCTGTATTTTTCCTTTCCTTTTTGACCCTCTTCTGTGGACTGGAAGGACGGATTTATATGAACTTAGCTTCTTGAGTAAGTTCATGGAAACATAAAACAGCAGAGAAATTTAGTAATTAAAAAAAAAAGATAAATACTTTCTGAGAGTTGAAAGTTGCCGTTAGGAACTTGACTCCTATCATTTACAAATGCCAAACTAGTGTGTTTCATGATAAGCTATGTAGGCCAGGTATTTGCTTTAGCCTTTTTTTCCCTTTGAATCTATTATTCCACAGAATTATTTGTAAAAAAATATTTAGAATATTTATATGTCACTTGTTCGCATTACAGTTCCAAGTAGTTTACAGGGTGTAGAGAAAAAGTTTCCCTTCTTGACAACCAGAAAATGTTCTACTTCATTAAAAATTATAACTTTAATTAAAAATGAAATAAGAAGATGGATTATATCCAAGATCAACTATCTGCCAGCGGATAAATTTCATCAGCCATTTACCAAAATTGATTTAGGGGGCTGCAACTTTCTAATGCAGATGGGGAAAAAATTTTGGGAAGAGGAGACAAAGGCATTTTTAATATCCAATGTACTGTTAATGTGGAAAAGATTGCAGTCTCAACTGAAACATGACTCTGATATTTTTTTTCCGTGTACTTTTTGGTCACTTAGAGGAATATATCTATCTTTAAATGGTACAAAAGTTTTAGCCACTGTTAGTCCAAATGTCTTTGAAAGTTAAAAATAGAAAATGGGGATTTGATATACACAATAGCAGGGTAGATTCTTTGGCTTTGTAAAAACAAGCAGATAGCAAGTTCTGTAAGCAGTTATGTGATAGTGAATATACAATGAAATATTGTACAGTACACAACTGCTTATACAACTTGCTATCTGCCCATCACTGGTCTTTACAAAGCCAAAGAATCTTCCTTGCTATTTGGTATATCAAATGGTGATGTGCTTGCTATCTGTTTGTAAAGTTTTATTGCAAGCTTGTTTTTTATACAATCATGGGAAATTTTAATAGTTAATTTTGGAATATTTCTCTAGTATTTTTGAGGTTAATTTGAGTACTGTATGTATAATACTTCAATGTCTTACTTTAGATAAGTGTTAGAAAAAATTATGAATTGCAAAAATAATAAGAAAGACTTTTATGGTACCTTAGGAATGAGCAAAATTATTATTGGAAACTATAAACTGACCCTAGTGCTTTAAAAAATAGCTTTTTCAATGGAAGAACAATGTTTGTGAAGGGGTAGCATCTCGTGGTGAAGATGCTAACTACAGAATTTGTTATCCACTTAACTTGGGTGGTAGCATAATGAATTCTAGTCACATTTATGTTACTTTTTAATATTTTTGAAGAATGTGGTAATCCATAATCCTAAATAATCTTCGAAAATATATATAAACATTGGGTAGTGGTTTTTTCAAAAAATATTCTGCAAGAATGTCCCAAAGGTGCTTTTTCAGGAGGCAACTGGACTTTCTGGGTATTTTTCTTTCCCTTCTCATCCAAGAAGCTTCTTCAGTTCTGACTAGATGGTGGGGAATGGAAGGATTTATATTCCTTGCAGACAGCTGGTCATTTGCTTCCTTTTAGAGGGTCTCTGAAGCACCTGGAGGTTTATCAGTCCCCTCAGGGTCACCTGAGTAGTGCTCCTGTAGTGTTCCTGTAGTCTGCAGTTCTTTCCTCTGGAAATCCATTTTTACTCCCACACCATTCAAAGGGTGTTCATCCCAAACTGTATAGCTAAAAGTTTGTCGAGATTCTCAGTCACCCAGGTCCTGGTTGTTCCAAAGGGGCTTTTTCAGGAGGCAACTGGACTTTTGTTTTTTTCCTTTTGAAGACATTTCACTTCTTATCCACAAAGCTTCTTCAGCTCTGGCAGGATAGTGGGGAATGGAAGAATTTATACTCCTTGCAGACAGATGGTCATTTGCTTCCTTTTAGGACATTCTGCATGAATATTTTTCCTGTAAGCCCAGTTGAGTAAGGGATACCTTTTTCTCTATGTTTGATAATGATCTACTGCAATTTTTAATAGATTCAGTTTCCTGTATTATAGATCTCTCTAAATGTATTCTGTACACCTGTACTCTTTGGATGTAAGAATGGTGTGTAAAGTTAGTTGTAAATTCCCTTATTTTTTTATTTGTTTGTTTGGTTTGGACAGAACACTGGGAGCAACCTGCACATTTTGACTCAGCATACCAGGTAGGCCATTGGCATGTATTAGTATATTGCTATATTATTATTATTATTATTATTATTATTATTATTATTATTATTATTATTATTATTCAATTAAGGATAGCATTTGAAACGTAACATATATTTATCAAATAACGTGTTATTTCTAGATATGTTACAACTTGTACCTTTGCACCAGATATGCCATTATTTGCTACCGGTTCAATGGATAAATGTGTCCACATCTGGGAACTGGAATCAGAACAACTTTTCACAGGTCAGTACTAAAACATTTTTTTCTCCTGCCTTATAAACATTATATCAATTTGTTTTACATCCTTACCATCCAAGTTTAAACCCACATACTTTTATATGTAAAATACTTTCTTGGTTGCCTTTTGCCTCAAGTAAGACTCCAAATAGAAGCCTTATCTAATCCCAAGCCTCAATGAGAAATAATCAATTTGCTTCCAAGAAAAATTCCTATTCCATAATTTTTGAAAGATACAGTTGGAAATCCAGTTGTACTTTTGGATTAAATTGGCCCTCCATTTTTATCCAACCATCTTAAATCACACATGTCAGTTCATAATATTAATCCAGGATTAAATCATCATGTTGTTATATACTTTTCAATTAATATTAGTTTGTTGTACTAGTGGCCAAATCAAGCAACCCAATCAACTATGCAATTATTGTAGCCAACCATCTGAAATAGGCTGAGGCTAGCACCTCACCTGCCCCAACCAATTAATTCCCCCACAAAATATTCTTACTGCTCTACCAATTTCTCATTACTTTTGGTATATAGGCAGATCTAAAAGGATTGACACTCATTTGTACATTAAAGAAATTACCCAAGAAAGAACTCGTGTCTGTTTCCTCAGTAGAAGAAACAATCAATTTTTGTATCACCCTAGATGATTCTATCTTTACTTATAATCAAAGGCAAGTTATTCCGTTCATCTGAATGTATTGTTTTTCAGACTGGCAATTCAGCTTAGTCATTCTTGTCTCTGTTTGGCCTCAAAGAGGTCTCCAGCAAGAGTTTTCTATCCTATTAAAATTCAAGGAAAGACACATTTTAATTGTATAATTTTGAACTGTGTACATCAGACTTTGATGCACTAACTATAGCAATAGCACTTAGACTTATATCCGCTTTACAGTGCTTTACAGCCCTCTCTAAGTGGTTTATAGAGTCAGCCTAACAATCTGGATCCTCATTTTACCCACCTTGGAAGGATGGAAAGCTGAGTCAAGCCTGAGCCTGGTGAGATTTGAACTGCCAAATTGCAGGCAGCCAGCAGTACTGCACTCTAACCACTGTGCCACTGCAGCTCCTATAGACTGTCCCTCTCCATTAGTTGAGAAAATGGGATCCTCCAGAAGCTGTACATTGGAAGAAGAGGATAGAGTGACTCATCAATTCACTCTTTCCTTGCTACCCATGGCTTTGTGAATTGTAACACTGTTCTCAAGTATCTCTCAGCCTTCCAAAAGTACTTTTTTTGGAAACACAGATGGAAAAATTAATCAGGTTAAAAAAAGTAAAAAAAATTAACAGCACAAGGAAATATATGTTGAACATGTGTCAGGATCAATACATTAAAAGAAAATAATAAATATATGTCTTCTAATTATATAGCATATCAAAAAGATTTATGTTACATTGCACTTGCTAAAATCTGATGTAAAATCTGATATATTTGTGCCACCCTTTATACTTGGAGCAATGTTTTAATTGTTTCTTTTAATTTGTGTTATTTAGCTATGTGAGTTCATTTTAATCTTTTCTCAGGAAGTCCTCTGATACGGGAATCAAAGATTTCTATTGATAACTGGACAGAAGATGATGTTTCCATTTGGCTTCAAACACATAACTTGCAAGACCTAGTTGAGATTTTTAAAAGAAACAATATTGATGGTAAAGAATTGTTAAATCTTACAAAAGAGAGCTTGACTGATGATTTAAAAATAGGTAAGACCATTGAATGAAGTATTTTACATATTTTTTAAGCTGAATATTCTGAACATAATTTATGCAAAACAGCATAGCTATTAGTAACATTAATGGTTTTAGGAATGTTTGCATTTGTCTTACATAGAACAATATGAACATTTTGAAAAATAACAAGTCCAGGTTGTCAAAACATTCCATTCTCATGTGAACCTATGATGTATTTATCAACTGATTGCCATTTAATAAATAATTTTATATAGTTTTTTTGGCATAGAATCCAAGCAACAGGTTTTAGGCCTAAATACTTGATTTCGTAAGCAAGTTATAGAACTTCAGTGCCTTTTCGTATAAAATATACAGATTATTTGACTCTTATAATCAAATACATTCTATTCCTTGATTTTACCCCTTGTCAGATTCTTTTTTTTATTGAAATAATCATACAGTCAAACAATGATTTGATCATACAAACAAGTGAGAATGAGGATTGTATAACAGACTTGGCTTTAACAAGAAATAACATGTCGAATAGAATGATCTTCCTTTTTGTTAGTCTTTTATTCATGTTTACTATTCATTGTACTACTAGTGAGAACCACAAAGCCATTTCACCAAATGATCTTTCTAAGTCTTAAAAATAATTGTTAGTTTCTATAAATAAATATATGATATATATGTGTGTGTGTGTATGTGTGTGTGTGTATGTGTATATGTATATTTGAACATTATCTGTGAGTTTCATACACATAGAAATCACAGATAATTTTCATAATGGTTCCCTTTTGTTCCATGAATTTTGTTGAATATTCAAGGGTACTGAAGTTGCCAAAGCTTATCAGTTGAGACTAATTACATAATGCTGATGATAGGCTTATATAAAAATTGAAATCAGTGGGATTGAAGATAGGCTGACCTCTCCCGCAAGTGCACCAGCACTCTGTGGAAATATCAACATAATACGTCAGCGTATAGGGACTTTTAATGACACCCCTAAGAATTAATTACTAGTTACAAACAGGAAAATAAGAAGAAACTTGGCAGAGTTGATCATAATGAGATCTGCAATAAAAGGTAGATAAACAAAATGTAAAATACATTAGTTAGCAGAATTTGCTGAGCTCCATAATTCTGATAAAGCTAACTGAATAGGAAGAAGGCAGGTGTACCTGCAGGTGTGTGTCATTCCTTCATTGCTTTACCGCACAATATTTCTCAGCCTATAATCGAATATAAATTTGTCTTCCTGATGTTTAACTCAGGCTGTGACTGTGATTGAAAACAGTTGTGCAGGCCCTCTTCATCATGATCACTGTAGAACAGAACTGTTGTTAGCTTATTTACTGAGTTTTTCTAATTCCAAAACTTGAATTGTACAGTACTGAAATCTGAAATGCACTTTATTATCATTAAACAACAGGAGATTAAACATTATTCTATGTAACTTAGAGCGGGGATGTCCAACTCGCGGCCCACGGGCCACCCCAGCCCCTTTTTAGTGAAGGGGGGAAAGCCGCACTATGTCACATGACAACAATGTGACGCCATGAGTTTGACTCCCCTGACTTAGAGCATCTTTGACTTTTATTGTTTTATCAACATACAAATTACAAAGAAAAATAAAAAAAAGGAAATTAAGGGAATGAAAAGAGGGGGAAAGAAAATATGAGATGCAAAGGAAGAAAGAAAAAAGTGTTGACTCACAACTTTTTTTAGCACAGTATTTATTCTATATAACTTTACCTAATAATATTACATTCTGTTTCAACATTTCGTGTCAATGTTATGTAGAGATAGATTAATTTGAAAACAAGAAAAAAATTCTTATTCTTGAAAAATCCTCATTTCCAAATTTGAAATAAATTTACATTGTTTTTTATAAAAATGGAGTCCAGGGCAGCTTAAAAAGCTCTTTTGATTCTTCAGATAAAGATGATACTTGTAATATTTATTACAGTCATTGACTAGAATTCAATAAGCGAGCAGCAGATGAAACAACATAAAACAGTATTATTTACTACAGGATTACTGATGCAATGTAAATGTATCTGTTTTTTTCAAACAGCATAACAAAACATGGCCATTTAGAGATACTGTTTGGCCATGTCAAGCCATACATGTTCATGCTTGTTTTCTTGACTATAATTTTTTTCTGTTTATAATATCTTTCTGTCACTTGAACTAAACGTAAGTAGGCAAAAAAGAATGTATTTTTTTCATTTTATATTGTCCCTATTACAGATAGCTTTACATAAAACCATTGTTTGAAGTGTTCTCTCTGCAAATTTAAAAGAGAGACATGATTTTAGCTTGTAATATTTAGGAGAATTACATCAAAAAGAAAATTATTTTACATAATTTGTTAACCGTAGGTTGCCTTGTATTATTTTCCAGTTAGATCTAATCACTGAAGTCTCTAATGTGACTTTTCCAGAATCTCTAGGTCTTCGCAGTAAAGTTTTGCGTAACATTGAGGAGCTCAGGAATGAGATGAAAACTGCCTCTCTAGATATTCCTGATGAATTCCTGTGTCCCATAACCAAAGAACTTATGAAAGAGCCTGTGATTGCTGCAGGTAAGCATTCTGAAGGTAGCTTAGTTTTATTTATTGTTTTGGTAGAGATTTAGTAATGAAGAATATGTGTTTATAAAGCAAGTTCTGTATATTCTTTTTCTATCAATCAAAGGCGCAAGAAAACATTTTTAGTTTTAAGTATCACCATGTTGATTACATTCACAGAAACCAATAGAAATGAACCATAGTATAATCATGATACAGTGAAAGTCTATTAGACAATTTGATATACTATATTATATATGATGGAGGGTGTGTCCTAATAGGTGGCTTTTCTGTGTTCTCATTTGATATGTCCATAACTGGCTGACCAATACTGCATAATGTCCACATTTGTCTTTTCCGAGATGCATGAAGGAGAATCTCATTAAATCTGAAGCAAAATTGTGTGAAGCCAAAAACTGGAGCTTTTCTCATACCTGATTATTATCAGTTTTTAGATTTAGAAATACTCTTCATTCTTTTTAAATGTTGAATTATACAACTTATAACCACAGTGGAGCCCAACATTTATGTTGGTCAGTAAGAAATTTGTTAAGTGAGTTTTGCTCCATTTGACGACTTTTCTTGCCACATTTGTTAAATGATTCACTACAGTTGTTTAATTAGTAACACAGTTGTTAAGTGAACCTGGCTTCCCCATTGACTTTGTTTGTCAGAAAGTTGCAACGAGATCACACGACCCCAGAAAACTGCAACTGTCATAAATGTGAGTCAGTCGTCAAGCATCCAGATGTAAATCATGTGACCATGGGGATGCTGTAATGATTGTAAGTGTGAAAAACGATCCTAAGTCACTTTTTTCAGTGTCATTGTAACTGAATGGTCACTAAGCAAAATGTTGTAAGTCGAGGACTATCTGTATTTTAAATTGACCATTTTGAAAATTCAGGGAGGATTTAATGTTCTCAAATCAATTTCAGTGCCAGCATAATTCAGAGCCTCAGAGACCAACCTATTTGTGGTGGTGTTGAAGATTTCCTGGTTTTAAGAGGTTGTTTGCAAGCTTGCAGTAGAAGTAGTACCACAACTTATGGCAAGGACAGCCAAAGGTTCCCCTTGAATGTTGGCCTTTTCAGTCTGGCTAGAACTCTCTTGCTTGGTCCCCAAATGTATAAACATTCTTTAAAGTGTTTTTTTTAAAGCCTGGATGCTTGGTTTTCACATTTGAGTATGTCATCAAGCCTCAAACCTCCTATTTCAAAGGGGTTTGGATGCGTTTGACTCTTTCATTTAAAATTAAGTCCTTCTTCCCTTCCGTCCTTTTTTCTTTTCCTTTCATTCCTTTCTTTTTTTCTTTCTTCCAACCTATCTCAATCAGTGTCTTTGGAAGGCTTACAGTTCAAAAAATATATTTCAATCAAAATAGTAAAGCATTTTAAAATAATAAAACCAATAGGAACAATAATCATAGAATACACCGACACTTCAGACTTAATAGAATTGCATATAATCTGTGGACATATGATTGTCAATTGAACAGTGATAGGTTTAAATAATGGGTGGAGGTTGCTTTAATCATGTAAACTATCTGTCAACCTAGCTTTTTTAAAGCAGCATCCCTCTGGCAAAGGTTCATGGAATGGCTATCATTCTGTTCAGTTCTCCATTATGTATAAAGTTTGTAAAAACATAGAGGTCACGAGAACATCGGAACGTAGTAGGCATTTTGTAAGGGAACTTACAAATTACAAAGGTGAACTGAGGTAGAAGAGGGGCATTTGGCTGATTTTGTGGCCTGGTGTGGATTCTTGGCCCGGGGGTAGATTGCTTGTTTGCTGAGCACGTAGTCCGAATTTACAGATGTAGCTGACTCAGTAATCAAGTGACTGCTAATGGTTGGAACTGCATTTGTCAGCAAGCGGCTACCCCTCAGGCATCATTCCTAGGAAGAGATCAGGCAACAAGGAGTTTGTGACTAGAGTGAGTTAGCCAGCCAGCAACAGCAGCCAATGAACTTTGCTGGGGAAGAACAAGGCAAACTGAGATCTGACAGAGAAAATGAGGAATATTCTGTGATTATCTGCCAGGAATGCACTGTTTATACTAGAGTGGTACCTTAATTGTGCCTATTGCAAATGGAAACTTGTCTTTTTAATGAAGCATAAGGTAAAAGAATTGGAGGACATCTTCTCTTAAGACACATCGGAGAAGCAAAGTCCAGGATTGCTCAGAGCTTTTCATGAAACAGCTGATTTCCAAGGAGGGGAAGGCACAGAATGTTTGGGACCAGGATGGATAAGAAGGGGGCCACAAAGAGGAATGCTGGAGCGAGCACTTGGTGATATCTAGCAAAGAACAGTGGGCAAACTAGGAATAGGTTTGTCCTCTGGAGCCAGCAGCCAATTTGAACATGTGAAAATGAAAAGCTAGCTACAATTCCTGAGATAATTCAGTTACCCCAGGCTTTCCAAAATAATTGAAAGGACTCTCAACACTGCGTGGATCAACAAAACCAAAAGCTTTTCACTGAGAAACAAAAAAATAGTGTCGGTGTTGATGAAAGGATCACCCTTGCAAGGGTCAGAAGCGGATGTGTGTGGACCAGGCTAGTTATTGTGAGAAGAATGGTGTCTTCTTGGTGCACGTATTTAGGACTTCATGGAAACATTACTGTGGCTCATGCATTCATTCTGGTCACTAGCCATTCCTTCTTATGCATAAGGGAACAAATAAAGAAAAGTATAAAAGCGATGTGAGGGGTTATATCAGATAACCAGTCTACTTGCCAAAATGATAATGGGAGTTTTCAATTATCCTAGTTTCTACTTGGAATTTTACTCTGCCCAAAGTCAGAAATTTAACAAATTTCTTTCCTCTCTTGTTGATAACCTCATTTGTCTGGAGGTGGAAAGCCACAAGACAATCTGTTGTCTTGGACTTGCCTGCTGAAGACTTGCATGCCATTTACACATTGTAATGCACATAACTGGAAAAATGCATCAGATTTGAAATTAAGTTGGATTGCCTCCTATAAGTACACATTTTGACTGTCAGCAGACACAGAGTCAAACTATAGTTTGCTTTGTTGACAGAATGAAGCCTTTGACATTCAACCAGATCATTCTTGGGGGATTAATGATCTGGACAAAGCAAAATCCGGATCATTGCAGTTGATTCGTCTTTTGGCCCAGACAAATACACTGAACTGTTAAAGGAGCTGACTTTATTTCTCTCATAGTTCTCTTCCTCTTGTTGCTCTGCACCTACTCAGTGGGCCTGCCCTGCCTTTCCAGCACCATGAGCCTCCTCACCTACTACTGTTGCTTTAAAAATGATTTCTATCAGTACTTGATATTAAAACAGGATGCTTCATAATTCCTCAGAATATTTAAATAAGTTTCTAAGGATTTAATTTTAGAAATTTGAGAATGATTAATGAATTCTCAGTTTTACAAGTTAAGCATTGCTTTTTTAGCTATTTTATTTTACCCACTGCAGCCTTTGATACCATGCCAAGCTTTATTTTGATACCATGCCAAGCTTTATTTTCAAAGTTATTTCTGATGAAGTAGGAATTAGGAAGATGTGAACCTCCATATTGGTATCTTCCCATTCTATTAAATCAGCAGGCAAGGTATGCTCCAGGTCCCGTCCGCAATGGCGCGCCATCTGGCGTGCCTAGAAAGACTTCATCCTGAAGTTTTCTGGCTTTTCACGGGGCCTTAATGATCTGGTTTTGCCATCAAGCCAGGACTCCTGGTAATATAGGGTGGAGCCAGTTCCTGGTTGTATCAATTGTGGGATGCAGTGAAAGTCTTCTGCTGCTATTTTATGCAATTTATAATTTTGGTTATTGATTTTACTCATTTTTAATTGTTGGCTGCCCAGAGTCATGTGTGTTGGATTGGTGGCCATATGAAATTATAACAAATACAAATCTTCCTGAAAAATAACTATTGTAGCTAAGCACAACGGAAATGGAGACCCCAAATTTGAAAGCCCACATTCTTGATGGAAAGCTATATCTGAATGGAAAAGGAAAGCTATATCTGAATGCAGCATGTGCTAAATTATTTCTTTCTTATTTCAAAAGGAAGGTGAGGGAAAGTAGATTACAAATTTCTAAATTCTTTGGAAAGTCTATGTGACTTAAGTAGGCAACATTCCCTACAAAAATTGGTAGTACATTTATATGCTATTTCTTTTTCTTAGCAGAACTGAATATCACCTAGTAACGTCACAATTTTGTGCTTCTGTTTTATACATGAAGAGCTTAGGACACAAGGGACTCTGTGTAGCAGTTTTGATGATTCCTTTGACAGCTTTGTGATGAGTTTCTGGAAATTAATTTTAAACTCCAGGATTAAAGTAACAGACTCGGCATACTGAGAATTTTAGCTCACTTATAACAAACTAGGAGAGAGTGAGATGTGTTTATCCATCAGTAGAAAATGTTTAGTGACACATTTTTATTCCATCTTTTTGATTTCATGAAAATCAGTTATTTCCAGATGAGAAAATATTCATATTGTCTGATGAATGACTGTATGGTATGAGGTTCAGATATATTTGATTGGAATACAGTATTTTAATTCTTGCAGGGGGGAGGCGGGGGGAGAGGGGATATTTTTGTACTCGTGGGGCTGCCAATGTCAGTGCCTGCTGCTCACGTGAGTGGGGCTATGAGTGCCTGCATCTGGCTCTTACAAAGTGGGGCTGCGAGCATCAGTGCTCACTGCTCGCATGAGTGGAAAAGTGCACATGTGCGCTCACCTGCCACTGGCACATCTTAGCTCCTAATGGGCCACAGCCCGGTAGTAGGCCGCAGCCCAGGGGTTGGGGAACCCTGTTCTAAAGCATTAACACAAAGAGAAATTGAGCCTTTTCTGTTTCTAAAACCTACATTCTGCCCCACAATAGCTATGTAAAATTGAATAATGTTTAAAATACAAGAAAAATATTTTATTTGCAAGTTCCTTCATTATTCCATGCTTATGTTCTTATTTGGCATTATTGAGAATGGGTTTTTATCAAATCTTTGCAATCTCAATTTTTTTTTCAATCCTGCATTTTTTGGGGGGTGGGGCAAAGACTTTGCTTACAATTATAAAAATGTCTTACTAGTACATAAAATTGTAGCCCTTAATGAGGCTGTCATCTGTAAGTATAATACACAGGACTTAGTTTTGAGGGGAGCAGGAAGAGACATGCTTTTCCTGTTTACATACTGCAGGTGAAGAAAATTTCAGTGTGTGAAGGTAACACTTGTACAGTCCGGATCCTGCAAACAGGAATTTAAATTGTCAAGAAAGGCCTTTTCACATAGCAGAGTTCTCAGCAATTGTGGCCCTCCAGTGCATCCATGTATGCATTATGACAGTGCAAAGCTATTTGGATCAGTTCGCCATGCTGGGGCCTTTCAAAAGCTCTGTGTGGCTGCCTCAGGAGCCGCCTCACAGCGTCTGAATATGAATGACTAGTCAAGACAGCACTTCCAGTCTGAATTGCTGCCAAAGCAGCAGGAGCCTTCTGTAAAAGATGTAAAAGACACAACACTTTGTCACTTCAAGCAGTGGCGCTGAATGATTTTGTGTAACATAAAACAGTACTTAATGAAATTTTCTACATTGTATTAATCTTTTACATCTGTGCATTAGTAGATTCTTATTGCGTTAGAGTCAGAGGATGCAGTTACGAAGTTCATACTGATTTCTTCCAAATAATATATGTACATTTGTGTCTATTGATACAAAGTTGATCCATTTCCTATCTGAAGAGACTAGTTTTTGCTTTCAGGTATGATTTATAGAGCACGACTGTTTTCAGGAATGCTTATTTCTTTCTTTAGATGGCTACTCCTATGAGAAAGAAGCAATAGAAAATTGGATAATTAAAAAACGCCGTTCTAGTCCAATGACGAATCTCCCTCTTCAGAGACTTTTACTTACCCCAAACCGAGCACTAAAAATGGCTATTAATCGCTGGTTGGAAACTCAGCCAAAATATAATGAAAAGCAAGCACCTTAAAGACTGTCACCTTTTTTTCCAAATTAGAGGAAATGAATCTAAAGGTATGTAAAACATTTCAATAGTGAGCTGCTTCCTGTTGATACGGTGCACCTTTTTTTAAACCATGGGTTAATTGATAACATTATCTCAAATAATTTAACAAATGTCAGCTATTGAGTGTTACAAATGATTTTAAGTGTCTGTTATTGAATGAAATCATGGCTGCAGTGATATTTATATTAAAATGGATTCCATTGACGTAGGACTTGGTTTTGATTAAGTATGCATGGGTTAGAAAGTAAGTTTTATTAATTTCAAGACAGTATATAGCTTGTAATAGATTATGCTCTGCAGTAAGTTATTTAGCAACCAGCCAAGTAATGATGTGACTTTTCCTAGATTTCGATATCAGAGCTTGCCAAAAACTCCTGGGCTGAGCCCATAGTAGACCAGAAATAAAGAATTGAGGCCAGGGAGATGCACGTTTTTCTATCCCTGTCCTGGATCTCTAAGTGTACATATTTATGTTCCTGTTTATTCCAAAGAATGTGGGAACACCATGGCCCTGACAGAGAGCAACAGGTACTTAGATCTTTGGGATCAAAAGCCTTCTTGCTCAGCCTTCTTCCAAATACCTTGTGAAATGGGTCTGGGGTCATGTTTGGTTGAGCTCAGAAAGAGCTAGTACAAGGAGCAAGAATCTGAAGTTAGTTTTCCAGTTCTCAGATTTCCTAGGACTCTTTATCAAGTTGACATGACCATGTGCTGTTAGATTTTGCATGACCTGGTGTTAACAGCAGAATTATTGCCCTGAAACCATGTTCCTTTTATTAAATGTGTTACAAACGACCCTTGTCTTCAGAGGACTATGATCAAGAATGAAGTGAAAAACTTCCCAGACTATGCAGTTTAACTAAAAGGGCATCTCACGACCAATTATATACTTTGTACAACTGCAATACATTCCTATTTCAGTGCCTTTCTAGATGTGTAGCCTAGATAGAAAGTTGACAATTCAACCAAAGTTGTGGCATGGAATAATTGTCAACTTATTGGAGACCAGCTGTTGAGTTCATCTACAAATATTAAACACTCACTTGGGTTCCAACAATTTTTGGAAGAGAGAAGTAATCTATGCAGATTGTTCATATATTTTACATTTGAAATGGATCCTAATTAAGCTTGCATTAATGATGACCTCAGCGTTGTGCTGTAAAACTACACTACTGAACCAGAAACTATATTAATAATCTTTTATTTAATAAGAGAAAAATACAGTAGCTGTGCAAAAAATAGATCTACAGAACAAGAGAATAAGATTGTACAAATACCAAGATAAACAATAAATAAGCTACAGAATAGATTAAGTCATTCCAAAACAGACTTTTTAATGCTTTTTTTAAAAAAATGTGTGAAGTTGTTATAATGTAACATATATTCTGTACATATGGAAATAAATTTGTTAAAGGGACTACAGAATTTTCCAGCTTATACAACCAGCCTTTATTACTTACAGGAGCATCCTTACAAATGTGCCTCTTCAAGAACAATTTGTAATTTAAATAGATATTTCCTACTGCATACTGAGGAAAGTATCAATGGCCTTTATGTAAGCTTCTCCCTCAGATAGATATTAGATGTTCTATAAAAAATACTCTATGACCTGTATTTCTCTTTGTTTTTCTGATATAACACCTCAAAAGATGTTTAGATAAACTATGTAAAGTGCTGATTGTATGTTGTTAACTTGTCATATGAGTCAGTGCAATAACAAAGATGTTGAATAAAATGCATGCAAAATTTTACTTCTTGCCTCGCAATAATGATAGACAGCCTCAGTTGCATGGAATAAAATATCACTGCTGAAATATTTGTAAAGATGATACATTTGCCAGGTTTATAAAAGTGGGAGAATAACAGTCAAATCTTCCTTCTAAGAAAATACTCATTGACAAAAGTAAAGGTTCTGTGGGTTCCATCCTCTGGAACCAATAAATCAAATTTAAACAATAAACAATATACATGACCGAACAAAGTGAGTTTTACAACACAATCCTATAGTCTGAGAAGTAAATTATATTTATGTTCATTGAGACTTAGTCCCCAGTGACTGTATATACCACTGCAGCTTCAGGACTGCAGATTTTTAAAGTACATTTTTTTTTTTAAAAAAAAAGAAAAATTAGTTTGCTATACTGCCACAGGCTGCGTAAATCCGAACTTGCAAAGATTGGCATAATTGATGGAACTTTTCAACTGTGTTAAGAAATACCTTAAGAACCTATTTAAAAAAAAAACGACAATAGGATAGCTGGGTTAATGTTCATATTGCAGCTATAAGATCACATTTTTGTGATACACTCCCTAAAATATGAATAATAGCAGTAACCTATATGCCACTATTGCAATATGTGTTACAGCCAAAAGCTCATCCCTGTTATTAATTTGCAACAGAACAGTGGCTCATACATTAGATTCTACAAAAGATCGCTTTGGTTTTGCAGAAGTGATGTGACTGGAATGAATGTCTTTGCTTAGCTGAGAATGCTGTTTGGAAAGAGCTTCCTGATATAAATGAGCCACCGGCTTACCTATCCTGTTATCTTGAGGACCGGCAGATGCTTGGTGCCTTAATTCCTCCAGTTCTTTAGATTGAGTTCCATTTTGGAGATTGTCTCCTATTATTAGGGAAGAGGGAGAGAAAGATAAACCCTGATGTGCAGAGTTGCTTGCTGGTTTGGAAGAAAACTCACAGCTTGCAGATAAAGCTGTCCCAGAACTCTTCAGGACCCCTTCTGTAGCTTGGCTGTGCCAACTGCGATTTGAGGGGTTCATCTGCTGCTGTTGGAAGCGTACAGTTTTATCCATGATCCCCATGAACGGAATACTGCGGGACCGGTGTTCGGCTGAACCACTCGGACCAAGCCCAGCTTTGTTCTCCTTGAGTCGAGTGTCGAGATTTTGTCCTGCCATGCATTCAGAAAAGCTGCTGCTAGATGACAAACTGCTTGTTGAGCTGGAAGGTGCCATGTTGACAGAAAGTAAACTGGCGCTACTTGGCTGCCTTAATTCACCAGTTCCTTGACTTAATGGAGGAGGAGGATACACCGCCAGCTTCTCATGTGTCTTGGACTTACTCATGAAAGATCCTTTGTCACCATGCTGCTGCAAGTAGGGAACCTGGCCAGCTGCTAATCTTTCATTGAAAAGTGCACAGGTACCGCCTGCTGATACTGTGTGTGCCCCATGCTGTGCTTTATTGTTCGGAGTCATATGGTGCCTGGAAGTGGCAGGGCTTGAAGGAAGATACTGAAGGTGCTGAATCTTTGTGCCAGACTGGCTAGAACTAAGTCTTGCCCCAGCCTGGGCAGAATTCAGATGCTGACTGGTTTTTACTATCTGAGCTTGTTTCGTGGACTGCACAGACAAGCCAGGCTCTCGCAAGTATGCACTGCCAGCTCTGTTTGGAGGAGATACAGGCCTAAATTTCTGCTGGGTACCTTCCTGAGGGTTTCTGCTACAAGATAAAGAAGCCTGGGAAAGTGGCAATCTTGGCCTAGCTGGACCAGGTTCCTGTTCACACAAAAACTCTTCCTCTTTTATCTCTTCCAGGCTGAAGTGATCCTGCACAAGTACTTCACCCTCATAGTCAGAGTCATTGCTCTGCTGCATCGCCTGAAAACACTGCTGCTTTTGTTGCTGCGTTCTCTGGAGCTGTTTGCACTCCTCTTCAACTCGAGCTAGCAGTCTCTTGATTTCTTGGTTTCCAGGGCACAACTTTATGGCTTCCCGCAGATCTGTGAGGGCTGCCTGAAATTGCCTGGAAGAAAGGAAATCCAAAAAACAATGGGTTCGACACATTCCTCTTTTCGGTACAACAAGCCACAGTATATATATTTTGGCAGTTCTTTATATATATTTCATAACCCCACTTGTAAATCCCTTCCAAGAGTACCATGATAAGCTCCTGGCCTTATTTCCCAAAGCAGTTTCAAAAAAAGCAATCCCTTGTCAAAAATGCCCTTAGCAATAAAACCGTTTTCATGAAAGCGGCTTCTTTTCTGCAATGGGCTTTCTTCTGAAGGAGATAAAGGACATTGTGTATAATCCAGAATGGTCCTGAGGAGTCTGGAAAGGTTCCTCTGCAGAACTGTGTGTCTTCCCTTAACATTGTATTCTTAAGTCATATGCACATCTGTGTACATTTCATACTATGGTAAGTTTTGGATGTGCTACAATATGCATCTAGAGAGCATGCAAAAATGTAAAATAGTAAAAAGTTTTATGTTGATGAATGGTGTAAAAATAAATTTGATATATTAAATAAAGATAAGATAAATAACTTGGTAAATGTTCTCTTATGTCAGCGACAAAACAGTATAATCTGCTACTTCCAAATATAGGAACAATAGGCCTCAAAACTCTTTTAAAAAATTACTGACAAAGAACAATAGAAAACCTAACCTAGTAAATTAAATAAATGTGGAATAATAGTTATGCTTTAACATAATTTTCTGTTATTACCTTTAAATGGTATTTGTTATCTTGGCCTCATCCAGTTTTTAAAATGTGGCTCCTGACTCAAAAAAGCTAATGTACTGCTGTTTTAGACAGAGCGCCCAGTCCAAAAAAATGTATCTCAGTTTGGAAAGGAAATAAATACACATAACCAAGCCTTGCTTTTAGCAAAGCATTATGTTTTCTCCTCTTTTTAGAAAATTATACCAAAAAGGGTGATAGTAAGGCTGTTTCCATATATATTGCACATCCCAATATTTTCAATTTCGTTGAAGTCAGTGTTTGATTATGGCATTTAAGGAGGTGATTTTAGCCATTTTTTGTGCTCCTTCCAAAAATATCCCAATTAATTTTTTCCTCATAATACTGTAAGTGTCAGTTAACAGTTTTTCTGTTCAGTTACACAGACCATCATGGTACCCCACTAAGACTGGAAATTCTGCCAGCATAAACAAACAAAAGTAACACAAAATATCCATTAACAGCTTGGAAACCAGTAGAAAACTTCTCAGTCTTTTGTCAAAATGTAATATTGAAGGCCGTATCATCATTCTTACACATTTTTTTTAAAATATTACCAAAATATTATTGCAAAAGGGCTTTAAGTACCTGCTGTTCCTCTTGGCTCTTGCCCTAGCATAATATGCTTCATAGGATGTGGGTTTGAGGTCAAGGGCCTTGGTAGCAAATTCCTCTGCCATGCCAAAATCCTGCCAAAAATAACAGTGCAGAAATTAATGTAACCATTTGACTGAGGAGTATCTGCTTAGATAACCTCAAGACATCTTCCTAATCCCACTTCTGAATCTGTTTGTGATCCATCTATACCTGAGATACAGATGATTGCCATGAATTGAAGATGTGGGTACCCAAATTGCTTTCAGAAATACCTTGATGTCTGAAAGATCAGACATTGTAAAAGATGTCTGAAAAGATATGCAAGCAGTCACACTTAAACACTGTCCAGAACACATGGTGCCCTCCCTCATCCCCCACCCAATTTAAACAATACTAAAAGAGCCAAAACTTTCAAAAACTTTATGTTCTTGGATGAAACTGTAAGTCATTACAAATGGTTTTTTTTTTTTTAAGGCAATTGTCCATTATCCAAAAAAGCTGCTGATTTAGTATTATCTAAACTGGCACTTCCGCCCAGAATTATTTTCTGCAAGTCATACCATGCGGGAAAAACTTGGAAAGGAGCTTACATTAGTTTTTCTGCGACATCTTGATAAATTCAGGTATAAGGAAACCCTGAGTTCATTGAAAGCTTTCATTTCTTCTCCAAAACTCTCTCGAGGAAACTTCCTTAAGGCATACTGATACCGCTGTGCTGCCTCTTTCATCTTCCCTTTCTGCAGATCAAACCACAGAACAATAATATTTCATTGCTGAAAGTGTTTTCAACTTTAAAATAAACTGGTAGTCCAGTGGGCATCATTAAAGACTAAAAAAAAGGTTGACTTCCGGTTTGAAGGGCTTCGGCGACAGACAGAAATCCACGATCATGCGCGGTTTCTGTCTGGGCTAGCCACTGGAGCGCCCCGAGCCAGTTGGTTTCGGGGCTAAGCCACCCCATAGAGGTGGTGAAGAGGGGGGAGACCGCCAGCAGGGTTGAGGAAAGACGCATCTGTCCTCTTCAGCTGACCATTACTCCCTTTCCCAAAGGCGGTTGTAGCGGTGGTCAGAAATGGCCAGAACGCAACCGGAAAAGAATGTGCAGGAGGAAGATAAGAAGTGAAAGTTTTGGCTGACCGGGTTAAATTGTAAAAGCAACAACCAAGGTACCCTGGAATTTAAACTTACAAAAATAACATCGCTCCCAAAAAAGTCGGAAGCAGCGAAGGAAAGTGAAAAGGGAAAGGTTTGGCTTTTTTATTTCTTCTCTCTCTTTCCCTATACTGACAACTAAGAGACTTAAATAAGAAATCGGAAAATTCCGCTTTGACATCAATAGGCAATTAAGCTGAAAATAAAACAAAATGCCAAAGGGATAATAAAGATTTCTGGACATTAAAATTTTTCTTTTTCATAAGCAGGTAGGGAGAGAAAAAGAATAAGGGCAGGATCTGGAAGAGGGAGGAGTCTGCCTGGAATTAAAAAGTATCTACAGTAAAACTTCAACAAGACTTCTAAAAGATACATTTTAACTGAAACTTTGCAACTAAATAGTAACCCCAGGAAGAGAAAGTGAAAAAAAAGAGCAAAAAAGAAACAGCTTGCGTGTATTTGGATTATTTGGTGATATTTGGATTCTTGGTTATTATGTTTGAATGACTAAAATCAATTGGGTGATTGTTAAAAAATTTATACAATGGCACCACTTCTGGATGAATTGAAAATGGAACTTAAAAAGTACAAAGAAGATGCACAAGAAGGGAAGGGTTCTTTTGGCTTCGTTTTTCAATTCTTAGAAATGGAGATTTGGAACTACGAGAAACAACAAGAAACGCCTGCAAAACAAGAAGACTGGGACAAAGAAGAAGCCATCTTTAATGAACAAGCAATTTTATGTGGGGAAGAAAAAGGAAAGGGAGAAAAGAGAATGGAGAATTTAAGACTTAAAAAAAACAACCAAAGAAAAGAAATATAATTCAAAAAATAAGTATAATACTGGAAAGCAACAGAAAAGGGGAATGCAGAAGAGAGAAATAGAGGTAGAGAGACAAGGGGGTAAAAAGGGGAGAGAGAAGAAGAGAGGGAAGAAGGAAAGGAAAAGGAGTTACAAAGGACCGGAGCAAGATATAGAGAAACAGGACCTATTTAGAGATAATGGGTGAAAATCTAACTGAAAAGGGGATTCTGTAAAGGTACATAAGATTGTATTGTTATATTAGCAATAGAAATAACTTTAGAAAATTGGAAATAACATATGATTAAAATGAGGGATAAAATAGTGTAATTTATTGAAATGTTTGTGAATAAAATAAGTGAAATAAAATAAATGAGAAAATTGAATTAGGAAGGAACGGGAACATTTTAATTAGTTAATCTTTTTTAAAATATAAGTGAAAGGGGGGGTTAACTATGCAAAGCTTATAATTGTTCCCATAGAAGTATGATATTTAATTGAAAAGTAATGTTAAATATGTTAAGACTTTAATGGATATTAATATTAATGATAGAATTGAATTGGAATGGAATGTTGTTTTAATTATATACATTTATAATTTTTTCTTTTTTTAAGAATACAGTGTGTATTTTAAGAATGTACCAAGCAGAATCCGAATGGAAGTTATGTATTATATTGAACGTTACAACTTTAGGGAAAAGATATAAAGGCGTCATACTCCAATCAGTAACTACAGGAGAAATTTTGTTTAATGAGAAAAGGTAATAGATAATTGAAACAGGACAGACAAAAAAATATAAATACAATGATTTGAATTGAGATAATTAAAATAAAATTGAGAAAATTAAAAGAGGGGAGAAGCTATGCAGAAAATGTAAAATAGTAATAAGATATGGAATAGAATATAAAAATGAGCATGAAACTGAATTTGTGTCTGTACAAAGAAATGTAACCTGGGATTACGCTACTTTCAAAAAAGATGTTTTATTTGTATTTTTTTTCTCTTTGTGAAAACTCAAATAAAATTTACAAAAAAAACCCTAAAAAAGGTTGATTTTTCTTGATAAACAGTTTGTACTTCACATATTTTACTAAAAATAATTTTTACTGGATAATATAGACTTGGAATTTCATGGAGATTGTTTGAGGAATACTTGCATGCTTACTTTCAGGGCCTATTTATGTGAGTCTGCTGTGATATGATAGGGACCACAAAGATTTTTTTAAAAACTAATTAAATCTGAAACTCCATTCTGTATCTTAATGAACCTGGGTTGTTTAAAAATATTTTAAACAATACCCTATGTAAATGTGTAACATCTTACCAATCAGTTTAAAAATTATGAAGCTATTTCATTTTGGAAGCTAACTAGATTTCAACAATAATGATCTTTTACATCAGGTACGGAAGCAAATAATATAGTTGATGAAACCTAACTATATTTGCTTCATACCTGAACTAAATACATGGGAGTGCTTTGAATATTCTTTGAAAAACAAGTTATATCTGTAATAAAGACAATATTTTTTCATTTACAGGTATTTTTCTGTTTTAACATGTATATTTGTAAAGAGAAAAAGATTATACAATACAAAATAGTGTAATTCAGAGCTACAAAGCTATGAGTAAACTACACTGCTAAATTGAATTATGCATGGATTTTATCAACTTTAGAGATATTTCAGAAGGAAGCGTGCAGAGTAGTAACTGTATATTTAGATAATATTTATGAATCATTAAAGGATATCTTTATACGTAAACCCACTTAAATCAAAATTAATTAACACATAAGGCAGATTCACAAATGATAGTTCTATAAAAAGAATGAGAAAGTAGGGAGTGATCAGGTGCAATTCCATAAATCTCATTAAAATACAATCTTTCAACTTGCATCTTAACTTTTACTTGAAAGTCATTTAATTAATTTAAACTTAAGTTATCATACTGATTTTTTTTTTAAATGAACAGAAAGACATCCAATATATTTTAACTACTAATATAACCCTAATATGCCTTACATCTGGACATAATTCAGATTTATTTGTGCCTCTTAACTTTGGCAATTTTACAAAATGCGTAGACTTCAAAAACACAAAATATGCTATCTGGAGAATTCTGGGAGTTGAAGTCCATGCCTCTTAAAGTTGGTTGAGAAACACTTATACAGATACTGAACTTAAGGCAAGCCTTGCTGTGCACTGTGATTCAAATAGAACTGTGCATTGTTTTGAATGTGGAAAAAGGCCATTTCAAAGCACATTGGCGCATGTGCAGCATCACTTGGCAACTCCTTAAACCAACACCAACATTTCCTGGGATCATGTTGTAGCTGCAGAAGGCAGCTGCTGATGGCTGTTAGCTGTGAAGTACTCCCCCCTTTCTCTCTTGGTTTTATTCATCACACACAAAGGCCTGTGCAAATTATGGTTCTGGAACATTCTAAAAGCTTAGCTTTATCATTATATCAACCTTTAGCATTTCAATTTACTGAGCTGAGTTCCAAAGGCTACTCCTTGGCCAGGGCTTTTAACTCCTTTTGGAAGTGTTGTAAAACGACATAAGTCTTGTTAACGAGAAATGGATTTCCATCAGGAAGAATCCTGTGCACCTTAAAACATAGCTCTTGGTTCCCTATGCTCTCATTTAAAAACAAATGCTTGAAGGCAGGGGTGTCAAACTCACATCGTCATGGTGGCGTCACGTGACTATCGGGACTTTCCCCCCCCTTCGCTAAACAGGGCATGGACGTGGCCAGCTTGTGACGCATCCGGCCTGCAGGCCAGAGTTTGACAGCCCTGCTTTAAGGCATCAACGGGATTTTTTTACCCTTCATCCTCAAACTGGCTTCGTGTAATTATCTAGATTGGTTCGACCTCTCTTGCTAGTTCTTTAAAGTCCCTTGTGCTAGTGAACCATACACAGAACTTGGCAGTCATAGCTCCATATCTAAAAATGAAATTGAGAGGAAAGGAGAGGCGAAATCTCGCAAAAGCTTGCATCTCTGGTTCTCTTTTCTCAGAGTGGGCAGAGATCAATTATCACAGGGTCCAGGGTGTCCCTCCACTTCTCACTACTCTGCTTAGGTTTCCTGCTTCTTCTTTTCCCTTTGGAGAATAAGCACAAGCTCCCTTAATCACTTTTTCCCCTCAATCTTTTAATTTAAAAAATACTGAATGGATTCACAGTTTATGAAATCATCTTCTATTCTCAAAAGTCTTTCAAAAATTGCTAGGACCTAAGGCAACTTACTTCTCCAAGGGCTGCTGACCATGAAAATTGTTCTCTTGGTTAATTACTTCTCTATGTCACACCGAAGAACTCTGTGCTCTGCAGACCAGTGAACCTTACATTGTTTCACACAAGGAAAGTTAGAGACCTGCCAGAAAACTCAGCACATTTTTTGTCACAAAGACCTCAAAGCTCCATGCCTTTCATGGTGGGAATTGGCTTACTTCATAGCTCATCCGATTCTAAAGGGCTGCTTTTAATGGCTGCTGTCACTGCCAGAGGATACCCTATCAGGACACTCATGGAGGGTTCCCAGCTCCAATCCATCCAACATTACGGCTTGGATGTTGCTGACTGGCCTCATGCAGATTTTCACAAGACAGAGCACTATTCTATGTTATCGCAGACCATCACTCTACAATATGCTTTCTATTCTCTAATATGAATCACGTAGGGAGTCATAAAGAATAATGAGAGGTCAGTTTTCTATAACTGCAATTCTTCTCAGTAATCATCTGCACATTCAGGCACTTCTCCTTTTGAGCCTCTTATCGCATCAAGCTCCTTAACCCTACACTCTGGAGGGGCATCTGTAATAAGAAGGAAATGACCCAACCAAATGATCAATTTTAGAATGTTCTAGAGCAGGGGTCCCCAACCACCGGTCCCCGGACTGGTACTGGTCCATGGAACAATTTCTACTGGGCCGCCGGTTTGCTGGGCGCCGCCATCTTGTTTTGATGAAAAAGTGCTTCCGGTGAGCTTTTCCGGGTAGAAAGCGGCGTTTGGGTGCTGAAAGAATCCTCGCGCCTTAGTTTCATCGAGGGGGGGGGGGCGGCTTCGAACAAAACCAAGGCGCGAGGGTTCTTTCAGCATGCATGGCAAGGCGAGCCGAGCGACTGTCCCGAAGCCGTCGCGAAGCCCATCAACACAAGTACAAAGGAGGAGTTGAAGGTGGCGGGGAGAAGTGGGGGACGGCTGGCTGGCTGGTCGCTCGGCTTGCCTTGCCATGCATGCTGATGCCGGTACCGGGCCGCGGATGATTTTGTGATGCCGGTACCGGGCCGTGGCACAAAAACGGTTGGGGACCACTGTTCTAGAGCTATAGCCTTCACGGGCACAAAACTGTAAATCTGAATGTACTGGTTAGAAGTATACAACTAGTCATTGTTATTTCTCCTATGTAAGATTACACAGGAATCACAATTACCTATACTATGTGATTTTTACTATCATTAGGGAAACCTTACTAGAATCAGAATTACATTGTATTATATTCATGCACAATTCACATATGAGTACAGAAATCAACATTTAAACAGTTGCAATAACCATTGCCTTGATTACACCTTTATATTTTAAATGAAGTTATTTTATCTTTTTCAGTCAAGATTAAGATTATTAATATTACAAATTAAAGCAAATATACTGTAGTACAAAGCCACTCTGCATGTTACAGTAGTTTAGCAATCCATACTATGGATATTTTACCAGTACGTACACCAGTTCACTCATTCATTCAGATCTCAATCAATACAAGTATCCACCTACTTTATACATTATGTTTCCTTCTTCAATTAACTTCTGTAGAAGGATAATCAGAATATCAGGTTTTGAAGTAGCCATGGCCCATGCTGCGTTTCCTGAAATAAGTAAAATTAACACTTAAATGCATTCTAAGATTTTTTTTTTCAAACTCCTATATTTAGGTAACTCAACAGTGCCTCTTAGCTGATGCTATCAGGAGTTCTCCCCCATCCCAATTTTTATCTAAATATGAAGCTTTACAGCATAATGGTTTGTCTGGCTAGAACAAACCAGCTCTTTTACAAATAAAGAATGCAATTAAGAAAGCAATCTTAGCTTTTAGGCTGTTGTTGAATTTTCAGGCTAAATCCTGACATGAAAAAGGGATGTTGCTTGCAAGTAAATCAACAATTCCTGCTAGCTGTTCATGATCCAAGAGTCCCATACAAAGGGGGATGCTTTAGTCTGTCTTCCAACAATATCAGGAGGTCTTGCTGATCTCAAACCATCATCTTTGAAACGGATTCTGCAGGCTCTTGAAACTCAAGGTGCTCTAGAACAGTTTTCCTGTACTGGGTTATATTAGTATGGCTTGCTGGTTTTTGGAATTCCATGTATGTCACTACAACTATCTCTTCAAATCTGGGTATCTGGATGTATTGTTTAAAGGAACACGTTCTAGGATTTTCACAGGCTTTACTAAGCCTATATATTGAGGGCTGAAAAAGAAGATTCAAACTTTTGTTTTGTTTTGTTTTGACACCTGGACTGAAGAGAGCGGCTCTTGGCTTTACAAGTACCTCATTATACTTGCCACCTTAGCACTTGTGGAAGTGTGGAAATAACTTTCCTCAAACAGAGTTCTTTCTTCCCAAGAAGAAATGGACCCTACCTCACTGTTCTGGATAGTGGGAAACAAAAGCAGCACAGAAGAATTGCAATATGCAAAGAAACAAAGCCATTCCACCCTGGATATAGTGCGCAGTTCCTCATCCAGAGTCAGGAGGAAGTCAGGGTCTCAGTGAGATGACTCAAGGTGAACGTCAAACCAAGCAAGCTGGATGTGTTGTCTAGGAATCATCTGCTTCCTTATTTGTCCCAGCGATTAAAGACATTAACAATACAAGGGTTGTCCGAGTTAACCAAATCAGATTTATTGTTTTTATTGCTCAGTTTCTAAATGCTTTGAGTCCTTTGTTGTAACTGTATAAAGAACTTAATAAATCACTCTAAAGTAGGAGTGCTTCTCCAAAGGAGCAGGTCCAGAACTTTTAGACGAATGTTTTTTGTTGGACCCTACTTGCATGAGGAACCCTACCTGCATTGAGGAAAACCTGGAGCAATTATCCAGCCCCTTCTAGGTCAAATTACTGCAATATGCTTTACATAGGGCTATTTTTTAAAACTATTTGATAGTGACAATTAATAAATAATGCACAGCCACTCCAGGTGCAGTCTCTGGAAATGTCCAGCATAACTATTCAGGGCACTGTGTTAGTAGCCAGTGGACTTTTGGTTACAATTTCAATAGCTAGCTATTACTTTTAAAATTCTACACAATTTTACATAATCCAGATATGCTTAGAACTGAAGACAAGCAATCTATCCAGGATATATACTAGACAGGGACCATGGATTATGGGTGAAGGGGTTTGGCTCTCTCTATATGCTCCATCCTGAAGGAATTTCGCCTTCCCCAATAGCTTTCACAGAAGAACATTCAGAGTGCAATGTTGCCAGGCATTGCTATGGGAGGGATTTAAATATAACTTTAATGAAAATATTAATTTTGTATAATGAGTTATGCACCACTGAAAGTCCACATGGAGTCGGCAGCCTAGAAATATTGTAATAAGCTTAGCAATGTCGAATAATCTATTTCTGTCTTGTTCTTGGACAACTCCATTCTTTCTAATCTTGTTTTGTTTCTATTATAGCTGCTAATTTTTCACGATCTGTAACAGATATATAACCTTCGAATGTCTACGCTCTAAAAAAACCAGTCGTGAAATGTTATATGAATTAACTGAACTATTAATCTGATTATTCTTCATGTGTTTAATAAGTCTACCTTTTTGTCACAATAGTAATTACAATTCAGCATTGTTTGGAGGTACCTGGGAGTTAATGCTCAAGCTTTGGATAGTTATAGGCTAAGAATTTAACTTAAAATAGATAACATTTGAATTGCTAAAAATCTCAGTTTATTTAGGATATGGATGATATTAGTACTAATATTAATATTTAGAATATTTATAAAAGTCTAGTGCAAACACTTTGGGCTTTAAAACATTCCTAAAAGGTGTTATTTTCTCAACACCTTTCACTGACCTAACTTGGCTCCTTTTCGAAGCAAGGTGACAACCACCGATGTATTTCGACATCCAATGGCTCTGTCCAGCGGGCGCATTCCACTGTTATCAACATGCTCAATTACAGCTCCCTTCTCCACTAAATACTGCACCTGTAAGCAATAAAAATGTAAAGCAATAAAGCTTTTTTTCAAAAAAAAATCAACAACATTACTTTGTGGTAATCGGTGCAGCCACTCAATCCTCAATTTGAAACAATACAATTGGGAACAGTTATTTCATGTATTCGTTTTGTACATCAAATTCCTACTACTGTAATGCTTAGGCTACTTGATCAATTAAGTGCTCTACAGCTGTTTTTCCAGGAAGCATAATCTTGAAAGACATGATTAATTCATATTTCTTAATGTATTCCATCAAGCTTCAAAAAACCTTTGGCATAACTTGGTTTGTAAATTAAAATATTTTCTACAGGCAGACACTGTATTTAAAAAACACCAGGTTCTTAAACCATTTATATTACGAATATCCAGACTTTAACCATAAAATACCCTAAGCATTTTTTATACTTTTATACTTGGCTAATCCAGAACATAACCGCCTGAAAAATTTTACTCAAGCCTAGACTTGCACCTGTGTCATCTCTTCTGCAGAAGCTGCAGGTACAATTCACAGTGCTGGTTATCATGTTTAAAGCCCTACATGGCTTAGGGCCAGGTTATTTGATGGTCCACGTCTCCCCTATTCTATCCACCCACCTCATCAGGGTAGGAGGAATATTACGGGTCTCATCAATTACAGAATGTCATCTGATGGAACCACAAAAAAGGGTCTTCTCAGTGGTAGCCCCTTTGTTACCCCCCGCCCCCCCGAAGATATGGTTGGTCCCCACCCTGCTCCTTCTCCAAAAAGCCATAAAAACATTGCTTTGTTAGTAGGCCTCGATGGAAATGGAAGTAATTAAGTGGCTAATCTAATCGGACTGTTCTACCATGAGGGGTAGGATAGGGTTTATTATTATATGATGGGATCTTTTAAATTTTTAAATGTTGTAAGCTGTTTGAAGTCACTTATATGTGAGTTGGGCAGCTATACAAATTTGTTGGATGAATAAATAGTTCTGCAGCTAGACTGTTGTTACAGGCATCCGTACCATATGAAAGTGTACAATGTACAAATATATAAAGTACAAGCTACAAAAATTAACACAGAAGTTATACTCAAAGACCTCTTTCGAAGATCTTTTTTGCATCTCATCTATTGAAATCACAATAAACAATGCAATTTTGAAGTTAGGCAGTTAGAAAAAAAGGGTATAATGTTACTCCTTTCGGTATTTTGATCTGATGGTGTGACACAGCATTGAAAGTATTTTAATTGAGAATCAAACGAGCAAAATATATGCATTTCTAAAGTATTCAACATTAAATAGCAGCTCCATTAAAAAAAGTCTGCTAAATGTCTTTCCTGCACCTACAAAAAAAGCAACATGAATTTGCTTAAATAGTAAGGTAATGATAGTTTTACTTGATTTCAGGTAGTGAAATTGACAGAGAAGATAAAATGCATCCTGGCTTACAATATCTGAGTCTCCATAGAATGCTGCTAGATCCAAAGGTGTCCTTCCATTCTTGTCTGTTTGTCCTATTTTGGCATCTTTTTCAACCAAATATTGGACCAGACTCTTATGTCCTTTGAGGCAAGCCCAGCTCAATGCTGTCAGGCCTTCCTTATCCACTAATGAAATATCAGCACCTATATGCAAACAAACAAAAAGGAATGAGAAAATGTTTTTTTTAATTAAGCTGATATTCATATGTGGTATCTTTCATTTAACTGTTTAACTTTCCCTAGAAAACTCACAACACACACACATTTTAATTTCAACTGGAGTTTGGGTCTTTGCCTGGATTCATAAAAGTTTATGTTCAAAAATACATCAACAATAAATAGTATCTATATTAGAATAATTGGAAAAATAAGGTCATTTGGAAAAAAAGCTTTGGAGAAGCCATTCATTGTACCTTTAGAGACTAGAAATTCAACAGTGCTCAGATGTCCTTCACAAGATGCCACCATGAGTGGTGTTCTGCTTTGCCTGTCACTTAAATTTATATCAGCACCATGTTCCAATAGAAGTTTTGCTATCTGGAAAAATGAAAAAAAAAAAAACCTCATTAGTCACACTGCAAAATTGCAATCATTGAAAACAAAAGATGTCTTTCACATGAACATCTGAACCTACAGAAATTCTGGCCAGCTGACTGAAACACATTTAAACCACAAAATACAAATTTCTCCTAACCATATTTGACCAGAGGATAGTAGGGAGTTTCCAGAAGTAAAGATGTGACCCAGAAGTTCTTTGAGATGCCCCAGAAATAATTACCTGACAAAAAAGCCCTATTTTGGGACAAGTCACTTCAAGGATACACATCAAAGGATTTATTAAGAGCCTTGGTGGCGCAGTGGTTAGAGTGCAGTACTGCAGGCTATTTCTGCTGACAGCCAGCTGCCTGCAATTTGGCAGATCGAATCTCACCAGGCTCAAGTTTGACTCAGCCTTCCAAGGTGGGTAAAATGAGGACTCAGATTGTTGAGGGTCTGCAACTGAGAACACTGAGAGCTTATGCATCAGAGACAAATTCCTTGTGTGTCCAATCATGCTTGGCCAATAAAGAATTCTCTTCTCTTCTCTCCTCTCTTCTCCCTACTCTTTCCTAAATCAACTAGTTTTACACATTTGTAGTTATATCTAAACAAAGTCTTGGCTTTTGTTAATTCATCAGATTTCCTTTTGATTTTGAAAATGGCTACACTGAGTTTATATTATGGATGTTTCCTTCCTTCTGTCAATTAAACTCACCTGCCAGTGACCCTGACGCACGGCACAGAAAAGTGGAGCTATCCCTCTCTTATTAGGTCGTGTAACTAGGGCCCCATGTTCCAGTAAGAGCTCACACGCTTCCAGTTTTCCTCTCCCAGCAGCAGCAGTCAATGCTAAAAATGAAAGAAAAAGGGGGAAAATGTACTATTAAGGATTTAAAGGGGACCAGAAAAACCATAAGAACATTCTATGTATTAAGGCTACATAGAACATATAATTCAATAATCACTGCAAGGGAACTTCCCTATACTCTCAGATTTTAACCTTCATTATCATTATAGAGAGGAAAATAATTCAGTTTGCTTGTATTAAAAATCAGAACACTTGTCCCTATCTCAATAAGGTTATTTGACTCAAAAATATGCTTGAACTTTTATCTAAAATACTACAGGAAATACACATACAGTTTTTAAAAACAAGGCATTTGGCATTGGGGACAACTCTACTTATTTTAGGATTGTGCTGACCCAAGCAGTCTGATAGTTGGATTTATTCTTTCTAACTGATCACTTATGGGTAGTGTAAGGCAAGGCTAGCCATCATTGTAAAAACAGAATGCAGACCTGTCTTCTATCTCAGCATTGCTCATAGCTCTAAGGTCACTTAAGATACAAAAACAATGAATCTCAAGTATACCATATTGGGGAAAAAGCAAGGCCAAAGATTAGCTTGTACTGGGCTTAAAACAAACAAGCTCCTCTGGGACAAAAAAAAAACCCCAACTATGCTCAGGAATGCTAACCATTCTAGTTGAGAACTCCCATCTTTAATCTGTCTGATGAATTCTGACTTTAGGAAAGAAGTTTAAATGAAAATCTAAACAAGAAGCTGATGCAAAATGGAAAATATGAGAGCAACCCATTAGACCAGAGGAATGCTGCCACAAATGTTGAAAAAAGTTGGGGTGAAGGAAAGAACATTTTTCAGTTAAATGATTTGAACAGCTGAAAGCTGCCGTACTCAATATAAACTGTCTCATTCGCTTTCCTGTATCTCACATGGCATTTCAAATAATATCCGTTTCACAAATGCTGGCTTTTGTGCAACTTCTGACACAGTGGAGCAAAACATATTGGAATTTAATTTCTAGAATACATCTTTTCTGGCAAAATAGGACAGCAGCTTTTGCACTACTGAATCAGGCCATGACTGATTTCATCTCACTGTTTTCCATCATGACCGCAGAATTTCAGGCAGATGTATTTTTTTGTGTGCAACCCAAGATAGAAATTACAATCTTCTGCAAGTCAAACACAGCCTCTATTGAACACTGAGCACCCTTCCATTCTCAGATACTGGTCTAGTGTTGTACATCACCTAATTAGACAGACCCACTGAAAAAAGAAAAGGATCGTTCCCTAATAAATAAATAAAAATCATACAAAGAAATGGAAATTAATACCTTGAGCCTCACTATGCGTGGGGGCAATCCGAAACCACTAATTAGAATTAAAATGACAAGAAGATGCACTAACTTCATTTAATTAAGTACTTTTTCATTGCACACTTTCCACAAAGAAATGAGAAGAGGCTCTGACAAAAGAAGCAAGCAAACTTTAAAATAAACAAGCACTGCCATGACAAAAAATTGTTTTGAATTTTTACGTCTAACATTGCTTCACAGAAGGTAACAGTGTTAAAAAGTTCAGTTCCCGATTCATGCTTATCCTGAGTATTAATACCATGACATAGTCACCCTGACACTATCATTGCTATCTCTGGGTACACAAACTATCACCAGGTTTTCAATAGTGAATTAAGTTTGGTAATTATGTGTCCTTCCCCCCCACCCCCACCCGCACCCCAATTGGTTAGCATTGCAATCTACACAATTCACTCAGCTTTTACAATGTACCATTGTTTGGAAAGGTTAAAAAAAAAAACTTTTAGCACATATACCTGTTTCTCCCCACAAAGTATCTGTTTCGTTGATGTCAATTATAGGCTCCTTGTCAATTCTTATCAAAAAACGAATGACCTAAGGGAAGAAAAATGAAAAGGGAGGAACAGAGGACAAACAATTGATGAAGTCCATCAAATCATGAGTTTGCTCAACTGTTGCCCTTCATTACTCTGAATGGTGCTTGTGTAAACACTGGGTTTCAATTAAAGGACATATTATACGTAGATCGTACTGTATTAAATTAACAGCAAAGCTGACATGGATGTAGCTTGTGAATAAAGCAGGTCTTTTTGCCTTTTAGCTTTGAAAAGTTCCAAATTAAAACTCCCCAGTATTCATCAACTAGGTCAGTGGTTCTCAACCTTCATCACGGACCACCTTTAAATACCTTTTCTGGCCACGAAACATGACCTCAGACCCGCCCCCCAAGACTTAAGATTTAAATCATAACATTTCTTCAAAAGTCTTCAAGGACTTCCTGTGACGACACTACCCTCCCCCAAGGAATCCTCAGACCACAGATTGAGAACTACTGAACTAGATCATCATCAGGTGTGGCCAACAGATTGTCTCAGAAGACGATGTGCCTATTAACTGTTATCTTATTCCCTGCAATGTGCAGCTATATAAGAATACACATATTTCTCATTAAAGTGGCAATAAGTCCCAACAGATTTTTGCATAAAAAAACAAAAATCAAACAATTCCATGGGAAATGCTTAGATGATTCTGAGTATGATTCTCTTGAAGACTGAAATCATCGCTGACATATAAATACAACCTTGAAAACATAAGAGCTGAATTCAATGTTGTTTGACTTGTGTTATCCATCAATATTCAATATAATTATGTTGCACTTTGTATAGAAGACAACTGGGTTGGATTTGGATGGTTTTATGGAACTTTATGGAAAAGAAATTTGGCTAAAGCTAAATGTACACAATATAAAACACAAGTGCGGTATATATGTTAAGAGAACTGTAGGTGGGGAATTAAAAAGTTCAAAATCTGGAAAATAAGTAGGTGACTTATCAACACTAAGTCTAAGTTCTAATGAGTAAGACTTATTAGAGAAAAAAAAGTAAGGGTTTAAACAAAGAAGTCTGATAACTATTTCTACTTTCAAAGGTGAATCCTACATATAGTATATCACAGAAGTAATACCCCCTCACATTTTGTAAATACTTAAAGATATCTTTTCATGTGGCAACACTGAAGAAATGACACCTGGCTACAATGTAAAGTAGTGAGTATACAGCTTGTATAACAGTGTAAATGTGCTGTCCCCTCAAAATAACGCAACACACAGCCATTAATGTCTAAACTGCTGGCAACAAAAGTGAGTACACCCCTAAGTGATAATGTCCAAATGGGGCCCAAAGTGCCAATATTTTGTGTAGCCACCATTATTTTCCAGCACTGCCTTAACTCTCGAGCATAGAGTTCACCACAGCTTCACAGATTGCCACTGGAGTCCTCTTCTACTCTTCCATGATGACGTCACAGAGCTAGTGGATGTTAGAGACCTTGCGCACCAACACCTTCCGTTTCAGGATGCCCCACAAATGCTCAATAGGGTTTAGGTCTGGAGACAGGCTTGGCCAGTCCATCACCTTTACCTTCAGCTTCTTTAGCAGGCAGTGGTCATTTTGGAAGTGTGTTTGGGGTCATTATCATGTTGGAACACTACCCTGCGGCCCAGTCTCCGAAGGGAGGGGATCATGCTCTGCTTCAGTATGTCACAGTACATGTTGGCATTCATGGTTCCCTCAATGAACTGTAGCTTCTCAGTGCTAGCAGCACTCAGACCATGACACCATGCTTGACTGTAGGCAAGACACACTTGTCTTTGTAGTCCACACCTGGTTGCCGCCATACACGGTTGACACCATCTGAACCAAATAAGTTTATCTTGGTCTCACCGGACCACAGGATATGGTTCCGGAAAGTCCATGTCCTTAATCTGCTTGTCTGCAGCAAACTGTTTGTGGGCTTTCTTGTGCATCATTTAACCCTGGATCAGAGGTTGCCACTTAGAAGAGCCAAAGAAACATGGCTTCTCATTACCCCCTGTTGTCGAGTGGTATCTCTCCAGACATTTGAATAGCCCTGATGATCAATGACTTGTGAAGACTTAGCTACTTCATCAAGCCAAACAGGCAGGGATGCTATTAATATCTTTCTAGATGAGTAATGCCTCTTTTTAATGTTTGAATTCCGATGTATGTATATACAGCTGTTTTATAATGTATTACCTTGGTTTTAATCTTTGATCATTATATAATTATTTTAAATAAAATTTATGAATTTGAATCCTATGGAATGGCCTATAAACCCTGCAAGCAGCCAAATTTAACACAAATTACTCTCCTATCCCCCCCCCGGCACATCTGGACTAGGAAGAGGAGAAGAAAGGACAGGCTGCTCTGCAGTTGACTACTGTAGCACAATTGCTAGCCTCTTTATCATACCAACTAGAGGAGCAGTATTAGATGTATTGCCTTGGCCTGTGGGAGGAAACACAAAGAGCACAAAATTGTAGGTCTGCAGTGGTCTAGCATGAATTCACATCCATCTGTTACATCCTGTGTACAGCCATGTTCCAATTTCTGAGATTTTACAGAATTATTAACTTCATTACTACGCAGGTATGACTCAGTACTTTTTGCTTCTGGATATTATAAATTCAAAGATAACACAATCATTTTCCCAGAACACATTCATCACCATTCTTCAACCAATTCTTCCTTCTTGGTGAGGGTTAGGTTCAGGACAGCAGATACTCTTGTGCATTTTGATCAAGTTATGAATAATAATAAAAGGGATTTTTTTGTTATATCTAATTCTCAGCAGTTATATTCCTAGCAAAAGTCAGTTCAAATTCCCTTTTCTCTGACACAAAAAAGCCTCATCTGCATAGCCTGTTTGCTCATAAACTCTGTTGTAAATTCCCATGTCTATTCTCAGCAGATGTATGTCTGACTGATGGGGGAAATCTGTGATATTTGGGTAAGAGACCACTTCTATGCTAGGGTCTGGGTGTGATGTGAACCTCAAAGGAATTTCTTGTTGAGAAGTTTCTTGGCTCACGAATGAGAGGACTGATTGCAACAAACCAGTTTAATAAATGCCTCTCTATGCTTTGTGACCTTTCACCAAAAAAAAAAGAAAGCCATTTATGCCTATTAGAGGGTGAAAATTTGTTCCCACAATGGCATTTTTGGAGCCTGAAGTTTGAATCTTAGGTGCCTCTGATAGGAGGGTTAAATAAAAGTTAACAATTAAAAAGCAGAAAAAAGTAAAACATCAGTAAAGAATAATCTTTACTTTAAAGTAAAAAAGCTGTGAAGATCAAAAACAAACAGAAGGGAGGATTGGCATGGGAATGTGTGTGTGTGAGCCTTACCCTGAACATTTTGTAAGCTATACACATACACACACACACACATCTACACACACACGTCTATAATATTAACTTGCTATTTTGGATATATATTCTGCCTCACTTAAAACAAAAAATTAAAGAAGCAATTCTTTGTTTTTACTGTTTTTTTTATACAGTAGATGATTTCTTTCAGAAGCTTCTAAAGCAGAGGTGTCCAACTTGTGGCCTGTGGGCCAGATGTGTCATGCGCTGGCCTCGCCCATGCCCAGTTTAGAGAAGGGGGGAAATGTCATGATATGTCATGTGATGATGCTGCGAGTTTGACGGCCCTGCTCTACAGGATCTACTGCTAATAATGAAGGAACGTATAAAAAAGCAAACTATTTCAATATGAATTGAATCACAAATCATTATTGTTCATAACTATCTGGATATTCTGTTCCAATTAAACAGAAATTTTTCACTTTGTTTGGATTTTATTTTAAAACCAAAAGGAATCTTCTATTTATAAAGGAGACCTAATCCTGCTTTACTCCATGCACAGCATAGAGTTTAACATGTTTTTAAAAGTGGTAATAAAATATTACAAATGTTAAAGTGTGCAAGCAAAGATTAATTTCATAAAATTATAGATGCATCAGCTGAACTTTTGAGCCCAACATCATCAATGAAGTAGTTTTAGTTGCAAACTAAAGTATGTTGTCTAGCTAGCTGAAACCAAGCCCAAAATCAAAGGCAGTTAAAAAAATATAATACCAGTCAAGACTCTTTTTTACTATACTTATTAAAATTGTGAGCATCCAAGTTTGGCAGTGGTGCAGGCTGGCTTCAGTGTCAATCCAGTATAAACAAGCCTATTGTATATGCTAACCATTTTTTGGGGAGGTTCCCATATTACACAAAGATGCAATAAATATAGTTCTTTATATGGGGGAAAAGCATCTGTTTTTTAAATTTATGAACAGATGTAATGAGCAGTTGGAACAACCTTGAGGAACAGGAAGGAGAGCTGGAACCCAAAGAATCGATAAAAGAAACCTGAGTCCAGGCCAGAACTGTAGCCTGAGAAAGCACTACAGACAAGAAATTCCCAAGTTCTCATAAAGATAAAGAAGGGAGGAAGGGGATGGAGGTGTATTCATACTGGTGAGATTCTGTTAGAACAGCTCTATAATAAAAGCTCCCCCCCCCCCATGACTTTCCTAATCTGGTCTACCCCGAAGGAGTGAGGCTGTGGAAAACCGAGAGGAGGAGACAAGTTACCTGGCCGTGTCCCATGCTTGAAGAGGCTGTCAGGGCCTGCTGAAGAGCCTGCTTCTTTGACAGGGAGCTTTGCTGGTGAGGCGAAGTCTGCCAATCTATGCTGAGCATATATTCGAGAATATCAGAGTGACCTCTTAGAGCACTGTGAACCAAAGCACACTGTCCCTTTTTGTCCAAGTGATCGATCTATTTTAAAGGGAGAAGAAAATGATGCATCAAGCAAAATAATAACCAAAATAACAATCTAATAATCCAGTTAAGAGTCCATCATACCAGGACAAGGACCCTGAGGCCTTTAGGGCTTTGGTTTCAGCACTCCACGTATTACAAAACAAACATACTGTCTGCTGAAACTAAATTTATTATAAGGTCATTTTTAAAAAAAAGAGTTATTAGAAGGCCTGATACTACATTTCAAACAAAATGATTTTTCCCTTCCCCAAATGATTTCAATGTAGGTATTATAAACCACTGTAGTCGTTGCTTTTCAGACACAAAAGATTGGCCAAGGTACATGCAAAAGATAAAAATCCTAAATTCTTGGCAACCTATCATTACAGGGTACCAAGAATTATTTACTAGCCAATGTTTCCTTCATAGTATCAACAACGGGAAACAGTGCGTGATAGATCAAAGTAATAATAATTAATAATAATTTATCAGACTTGAATACCCTGAGTCTACAAAAAAACCACCCTACTTGGAACAGCTTATATCCTCCGACGCTACCTTAACAGTTCCTAGGTCCTTGGTTAGGACTTGAGCTGTTGAGCTACCAACCAGCCCCAAAGGCTGTGAATCTCAACAACAACAACAACAACAATAAAGGGGTGATCTAATTTGACTATACACTGATGCTTTAGGAAGCTCAGAGGAAGAAGAAAAAGGCAGTAACAGCACCATAAAATGTGTTGGAGGGAGAGGCAATCTGTTAATTAGTAATTATTTCTCCTGACTCAAAAGAATCTGTAGAAAGGGAGGGATGAGATCAAAGCTACAGCAAGCTCAAGATCCCACAAAAATTGCACTGGAGTGTCATGCTATACATTTTAGGGTATGTTTGCAATGTCAAAACCCACAGAAAAAGGATGGGGCTTATGGAGTTGTCAGGGTTCCAAGTAATAATCCCATATCAAGCAAAACTTTGAGGCAGGCGAAGTCCTCAAGGAATAGCTTTATTGGAAATACCATACTGGCACCGATCTGGTGAAAACTGACTCTAAAAGTTCCTGCGTTTTCCACCTAATTAAAAGTGAAAGTTTGTCACTTCCCTCAAACCCTCAGTCACATGGTCCAGTCAGTACACAGTCCAGTTGCTAGGTGACTTCAGTCCCCTCCTTCTGAACACCTGTGGGACTGTCCTTGGTTCCCATGGGGAAGCATTTTGTTTTGACTACAGCACCCCAGCTATCTCTATTCCCCCTTGCCTATCCCTTAGCTCCAGTATGTGTCAGCACTGAAGTGGAAAAATAAACATGGCCTCAATTCAGCCAACTTACAGTTGACAGTAGTGCTGCTGTTCTTGTAAGCATGACCCTTCTTGCTCTCCATAGAGGCCACTGGATGAGGCTGATTTTGTAGCACGCACAGGTACACGTCAATATTCTACCTCTCAAATCTCTGGAAGGGCACAAGCTTCTTCTAATAATCTTACACCTCTGAACAACACATGTCTCAATTTGAACTCTTTCCTCTGTTCATTTCTTTTACTTCTTGCAAAGCATCTACTCTTACTCAAGGATCCTGTTAATGCTTCCATTTCATTACTTATATTACCATTTTAACCATTTCTTGGTAAATAATTCTCAAATAATAAAAATACTTATCCCCAACTCTTTAAGAGACACTAAATGTTAGGGAAGTAGGGCCATATGTTGTTGCATCATGTGGCTTTAACTTGAATTTTCTTCAAGCAATTTTGCGTAAACTTGAGCAGGACATCAGCCCCAGGGTTACAGTTTTATACATAATTTTTTACGTTTCACTGACAGAAAGCCTGCTACAACTAAAGCACTGTGGAGAGGAATATAAGTCTAAGTGCCATTGCTATTGCTACCATTCCAAGCATGCAAAGCCTCTTATGACACTTACCTTTGCTCCTCTTTTGCTAAGAAGTGAAACTATGTGCATATGGCCTGCAGCTGCTGCACAGCAAAGTGATGTCATCCCATTTTCAGACGCTCCATCAATCAAAGCCCCAAATTCTAGAAGGAGGAGGACCATTTCTTCATGCCCAAGATGGGATTGCACGCACAATATTGGGGCATTGTTGAGGACTTCTGTCCTGTAATTTACATTTGCACCAGCCAGAATCAACAGACGACTCACCTAGGTTTAAAAATAAATAAATTACCATCTCATTTTGATAATATTATTTTTGAAATTCATTTGATTCTGAGTGTTAAAGCATGAAATTGATTCACCCGAAGGCCACTCCTTTATTCTATTAATAAAATATGTATATATACTTATCCTTTATTATTTTATAGGTAGTCCTCAAATTATGACCAACGTTGAGCCCAAAATTTCTGTTGCTAAGCGAGACAGCTGTTAAGTGAACTTTGCACTTTTCTTGGCACATTGTTAAGTGAATCACTGCAGTTGTTAAGTTATTAACATGGTTCTTAAATGAATCTGGCTTCTCCGTTGACTTTGCTTGTCAGAAGCTTGTAAAATGTGGTCTCATGTCCCTAGGACACTGCAACAGCCATAAGTGTCTGAATTTTGATCACCTGAGCATGAGCATGCTTCAACGGTCATAAATGTGAAACCCTTAAGGCCCTTTTTTCAGGACGTTGTAACTTTAATCACTAAATGTTGTAAGTCGAGGACCAGCTATATAATCTAAGACTAAATAAACATTGAAACCAGAAGTGGTATTCAGCAGGTTCTGACCAGTTCTGGAGAACCGGTAGTGGAAATTTTGAGTCGTTCGGAGAACCGGCAAATACCAACTGACTGGCCCCGCCCCCATCTATTCTCTGCCTCCCATTGAGTCCCAGCTGATTGGCTGGGTCTTCTTTTGTTGCCCTGCAAAGGAGAACGGAGCTGGAAAGCAGGTTAGTGGGGTGGGGTGGGGGGGAAATGGGGATTTTTGCAGTAACCTTCCTTCCCCTGGAGTGGGGAGGGAATGGGGATTTTATAGTATGCTTCCCCTGCCACGCCCACCAAGCCACACCCACAGAACCAGGAGTAAAAAAATTTGAATCCCACCACTGATTGAAACTTATACAACAATTCAAATGTACACAGAAAAATGACAGCCCAAACCAATCAAAACTGTAAGGAAGGTGCTAATCAATTCCAATAAGTTAAAGCTACAGATTGAAATTTCACTACTGTCCTTTATACTTTATAAAAATCAACAACAAGGAAAGCACGGGTATCCCTTGTTGTGAGCAATAAAATATATAAGTGGCTCTTTCTGGGTTTTTTTTAAGATGAAGACATTCTGCACAGCCTACTTTTTTCATCCTATGCTATCCCCCCAAAAACCTTCTAATTGGGACAAAGAAGAATAATATAAAACCAGGTGGCAGGAGGTTTAAAAGGAATAAGAATGATTGTATAAGCTGTTTATGCACACAATGGCACACAGTCCTCTGTGTTTGCATTATTATTATGGGTCATATTTATAGGCTGCTGTGCCTTAAATTATTCATTTCACAAGTGCAGTATCTATTGTCTAGATGCCACTTTTATAATCTACAGCAACTAACTGATGTTCAGCATAACATTTAATACAATCTATACAGGTAGTCCTTAACCAATTACCACAATTGAGCCCAAAATTTATGTTGCTAAGTGAGATGGTTGTTAAGTGAATTTTGCTCCATTTTACGACCTTTCTTGCCACAGTTGTTAAGTGAATCACTGGAGCTTCCCCATTGACTTTGCTTATCAGAAGGTCGCAAAAAGTGATCACACCATCCCAGGACACTGCACCCGTCATAAATATGAACCAGTTGCCAAGTATTCAAATTCTGATCACGTGACCATGGAATGCTGCAATGGCTGTAAGTGTGAAAAATGGTCATGTAACTTTGAATGGTCACTAAATAAATGATGGTAAGTCGAGGACTACCTGTGCATATTAAACAGAGCAGTTTTGGTGTAGTGATTAGGGCATCAGGCTAGAAACCAGGAAAATGGGCAATCTAGTCCTGACTTGGGCACAAAGCCAGCTGAGTGACCTTGGACTAGTGACTTTGTCTGAGCCCTAGGAAGGAGACAATGGCAAACCACTTCTGAAAAACCTTGCCAAGAAAACTGCAGAGACCTGCCCATGCAGTCTCCAAGAATCAGACATGACTGAACGGAAGAAAAAGGAGCATATTATAGCATTTTCTGTATAAGAGAACCAGAGAGACCAATGGTCTCCCAACATGTTTTAGTAATATCTTAATGTAATATTTATCTGGGACTGCTGCAGTCACAGACTTTAATCTAATTGACTCAGTATGATTTTCCACTTAAATATTGCTCTGGAGTAAGCTAATAAACATTATTATGGCAATTCATTGGCAATTTACTCAGTATAACTGCTGCCATTATTACCATAAATTTAGAATCCTACAGATTACAGTTCCTTAATACAAATGCAAGCTGAGTTGCACTGAATTCTATGGCTCACTATTAAACAATTACAATGTTATAATTCTTAAAATTATAAAGACTATACACACAAACAATCTCTAGTCCTCTAATGGTAGTGTATCAGGCCAAATGACACTAATGAGGACATTTGATTTGATTAATTTGAAGTATGATTACATTCAATGGAATCCCAGTTGAGGCTAACTTCAGCTAGTCCAGTGTGGATGACTTTGATGTAAATGAAGAATCAGTTTATTCAAGTAATGTACATCCATTCATAATATAAAAGGCAGAACTCTATCTACCCTGTATAGAGAATTTGGCCACCTTAACTAGTCTAGCCTTAATATTTGTAGAAGCAATGACTTCATCCAGCTTTCTTCCACTGAGGTTTTTCTCCTGATTGCAGATAGCCAAATATCAGAATCTGGGCATATTTTTGTAATAGCACATGCCTTCTTTCATAAAATTGGTTGCTTTTTCTGGCCTTACTCTCACTGGTTCTGTTTGCCATCTTAACTAGTAATTTTTCAAAAACAACGAACTTTTGAAGGAAAAAAAAACTTTTCAAAAACAACCTCAATTGAGCTGAGGTTGGATACAATGGCTGACAGGGCATCTTTCAACTTTATGATTTGAAGACTGATGGAATATTCCAGTATTTCTCTTCATACTGTAACAAATTCGCAACACATTTAAAACCTACTATTATTTCCAAGTTCTATTTTTTAAAAAAGAAAGTTGTTTCTCATCCTGCCATACGAACTACCAATCAGAACACAAATTGGAAACATAACCAATAATTTATTTTCTTACCTTTACATTTGGTGTGTAGAGATTTCTCAAAGAGGCAAGTGCTGCAGACAAACTATCAGTGCTGTAGCCAATCCACAGAGCCTGAAGGTGACTGGAAGAAATGCCCATTTTTCTACCGAGCCCCTGGCGAGACACAATGAAAGGTGATGATAGCAAAAACTCAAACAACAGAATTGCAGGGAGGGGAAACTACACAACGCCTTGGATGTTCCTTGACATTAAAAAAAAAAAAAAAGCCCTCATGGACTAAATTCTCACAGTTCAAAGTGGTTATCATAGTGGCTTATCAGACATGAAAATAAATTTTAGGTGTATAATCCTTTAAAGCACATGTAGCCACTCTGAACCCTAAAGGCCTTAGGGCAGGGGTCTCAAACACAATTTACCTGGGGGCCACTGGAGGCAGAGTCTGGGTGAGGCTGGGCCGCATAATATTATACTTTATATTATACTTTATATTTATATTATACACTAATATTATACTTTCATATCACGGTGGGGGCCACAGGATATCGTCCTGTGGGCCGCAATTGGCCCGCGGGCCGCGAGAATGAGACCTCTGCCTTAGGGTCTGTCCCTGCTGCCTGTTGAGTGTTTTTTGTGCCACCGCATGGATATAGCAACAGGCAGCAGAGCTTTCTCCCTGCCTGAAAGGGGGGTGGGGGGAGTTTTACCTTCTTTTTTTTCTGACCTATAACATAAAGAAAACTAGAATCTGATGGAGTGCCCAGAAGGGAGACAGACATCTAACTATGCATGTTTGCATAGATATAGATGCAGCTCTTGGAACAAAAAAATTGCCCATCCAATGTAAAGGTCCCTGAATGGTCTGTCCACTCCTGAGGAAGCTCGCTCTACATCCAGAGATTTGCTAACGGTTGCCCTACTACTAATATCCCTTTATAGAACAAGTGGTTGAGAGAATGCTATAGGTGTAGCTCTAGTCTTTCCCCCAATTATCTCAAGCTTTTTCAATTTCAGTTCCAATCTGGCTTTGGGGGAAAAAAATAATCTGTCTTTCTAGTTATCTGACTATTCAATTTATCTAATCAGTTTATATAGACATCTCTCTCATATTTTATGATTCTGGTCAGCTTACAATTAAAATCGTAACAAAAAGAAATCTAGAAAATAAAGCAACCATACAAACAATACAACCATTAAAAACAATTAAAACAAAAAAATCCCATACAGTATAACCATGGTCATCCTGTCAGATAATCATACGGGAGACAGAGAAAGTGCAATTTCGGGACATTTGGATGCTACCAATTATGATATCCTCCTATATTGCCTTGAGAAATTTACAGCAATGAATTATATAGTTACATGGTGTGGATGAGGGTGTACATGGTGTTTTTGATTCTGGTTTGGAGACACAGATTCAGAAAGTAGTATCTGAGAGCTGTGAATAATTTACTGGCATGATTTTGATCCTACCAGCATTTAGCATCAAGATAAAGCCCTACAGCTGAGTGCCATCAATAGGAGTTAGTAAAGGTTAGCAATGTTACTGGATCTGCAACCAGCATCTACTGAATGGGGTGGATGAAGGTCAATAAACTGAGGCAAGACGGACACTTTTTGGATGGGTAGTTCCTAAGTACTGGAATTGGGATGCTGCCACATTCAACGGGGTTTAGATTCTCTCAGAAGAATAGACATATGATTTGGAAGCGTTCCAAGAGCCATCAAGAATATGCGAGGTCTATGAATAACCAGGAGACCCTATTGCTAACTTCAGCGGGTATTCAAATATGCTCTTAAACTAACTATTCTAATAGTCTAACTATTAATATTCAGGCACTGATAAATTCAGATTTATTAGATTATTTTAATGCATGTATTTATAACATTTATTTTATACTCTTCAAGTTGGTTTCAAAAGGGGGAGCTTGGTTAGAATGCAGGTTACTTATGTCAATTTTACACCTCTGTTGAAGAAACTGCCACGGCTGTCAATTATATCCTGGGGTAGGTTCAAAACTCTAAACAACCTAAGGTCAGGACAGCCAAGGGATCATCTTTGTTGTTCAAAGCTGATCCTATTTCTGAGATCATTGGGGGAGGATTTAATGCATGTACTCAGAAAAACAAGGAACTGTTTGGTGGCCTTCTGTTGGCAATCTGTTGTTTAGTGATATTTAAAGGTTTTCTCTTTTTTGTCTCCATTCTGGAATGCTCAAATCACTGAAATTCTCAGAGCACCTATTATTATAATTTAATGTTACACTTGAAAATCCGTACTTAAACCAAGCCTTCTCCATTTGAACGTTGAAGTAATGACTTATGTTTCTGCATTTGTTTCCTTTTCTCCGTTGTTTTAAAAACTGGGTATTTTGTGTTTTATAAATTGTTTTGGAATGCTTTTGTATATGAGGTAACAATAATAAAGAACAACTATATTGCACAACAACATGAGGTTCACAGCTGCCAGTTCTTTAATGGTTTTGGCCTCCAGTTCTTTCCAAGCACCAAGAATGTTGTACTGTAAAAGGCACTGTGACAGAAATACCTAACAAAGAATAAGACAAAAGGGCAGATTAAATGGCAGAATAAGATATATCTCTTACCTTAAAAATGTGAGCTTTAAGAATGTGATGCCCGAGTTCCATTGTTTGCTGACGGTTAAGTTTGCCTTCCTGACGTGAAAAGAGGAATGCAAGAAGGGCATGCCCGTTCCTAAAGGCAACGATAAGAAGAATGGAGACAAATTTTAAAAGGTTCCTAATAAGTCCCTTCAGAATATCTCAACCGACAGATCGTCATTCTCTCTTTCCTCTGCCTAAAGTTTAAATGTCAAAATATATTAAACTTAGGAAGTAACAAAGCTATTAGCGCTACAGATAGTCCCTGACTTATAAACACGATTGAACCTAGACTTTTGGTTGTAAGTTGTTGCAATTGTAAACCAAGTCACCACGGGACCAGATTCAATTTCATGACCATTTTATGAAAGCCATTAAGTGAGATCAGTAAGTAAATCATATGGTTATAAGTCCTCATTCAACTTATCCAATGGCCTTTTTTTTTTTTTTGCTGGAAAAGCTATTCTCCAAAGCACCTAAAGGCAGAAGAAACAATAGATGGAAGCTAACCAAGGAGAGAAGCAACTTAGAACTAAGGAGAAATTTCCTGAGAGTTAGAACAATTAATCAGTGGAACAACTGGCCTCCAGAAGCTGTGAATGCTCCAACACTGGAAGTTTTTAAGAAGAGATTGGACCACCACTGGTCTGAAGTGGTGTGGGGTTTCCTGCCTAGGCAGGGGGTTGGACTAGAAGACCTCCAAGGTCCCTTCCAACTCTGGTACTCTGGTCTGTTATTCTGTTATTTGTACATCATTCTGAAACTAAACTAGTTCTTTTTAGGAAGAAAACATATTGTATTTATAATACCAGTACAAATCAAGTATAAAGATGCATGATTACAAAGTTCTGCAAACTCCCTGCACAATATTCAAACAGCAAGCAGATATACAAATATTTTAGTTTTCCCCCAATCATAATAAAACTATGGCAATGTAACTATGCTAATGTAAGTCAACGTTAGATCTTCCAAAAGATGACTTCCAATGTATTTCAATGGATTAATATGTTATGCATGTTAAGAGATTAAAAGAAACAAAAAGGTAAACACTTATTTGAGCTCAGCTTCGTGACCTCATCATATTATATTCTTCAAATAATACAGAAAGCTTTTTTTTTTTTGCTAACTTCTCAGTCTAGCCTCAGAATTTCCTTCCAATTAAGGACTAACGATTAGTTTTCAAGATCAATCAAAATATATGCTGCCTACATAAAAACAATAATAAAAAAAGAATTATCAAGTAATGCAGTATAATTTAATGTAATTTATTAAATCTACATGCCACCCATCTTGAAGTTCGGGGCAACTATTGAGTAATTACAGTCATTACAATGATAAGGGAAGGCAATGCTTTGGTGACAATGGACACTCTTAGCATTTTGTGAGATGGTGAGGGCCACAAAATGGGTGAAGCCACATCATATATACAGGTAGTCCCTGACTTACAACAGTTCATTTACTGACCGTTCAGTTACAAGAAGTAGGGCAAAAAGTGACTTATGACCATTTTCACACTTATGACCATTGTAGCATCCCCATGATCACGTGATAAAATTTCAGATGCTCGGTAACGGGTTCTTCTTATTTATGATGGTTGCAGTGTCCTGAGGTCAAGTGACGATCACCCTTTGTGGCCTTCTGACAAGCAAATTCAATGGGGAAGCCAGGCTCACTTAACAGCCATGTTACTAACTTAACAACTGCAACGATTCACTCAACAACTGGGGCAATAAAGGTCATAAAATGGGGCAAAACTCACTTAACAAACATTTCACTTAGCAACTTAAATTTTGGGCCCAATTATGGTCATAGGTTGAGGACTACCTGTACAACTGGGGGGAGGAGGGCAGGGGAAGAGATTTTAGAAATCTTCCTGAGTCAATTGTGCCTATCTAGGGCAGTGATGGCTAACCTTTTTGTCGTCACGTGCCTGCACCCATAATGCAATGCGCGCACAACCCTCCCGCCCCCTGCGCGGGCAACCCCCTGCATGCACTGTGTGCCTCTGTGCATGTATGTGTGACCCCCACTTGCTCTGTGCATGCGCCTCTCGCACATGCCCTGCCACCCAAGCATGCGCAGCAATACCTGACAATCAGTTGGCTGGTAGTAGGCGCCCGCGGATACGCAGTGGACCTGATCTGGGGGGGACAGCTTGCGTGTTAGCAGAGATGGCTCTGCGTGCTACTTTCGGCATGCGTGCCATGGGTTCACCATCTTGGATCTAGAGTCTTTGTGTCTGTGTCTGTGTGTGTGTGTGTGTGTGTGTGTGTTTTCATAAGGTTTTATTAGTATAGTATAGTATAGTATAGTATAGTATAGTATAGCATAGCATAGCATAGCATAGCATAGCATAGCATAGCATAATAATAAACTATATCAACTATAATGTATTCCTTTTTTCCTCAAAATAGGAGGAAATTATGTCTTCAGGTTTGGGGAATCCTCAGACAGGCCTCCTGGGCCACAAAAAATGTTTACTGCAGACTTGGGGCTGCAAGTTAGCCACCCTTGACTAGCACAACCTGTCTACCACAAGGTTATTTGTGATAAATGCCTCTTCGTTCTGAACTGAAAGACACCTTGGAGCAAATTACTTTAGTGCTATTTAATGGTTTTCACACACGTAACTGAACTTTCATTATTTTTATTTTGAACAATAATCTCCCCCAAAGTCATATCACAGTGTTTTTAAAGCACGCCTGGGTTTCAGTTGTACCTTACTGTAATTTTTGGTGGCATGAAAAACTCATCTGAAGACCCGTTAGAGCCTCAGTCAGTGTTACGTTTGTGTAGCTAAGAGAGCCTCGAAGGATAGACAAGCCGGGCACGAAGTCCCCAATTTTGCATACTGAAATGCTCGGATTGCCAGAACTGCAGCAGCAGCGGGACTAGCATGCAAATGATACATCTGCTCAGCAAAAGAGACCTGATGAAGTGCATTTCTCCAGGAGCCAACATGCTCATTCATTCTCCTTCATTAAATTTTGAACGGCTTCTAAATTTAGAGCACCAAGCAGCAGGGGCCCATAAATCTCAGAGAGCTGAACCTTTTTCCCCACCCAAATGAGACGAATGTCACTGTAGACATCAATAATCCCATTACAGACCGTACCCAAATTTATTTATAGGATTCACAAACGACAACTGGGGCAGAAAAATACTTATCAATGTCCCAAATTTAAAAACTTAATAGAATTCCTCCGATGGGTTCCCTCCTACCCTATTATTCTATATGATGGGAGGATATATAAACATTTGGAATAGATAAAGTAAAACAAATATCCCGTCTGTCCGAGTGTCTATAATCTCTGCAAACCTGACAAAGTCTTGTCTGAAAGTATGCGCAAGAATAATTTGGTGAAGAATTTTCAATGCCGGACAGACTCACTAGCATTATAGCAGTTGAGAACACCATCCTTGCTGTTACTAAATTTAATAATTAATAATTTATTCCTTAACAACTGTAGGACACTCTACTTTTGGATATGCACACACATCTTTTTATTTATGTATCTCTCAACCAACCTAAGTGTACAATGTGATGGCTCTTTAAAAGTTTTTCTCTTTAGTATCTCCTATATTTTACCTTGGCTCACACAAGAAGTCAGTGCTTTCCCCATCTGCTCTCCAAACAAGCCACTCCCTGAAGGAGGGATGGCAGAACATGCGTGTTTTGTCACGTCTTTTTATCAGAAAGCCTGAAAGGGCCTCCATCCTTTGCGAGAACTCTTCCCACTCCTGTTCACCATGTATCTGGCCAGCATTAATTGCTTGGAAGATCTGGTCATCTGTCATTGGATGAAGAGATGCTAGAGCCACATTCAGCACCGGGAGGGCTCTTTCAAAGGCTGAATTTGTCATGAATTTCATGTTGCACTGAAGCAAATAAAGCTCAGAAAGAGATACTGGAACGACTTTGTAACTTGCACTTTTAATCACCAGGTGATCCTTCTGGAAGAGATCTAGCGTCAATTTCAAATAGAGATAAGATCCCATGCTCCTCAAGATCAAGTGGTTGCTCACTTTCCCAATAGTCATGGCATCAACTTTTCCATTGAGGGAAATATTGTTTATTATATCCTGGCTGGCATTGATCCTGTACTGAATATATGCATTTAAATCAGACTGTATTTCTTTGTTTTCCGAAAAATCATCTAGGGAGATTGTGAAGAAAGGATGTGAGCTGGTTATTTCCTGCATTAGAGAAAGAAGGAGAAAGAAATAGGTACTTTATAGCAATTTGTCAAACTTCATTATTATATTTACTGATTGTAAACCCATGCTAAATTAAAGCTGGTGAAAGCTTTTTGAGTGAGAGTCAGAAAGACACATTAGCACTAGTGTGTATTTATTGAATGAACAGGAACACTTTGGTCTATCAATACCTTTGTTCATTTCCTATATTCATACAGACAATTAAATATTCAAACACTTATTATCAGAGTCAAAAAAACAACAACCAGATTCCTTATGTGCACAAAAAAACCCAATGCATTTATTCTAGTCTGCCTGAATGGTTTATATAAAAAGCATTCAAAATATTTTATTTGCACTCTAAAATGGCAATCTTTGATACAGGTCAAGTTCAATAACTTAACAGTGGTAGACCCTGACCCTGTTCTTGTGACCAAACAAGAGTTACTTAAAAGCTAAAGGCCCAATTTACAGTAAACAAGGGGATATGGAAAACAATGAGACATCTTATACTCATGAAAAACCTTTCCCCAATATGCTTTAATAGGGGACAATCATATGACTTTCTGACATATTGTTCTGATAGTCTTCCTGGTTAGGCCATGGTCAAGATTGGGAAGTGAATCCCGCTCTATACTGATCCCTATCATTCTTCAATTCAGAGATTTATAGTCTACAATACACCTTGAAATCAGATTGTATTGGAGAAAAGGAATTTAAAAACAAAACTTTGAAACCACAGATGTTTCATAACAAAAGAGAAAATGGAAAGAATAGAAATTCTAGCAAAAGGACCTGTGTGGTACATAATCATAATCAGGTCACTGCAGATGCTTCAGAATGCTACATTGCTCTCAACTCCTACGTTTTAGATTTTAGTGAGCATCAGTGTGAGTCAAACTGACTTCACAGTGGCTTTGGTGTGGAGCAACATTTTTACTACACAATGAAAACACTTGAATACAAATATTGCAGACTCAAAACAAATACATTATGACCTTTTGTACAAGCCTCCACTGCGTATAAACTATGATGACAGCCATTGCTAGGTATGTATAGTTAGTAAGAGCAAAAACTGTCAAAGTGTTCAGATTAGTCCTTCCAAGTAAAATTTAAAACAGTATTTTCTGTTCTGAGAGTGCAATGTTATTAACAGAGAAAAAAATATACCACCATTTGCTTAAATATTACCTGAAAGTTTGTTCTTACAGTCACAATCAGTTTTAGCCATGGTGGAAATTTAGAAATAATATTTGTGATAAATGAAGAAACTGTATCTCCATAATCAGGTTTATGAAATTCAGCTTCATTTAATCCATCTATCAAAATGATGCATTCTTCTTCTGAAATTTTCTGTTCTGAAAGACACGATTGTGAAAAAGCAAAAGAGGTAAGAACATTTATTAATAAATTGCAGCAATGAGATTTCTGATTAGAAAAGCAAATATTAATGCCCTTTAATTTTTATATAGTGGAACATAGGATGAAGCAAATAATAAAAGGCTATTTCCTCTTGACACACATTGGCCAACTTATTTAAATATAAAAAGTGGCCTATTTTCTAAGAAACCTACAGTGAAGATTCCTTTACAATTTCCCCAAAACATGTCATACTTTTAAATAGTTAAAATATTTTGAAAAAAAAAAGATCCTTTGCATGTTAATAGAAATGCTAAAATATATTAAAGATAAAAGAAAAAAAGAAGATACGGAATATTTTCAAACATGGGACTTGTTTCACCAATGGTTGGACAATAGAGGTAGAAATTAGGAACTAGAAAAATATTATTATGTAAGCAAATGATCCAGACAATACGCTGTTCACAAAGCACTTATGTATGATAAAAGAAAATGTATAAATAAACTGTTAAAAAAAAAGAAATACTAAAATAGTTCACTCAAGCAAAATGTTATTTTTGGCAATAGTACTAATTTAAAAGCTGACAATAGGTCCAAGATATTTATTGATAAGAAGTCAACATGCTTTAATGTGCTTTCATTCCCTGGAAAAACAGTTCCTACATGCCCAAATATTCATATTTTATGCTATTTTTTATGCAGCAATATAATCTATCAACGTATTACCAAAATTCTCAAGGTGTGATTTCTTTGTTATTGTTCTATTTGAAAACATTATTAAATACATATTTTAAGCACACACTATCTAATTATAACCTACAGCACTTCTTTGTATAGAAGGATTTAACTAAAAACGGTAGGAATATTAATATAAAACAATACTGACACAAATTCTGAAATTCATTACAAAGGTCAACGAGAATAAAAACAACAACACAGCACTGAGTAGCTTCACGCCTTCTTGAAGGAACCCAAACATCCCATTTCAAATTTACACAATGAATTATAGACCAAAAAGATAAAACAAATACTGTATTATGTTGTCATTTTAGAATCTTAGGAACAATAGAGAAGATGATCAAGCATGACTAACAACCAAAAAAAAAAAAAAAAGTGCTACATGTTTTATCCACTTAGTTATTTCATCAAAAAGTAGCAATCCAGGCTGGTATTTGTTTCAATTTCTATCTAACAAATATACTTAAATGAACAGATAGCAATTGCATTCCATTTTATCTAGAGAGTGGCAACATTGCTAAAAGTGGAATGATTACAAAGCATTTCTGGATTGTGGAATAAACATATGCGCGAACCCACTGCTGAGGTTCCATTTTGCAAATGGACGCACAGCGCCTCTCATGAATAATTTGTGTTTCCCATTATTGTATAGATCAAACCGTTTGGAAGTATATCAATAAATAGACAAAATTATAATCTAGAAAACTTTTGATGCTAATGTTCATTATTAATTTAAGACTAATATATCAACTCTCTCTTTCTCTCTCTCTCTCCTATCTAATAAATATATACATAATCTGGAGAGCTCCATGCATTCACAGCTCCTGCTAGAATAGAAGGTGTCATCTGTGGCAAGAGAGCTTTTGCACAATACCATCTGGCAACGTAACTTCAGATAGTCATTCATGCCCTAGTCACCTTAGTTACCAAGCACCTTGCCATGGCAGACCCACATAGCACCTCTGCTTCATGAACTGTATTGATTACCAATTTGTTTCCGGGTACAAGCCAAAGTGCTGATTTTTACTTATAAAGCCCTATGATATATACACGGCAATACCATCTCTAGAACCCTGGATGTATGTCTTCTCTCTAGAAGCACCTGCTTTCTGTAATGGGGTTCATCCTGAGATCCAGATTGCTCCCCCACTCCCCCCCCCCGCTGTTTACAAGAGCTGTGAAGCCCTGGGAAGGGAAGGAATGAGCAAGGAAGAGTGACATCCCTCACTTCATCACGCTTTGCTGTCTTTTAACAATGTATCATTCACTGTAATTTATTTGGTTGTTGTGAGCTGCCCCAGAGTCCAACAGCATACAAGTTTAACTAATAATAACACCATTCAAAGGTGCTGAGCTTGTCAATTGGAAAGCTTCACACCCCAGGTTTGAACCTGAGCACCACGCAATGGGGTGAGCTCCAGTTCCTGCCCATCTAGCAGGTTGAAAGCATGCAAACGCGAGTAGATAAATAGGTACCAGTTTGGTGGGGAAATTGTGTGTGCCTTTGGCATATAGCCATGCTGGTCACATGAGCACTTGGCCAGGAAACAGGTGACCATTGCACCCTAGAGTCAGACACGACTGAACAGGAAACCTTTACCTTCTTTACATCACCCCCATCCCATTTCACTCTGTATGGTATTTGTTCTCTTCTTTCAAAGAAAGGAAACCTCTCCATTGTTCTCCAGACCGCTGCTATGAAATACTCTACACTTTTCCATATTGGCCACGTGTATGTTTTCCTGCTTACCTCTCCTAAGATTCACCAGTGGTTCCAACACGCCTCGTTTGAATGCTGCCACAGGATCTTGAACACAAGACCTAAGGCTAAGCATACTTTGTAGGTGTGGTTCCTTTATCAAAAGTTCTCTGTATGCTGTTAACTGAGGTGAGCGGCAAAGTAGAGCTGCGATACTATGCACAAATTCTGGGACAAGGCATGTGTAAGTGTTGTCAGCTTGGCAGTAATGATAGGCAACAACCTTTAAAAAAAAAACACTGTTTAGAATTTCTGGCTGATAACCACACAAAATAATGAAAAAGGAGTATCCCAGGGTGAAATGCACTCTTAATTATTCCTTAATTAACCATTTGAGACATAAAACTCAGAAGAATATGCAGTGTATGTGCAGATCTCACTGCTCTATTTTAATACGCAATAATTAAAATTAGCAAACCTTTTTCTTCAGTGTGCATGCATATATTTTTACATCCGTTAGCTAAATATATTTGGCCCCCCAGCATTGTACATCTAATATAATTCTCTATGCAACAGTTGAGTAATTTGTTTTTATTTTTTGCAACAGCAGAATCACAATATGGCATTTTTTCTTAACTGTATAATTTCATTTACAAATATGTCTATAAAACATTATTTTTCTTTTCTAAAAAAATCTTTACATTACATAATATAATACATAATATGTAAGAGTTTTAAGAATATTCAAGAAACGTTTAGGGTAGAGTTCTTAATTTATGCTCGGTATTTCACAGAAACTCTTAAAAGGCCCTTGAAAGTCATCAGATATAATTCATTTGATGGCCTGTATGTGAGTTTTCAAGAGAAACTCATTATCAGTTTCATCCATTCTACAGAACATTGTCTTATTCAAGAATACAGACACATTTTGTCCCCCATTACATCATCTAAATCATCTAAGGACTGGGAATGGGGAGATGTAGCTAATTTATCATTCTTTCACTTCATTTAAGGAAGCAAAAGAACTTTTTTTGGCAAGGCCAATTGCAAACAAAAGCACCCCCCACCTCACCCCGGGGCCAATTAGGATCAATTCTTCAGCAGGAGAAAATGTTTTAAAAGCTGCTACTTTCCATCTTATAATCTTGGTCAGCATCAGAGATCCTGTGTTGCACATTGAAAGAATTTATTCTGTACCCAATGCCAGAATAAACAGTTAAAGCAACAGGAAATAAACATGGCACCTCATTAACCCCATGGGGAAGTTCCTGCCAATACGTAAATAAAACCGGAAAGTTTTAGTCCACATATTCAATAGAGTGGCAACCCAATCCAGTGTGTACAGCCTGTCATTTTGTTCATTTGTTTGCTTTTTAGCAGAATGCTATTTGGTTGCTGACAATCAACTCTACCTTTCTTTGGAAGTGTGGTTTCAAAGAATTAAATAATTGTCATGAACCTTCTTTTGGAGTCTCCACAGTTTAGGTACATTCAATTAGTGTTCAATTCAATTTAATTTCAGCAATTGTATTCCATTATTCAGAAATACAGCTGAATTCCAGAGTGCAAACCCAAGCAAGGGTGCATAAAACTATAGCTTTAATTAAATTACACTACATTAATGTGTGTGCTTTCTAAACATAGCATGGCATTGAGGATGACAGCATTAGGATAATAGTTACTTTAAGTAAATACTTCAACACCAAAGCAAATCCTCTTCTATTTCCAATCTTTTGCAAAGCTTTCCTATTTTCACAATCCTTCCTCCAAAGTAAAGGCATTAGAATTATCCCTGGTGCAATCTGCTAATTCCAGTTTACATAACTGTTAGATACATCAGTGACGAACACACTGTAAGCTGCTAAATCCAGTGTTTTATTTCTCCTCCCTCCCTCTTCATACCCATCATATGAAGATGAGGAAGGAAGTTATATTGAATAAACTACTAGGAGGAAGGGTTGTTCTTTTTGGAATTACAGATAAACTCTGCCAAAGTCAGATAGAAGCAGCAAAATTAGGAAGGGGAAAATAGTCTCTTCTCTGCCTTCATGCAGCAAAGTGAGCAAGTTTTATTAAACTAAAAACAATGAAATAAAATGGTGAGACACAGCCTTGTCTACCTACACAGCATCCTGAATTGTTTGTTTATATACATATACCATACGTGTCTGTGTGTGTGTACAGTACAGTATAAATGTCGCAGGGAGAATGTTCACAAACCATGGCTTTTGTATTTTCATAAGACTGCGGGGGGGGGAAATATCATTCAATGTACTACCTTGGATGCAAGGCGTCTAACTGATTCATCCGTTTGGTTCTGATGTTCCTCGACAGGAGGACCGGCTGAAGTTTTGGCTGGACTGGTACCAGCTGAAGGAACCAGAGATGGGGGGAGCTGGCTGAGAGGAATCTCCTGACCAGGATCATTGGCTGCAGGGGAAGAAGCAGAGACCAGAGTTATAACCGACGGCATCCATTTGTGGTATAAATTATGTCTCTGTAATGCTGGAGATGTTTAGTCTTCAAGAGAAACCTAAACCTTGTTTGAATTTTGTGTTCTTTTCTCAGGTGTTACCAGTTATGACTCCAGAGTATAGCTTCTGGCTAGGCTTCCCTTTGGAGTCTTCTAGTAACAAAATCTTGGCACGAGAAGTTAACTGAAACAAGCCAGCATCTCCAAAGAAGTGGATTACAGAAAGGGCATTGTACGTGCATGCATGCAAACACACACATTTTTTTTTTCTCCTGCTACCACAAAACTGTGTCATGCTACACTGATTTCTGTTTGTATCTTCATGTCAGGAATTTGAAAAACAATCACATTTTGTCATACAGTCTTACTCCAAAAAGGCTACAAATCAGCAAACAGTATATATAGGTGTGTGTGTGTGTAGGTGGGTGGGAAGAGGGGGGGGAAATAGACGGACAGGCATTAATTATGAGATACAATGGACCTCAACAGTATTTAGAAACCAGCCAAGAACTCAAGGCCAAAAGCACTCATGCTACTGTAGAGTATACAAATACTGTGTGGAGAGGGCATCTAATGAATACATGATGAAAAAAGACCTCTCCTTCCATTCTACACACACCCCCTCCAAGTTCATCCCAGTTTCAGGGGGCCTATTAAATGTGGTGATTAGCTATGCTGTGATCAGGAAGGGAAGGGAAAAGAATAGTAAGCGAGAAGTAGAATTTGTGTCCAGCTCTGAACATGAACATCAACTGAATCAATTCAAATTTGGTACAAAGTCATCTTGTGAAACAAAACAAATAAGTTAAGTATTGAATCTGTAGATTTGCCAGGAATATACGATTATTTCTTCCCTTCAATATATGATTCAGTACATGAATTTCCATTTTTTTTCCCTTTAAAGTAGAGTCTATTTTCTTCTTTAGAACTCCCTAGACGTCTTTTTAAAGTGGTTGATCTTCTGGCCTTCCACAATTTTATCTGTAGCCTCTGGCTGAAGCTCTGTGTCCTCTCTTCACACACCAGTTTTTGCATCATTTCTGGAAACAGGATAAATAGCTCCCTGTCACCAGCTGTCAAATCCATCCGGCACATATAAGATGGCACCTAGAATCCTGCCCATGTGGATAAAGAAGGCTGACATAGGCTGACTAGAATCTGGACGTGATCCACACACTTTTCACTGAAGCCTTCAGGAGAAATAGCTCTTCAGTTTCCCTGCCAAAACATGATCCAAGAAAATGGCAGGCGGCATCATCAACACAATGGGCCTTTCACTTGCTCTCCCCCCCCCTCCGCCCCCCCCCTTCCTCTTAATTTTCTTCAGAGTTTCCTTTTCCAAGCCGCTTTAGCTTCTTGGCCCACTTCTTTCAGAACCTTTTCCAGGATCTTTATGAGAAAAAGCACACTACCCCAGTGAATGGAGCAGAAAGGAACCGCATCTTCATCTCCGCTCCGGGCGAATAGGAGTAATCTCCCAATAGGCAAGTGATCCTAGGGTTGGATTAAGGAATGCAAAGCGCATAGGTCATAAAGGAGGTGAACTTTGCAGCCAAACAACTTTCACATTTAGTATAAAAAAGACTGTTTACAGGACCATGTACAGAGAGTCCTTGACTTACGATCACAACAGAGGCCAGAATTTCTGTTGCTAAGTGAGAAATTTCTTGAGTTTTGCTCCATTTTATGGCCTTTGTTGCCACAGTTGTTAAGTCAAGGGTCTTCAGACTTTGCAAATTTAAGACTTGTGGACTTCAACTCCCAGAATTCCTGAGCTGACTGTTGGAGGAATTCTGGGAGTTGAAGTCCACAAGTCTTAAAGCTGTCAAATTTGAAGACACTTGTGTTAAGCCAATCACTGTTAAGTTAGTAACATGGTTGTTAGGGGAATCTGGCTTTCTCATTGCCTTTGCTTGTTAGAAAGTTAGAAAAGAAGCTCACATGACCTTAGGACATTGCAATTGTCATCAGTCAGATGCCAAGCGCCTGAATTTTGATCACATGGCTCTCTAAAAGGATGCAAATGACCAAGCTATCTGCAAGGAATATAAATCCTTCCATTCCCCAACATCCACTCAGAGCTGAAGAAGCTTCTTGGATGAGAAGCGAAACATCTTTGAAAGAAAAACCAGAAAGTCCAGTTGCCTCCAGAATAAGCACCTTTGGGACAACGATGGCCTGGATGAATGAGAATATCAGTAGTAAAACAGTGAAACACTGTTTTTTCAACAGTGACTAAACAAATGGTTGTAAATCAAAGAATACCTTGTCTTTCCATATTAATGGGGGGTGGGGGTGGGGTAATAACAGTTTTATGATCGGTTAATGGAAAGTTTACTACCCTTTAGGAATGGCAATCCATATAAGACACATTTACACAAAAACATATATAGCTCCCCTTTATGAATTGAATATTTTTTTCCTTAAATAGGAAAAAAAAAGTTTCAAACCTACTTTTGGGAGAAGCAGAGCTGGTGGAAGCAATTTGCCTCATGCGACCTCCATGGCAGCTCAGTGCCACAAGCTTGGAAATAATGGCCGTCTTCCCAAATCCCACATTTCCAATGACAACAGCTCCCCTCGTCTCTGTCTGCTTGGGATTCTTCAACTTTTCTTCTATTGTTTGAAACAGCCAGTCTCTTCCGACAAACACAGAGTCTGTTGTTATGCTTGGCACTTCAAACAATAATGGCTTTAGCAAAATATCTTGAGGCTTATATGGGACAAAACGTGCTAAAAAAAAAGGAAAGACTTCATGAGAAGACAAAGCAATGAAAAAACTGGGGTTGTTGTTTTTATTAAAAAAAGAACTTAAATCCTACAGAAACATCTAATCTGCTTTGAAATTCAATAATCTAGTCCAGATACAGTGAGTCCATTTTAAAACGGAAAAAAAACACACATATTTGTCCAGGCTGTTCCCTTACTCTCACATGACTCCTTCTTCCAGTAGGAGTGCTAAACAAATTGGGAAGTTAGGCTCTCTAATGAGCACGCTAGATTTTTCACCCAAAATGCTCTTAGTTTCAACAATCATGTTCAGTAAGCCTTATCCCTAATTCTACTAAATAAATGTGTGATTTAAGACTTAACAGATATGAAGGAGGATTAAGGAAAGGATGGGGATCCAGCATTTATCATATAAATTAGAAAGAGAAAAGGCGGCAGAACAAGTCACAAATTCTGAGAATACCCGCTATGAAGACAGATAGCCCAAAGGGAGGAAAAAGACGGCAGCAAATTATAAAACCGGGTATCAAGCAATGGAAAATGAGTTCTAACTAATGTTGACTTTAAACACTCAGGTATAATGTTCTGGGCCCAGAACTTATTATTTTGAAAAAATACAATATTTAAAAACAAGTCACCTTTGTCTTTCATGACCATAGATATAGTGCGGAGTTCTTGGTGCTCTCTGAGCCTGGTTGTTTTCTTGCAGACATTTCATTACAAAACTAAGTAACATCATCAGTGCTAGATGTCAGCACTGATGATGTTACCTAACACTGGTGATTTCCCTAGTTTGGTAATGAAGCATCTGCAAGCAAACAACCAAGCTCTGAGAGCACCTAGGACCCCACAGTTCAACCCTGACCCACAAATATTCTCTTCTCTTGACACAGTCATAGTCCTCACGTTTTAATAGAAGTTCAAATTGAGGCGGGATAAATCAGTTCTAAGAATTGTCATAAAGAAGGGAACAGACTTCAGCAGTTTTCCACAAATACACCATCTTCAGCTTCTACGAGTAGCATGGCCTTCTAAAAAAGGGATAGTGGTCTTTTATATCGTGGCTTTGTCATAAATCTTACCTTTTATTTCTTGCTGAACTCTCCCTCCAGCAGTGCTGTGCCAAGGTAAGCGAATGGAGGTCCGCAAAGGAGTATTCCTCTGTCCATCCAAATAGCTCAGATCTTCAAGCTTTGTGGAACTTGTTGCTGTAATGAGAATAGCTAGGTAATCAGGAAGGTAAGAAGAACTGAACAAGGCTGAATGCAAGGATCAAAATTCAAGTGTGTAGCTCCAAAAACAAGGAAACCACACAGTATATCAGTTTTTCATCTTCATGCATGGATTATAAAGCTATCCTCAAATAAGACATGTAAGGACCTTGCATGCTACCACATAGTCTCATAGTGTTGCCATACTGGGTCTCGGAAAAAAGATGATTTGATGATGTTAAGTATCATTAAGTAGGAAAAGTACAAGGGTTAAAAAAAATGCTACCTGACCCTATCAGTTCAGACAAAGAACATTTCTTTCTTTGAGAAAGAGAAAATGTGTTGTCTAGAATTCTTTGGAAAAACTAATATGAACAAGAAACAACAACAGCAGCAGCAGCAGCAATCATCTTTGAAATGTTTCCTTGTCAGAACCATATCACGACTTTTGGCAGTTTTGTCACTCTGAAAATAAAGCCTTGAACTTTCATGGATATTAAGTTAATTCAGAGTTAAATTACTATTCTCTACTAATATGTCAATCGCAATATCCCATAGCCATAAATTTTAAGAATGTATTATGTTTCAAGTGATTGTTGTATTATGAAATATCAGATACTCAAGAAATTTCCATATTCTTCTTTTGAAGACATAATGTAACCCGAAATAGTTTATAGTAGGAAATAAATCTGTGCATGAAAGCCACTTTTACTATGTATAGTTTCCTGTTTGTAAATAAAACATTTTTCAAACATCCTACTTCTGCCCAAATTGCCTGGGTCCAAGCTCCTTTCTTTCAATTAAATACATGATTTGTGATGTGTATTTTTAATATAAAGTAACACTGGAAAGGGTTTAAATCTGATTTACGGTTAGGCAGTATCCGACTCAATTTTAATAGGATGTTTGACATTCGAATTATGTATTAAACTTTCTGCTTTTCTATATGACAAGACAGCTGAGATGACTTTTGAGTCAATGGATATCCAAAGGAGCAAGAAAGACTTTGTGCAGCATTTAACAATAAACTGTTATTGATTGGGTTCCCAGCTTCTCTTTTCCCAAGATTACTAATCATAAAATCTTTTCAAGAGATTGGGAAACAGACTAGTAAGACTAACACATTAATAAGAGGAGGTATATCAAAATAGAGAGTTCTGGTCCATACCACAGACCTTTACCTAAGTCCAAGTTGTTGCTTTTTTGGGAAGGTAGGGAGGCGGGGGGGCAAGATTGTTATACAATAGCACAACCTACAAAGGTATAACCTTCAACAATCTTGCCTTTTTAGAACTCTGAGTTATGTAGCAGAAATTAAAAAAAACACCTTGGGTTAACATTTATATATAAATTAAAAGGGAAACCCCAAACATATCCAACTGTAATAAATAGTAGTTGTTGAAACATTTCTCATTTACTGAGCAACTTTTGAGTCAAACAAGACAAAAGCAGAGACCAGCTAGTAACAATTAGCATCCTGATATTTGTGTGATGTTTTCCAAAAGAGCAAAACTCACTTTAGACATAATTTAGTTTGGAGATTTGGATAATTTCCAATATCTTGGAATAAGGGACTGTCCCCATTTAGCTCTTTCCCACTTAAGCAAGGTCTATCTTCCTCATTTCTCAAGTATTTCTAACTGAAGTGACAACAATTTGTACCCTGGCATAGCTCCAGTTCTCAAATAAACTGAATAACAGAATTAATTTTTGAAGAGTTCTGATGTACATATTGCAGTAGAGTCAAAAGTTCATTAATGTAAAGAGATTCTGAGTTTGTTTGCATGTAGAGAGTGAAATCCTTCAACTCTTACAATACATCCACATACAAGTCTGGGAATTAAGACTTATATACAAACCAAAAGCTGTCTTTAATCTGGAAGAAGTTTTTAAATTATTCTTTTTATTATTAAGAAAAGGCAAATTAGAAATTCTGGAAGTATTTCAAAGGATTTAAGCATCTCTTAGAGTTACTAAACATTGCTATAGAAGAAATAACAAAAACTTTTTAAAACTTCAAAACCAAAAATAAGAAAGTTGACAAACAGATCAGAAAAGCAAAGGGAGTAAAGTTAACTGTAATAAATAAAATGACAATAATTAGTTGGGTTTTTTTTGATGCATAGCAGAAAACAGGGGCTTGGAAATAGAAACATATTAGATTAAAAGGAGAGCTATTACTTCTAACTGTAGATCAAGAAACCAGGTTTTAACATTAGCTATATGCATTTAGCAGACAGCTAAATGCCGTTTAAGGGAAAGGGATCCATGAGGAGACAGACGCCCAGAGGAATTATGAGCTTTGTAATTCCCACAAAGAACACCATCGGTTCATCTCAAAGAAGCAACAGCCCAACATGCAAGAGGGAGTCCTTGAACTCAGATACAGCTTCTTTCATCCCTTCTTTAGAATCGCCATTCGAGGGCAGGCGAAGATCCAGCAGCTCTTATCCATGCCTGGATTGCTCAAGCAGTGACATTTACAATGGAAAAGGCACCTCCTTGTCTAAGTGGGCCAACTGCACTAACAGGGAAAAGAACTCCAGGGCACTTGCCTGCACTTGCGGAGCCACTTCAAGCTGGAAAGAAAATTGGAAAGCAGAGATCCATGGAAATGGGCCTCTGCGGTAAACCGGGGGGAGAGGAAGGAGGTCTATTGGGGAGCCCAATATCTCTATGGAATTACAGAAGATACAAGGCCACATCTGATGGATTCGTTCAGCTAATAAAAGAAAGCATAAAAACAACTCCAAATAGGAAAGCACTGGTAACTTTACGGAACGCAGGGAAGCAAGAGTTCTTAAACTTTGCAATCTAGGGCTAGTCTCTAAAATGGTAAATGAATGTGTGCGATCTCCCGTTGAAAAACACTATAAACTTTAACTAACTAAATAAAATTTCTGTGATAGGCACCAGGTTTTGACCTTCGCCTCCAGTTTGCCTAGATAAGCCCACTGCAGGTTTGCCCAAGGAAAACAGAAATAAGCTTTGACAGTTTTGCCTACACAGCCTTATCTGCTTTAAAAAAGATCAGTCTTCAAAGATTCAACTTGAAAGTGACCACTTCTTTTTTTATGTTTAAAATGTATTGTTCCGTAGCCTCTTGCAGAGGATTTATAATGGTTATATAACTTTCCAACAGGAAGTTTATGCCACATGAAGCATATCCAAAGCTGGACAAGGTAATAATGCAGCAACTATCCTTAGAGCAAATTCAGGATATAGTTCTTTCTTTTATGTATCCTGAATTAATCTTAAGAGTCCTATTGGAAGATGCAAGGGAATACCGTAAGCTGCTGGTGTAGCGTGCCTGGGCTACCGCTGCCAGTGCAATCACACTGTTTTGATGTGTAGAATAGCAAACCGCTTACTCTCTTGCAAACACTACCTCTCCAAACTCTCTGCTCGGTAGGGAGGGAAAGGGTCAGGCAAAGGAGAAATTGCCATAGAAAGTCCTTACTTTATTTCTCCCCCGTACACAAACAGGTTAAGTTATTTATTTATTTAGCATATGGCATAATAAACATTGACTGACAATGTATACTAATATTTCACCTAAATGAAAAAATAAATTAAATATGAATAAATACATGGAAAGATCTATATTCAGATACTAATGTCTAGGTCATCCAATCACTGAAGTGCAGTATTTGTTTATCTGGAAAAAAAAAATCAGAAACTGGAATGAGATATATACTCAGCTTACAGCCAGTCACGATGTGATCTACAGTTTGACGCGGGACCCCACAGTCACACTGAGGGAAGATGTTATACCCCATTTATAAAGTGAATCTCAGCAGACACCGTGTGAGGTGCAAATACTATGCAGGATTGTCCACTGCTGGCAAGATAGAACCTGGCACCTAGAATCATCTATATGTCTTCTTTGATTGGGCATTGAGCAACTGATTTGGCTTATACTATTCAGCTTATAATACTCTCTTACAATTCCTTCATCTGCAACCTCTCTGCTCTGACAGTAAGGGGAGGGTAAAGGTAAGAGAAAGGAGAGATTGCCTATAAAATCATGTTTCCTCCCTTCATCCAATAGTGGAGAGGTTAGAGAAGAAAAAATGTCAAGAGAATAAACTGTTGTGTCCAACCAGTTACTGTGTCCAACCAGTGACTGTAATGGAGATCACGAGGCTTGGGGATGCTGCAAAGGTGGTAAATTGACTGCAGATGAATTCTTCCACGCTATTGTAACTTCAAACAGTCACTCAATGAGTGGTCTGTAAGAGAGAACTACCTGTATATGAGCACCAACATTATTTATTATCAACAAGGTGGGGAACTAAGCAGGAATGAATTGTAATTCCGTTGCTCTAACTTTTATCTAAATGACTTGATAAGATTACCTGTCAAATTTGCACTTTCATATTCTTAAACTGGGAAATAAATTTGTTTCCACTTCATTATAGACAGTGTGGTAATATTATGTGGGACTCTATATAGTCTCAGAAGAACCCTTTATTTAATTCTACAGGAAGAATATATTGGGAATTAACTATCAAAAGACTAAAATCATGAGTTTGGCTAGAAGATCTGAAAGACATGCCAGGCATATAAATAGGCACTCAAGCAATTATGTAATTTGAACATCATTTTTCATACATTCATTAAGTAAAGAACCTCACGCTTCTGATTCAGCCCATAATGCTAAAATCTGTATATATTCCATCTTCATTTCTTGCAAAAAGAAGAGGATAGTTCTATTCCTGCTGCCTTGAAATTATTTGCAATAAAAACATTAGCACAAATGCTATATTATACACAGCTGGGTCACCCTCTGGTTTAAGCTTACTGGACCAAGTTCAATCCAATGGACTGACACTTCATAGCAACCTCATCAGAAAAGCAAGTCATGCGATTGGGTGACCAGTTCTTACCCATTTGCTTAATATACTTCCAGCAGTGTGGAACAAGCTCTTCTCACTAAGGCAACAATCCTGTCCATCCATCCTATGACGGCTATATTTTTAACCAAGAATTAACTACATGAGCCATAAATATAGGGGTGAGGAATTTGAGTTATTTAGCCTTCACAAAAAAAAATCATTTAAAAATAAAGATAGGCAGGAACCACCACCACCACCCAATTTAAAACTTATACAAACAAACAGAAGAGAACTCAGCAGAAACTGCTGACTATTGACTATATTTTAAAGTACTTCCATATATGACAAATTTCTCTTCTCAATCAAGGGGACATGAACCTCCGTTCCCTGACTAGAATCCTATAAAATTGCATAGGTGGCTTTTTGTAAGAACTATTACAAAAGGCAGAATATTCTATAAGCAGACTTATGGTTTATGTTGTACTTTTAAAAAAAATCCTGTTGTTGAGCTCTGCCTCTGTCTGTCCATTAGCTAAAGAACAGATCTAAATTTACGAGAATTGCCTTATGCTAATACAAGAGCAACATTAAAGGGAAATGTTTCCACTTCAGTAGAAGAAAATCTGGAAGGCAAACCAACATGAACTCTTCAGTTCTTTCTTACCTGCAACGGAATTGGGCCGAGGCATTCCTAACGAGCCACAGTTTTGAATGTAAGTAATCGGGCCATCTCCAGAAGATGCTTCCACTTTCAACGAACTTTCTGGGGATTCTGTGGTCTCCTCTTCTGCAACTGGTGAACAATTATCTGTCCTTCGGTCAATAATTCCTTGGTGTACACCAGTTCTGAGATTTCCTTCTTTAGACCATTCTAAACTTGATCCACTCCGGTCGTCATTTTCAGATGAACTTGTTACTGTCCCTAAAAACCCAACAAACAAAAATCCATAAAAATATACTCCTGGGTAAGAGTAAGTACACTTTTGGTTACACCCACACAATCATGGGAAACTCTGAATTGACGTAAGGAGAAATGATAGTTATGTGACCCATCTGGCAAATCTACAAGTTCTTTCATGTCATTTTAAATTATAATCCTTGGGAAAATATAGGATAGTCACTGTTCTTAGTTTTCACTATATATACTGTACGCCTCTGAACATTCAAGAAAATATGCCGTGACAACTACTATCATTTTATTGCGATGACTAACAACTCAAGCACTATTAAAAAATGTAAAAATTTGAAGAGAGCCTTATGGTATGCTTCCATGTGACAGAATTATTAAATGTTTTGATTTTTTAAAAATTGGGTCTTTTGATATATTATGAAAGAAAACTCCCTCCTGATTTTCTAATTGAGGGAAGAGGTTTTCCACTCAAGTCTGTAACCCTGAAAAGAAGGCATCTTGCCAAATGTCTCTCCCCGCCCCCTCTTTGGCCACTATCCCAGACCTTTCTCTTCTTTAGTTCACTGGAAAAGACGAAATTCTGCCTTTACTTTTTTTTTTATGTCAGTGGAGGCACAGACAATTTCAACTAAGGCAATAAAACACCAGAAAGAGAAGAAAAGCTATCTGAGCCAGTAAAAAGTGTGGGAGGGAGGAGGAGAAGGTGGTCTTTCGCTCAAAGGAGCTACTGGCCCAGAATAACGTAGTAGGAATGGAAACAGAATGGAAGCCAACTTAAGTGGCATAGAACAACTATTTTCATGGTTGAGCAAAGCTTGCCCTCTCTCCCCAAGAACACTTTACAAAAGGCGTACTTATTAAACTGTGTGCCGAATGAACATTAATGCTAGTAATATATTCACACACATAAAACTAAAAAAAAAAAAAAGTTCTGGTAGGTTTGCAAAATGGAGTCTGCTTCCCTTATCAAATAAATGCAGAATAAGTAAATTTATAAGAAACTCATGCAACATTTCGTTATTAGTTTGGCATTCTTTTAATGCTGTGAAGTGACTTGAGAGTTGTATGAATGAAAAGATGGGAAATAAAGTGAACAGATAAATGTAAACAGAAGGAACAGTCCATCATTTTCATTCCATTTTAAATTTTCTCTTTCAAAAACCACTACCGTCTTTCAATATTTGCTGGTAAGTATGTGTGACAGACTGATGGATCTTATATATTTTTATAACAGCACTAAGAATAAATGATATGAACTTATGTACATTGAGACAGATGCTCTTTCAGGATCCTTATTGTCCCAGCTATTTTTCCTTGGTTTTCTTCTAGATTTTTCTAAAGCTTTCATTTTAGCTCAGATCTCTATAGCTTACTCTGTGTTCATTTTACATTCCCAATTTTAAAAGAAGTATGCAAACCATTCCTTAGTATACAAATTCCTCTGCTTCCACATCTTAAAAATAAGCCACAATGTCTTATTTCTTGGAAGAGAAGCAGCATTTTACCAGTGTCCATTGTTTGCCTTCAACTACCATTCTGAACTGCAAGCTTGACCTTGCCACAGCAACTTCAAAGTAAACAGCTAAATGCTTTGTGTACTGCCACTTCCCAGGGAAATATATAGCTTCACAAAAATTGTAAGAAATCTTATTTGTATTTATTTATCAAATTAATTGTGCCAATTTCACAGAAAACAACTCTTCAATGTCCAGCTTGCAAATTTACTTCAGATTTTTTGGGGGGGAATTTCATACAGACCAATGTTGTTTTTCCAGTATAAGAAAACTAATTTTCCAGGCAATTAAACCTGGCATGGTAACTTCCAATTAACACAGACATCATGGTGGAGATGAGCCTTTTGCTGAGCAATAGAGCACTAGGTCATTCATAGGCACAATATATGCACAGCTATTTCCATATTTTAGACTGGAGTTCTCCAATCTTTCAGGCTTTGTGGACCGGCAGGAGGGAGGGGGTAGAGGGCATGGTTCTGTTTGATTGGCTAGCACGTGTGTGCATGCGCGTAGCTCCATTTACACAAGCTGCGTGCATGTGTGTCCATTGCTCACAAAAATACAGTTCTCCTCAAAGGGTTGTTGTTGTGGGGAAAATAAGAGGAGGAAGAAGTTGGGTTGGATATATTCACCACCTCGAATTACTTGTGAAAATAATAAAGGTGCAATATAAATGAAATTACTTAATGAAAACATATCTAATGTTTTACCTTAGTGGTCAACTTACTTCAAATATATGGTGGTAGTGGTGGTGTTAAAAGAATTGTTTGCGGATACATCTTAAAGCACGGGTGTCAAATTCACGGTGTCACATTGCTGTCATGTGATGTATCACAATGTTTTTTCCCTTCAGGGAGGTGGGTATGGCCTGTGCGGGACGCATCTGGCCTGTGGGCCACCAATTTGACACCCCTGTTTTAAAGGAATGAGGGTGAGAGAAACTTCTTTAAAACTACCACCAGATCGGTCAGTATTGTCCTTGCATTCCAGATGAGATTCAGAGACAATCTTATCAACTTTGAAAATACTTCAACAAGTTCATAGGGGTACTGAAATCTGAAGAAGGGACTTTGAAATTCATAACTCTATTAACTATTACACCATAGCCACATTATCGGTTTCTACAGCAAAACTACAATCTTCTCCATTCAACATATACCTCTGAAAACCACAATCTTGTAATCAATGAAGTTAGGTTTTCAGCTCCTTCTGGCCCAATAAGAGGTATAAGTAAATAGAACACAATTACATACCTAAAAAAATAGTCAAAGGAATCCCAGAGAATGACATAGCATTGAATGAAAGATCACGTTACATTTTTGTTTAAATAAACTGGAGTTACACGCCACCAGGAATTAAGATAAGAGCACTTCAGCTCCCTTTTCTTTGCAGCAGATAGCCTTTGCAGACATACACACACACACACACATAATAAAAAAGACAGCCAGAAGTGACTGCATTAACAGGAATTAAACTGCTTACCTATAATTCCACTGTCCTTGCTTTCCAATGTGGAGCTTGGGCTGCTAATGGTCCCACAGGGACTACTTTTGTTGGCCGCTGTTTTGTCAGCACAGCTATTCAGAGTAGAACAGGGACTATCGGTGCTAGGAGACGTAGTGCTGCTTGTTAGTGTAGAACAAGGACTGACTCCTTGACTAGCTACTGTGCACTAAAAAATGAATGAAACAAGGAATTAACAAACACAGCACAGATCAATCCACAAAGAGAACAGTTCATATTCAGCAGAAAAAAAAAAAAACCTGCACAGACATACAAAGTTCCCCTGGAAATTTCCCAGAATGATCTGTTGAATACTTTTCAGGGAGTTAGTACAGCCATGACCACATAAGAAGTTAAATCAACTTATGGACCTTTTGACTCTCTAGGTCAGAACTGTACAGGATTTTCCGAAATACTGGTGAAAAATCATCTTGCTAAAAGCCAGCCATATCAGACCCAACTATTGAGCTTTCAGGATGAAGATAAAATGCAGAATATATTTAATTTGCTTTTTATACAAAGAAAAAAGAAAACCCCAAACCAGAACCATATAGAAGATCTTACTTAAAATTATTTAGTCATAACTGATTATAGGTTTAGAATGAAGCAGATTAATAAGCCGCATATTCTTTTAGACAGAGATTCCATTCTTTAAATGTTTTGCAGAATATTTTCTATATCATGCTAAACGATAAATTTGTCTAATTGAAAAGCATTTAATTCAATATAGAGAGAGTTCATGTGAAAAATAACTTATGCATGTTGCACTGTAAGAAAAATAAAATCATCTCAACTTGCATTATGACTCAAAATTGATTTCCAAACATCAGACAAAAATTGTACAGAGTTCATTTTTCTGCCAGGAGAGAATTTCATTTAGCTTTTCTTCACAGATCCAGCAAGCCAAGTACCATATCCTGTATCATTGTGGCTTTAGACAAGAAAAGGATAAGAGCTAAATATTCTAAATGTTTTAAAAAATATTTTCTAGGTCAAGCAGTTTGAATTGTCTGAATTAAAAAAAAACAATTACTCCATAGTATTCTAATAATTCTATGTGGTGCATTTTTAAGTAGCGTTTCTGTAGAAAAAGCAAAGAAAATTACCAATAAATATATCAGTTATTTACTACAGGTAGACCACAATTGAGCTCAACATTTCTGTTGCTAAGTGAGACAGTTAAGTGACTTTTGTCCCGTTTTACAACTTTTTAGCCACAGTTGTTATGTGAATCACTATTAAGTTAGTGACACGATTGTTAAATAAATCTAGATTTCCCATTGATTTTGCTTGTCAGAAGGTCACAAAAGGGAATCAGGATCCTGGGACATTGCAACTATCATAAATATGAGTCAGTTGCCAAGCATCTGATTTTTGATCACGTGATCATGTGGATGTTGCAACAGCTATTGGTTTGAAAAATGGTCGTAAGTCACTATTTTCAGTGTAACTTTGAACAGTCAGTAAACCAACTGTGTTAAGTCAAGGGTTATCTGTAGTTATTTGCATGACACATTTACATGTTTTGGTGAAATATTTTGAAAGCAAGAAATGGGTAGCATTTTAGAGACTATTTTTCCATTCGCATACCATAGTTTCATGTTTTTCTTCTGTGGAGATATGGGCAGAAGTTGGAAGGCCTTCTCCCAGTAAAAACCCAAGTCTGGTCATCAGTTCCTGAGCTGCTGGTGAACAGCTGGATTCCTTCTCTGACTTTGCTTCTGTTCAAAAAAGGTAATTTCAAGGGAAAAATATTAATTCATGTTTATATTCATGTCAAATGAGTGTAGCTTCCAACATAAAGGCAAATCATGAAATTGAAACAGGTTATTATCAACACATTTTATTTTGCCATATTCTAACAACTCTTACCAAAAAAAGCACCTTTAATGTCCATTTATTAAATAGAACTCCCTATATAAAGGGAGATCTTTTAGCACATGTTTCACTTCTGAAACTGAAGAATTAAACTAGGTGTAAATACTAGCTCTGCAATCTAGAATTAAATTATTTTGATTTTGCATCCAACATGAGTTTTTAGAATATAAAGAAAGCTTTTCCCTCTCACACATAAATAGAATCTGATGGTGCTATTTTTCCATGGCTTAAAACACAAAAGTGCACAGAATATGTTTGTAAGAGTATGTGATCATATATGAGCTTCTTTTATGTATGAGTGTATGTGTGTGTGCATATGTATGTATATAAGTGTCTGCACATCTATATCTATATTCTCATGGAAACTGATAGCAACCTCTAAAATGATACAGACTGGGAAATGACCAAAAGAGCTCAATGTGATTTTTTTCCCAGGCTCTTCTACGTTAACCAAACAAAGCTATGAAATTGTCTACCAATATAAATAGGGTAATGCCTCATGACTGATCATATGAAACGATTCAGTTAGCAGCTGTGCTACCAACAAATATACCTTCAGGCTTCCTGGACGTTATGCTGTTATATTTGGTTGTTTGCATTGCTAAGTTTCTGTTAAATAACTACATTTAACAAATAAATAAATGTGTTTTCTGTTTTAAATTGCACCAACAATTCTATGAGTAATAAACATGGCTGTTTTGGAAGAGCATTGCCTTTTTAATTCTTGCGATCAGATAATATTCCAGCATGCTAATCCTCCCATATACAAAACAAATAATCAGAAAATTAATCAGTGGAAGGACTTGTGGGTCCTCCAACACTGGAGTTTTTTAAGAAGAGATTGGACAACCATTTGACTGAAATGGTATAGGGTTTCTTGCTTGAGCAGGGGGTTGGACTAGAAGACCTCCAAGGTCTCTTCCAACTGTTAAATAGAACCAACAGCTGGAAAGGAGGTATTTAAATGGGAGAAACATCCTCACCCATGTCCGATACCCTATTTTCTTCCATTGTACTATTGTTTTATATATAGGTAAAGATAGACATTCCAACCGGAACCTGTCACATCAGCATTAATTAGCCTAGAGTAGCCCCATGGTGAGATAGGCAGCAAGTGAATTTACCAAATAATAAGTGATGTGCTAAAAAATAAAACAATCTTAATAACAGTAAGATTTTAAATGATGTCCATTGAGAGGACAACATTCTAATGCAAGGATCCACATGCTTCAGTTTTACTTGGCAATCTGTTTTCTTCTAAGACAAAAAAAATCTATGATTTCTAACATGCTCTGAAGTCTTCTTGCAACTAGCTACTCCAGAAAGCGAGACTTGTCTACTTCTCATTCTCTGTAATGTACATCAAAGTTTCACTTGGTTCCATCCAAAGTAAATTCTTCTAATCTGCCCCATGTTACATCTCCAGAGACCTTTTCATCAGCTATAGAAGCTAAGGGAATTTTCATGTCCAAACACAGTTAATTCTGAATACCAGATGCTCAGGACAAGAAGGGGAATGCTCTTGTCATCATATAACACTTCTATAAGCTTTATACACAGATTTAGCAGCTGTTTGTTGTTGGAATCATGATATATGAGATTGAGACAAAAAAAACTACCTACAACAGCAACCTGATTACAAGAAGAAGACAATGTTAAATCCACACAACGCACAATTCCTATGACCACATTTGTGCTGTTATCACTGTGGTTGACATTACAAAAAAGCAAATTTGTGAGTCAGAGATTCAAATAACTTGCCCAAACTCATATTCTGGGAAGTCAACATCACATTGACTAAGTTTACTCAACCCACTAAAACACTGTTTGTTTTGCTTATTCTCCTTTATTGGTACAGTTTGTTTCATCAGGTCTTTTCAATAACTACAGTAGCTGGTTTCTCATATCATATCAAACAAGACAAGACAAATTTAATATTTTGTCGTCTTCTCCAATGTATTGACTTTTCTTTCAACCTTTTTTATGTCTAACCTCAGGTATAAATTTTCATGGATGAATGTTTTGTGAAAAGTAGAGGATGAGGTAAAAGGGCTAATCTAGAATTGAAGGTATTTGGTGGATGAAATATATACATTTAGAAAGCCTTCCTTTTACAATTGATGACACTGCCAGAGCTTTCCCAACAATGGAAAACCCAATTTAACTACTGATTAGAGACAAATTTATCTGAATGCCGTTCAATCCTATATTAGGTCAACTTGCCAAAGATTCAAAATGCTTAAATCAAAATATTGCAATTTAATTATCGCTTGCCCACAAATATGAGCCAAAGCACCTTCACTCCGACCAGCTCCACGATCACAAACCTAGAAGATTGCACAAGCATAGCGCTCCTGGGACAAGCAGACAAACTTTCTCCTAAATCAGAATCAGATTTTCCTAGCTGAAATAACCAAATTGAATAAGTAGATAGTAGAGAAAACACCTAACAAAGACTTGTATGGATCTGATCTAAGAATGTTTTGTATAATGTAGTGAAAGTTAAAAGATATAATCTTATCATGTCTGTCAGGTATGCCATGGCATTCATATAATGCCTGCTATGCCAAAAATCTTACTTAGCAATGGCTTTGCTATCTTATCTATTTGAGTCCATTCATGAAAGTCCTTTCTCAAAAAAAAAAAAAAAATTCCTATAGCAATCTTTACATGGTTATAAACAATGCAGAATAACAGTCAAAACTAATCGGTGCATCTGTGATGTCTATGATTTCTTCTACCTATTTTATCAAATATTAGACCTTATTTTATTTTTTGTCTGAATTTGTTATTTTTAATATATTAAGAATAAATAATACATACAGGCTAGTGATTGTGTGGCATCCTGTCATATGGGACTGATAAAGTGAAGATTTAAATCAACTAACTAGCAAAATTAATACATTTCTTCAGGTTTATAGGATGTTCTTTAATCACTTTTCTGGATTAGTCCTAGCTAGGTCTTCTCTACTCAGTAAACAGAACTAGTACATTGGCGATGATAGAAGAATTCTTATGCACTATTAACTCCAATGTTTCTTCTACAAAAAAGACATTGCCTTTTGATCAACAAAACTGCCAATCCTTCCCAGCTACTGCATGCACATCTCATAGAATAAAAGAATGAGCATAGCATTTTGAAGGAAAGTACCTCAAAATCAATACATTATAACTGTCAACCATTTTAGACTTGACATCTATGACAGGATTAATATACATAAAACTATAACTGGAAATTATAAAAAGTAAATCGTTTTTGCTCTCCATTAATTTCCTGAATCTGTGGGAAAAACGGGAGGCGCAAACATGGTGTTGTAGAAATTAGCTTTGCTATACCCAAAGGAGAATCAGGGCCATAATAGATTTCTCATTAAAGAAGGGGAGGGGGAAGGTGTGAGATGTGGGGGGAACAGGCAAACAAAGCTTTCAATTCTGCTAGAAAAATTTATGCCTCAAATAGCAAGAGATTTTGAGAGTTTCAAGCTCAAGTAAAAAAACAAAGTAATAATTTACTTAACTATATGTTATATACTGATTTTGCTGATGTCGACCAGGTTGTAAATCTAAAATAAAATGCTGAAGATGAAATTCTTATTATATTAGGAATACTTATAGAGCATTTGATTGTAATTTCTCACTGACATTCATTGAAACTGCACTCTGTTATGCCGTGGTCAAATTTAATGAACATGGAACTTTTCAAGAATACCAATTAACTCCAGGGTCAGGCTGTTACTAGTCTTGCTGACACAGTCATCTATTGTTATTGCTGTCTGATTTAGCAAGCTTTTCATTGCTGTGGCAAGGCACATCACTTTAACATGGCATAAGTGGAACACTCTGATTTGGGGAAACCCTGAAAGCAAGTTTAGAAACGAACTCCAAGCAGGCCTCTCACGTTAAAAGTGGCCCCCCACCAACTATCAGACTAAATTTCGCTTGAAGATTAGACACACATCATCATTCCCGAATGTCAAACAACCAAACACAAGCATACATTCATCGACGCAAGGTCCGTAAAACCTTCATCCCCATTTCCCTTTCAAGGCAAAATCCAGCCATTCAGTCAAAAAATGAAACTATTCCAAATACCCAGGCTTACCATTCTGGTTAGGTTCTGTTGGCTCCAACACTTTTCTCATTGGAACGACAACTGTATCTGCAGGTATGCGAGGACTTTCCACATACTTGGGCTTCCTAACCGGACCTGGAATGGGAAACAATGTACTTACTATTATCTTTTGTAATATTTTTTCCAAAGGGAATACAGATTTCCAGAAGACATAATCAGAATACACTAAAAGCAGACGTTCATCATGCAATTACTGTCCTCGACATATACTATAGTGAATACAGCAATCTCTCTCATACTTCCTCTTGTGCAGTCTGTTGTCAGGGGGAAAAGCAGCAACAGCAAGCTGTATTTAGGCTCACTTTTTGGAATGTAAACTCTTCTGTAGAACAAAAGCAGATTCCTAGCTGTGATGCCCCTGAAGCAGCCTCCAGCATATGTAAAGAGAGTGGCTCTAACATGATCAAAAGCCACGCAAGCATCAGCACTGGCCTCTGGAGGCCAAATCCCTATTTTTCACCTCAATTGAAAGATAACCCTTGTTTACAAGAATAATCTTTGAAACTGGGAGGCAATGATTACAAAGGCAGCTTGCAGCATTAGCCCTCTTAATACCCCTGGCTATAGCTTTATATTACTGAGTACTGTATTTTTGGCCAAGTCGATGACGCAGGCAGGTCAGTGATAAGTGAAAATAAAAGAGAAAAAAAAATATATATATATCCATCTGGCAGCTTTCTCAATGTTTTCATTTTAAAAAAGATCTACAGCAATTTGCCAATGGATAGCTACGTTAAGCCAAAGCGTATTCAGTATTTCCACAAGCATGCCTTTTCACTTGGGTCGGTGCGGAGGTAACTGTTCATCAAACAGATTTCATCAAGTGTAAAAGAAAGAAAACAAAAGGCCTAAGTACTTTCATTAGGGTATTTAAATTATTAATGACGATGTACTTTAACAAATGCAACAATTTCTGGAAATATTAAAGGAACAATAGAATTTGTAGTCGCAATGAAAATACTGCCATCTAAAGTTTCTTTAGAGAAAGGCTGTCAGTACTGAGGCAATAGCTTTAATCTGGACTCTTTTACGTTCTCACTGCAAACTGTCATCCTTACCCCCACCCCACCCCATCCCCGTGGCTACCTGATCCGAATTCAGATGCTTGGCAACTGGTTCATAGTTATGACCGTTGCTGCGGCCCCCAATGCCACGGAATCCCCTTTTGCGACCTTCTGACAAGCAAAGTCAATGGGGAAGCCAGATTCCTTTAACTATCGGGTTACTAATTTATTAATCACATTGATTCACTTAACAACTGTGGCAAGAAAGGTTGCAAGATGAGGCAAAACTCACTTAAAAATGTCTCACTTAACAACAGAAATGTTGGGCTCAATCGTGGTCTTAACTTGAGGACTCCCTGTAATTCACATGTCTTTAATTATCTATTTTGTTTCTTTGAAAGTTCTTTTAGCATGTATTTTTACAGAGTAAAAAATAAAACCAGCAAAGTACCGTATGTGTCTGACTTAATTTCAATTCCTTGCAGTTCTACCTAATTACTAATTGTATCATTTTCTATTTCTTAGTTAAACTATAGTGATCTGGATTTTTGAAGCCAAATAGGCTTTCAATTAGGAAGAGACAAGTTTCCAATACAGTAGGATTATTCTTAAACCTAACTATATTTTCACTGGGTAACTTTTTCACTATGTTCAAGAATAAACCATCGACAGCTTCAATATCTCAACTAATAACTGTCTTTCCTGAGGGTGGGAGAACTAATAAAATGGGACTTCTTGCCTATTTTGGCTCTATCAGAGAGTAAGGTTGGCTATGTGCAAAAGCCTATTCAATTCAAAAGCTATATCTCCTTAACAGACGTTGGGATAGCATAAAAATACAAGATAGGGGAAAAAAGGATTTTACTAATGGGACTATGCAAACCAATACAAGCATTTCAATTTCAAAAATACCCTAGTTCAGCTGTGAAGTAGCCTATTTTGAATGCAAAATATGCTGCCTTGAACACTTGAACAACATTTGTTTCAAGTAGGGAAACACTTCAGCTTAAAACCTCCAAAATGTTCAAAATCTCCAATCTGCATATGAGGTAGAGTATTGTGTATTTGAGATGCCATGTTACAAGTTTAAGAGGGTTCAGTCTGAAATGTTTTGCACAACCTTAATTAATCATGACTTTGCTTTCAGAGCCTCAAGTGGATTTTCAAATTAAATTATTCATAATTGTCCTTATTCTGAATTTACTGGAACATTGTTTTTCTTACAGTATTGTCTCTGGGTCGTAAACTGTTGCTTTTTTAAAACGGCACAGTTTTAAATTTCACTAATATACCACACTTGAGCTCATACCAACCCCATGTATAAAATAAAAATAGCTTTTATTCTGTACTTCATCTTGGCAGTCAATACTACTCTTTTCTTCCACTCAATCTAAACTAATCTAAACATGACAATATTTATTTTCTTACATACAGAAGTAGCAAAAAGATATAGGCCAATGATAGTAACTTTAAAATGAGCTCCACCAGAAGTAACTTCATTTGTAAAGATCTGAAATATAAAAAACATTCACACCTGCTTGTTGGGATCCAGAGAAGTTACTCCAACCCTCCCCCATTTTGAACTAGAAGAAGAGCAATTAGAGGAAGAGCAATTGAAGGATTTACTCAGTTACCCAGCTATACCAGGGAAGAAAAAACAACAAAGTTCCTTCAGTCTCTGTTAAAAGGAAAAACTGTAATAAGCTAGGACAACTTGCTGTGGCCAACTCACCATGGCCAACTCACCACAGCCAACTTGTCCCGAGACAACTCACTGTGAGATAATTCAACACTGTATAAATCATTTCATTCAATTACTTTTATTATTGGCGATCATGTTTTCATAAAAATTATTGTATAATTTTATTTCTAGATTGACTTTCTTTATTTTATTACTATTGGCCACGGTTCCACTGAAATTAACTTTTGAGATTAACTTTTGTATTGTTGAATTGTCCATGGCAAGTTGGCCTGTGACAAGTTGGCCACATCGAGTTGTCCCGCAGTGAGTTGGCTATGGCGAGTTGTCCCATTCCAAAGCTGGAAGTCCAAGAAGGCACAAAGACAAAGAAGCCAAATCAACAGGGATTTGAGGGGGTGGGCAAGTGAGAAAAGTCTATATATAAATAAAATGTGTAAGGAAATCCAGTATCAATAAAACAGTGTCTTCCTTATTCCTTATTCAAATAACTGAGAAAGCAGGTAATCCACATACTGCTAAAGATTTACAAGTAGTAGTAATAAAAACTGTAATGAATGTCCCAAGAATTTCAAATGTGCAGCATCACAGATAATGATGCCAAAATAAATTGAAATGTTGAAAGGAACAAAAAAGGGTCACTTGATTTCAGTATAGTCTAATATTTCAATACAGTAAAATTAAACTTTTACTCAGTGGAGTTTGGATGCATCAGACAACATTTTTCTTTTGGTCTCACCCCCAAATAATGACAACGTTCACTTTATCAGAGTAACCCAAACAACTGAAAATGTTTACATAATTTGCATCTGTTTACATCTTTTATATAATTATAGGTATTTTTATGATTCTAATAGAAATTCAGGTTTAAAGATACCCTTTCCTCTCAAATGATCCATTACATTGTCGATTTACTGGATTTCTAGACACAAAAGCTGCTACGTGAGATTTAAAAAAATACTTGCACAATAACCCTTTTCCAGCAGCCACTCTTAAGAAAGCAAGGGAAACCAAATTAATAGTCTCAGTTGATGTTTAATGGAAGCTTCTTTTTAAAATAATAAACATTGATAGTTTTAAGGAAAAAACGAATAGTGCAAATACTATTTCCAATTCATTTTATTGCCAACATTTTCTAAGCTTAGTAATAGAATCAAAACTTAACTATTGAAAAAAAGGACTTGGCTTGTATCATGTGTATCCACAAGAATCATTCTTCCACAGTTATCAATTGTAATGAATTTCAGGGCAACTTGTGATTCATTCAAGAAATATATTTACTGAGAACAATTTAAAGTCACATATGTGAGATGGTAGAAGTCACTTAAACATTTTGATTCAGAGACTACTGAAATAGTAATCCCAACTTTTAACATTAACAGTTTCTTCTATTTGTCATTTCTTCCATTTGAGCAATTCATTTTTGAAAAAGTTGGGAATGGGAAAAGATAGGAAGTTTGTAATCAAGCAGAATATATTTTTCTTAGAAACAAACTGGTCAGAATTTTCCAAAGTAGTGAATAAAGAAAGGTTTTATCAAAAGGTCACAAACGTTTTTCTGCTATGCAAGTTGTTACAGGTGTTCCTCGACTTATGACCACAACTGAGCCCAAAATTTCCATTGCTAAGTTGTTAAGTGATTTGTCCCATTGTACAATCTTTTTTGCCACAATTGTTAGGCAAATCACTATAGTTGTTAAGTGAATCCGGCTTCCCCATTAACTTGGCTTGTAGGAAGTCAGCTGGGAAGGTTACAAATGGTGTTCACATGACTCCAGGACACTCCAAATGTCATAAATATATGCCAGTTGCCAAGCCCTGAATTTTGATCATGGGACCATGAGGAAGCTGTAATGGTTATAAGTGTGAAAAGCACCATCAGTCACTTATTTCAGTGTAACTTCAAACAGGCAGTAAACAATTGATTGTAAGCCGAGAACTACCTGTAGTTTTTTACGATCTAATCAAGAAGCAACATTCAAATGACAGAAAAGTGTCTGTATTTAAGTGAACTTTTGTTTTTGCTCTTATAGAAACCTATAGGTTACAGCTTGAGAAACCTAATTTAACTATATCTTGAAGACCGGTACCTTAAATCAGGGTTTAAACTATATACCTATATATCTATATCTATGTATCTAATAAGGGACACGTTGGCTCAGTGGCTAATACACTGAGCTTGTCGATCAGAAAGGTTGGAAGTTCAGCAATTTGAATCCCTAGCACCATGTAACAAAGTTACTTGTCCCAGATTGTGCCAACCTAGCAGTTTGAAAGCATGTAAAAATGCAATTAGAAAAATAGGGACCACTTTGGTGGGAAGGAAACAGTGTTCCGTGCGCCTTCAGCATTTAGTCATGCCAGCCACATGACCACGGAGGCGTCTTCAGACAGCGCTGGCTCTTTGGCTTTGTAACGGAGATGAGCATCGCCCCCTAGAGCTAGAAATGACTAGCAAGTAGGTGCGAGGGGAACCTTATTTACCTTATATATCCAATATCTATCTATCTATCTATCTATCTATCTATCTATCTATCTATCTATCTATCTATCTATCTATCTATCTATCTATCTATCTATCTCTTACAGAATTCTGAAATAAGTTTAGCAAAATGTAGCAAAATGTAGTAAGCGTTCTACATTCAATACAAGAGAGATGCAGCAGCAGAAAAATACTTTTACAAATCTAAAAATCAAAGATTTAAATATAAAAATACCAGTAGAGGGTGCTACTTTTATATGTGTTTGCTCATAAATAAAAGCAGCAAGACCAAATGAAAATGGAGTAACCCTAATATTCATAATTTAACATTCATACCACATCCTTTCAAAAGACAATTCCTTTCTCTTCTTTATTGCAAAGGAATGCTATAATTAGATACAATAAACTAGTACATCAGAGGACAACCATTTGGAGGCCGGATTAGAGTAATAAACAAGAAAGGGTAAAATTACATTACAGCCTGAAAAGATCCTAAATCTCCAACTGACGCAGCTTCCCTGCAAAGTTTCATTATTGTAGGAACAATGGAAACTTACTGCTGAAATCATCATAGACCAGAATCACAGCAATGTTTAAAACAAACAAACAAAAAAGCCGCAGACTATTGTCATGAACTTCTAACCACAAATTTAAGGGCAAACCCTGGAAAATGAAAACTTTAAAACTGTTTGGAGTGATACAGCTGTTATGGGGAAATATAAAGCTTTCAGAATCAGTCACCATTGTCTTCAAAATTTCTTAATTTACTTTGCATCAGGTAAAAAGCCGTATAAAAAAGAGCTGTAGAATCAAGGACCATCCCAAAATAAAACAGTTAAGTCTTTAGATCATCTTGCCGATAAATTAGCACAATTTGGTCAGCCAAAAAGAAACAGTACAAACAAAATACAATAGAAGTAGAACTAGAGGAAACACTGAAATAAATGTGAATCGATCAGTATTCAATTTCACTGCGGCTCTGAATTCCTCTGAATTCCTCTGAATACCAAAGAAAATATTAAATGTATACAACACAGCAATCCCTTTTGATTTCATGCATGTTTGAATGAAACTCGTTCAAGTGACATTATAAACATATCCCACCAGTTTGGAAACTGCAAATAAGGAGGAAGTTGTGTCCCTCCATCATTTGACCTATAATTTCCTACATTCTCACTGTTGCTACTCCTGAATGTCCCTTGAGTTGCTGATCCTTTACTCTATGTTTCAGTATTCCCTTTGCTCTTTTCTTCAACGATTATTCCTATTCCTAAGCTGCCCAGAAATTATTCTACTATCGTCCATATGGTGTCAGCAATTATTATGTTTAATATTTGAATTACATAAATGAAACATCAGAATTGTTATAACATAAAAATGACATACTTACTAAGTGGACAGGTTATGCTCTTCCAAACATAACTGGATAAAGCCTCCAGAGTTCTCCAAATTGCCTCTGGACTGTAATTGTAATGTAACTCAAATGATTAATAATTATATTGGTCACTTGTTTGTTAATTATACCAGGGGTGAGATGCAAATATTTTTACTATAAGTTCTGTGGGTGTGGCTAGGTGGGAGTGATTAGATGGGCATGGCCATGTGATTGGTTGGGCATGGCTTCTTTTTTTGTGTAGTAGTCCCTCCCACACTCTGTTTTTTTGCCTCCTGGGCCTCGGGGAAAGCCTCCTGGGCAAAGCAGTAAGACAGCGAAGGGGATCCCAGCACAGCTGATGATCAGGAGGAAAAAGAAATAAATACCGGTTTGGCCAAACCGGTAGATTTTTTTTAACTACTGGTTTGGCCAAGCGGTAGCATTTCTTACTCCCGGTTCGCCTGAACTGGGCCAAATTGGTAGAATATCACCACCGAATTATACTTATTTAATTTATAACAAATTTAAATGTTTAATACCGTGTTTCTCATATAAATAATTATTTATTTATATAATAATTATATATTTTTTTTGAGCCCTGAAAAAATGGCTAGGCCGTCTTTTCGGGGGGTGACTTAATTTCCCCCCCCCTTGCATCTTCGGGCAGGTGGGCAACGACGGCTTGGATGTTGACCTCGGTGTTGGTGGGGCACTTCGTATCAGGGTCAACGCAGGCAGCACCATATCCGGGTGTGCCACAAAAGTACTTCCTAACGGTAAGCCCCCCCACCATTCCCCCCCATTTGGCATGTTTTAATATAGACCTTAATTTGGGGAGAGGGGCTTAATTTCATTTCATGCTTATAAAACATGCTGGGACTTCTATTGGGGGAGGCCGGATTGTTGGAGAAAGAGGGTATTTGTCTGGTTCCCATCTAATTTTTCATTCTGATATTTACTATTCCAGTATTCATCTCAAAATAAAAGTAAGCTGTTTAGTCCCAAAAGCATTGGGCCCTAATATTGGGCCATCTGACTGGGTGCTTTGTTTATTTACTAAATATTAACTAAATATTTTAGTTACGTTCAGGAATTAACTACAATCAAGTTGATATATTTTTCTGTAAAAGTTAGAAAAATGTAGGTGTATTGGAAATATTTTCTATTCGTACTAGGATAAAAAGAAATTTTAAAACCAAAATAAATTCTAGCTGGATTTTAAAAATATATTGAATTTTTAAGGCAAAACTATTTTTAAATTAAGTTCCTAGATGGACAATAATATTTAATTTTAATAGCTTACCTAGGAAATCAATTAAAGCTTCCTTGGTGTTTGTACTGAGCAGTACACTAATGTATAAAAGTAAAAAAAATGGAAGCAATTACATATCTTTCTATGTGTGCTTTTCTCTTGACAAAAAAAGTACTCAAAGAAGGATCTTTTAGAGCAGGGGTCACCAACTTTTTGGACCTCAGGGACCACCAAACTCATAATTTCAAATCCCGTGGACCACTAATATGAATTTTGGTTGACTGTGGCTTGCTGATGTTGATGGGAAAGTTGGTCCCATATTCCAGAGCTGCAGTAGTCACAGGACTGGCCTGTGCACCAGCCTGCCATGGATGAGCTGCTCTGGGATGACCAAAGGGCCAATGTTGTGACTACTGCAGCTCTGGAATATGAGACCAGCCTGTGGTGGAATTGGAAATCTCCGCCGTAGGGGTTGGCACCTGTAATGTGCAAATTTGCAGGTGGTGCAACATGTAAAAAGCAGCACAGCTCTCGCCAGCCAGGACGAGGTTAATGGTGCTGTTGCAGCAAGAGGGGACTGGCAGCACAGGCAGGCTGAAGCAACGATGGAGATGGCTAGAAGGTGCAGGAGCGCCATGCTACTGGCATTTGCACAGCACTCCCGCACCTTCCAGCTCGACTCTCCTGGCCTGGGCTCTTTCTCGATGGCCACGAGTTGTAGGAATGGCTCGGGGCAGGAAAAGTACTGGCTGATGGTGGTGAGAAGGGGCGGAGGAGGCAAGTCTGCGCTCACCATCCAGTTCAGAGGTCTGGAATGGGGTGTCAGCATCAGTTTTCTCGTCCCTCTCGGCGCTCTGCTCTGCTGCCCCCGCCCCCACAGCCCCAGCCATTGCTGCCCAGGGAAGCCACAGGAAAAGAAAGCAAGCAGAAACATAGCTCTCACTGGGGCAGAAGAGTGGAAATTGGGGAAGGCACAGGCAACAGAAAGCGGCGCTTTTCAGAGGCGGCAGCTTGCATCTTCTGTTGCCTGTGCTTTCCTTGATCTCAGCTCTTTCGCCCAAGTGAGATCTATGTTTCTGCTCACTTTTCCTGTGCCTTCCCCGGGCAGCAATGGCTAGGGCCGTGAGGGGGGAGCAGCAGATCAGAGTGCCGAGAGGGACAAGAAAACTGATGCCAATAACCCATTCTGGACTTGCCCCCTCCGCCCCCTCCCACCACCAGCAGCCAGTACTTTTCCTGCCCCGGGCCGTCCCTACAGCCCATGGCCATCAAAGAAGAGCCCAGGCCAGGAGAGGCAAGCTAGAAGGTGCAGGAGTGCCGTGCAAATGCAAGTAGCGCATCACTCCTGCACCTTCCAGCCATCTCTTTTGTTGCTTCAGCCCGACTGTGCCTCCAGCCCCCTCTTGCTGCAACGGCATCATTTCCTCGTCCTGGTCGGTGAGGGCTGCGCTGTTCTTTGCAGGCTTGCACTTGGGTAAAGTGTGGGGGCCAGCAGGTGAACAGGCCATGGGGGCGGCACAGCCTTGTATTCCCATGCAGCCTGGATTAATTGCTTTGGGAAGGTGCTTTGGTGGGGACATTTCTCTGTGGATCACCAAAATTTTCTCACGGACGATTAGTGGGCCATGGCCCACCGGTTGGCGACTGCTGATTTAGAGCAGGAGTGTTAAACTGGCAGCCCATGGGCCGGATGCATAACTCCCAGCTCCACGAATGGGGAAAACATCCTGAAATGTCACATGATGGCAATATGACATGGTGAGTTTGACACCCATGATTTAGAGTAACCAAAAACTAGATAAAAAGCACCTGGCAAACTATGGCAGATGCCTAGAACTCTAGCCTGGCAACATCAAAATGATGTTATACTGGACTGACATATCTAATATATTGATTAAAAGGAAGTTAGTAGGTACACCTTATTTAGTAAGATATGTACACAAACATTTATTGTTACAAATAAATCTTTTCAAGAATTGTTCTTTCCAAACCCAAACAGTTTTCCATTTTTTGAATCTAGGCATAGCATTATAGTCCCAGTGTCCATGTTTTCTAAAATCTGTATGAAATAAGAACTTTAGGAAAGTAATATAGCCAAATTCTTCCTCCTGAAAAATCTAGGTAAATATGCTATAATCGCTTCTTTCTGACTTCACGCTTACTTTACAAGGACAAAATATGACACACTTATAACTACTTTTACCAAATAAATTTCTAATTACATCAACAGGTTACAAAAAGTCTTTCATGCAGTATTCGCTATGTCACTGGACACTTATAACTATCTTTTCCTGTTGATTCCTCATTCTATTACCTTAAATATTATTTTCAACTCTATGTTGACGCTCGTAAATATGCAGAACTTGTGAAGTGTGCAGAACTTGTTAGCACAGAAGTGTGCTAACACATTTGTATCAGTTGTTAGGGTGCTACTCAGCCCTATATATTGAACAGTGCTTTGCCTTAGGAAAAGAACATGGAGATTGTTTTCACCCAATTTATTTATTAATCATTTTTTAAAGATGGAAAATTTAAACATTGCTTAAGGTGATATGGCATGGGTTATATATGTATATTCATATGTATGACCGTTGCTATCTCCCAAGGTCATGTAATCATCTTTTGTGACCTTCTCACAAGTTAAATCAATGGGGAAGCCAGATTCACTTAACAACTAACTAACTTATCAATTACAGTGATTCACTTAACAACAGAAGCAAGAAATGATGTAAAATGGGGCAAAATCCATTTAACAGATGTCCCATTTAATAATGTATATATTTTTTTTGCTCAACTGTGGTCATACGTCAAGGACTACCTGTGAGATAAAAATGTTCATCCATATTTATCTGTTAAAATGTAGAAATAATTCATTTCAGGTATTAAATCAGAAGCACAAAAAGTAGGATATTCCCAGGGTTGGGATTCTACCAGTTTGCACCTATTCCCTAGAACCTGTTGTTAACATTCTAAGCAGTTTGAAGAACCAGTTGTTAGAAGAAATTACCGGCCAAATCCTGTAAGGAAGGCAGGAAGGAAACATTCTGGTGTTGCTTACAGAAACTGCCTCTCCGTTAACCTTTATTACATTCTTGGCAGGACTAGACTTCCTGCCTCAGGAACTTCTCTGGAGGTTTTTTTCCCTCCTTTGCTGTTACTTTGCTTGTGTGGAGTGACCATTTAAAGTTACAATGGCACTGAAAAAAGTGACTTATGACCATTTTTTCACACTTACGACTGTTGCAGCATCCCCACAGTCTTAAGAGGCCAGGCGAGGAGATGCATGCCTCAATGTGAGTGATATTGAGTTGGTCACGTCCAGCCAATAACATGACCACCAAACCATGTCCGCCCAGTCACATGACCACCAAGCCACACCTACCACCTAAGCCACACCCACAGAACCCGCTGTTAAAATTTTTGAATCCCACCCCTGGATATTCCCCCCCAAATTCAACAAGGCAGTAATGAAACCTGAATGAAAAGATCTGTAAAACATGGCCATAGTGTGGAGTTGCAAGTGCATCTTTCTAGTTACCTGGAGATTTTTTGCTTACTCTTGTCTGCATCAAATAAGCATGACGAGGCAATAAAGGTGATGATGGCAAGGAGACTGAAACTCCTTTGGCCAAATTCATTCTGTAGACGTCTTCAGATACAGATTGGATGCCACTTTGACAATTTGCACTGTGGTCAGATGTGGATATGATCTGCGGTACATTTTCTGAACATGAATCACCTAAAACAAACAGTGAAAAATTAAGCTACTTAGCAAATGAAATCTCATAAGTCCTACAAAATTGATCAGAGCTGTATGACATAGGACACGTATCTCTTTGATGTAGTGGCAACAGAGCAAAAATTAATTTTAGTGGCACTGGTCACAAGAGAGAACTAGAAACAGAAATAGTTAGTGAACAGGACAAACTGTGCTTCAGGTTCTAAGAATTAGAACAAAAAGGTTTACGTTAGTTTGTTTTGTACTAAAATCATGTTGCTACACCAGTGTCAAACTCTTAAATGTGAATTAGCACACACAATGTCAAAAAAAAAAGAAGCTATTCCAGATTTTTTTGCTAGGAACTGGACCACTGCTGTTGTTCTTCATGTTTATCCTGTTTAGTTGGAAAAAATATTTATTTATTAAATAAATAAATAGGAACTGGACCACTGCTGTTGTTCTTCATGTTTACCCTGTTCAGTTGGGAAAAATATTTATTTATTAAATTGATACGGTGTCCATCTCACTCTGAAAAGCAGCTGTAGGTGATTTATAATTAAAAACATAAATAAAGTATTAAAATATTAAATAAGTTAAATACAAAAGCAAAGATCTATTTGTTTTCTTATAGCACAGCTGTAACATTTATCTCTAAAGACAGCTAGTTAGCTATAGTGATTAAGGCACTAAGCTAGAGAAGGTAAGTCCTGGTCCTGCCCTGCCAATTGGGCCAGTCACTTTTTCTCAGCCCCGGGAAGCAGGAAATAGCAAACCATTTCTGAACTCTTGCAACTGTAGGGACTTATCCAGGCAGTCACCAGGAATCAACACTGATTTAGAGGTACGCGCACAAAAATGCAACTCTCCCAAACTATTAGCTCTATTGGTATTAAATAAGGATTTATAATAAAAAAAAAAAAACTATTAAAAGAATAACTATTAAAATTATACAGTACTAAAAAAATAAAAACTGTTAAGAAGCTATTTCGACATGCTGGATGTAACGTTTTAAAATTATACACCACAGATTATTTTTACAAGAAGGCCATGGCAAGGGACAAGCTCCTTGATCATCCTTAGTCTCAAACACTTAGAAAGAGCATCTGCAAGGATGTTGATGTCCTAACCTCAAAAGAACACTTGGCTCCAAATGCCTGTTGCCATAGGATGCCAGAGCCGAAGAGAAGGATATGCTGTCTCCATTCATCATCCAAAGAACTACTAGGAGGTGGGAAAGTTTGTTTTGTTTTACAGCAGTCTGTTGCAGAAGACCAACTATAAATCTTCAAAATAAATAGAACTTGGAAGCCTTGCAACAAAATGTTGTAGTAAAGGGTTTTTTTTTTTTTCCAAATTACATCAACTCAGTATTTCTTTCTCTTGCTGAAATCTGCCACATCTGGAGAGCATTGGGTTGGGGAAAGCTGATCTGGTATCTTGTTGGTGTGTCTGTTTATTTCATAGAATTAATGACAGAACAGTCCCACAATCACAGTCTACAGCTGCCAATTTCTAGCCACTGAATCATTAATTACATGCACACCAATAAATCAGTTTAACAGTTTGTATATTTTACGTCTTGTAAACCGGTAGTACTTTATAACAGAAGACTTAGATTAGGATGAAGTAGAGGGGGAAAAATAAACTTTTTAAGAAAATTAAGTAACTCATCCTCAAATATAGATATTAACAAAATTAGGGTTTTTCTACCTGTTTTCAGATTTTTTCTGTTTCAATCAACGAATAGCTGGAAAATAGCAAAGTCTCTATTTTTATTAAGTCTTTATTAAGACTAACCAAAATAACAGAAAAACATATACAGGGCTTTTTAGCTTTCCAGTATTTTTATAGTTAAGGAAGGATGTTAGAAAAAATAACTGGAAACAAGACATAAAATTCCGAAAACTGTGTTTAAGTCATAAGGTTTGCAATGCAAAGTCAGCACAAAGCTACAAACTACAGACTGAATCATTATGACCTTATCTGTCCTAGTAAAGATAATGCCCAGTTATGGATGCTTAAGAATGTTTCTCTTTATTTAAACCAGAGTTTTTTCATCTATATTAAGAGCAACAGATTGTGCTGTTGTTATGGGAAAGTATGGGTGGGGATTTTAAAAGTCTGGCCCCGAAATTATATATTACACAAGCTGGGTTTTTTTTTCATTGACCTAGGGAAGTTTCTCTGATTCACAGCATAGTCCTGTTTATTTGAATAAAAACATTATTATAATATTACGTTCTGGCTTTGTTAATCAAGAGCAGCCATCACCTTCATCGGGGGTATCAAACTCATGGCCTGCAGGCCAGATGCGTCATGCGTTGCCCGATTTAGCAAAGGGGAAAGAAGTCCCGATACGTCCAGTGACATTGCCGTGATGATGCGAATTTGACACCCCTGACCTACTTGTACCACAACTACCACTGATTCCAAAAGCAGAGATATTAATGAGTACCAAAATTGTGTGCCCTTCTCAATACAATGTAACTAAAAGTGGGAAGCTTCTGCTAATCACTGTTCCCTTTTTCATTAGAACCAGGAATTGATATTTGCCAGATCTATGAGAGAAAGATATTAAAGCACAGTTTTAATATCTGTAGAATTTATGGTTGTATTAGGACATCTCATGCATATTTGAAGTACTGAATGCATCAAAGATCCTGTAAAACAGGGGTCCCCAACCACCGGGCCGCGGACCGGTACCAGTCCGTGGATCATTTGGTACCAGGCCGCAAAGAAAAAAAAAATAAAATAAAAATGGCGGCTTTCTTCGCCTTTGGTGAATGCTGCTGGGATCAGGGATCAAGGACACAAATGAAAGAAGGGGAGGGAGGAAGCAACCAAAGCCTGTCCTGCTCTCCGGCTCAGCGGCTTCGGTTTCCTCCCGCCTCGTTCCTCTCTCAGTCGCTCTCTCGCTCCTCCACCAGCCCAGGAAGAAACTGCTTCAAAGAAGCCAGCAGGGTGGTTTTTCCTGTCGGCGCAGCTTCTCCAAAGCGCCCGTTCACCCCCACCCTGCCGCCCGCGGTTCAATCCAGTGCTCCGTTCTGCCTGCCTGCCTTCGTTTCTGGTTGTTTCGGAGTAGCTTTGGCTGAGAATAATAACTATTCGCCTCTTTTACTCAGCCGAAGCTGCTCCAAAACAACCAGAAACGAAGGCAGGCAGGCAGACAGGCAGAACGGAGCACTGGATTGAACCGCAGGCGGCAGGGTGGGGGTGAACGGGCACTTTGGAGGAGCTGCGCCGACAGGAAAAACCACCCTACCGGCTTCTTTGAAGCAGTTTCTTCCTGGGCTGGTGAAGGAGCAAGAGAGCGACTGAGAGAGGAACGAGGCAGACACCTGAGGGATAAGGCTGAGGGTGGGAGACACCTGAGGGATGAGGCTGAGGGAGGCAGGGCTGAGAGGCGGGGCTTCTCAGCCATCCTGCAGGGAATTGTCCTGACCTCCCTGAATTTGGTGGTTTGCTGGCAGACGTTTTATTACCCGACTAGGTAACAACATCAGATGTTATCTAGTCAGATAATGAAACGTCTGCAAGCAAACCACCAAACTCGGACTCCTCCCCCTCCCCCCCTCCTTGAAAAAGTGTCCCCCCCCCCCCCCCCGGTCCTTGAAAAAGTGTTTCTGCGTGAAACTGGTCCCTGGTACAAAAAAGGTTGGGGACCACTGCTGTAAAAGATAAACCATATATTTTTGCAATTCTTGTGGAGCAAATCTTAAATCACTAAACCTTGCTGCAGTTAAGAACATGATCTCAGATTCTAATTCAATTTTCAACTCAAACACAAATTCATTAGTCTCACTTTACATAGATTACCCTTAATGTTACCCTTAACAATTCTATTAGACTGTTGTGTCGAAAAGGGCCCACAACCTGAAAAATTGTTATTCTCGCTCTTTATTTGAAAGTACAGTTTTTGCCTTCAGTGTACTAATTCTTTTTAGGATTCAAAACATCATATGGAATTAGGAATGCTTACCAAAAAAAAAAAAATACCATAAATGTTATAAGATTTCAGGCTGAGAAAAGTATTCAGGATAAATGCCCTAATTAGTCATTCATACCTAGCTGATTAACATTGTTTGATAAGAATGCCATTGTCCACACCCAGTTATGTCTTTGGCTGCCCGCCAGGGGATTTCCTGCAACAAACATCCCTACATATCTTATCCATCTGAAGAGCTCAGGACAGAAATAAAACATCTAAATATCCTATGCTGAATATCTGAAATCATTCATTCATTACAATACAATAGTGAGAGTCCAGGTAAAGGTACTCAAGTTATTAAAGAGGAAAATGTGACGCTCAAGTTGTTCAAGAGGAAAAGTGTATTTTCTATTTACATGTCAGATCGTGTAAGAGTCAGGCAGCATATTTTAAAGAACCAGGTTGGTTTGCAAGAATCAATACAAAAAAGCCCATTTACATCTGAGAGTAATTTTGAGGATAGGATGAAAACATTGTTCCATATTAATTCATTATGATGGTGTAATATTTAATACTAGCCACTGTAATTTATAAACCATGATTTATGGCTTAGTATGTTGTGAACCGAAGCAGTTCTGATTAATTATTCTTTATTTGATAGATTTCGATTAGACGTTTCTTCAGGAACTCAAAGGTGGCCTGATGATTGAACCCAGTCCCTGTGTACTCCTTTTACTTAACGTTTTCTAGCAGTCCCTGGAAAATGGGTCTTATCTCTATTAATGTAAATGTCTCTTCCAGGATTAATATAATGCAGAGGGCAAGAATTTCATCTTTATAGCAATAGCACTTAGACTTATATACCGCTTTACAGTGCTTTACAGCCCTCTCAAAGCCCTTTACAGAGTCAGCATATTGCCCCAACAATCTGGGTCCTCATTTTACCCACCTCAGAAGGATGGAAGGCTGAGTCAACCTTGAGCCTGGTGAGATTCGATCTGCCAAATTGCAGTAGAAGTAGCTTGCAGTACTGCACTCTAACTACAGCACTACCGAGGCTTTATCACACCAATGAGGAAAATATTTTAATTTCTCTCCATGTAATTGTATTTTTGCCACAAATATATGTAGTTTTTCATTGGGCATTTAGTTTTATTTACTTTTAACTTACCTCAACTATAATTTGAAATAATGTTAAATTTATGCAATATGCAATTCTAGAAATAACAGGAAGACTGCAAATAAAAATTAATCTTACACTTTTATTTTTAGAACACATGTTACAAAAATAGTTATTTCACACTTCAAAACTATATACTGCTAAGAATACTAATGTTCACACTTCCTGGCCTTACAATCTAAAATATACTGATAAGTGAAGGTTGAACAGCCGTTAATAAAAATTGATTAAAGGAATGTTGTATATATTGTAGATACTAAAGAGAAGACATGTTTGCCCATTTTTCCAATTACACTCTCATTAACAGTAAAAGCTGTATTATTATATTGCAGTTGTAAATAATTTAATTCTCTTTTCCTTAGTGTGTATCAGTACCCAAAGTATCATGCTACCTCCCAGTTGGTGGGAAGCAGACAACAATATGTTGGCTTACAAGACAGTCTCTAGATCAGAGATTCTATCTTGCCTAGAATAGAATATATCCCTGAGGAAAATATATACTTTCCATTAGCAAAATCGTTGCATATAGCATAGTTGTAATCTAGTCTAGATCCCTTTTTAATTTATTAAAAATTACCATGTGAAAACCCCAATTATACAAGACATGACAGGTCACAAAGGATAGCAACTATGGCCCCATCTCTGACAAGTATGGTCTATGGAAGATTCTGTTTTGGAATGTAGGAGGAGTAAGTAGTAAAGAACATGAATTAATTAAAATTAAAAATAAAAATGTTGTGTGTAAAACAAAGTCAAACAGAAAGAATGTAATAGATCTAATTGGCGGTTTGATTTTATGCAGTGGAATTCATGAATACATGTAGAAAAATAAAGGTATAAGTTTACTATGAATGAAAAGGCAAAACATACAGTATTTTTAAAAAGTACGTACTGATGTCATCTATATTGTAACGGCCTAGACTTGCCTCAAATAGCAAGCTGGATGGTATATAATAAATATATATAAATAAATAAATAAGAATCCATAGGTTGATGAAAATTTCAGTTTATGTTCCATAGAATGGGGATAACTGATAATAATTTTCTACTAGTGCGACCCAGTGACATCTAGCCTGATTTACACCATCTTACAGAGTATCCAGACATGATTCCACACTCATGTATTCATGAAATGATATTAGGAATTAGAGATTTCTGGCCCAACTATAAGATAACATCAGCATAGTGATATATTTTCTACCTCTATAATTCACTGATGTTTTCAAGCAAGACAAAAACAAGATTAACAATCTCAAAACCTAAAGGACGGGCTTAAATACCACCTAAAAAGCAGTGTCTTGCTGAGAAAACAAAAATGAAATATACATAAGAAATGACTCTTTTCAATTTCAGTACCTAATTCGCCTAATGGACTATCACTTTCATTAATAGATTAAAGCTTTATGATTCTAGCAAAGCATTCTGTTTTGCAACACAATACTTTGCTGCTTGCTTAAAAGTAAACCTGGGTTTATTTTGGGGAAAATAGAATAAAATTGGAATGAAAAATAGAAAAGCAAATGCTATGTTTTTAAAATGCTAAGTAACTTGATCAATGGTGGGATTAAAACATTTTTACTACCGGTTCTGTGGATGTGGCTTGATGGGCATGGAAGGGGAAAAATCTCCATTTCCTCCCCAGTCCTGGGGGGAAATTACTGCAAAATCCCCATTTCCTCCCCACTTTTGGGGGAAGGTTACTGCAAAATCCCCATTCCCTCCCCACCCCACTAACCTGCTTTCCAGCTCCATTCTCCTGTGCAGGGCAACAAAAGAAGACCCAGCCAATCAGCTGGGACTTGGGAGGCAGAGAATAGATGGGGGCGGGGCCAGTCAGAGGTGGTATTTGCCAGTTCTCCGAACTACTCAAAATTTCTGCTACCGGTTCTCCAGAACTGGTCAGAACCTGCTGAATACCACCTCTGAACTTGATAAATTAGATAGAAAAAAGAGTTCCAAATGGTAGAAACAGCGTAATAAAGAGGACAAAGATTATTAGAGCAGTAGCATGGAAGAGAAGAAAGAAAACAAATACAAAAGCATTAAGAAATGTATGACAAACTAAGACTTCTGAAGGAGTTATGCCTAATTGTTTGAAGCACTGACAATTAGCTGACCACCAGGCAAAAATCAAGGAACCTGGGAGTAGACTGATTCCTTGGAACCTCTTCAGATGAGAATGGAATATGACTCACATCTGCTCTGAAAAGCTGTTCCTCATGAGGAGACTGCAGAACTGTGTTTTCCATGGCAAAACCACAAGGAGATGATGGGACCAGGTATTTTACTTGCAATTGCAGTGGACATTCTTAAGGACACTAAAGCTTTGAAGCATCATTTTCTAATCACTTTCAGAAATTGCCTATTTACCATTTTAAACATATTAGAGATCTTTAGAATGACAAGGTTGAAAAGTCCTCATTGGGTGGATCTAAACAAAAAATAATAATAATGAATTGAAGAATTTAGAAGAATTTGAAATAAACAGCTAAAACTAAATAAACTTTTGATCTGATGAAGTTATAAATAGATTAAGGATCCAAGTAGATTTGGAATATTGGCTTTTACAAAAAGATTTTGGAATTAAATCATAAAAAATAGCTTCTTGGGGAAAACAAATTTATTTTGACTATCCTAGCTATTGTATGCCATAACAAAGATAAGTGATGGTTTTAGAAACTGGGCACTAGAGGGACTAAAGATTCGAAGCAGAAGGAAAAAAGATACAAGCCTGTTTTTGATGTCAGGGACTTACATTTTTTAACCATACGTCAGCCATATGTATAGTAAACTTTTATCTTTTAATTCTGGTGACCTAATATTAAAGCCGAAGGAAGAACTTGAATCAGAAGGTTACGTTTGCCATTGGTTTATTTATCAGCAACTGAAAGAAAGGTTTAAACTAGATAACAAGTGTTATGGATTTGACTTTGTTGAAAATGAATTGGAAATTTTATTATGTGGCAACAATGAACATATTATTGTTACGATCTATAAAATGTTACTGAAATTGAATTTGGAAAATGAACATGTAAAACATTGTGTGATTCAGTGGCCAAAGGAATTCTGGATAGAATGTGATGCTTGAACAATGGGAAAATATGTGGACGAAGGGTTTAAAATTTACATTAAATTATATATTTTTAAAAAAAATTCTACAAAATGATGTATCACTGGTATTTAGCACCAGCTAAGTTATCTCAGATGTATAAAGGTATGTCAAATGAATGGAAGTGTAAAAGCAAAGAAGGGACTTTTTATCATCTATGGTGGACATGTGATAAAGCAATTTTTTTTAGTATGATTCATATTTTAATACAGAAAAATTTGAAAATGGAAATAAACATGAAACCAGAACTTTTCCTTTTAGGACTAATGGAAAAAGAACTGGAGGAAAAAAATGGAACTAGCAGCAAGACTATTTATTGTACACACAAAAATGGAAGGACACTTCGATTCCTCCTATGGACAAATGGTTTCAGAAATTGATGGAATTGGCTGAAATGGCAAAACTGATGACTTTGATTAAAGAAAAGAACATAAGTACTTTTGTTTCCACATGGAGACCACTTCTGAACTTCATGCTCGATGTGGAAAAGAATGAAACTCTGACTTCAGGTTTTGCATATTAGACTGATAGATTATAGAAATGGCTTGTTTATATTATTATGGAAAAGCAAAAAGTTGTGATTTGATGTTAATGCCTTATTTTACTATAACAGAGTCGAAAGTCAATGCTTTTCTTTCCCCCTCCCCTATCTTTCCTCACTTCTCTTCCCCCTTTCTCTTTCCCCCCTCATTGACTCTTCTATTTACTTTTGTATTTTGTATTTTATAATACTCTGTAACTCAATAAAAATGCTTATATGAGCATATTGGGACTTACAAATTGGCATCAAAGATTATAACTTTGGAAATATTAAAGGAGATCTTTGAAGAATGGAGCCGTAAATTAGTAGCTACAATAACCAACACTGTCAATACAGAAAATGGAACAACAAATGACAGAATGATTTAGAAAAGGATGCTTTGCTGCATATTGAAAAGAAACTGGCTGAAATTCTAAAAAAATAAAAGGAAAATAGAAATGATAAACCAAGAGAACGACCTGGTATTGAGGAGAATAGAGGAAATATGAAGTCATGAAAGAGACATTCAACTGAAACACGTAGATGTGTGTTGTATCTCTATCAAAAACTAATTTTACAGAAGATGTTAAAAAATGGAAATGTTGCATGCATGTTAGCCAGATCAACAGAACTTTGTGATCTCCATGATACTTCACTTAAATAAAACAGACATGCTGTGATATTCAGCAGGCAGCATAGATGTCTGCATCACTTTCATTATACTTATACAGTAAGCAATGCAAGGGCTCTTTTCTCAATAAACATATTATCCATACATTCCAGCCGGGCATATATTGACACAAAACATTCTGGCGCCAATTTTTTTTTTTAACTAATTTATTTTCCCATTGAACGTAATTCTATAGAACTGGTACATTCATGGATAATAAATCATATTCAGTTGCCTAGAATAAGAGGCATTTTATTTTTAGAAGCAGTAAAAAGACAAGAAAGGACAGATGGAATAGAAATCCCAAAGAACTGTTATTTTGCATCTGCTCTAAACCAACAATGAAGAACCAGGAAATACTAGCAATTGGGTCAAAAGTCAAAGCAACAATTTAGAGGAATTCTTTCCATCGGTACAGTCTAATATAGCCACAGTAAAAAAACGCGCACATTTTCTTCAAGTAGTCGACCACCAGAGTGCCTGAGAGTTAAAACGATAGTTTTAGAGGTTATATTTTGAATAACATTTACCTGAATCAGTTCCTTGGCAGTTTATACAATTAAAGCATGTATTATTAAAATACAGGCCATTCCAGTATGGCAGGGGTTTCAAACTCAAGGCCCACGAGCCAGATCTGGCCTCTGGTGTGCTTAGATCTGGCCCACAGGACTGTTCTGGGAACAGCGGAAGATCGGTCCGTGGTGCCTCTGCCAGGGAAAGCGGAGCTTGGGAGGGCTGCGTGTTTGCTGGCAGAGGGTTGCAGGAGCCCATTGCAGCCAAAAATGGAGCTCGGGAACTTGCTTTTGCTGGCAGGGCGCTCAGGGCTGCTGTCACAAATGATGTCAGGTTGGTCACACCTACCCTGGCCACGCCCACCCCAGTCCCCGAGGTCAAATACAACCTTGATGTGGTCCTCAATGAAATTGAGTTTGACATCCCTGCTTCAACCCATTAGCTGTTTCAGAGGCATTTGAAGTACTTGAATATTTAAAAGCTAAGTATTTGTAATAAAGCCAATTATATACAAAACCCAAAACATATTGGTTAATATATGATCTGTGGAGTAAAGACTTGGAATATCTAAAGCTTAGAAATCCAATGGGCCCAAGCTTTTAAAATTGTAGTACTGTTATTATAGGCATTGGTCAGCATTTTATACATATTTTTGTAAAAGGGCTACAGAGTTCAGATTAAGATACACAAATATTTTCTAGATGATTCATAGAAACAAAATGAATCAAATTAAAAGAACACTATAAGCAATAGTAGCATATTATTATAAATACTTAAAACTAGTTCACTAGAAAACAATTTTATGAATAAAGTACTGAATTACTAAACTACTTTGTGAGACCAGTGACAAGAACAGAAACGGTGTCCTGCCCTTATGGCCCATCTAGTCCACTGCTTTGTTCTCACAATCCAACCAACTGCACAAGAAAGCAGCTAGTCTTCCACCAGATGGCCTTAAGAGCTGTGGTGGCACAGTGGTTAGAATACAGTATTGCAGGCTAACTCTCACTGCCGGGAGCTCAATCCTGTTCAATACTAGCTCAAGGTTGATTCAGCGTTCCATCCTTCCAAGGTTGGTAAAATGAGAACAAAGATGATTGGGGGTACTGATTCTGTGATTCTTCTAAGGTATTAAAGTTCTGACTTTATAACAAAGTACTAGATGAAATCGATTTCAGAAGCAATGAAACTCCTCAACTTACAACCACAATTAAACCCAAAATTTCCATTGCAAAGCAAGACAGTTATTAAGTGGGTTTTGCCATTTTACAAACTGTATTGCCCAAGTTGTTAACAACTCAGTTTTTAAAGTGAATCTGGCTTCCCCATTGCCTTTGCTTCTCAGAATGCCACAAAAAGTCATCATTTGATCATGCCTCACTGCAATCTTCATAATTAGATGCCAAAGCATCTGAATTTAATCATGTGGTGCTGCTACAGTCATCAGTGTAAAAAATGGTCATAAGTAATTTTTTCAATTCCATTAAAGATGGAATAGAACAGAACAGAACACAACAGAGTAACAGAGTTGGAAGGGACCTTGGAGGTCTTGGACTCCAACCTGCTGCTTGGGCAGTAAACTATACCATTTCAGACAAATGGTTGTCCAATCTCTTCTTTAAAAAGGGCGTTGGTACTTACCTGATACGCCCATTCTCTGTAAGCTGTGAAGAGCATCCAGTGATGGGAAGGTGCTTCAGTCCCTTCTAGGAAGGCTGGGCTTAAACTTGAGGACACTCCTCCTCCTCCACGAGACTCCTCCTTAGCGTCCCCAGTTTTGCGAAGCTGAGGTATTGATACCCTATATGCTTAAGCCTATGTAATAACCCTGGCCGGAACAGACCCCCTACCAGACGGAATAAAAGGGAGGGGCTGGATGCTCTGCTCAGCTCACATTGAACGGGCATATCAGGTAAGTACCAACGCCCTTTCTCTTATGGGCTGTTCAGAGCATCCAGTGATGGGACATACCAAAGCTTGGCACTGTCCTAAGGGAGGGACTCCGTCTGGGTTGCAGACCTAACTGTCTCTGAAATAACTTGCTGCAAAACTCACCTACCAAATGAAGCCTCAGCAGAAGCAAATACGTCAATTTTATAATTTCTAATAAATGGAGATGGAGAAGCCCAGGTTGCAGCTCGGCAAATCTCCTCTATTGTAGCTTGGGTCGCCCATGCTGCTGTGATGGCTGCACTCCTGGTGGAGTGAGCGGTAATGCCTTGGGGCACTGGAATTGAGTGAGAGTCATACGACTTAGTGATGGTGGCCCTTAACCATTTACCTTTGGTAGAGGGTGAAACCTTGCACCCCAGGGTGTTAGGCTGAAAGGACAGAAAGAGGGCTTCTGTCTTTCTGGAGGGCGCCGTATGCTCTATGTAAATGCATAAGGCTCTTCTTACGTCCAAGTGGTGCCATTGGTGTTCGAGCCTGTGTGATGGACATGAGCAAAAATTTGGGAGCACCAGCTCTTGAGCTCTATGGAATGCCGAATTAACTTTTGGAATGAAGGAGAGATCTGGTCTGAGAACCACTCTATCCGAATGGAAAATGCAGAGATCTTTGCGCACCGATAATGCAGCTAATTCGGAGATTCTTCGGGCAGATGTAATTGCTATCAGGAAAACTACTTTGTAGGTTAGAAATTGAAGCATCGTGGTCCTTAGTGGCTTGAAGGGACCTGTAGTAAAGGCCAATTATTTAAGTCCCAAGTTGGGTATCGGTGCACTACGGGGAGCCTCAAGTTCTTGGCACCGCACAGAAAACTGTGAATGCGAGGGTGATGAGATATGGAGGTAAAATCATCCCAAGATATGACCAAAGCCAGGGCCGCCACCTGTCTCCGAAGAGTATTGGGTGATAACCCTTTGTTTAGGCCCTCCTGTAAAAATTCTAATAACTGCGCTACTGATGGGGATCTGAACCTTCTGACACTAATGGAAGAAGCTAGATCAGGTGGCCTCATAGATTTGATTTGTCGAAAGACATCGAGCCGACTGAATAGTGTGAATAACTTGAGTAGAAAGGTGTTCATCTCTCAGACGTCACCATTCAACTTCCATACAGCTAAGTTTAGCCATTGGGGGTCCGGGTGTAGCACTGGGCCTTGAGACAGCAATATGACCGCTGATGGGATCCTCCAAGGTAGTACTGTTGAGAGATCCTTCAGGTCTGCGAACGATGCTCACCTTAGCCAATAAGGAGGCACTAATAGGAGGTCTGTTTTTTCTTCCAGCAACTTCTGAATCAATCTGGGAATCATGGGGGGAGGAAAGGCACATAGCAGTCTGGTGGGCCAGTGATATCTGAGTGCGTTCATGTCCTCCACCCGCTGCGATGGGTAACGAGAAATGAATCGGGGAAGCTGTGCATTGAGTGGGGAGGAAAATAGGTTGACTACCGGTTGGCCCAACCTCCGAGTAGCCTCCAGAAAGATCTTGGGGTCCAGATGCCACTCTAATTGGTCCAATGTGGCTCTGCTGGGCCAATCCGCTTGTACATTCACTACTCCAGATATGTGCTCCCCCTTTAGAGAGAGAAGATGAATTTCGGCCTACAGGAATAGTCTTTCTGCTCCCCACATTAGTTGATTGGAATAAGTGCCCCCTTGTTTGTTGATATGGGCCTTTGTAGTTACGTTGTCTGTTAAGATGAGCATGTTTGCAATAGAGATGCGGGAGGAATTGTCGAAGTGCCAAGTACACCGCTCTCAGTTCTAGCCAATTGATATTGTGTGCCTTCTCTGAATCCGTCCAAAGGCCTTGTACTGTATGTGATTGGAAGTGGGGCCCCCATCCCACTAGACTGGCGCCTGTTGTAACAATCGACCTGCGTGGATCCTTGAAAGGGCATCCCTTGTTGATTTCGGGTCATGTCCACCATCATAGAGACCATAAGAACGGTTGATGGAACTTTTATGCAAGTCCTGCCATCGTCTCTCCCGGCACGTTGGTATGGCAACAGGAACCACTGCAGGGTTCTTGCATGGAACCGGACCCAAGGGATAATAGAAAAACAAGAAATCATTTTTCCGAGCAATTTAGAAAGGAGACATAGTTGTACTTTCCTAAGAGTTCTGATCTGTTGAGCCAAATCTCTAATGCTTTCTTGTCTGTCAGGGGAGAGGAAAACTTTGCAGGGTGTCAATGATGGCGCAAAGGTGAATGAGTCTAGTAAAGGGTGTTAAATGATTTTTTGACTAACTGATTGAGAACCCATTTTGTTGTAAGGTTACAAGAGTAATTTGAGTGTTAGAATTAGCTTGATTGATGGAAGATGCCAGAATAAAAATGTCATTCAAGTAGCATTGAAGTCGGATGGACCTATCTCTGAGTGATGCTGCCAAGGCAGCCAAGACCTTTGTAAAAGTTCTGAGAGCTGAAGCTAAGCCAAATGGGAGAGCAATATATTCATAATGGACGTTGTTGTAACAGAAACGAAGGAATTTGAAATGCGAGGGCCTAATTGGGATATGTAAGTAAGCTTCTGTGAGGTCTATGGAGGTAAGGACATCGTTTTTTCTGATGCTGAGTAAGATGGAGTGGAGAGTTGTCATTTTAAATTTTCAGTAAATGAAATATTGGTTTAGACATTTTAAGTCCAGGATTGCCCTCCATCCCCCCGAACTTTTAGGGACCATGAAGAGGTGCGAATAAAACCAAGACCTTTTTGATAAGAAGGGACAGGTTGTATGGCCCGGATCTCTAGTAGATGTGCTATGGCTGTGTCCATGAGAAACCTTTTTTCTGCGTCCCTGGAAATTGGGGACTTCATAAAAAAATCTGGGGGTGGGGGTGGAGCTGAACTCCAGTGCCAGACCAAATCGTACTGTGTTCCTGACCCATGCGTCAGTGGTAGAGGAGTCCCATTGGTCGGCAAACCTTTTTAGGTGACCGCCAATGGGAATCTCGTTGTGGTTGTTACTTGGACCTGCGGAAGGGCCTAGATCCTGTTCCTCAAAATTGTCTCCTAGGATGGAGACAATCCTGTCCCCAGGTTCAATTCTATCTGTCTGTTGTCTGAATCTGGGCTGTCTTTGAAATCTTGGATAGTAGGGTTGGTAGAAGGGGTGAAAGGAACCCCTACGAAAGGGCTGTAGTGATCTGGACTCTGATCGATGAAAAAGAGAGGGAAGAATTTTCTTTTTGATTCTGGTTTCAATTAGGAGAGGTTCAAGCGCAATGCCAAATAGTTTGTTCTCTGAGATGGGAGCTGAGGCAAGCTGCCAGTTATGCTTAACATCTGCCTGCCAATGCCTGAGCCAAAGTAACATTCTTGCCGCAATTTGGGAAGCAATGGCCCTAGAGGAAAATGTAACTACACTGAAGGTAGCATCTACTGAAAACTCTGCAGCAGTGATTAATTTAGCCACATCTTGATGTGCCCTAATGTTTGAGGCTGGAATGGTATCCCTCAGGTGGCGGAGCCATCTGAGAGATGATTTGGTGAAAAAGGAGGCAGCTGTGGCCGCTCTGATGACCCATGCATCCGAGACATGTGCCCTGCAGAGGGCTAGTTCCGCCCTCTTTTCCTCAGGCTTGAGAGCCTCTTCAGCTTCACTTGGGATGGCTGAGGAAGATGCAAACGGAATGATAGGCCCATCCACTTCTGGAGTGTTTAGAAATTTAGAGAACTCGGGTGCCAAATTATAGTATTTTTTATCATGTCCTGTGGGAGCGGGATATGAGGCTGCTGCAGCCCATTGTTTTTGTACTAAATTGGAAAACATGTGTGGCACAGGGATAACCTCTGCCTCAGTGACTGGTTGAGAGAATATGAGATCCTCTGCTTCCCTGGAGTATTTGGTGGGGGAGGGGTACCCGTATTATCCAGTCATGCGGTGTTCTTGGCCTTAAACAGCAGGGATTTAAATAATTGTGGGCGGAATAATCCTGTAAATACGGGGAGGTCAGGTGAGAGGCCTTCATTGTCAGACATCCTCCTTTCTACCGGATACCTGGATACCTCTGACAATACCTGGTCAACGGTGTGTACCAACCCCTCCTCCATTTGATCCATTGGATCCCCTTGTTCTCCCATATCCTGTGTGTACTGAGGGTCTCTGACAATGGGCAATGATAGTTCTGCAGGGGTGGTGGTAGTACCTGATGAAGATGTGGATCCGTGATGCCCAGAGATCGTTCAGAAGGAGATCTGCAACCCGAAGCTGAGAGTGTTCATCCTGCCTGAATAGCCTGTTGGATGCCTGCTGCTATGCCCTTCTGGATAGCTAGCTCCATCCACGCCCTCATATTTGCAGGGATTTCCTCCGGAACTTCCTCCTCTTGTCTGAGGCCAGCTGCAGTTGGCGTGAATGTTGCCTCTGGGGCCCTCCTTGGGGAGGGAATGTTAGAAAGAGCCTCCTGGGGAGGTTGTATCGATAAGCTGCTCCTTCTGGATAAATCCAGAGGGGCGGTTGGAGGGTTCTGGGCCTGTGAGGTAGAGGGTATGATGAGTGGTGAAGAGGTGGGCTGTACACCTGCTCATGTATGTTTTTCCACCTGCCTTTCTAATGCCTGATGATGTCTGTGTGCATCCTTCTCTGCTGCGTTAAGAGGTGTTTTTCGGCTCCGTGGACTTATCTCTATTTTTAGCAGTTAGTCTAGATCTGGAGTTGTAGCTATTGGCCATGGTAATGCCTTTGATAGCAATGGAAAGAGGCTATGAAATTAGGTGGCTGGAACACCTAGAGGCCTGCTCCCTTAAGGGGCAGGGGATCCTGGAATAGTTCCCCAATGCCTTTAGCAAATGTCTCCTTGTTCTGTTTTTCTTTGTTATCTATTTATCTATATTTTAATAACTTAAAGATTTGTAGAATTTAAGTCAATCAAGTCAATTTTTGAATAAAGTACTTGTAATATTAAATATGGAGACCAGAACACTCCACTCCATACCCGGCACCTATATGAGGGCACAGAGGTCTGTAACTGATAATTAGATCAGTTTAGCTGCACTTATTGCCTGTGGAATCCAGCAGTTCAAGTCCTCTATTATCCAGTGGACTGGTGGCAGGGACTTCCCCTTCCCAGGTCCCCAAGAAAGGAAACCTTGTTGGGAAACTTTCCTCACAGACAGCAACAAATACTTAGCAAATTTAACCATGCAGCCTTTAAAATGCTGGCTGCCTTGTGGCAGAATGAAAATGAAAGCAGTTATCACCACCCGACCTGCTGAAAGCAAAACCACTCAGCAGGAAGGCGCAGGGGCTAGTTCCCTGTCCTGAGGAGTTCTGCAGGGAAAACCTCGTAATAAAAAGGAAAAAAGGCTGCACTTTTAAATGGAAGCTTCAAACCTTGAAGGGACAGAGCATTTACTCAGCCGGCTGGGAGATGGGAGAGATAAGCTTCCTTGTTTAGAAGTTTAAGGTAGCATGTCTCTGAAAGGAGAGGCTTTTAGCCTCAGGGCACACTGGAAAGATAAGCCTCCCCGTTTATGAGGCTGAGCAAAAAAACTTTTGGAGGTTCCCAGGGGTGGTGGGCATAGTTAGTGACAGAAACTATGGTTTTACCTGACCTAAGAAATAAATCAGCTAAATCAGCTAAATCGCCAGTGTTCTGTTCCGACCAGGAAAACAATAACACAACCTGTCTGAAGAAAGGCTGAGCTAAAACTGGAGACGCTAAGGAGGAGTCTCGTGGAGGAGGAGGAGTGTCCTCAAGTTTAAGCCCAGCCTTCCTAGAAGGGACTGAAGCACCTTCCCATCACTGGATGCTCTGAACAACTCATGGGAGAACTTCCAGTGTTGAAGCATTCACAACTTCTTATTGAGCCGCGGTGGTGCAGTGGTTAGAATGCAGTACTGCAGGCTACTTCTGCTGACTGCCAGCTGCCTGCAATTTGGCAGTTTGAATCTTACCAGCTCAAGGGTGACTCAGCCTTCCATCCTTGGATAAAATGAGGATCAGATTGTTGGGAGCAATATGCTGACTTTGTAAACCACTTAGAGAGCACTATAAAGCAATATATAAGCCTAAGTGCTATTGCTATTCTGGAGGCATGTCATTCCACTGATTGTTCTGTCAGGAAACTTCTCCTTCTAGGTTGCTTCTCCCCTTGATTAGTTTCCACCCATTGCTTCTTTTCCTGCCCTCGGGTGCTTTGGAGAATATCTTGACTACCTCTTCTTTGTGGAAGCCCCTGAGACATTGGAACATTGTGATCATGTCACCCCAAGTCCTGTTTTCATCAAATTAGACATACCCAATTCCAGCTACCGTTCTTTATATGTTTTAGCCTCCAGTCCCCTAATTATCTTTGTTGTTCTTCTCTGCGCTCTTTCTACAGTCTCAACATCTTTTTTCTGTTGTGGTGACCAAAACACTAAACAAATATCACTAAACAAATGATTGTACATTGAGGACTACTTATATAGGTGGAAAGAAAACAATATTGCAGAGGGCATAGAACCCAATCACGCATATTAGATTTAATAATATGTTAAAGGACTGAATTGGCTCTCTTATTAATACTATATATTCTTTCTTGTTTCTTTTTCTGAGGTTTTAGATTATTTTATCTCTTATTATTTATGATAGAAACACCTTTTCCCCATTTAAATTCTGCTTATTGCCCCAGAATTCTCCCAATTCTATTACTTTTTATTCTAAAACACTATAGGTTCTAAGAGAAAGATAGTTAAGTATGTACAGTTTATTATGCCAGTTTGAAATAATGAATGAAACACTGGTTTTAATACTTAAAAATTTAACGAGAGTTTTTTTTAAAACCCTAGAGTATGTAATATTATATAAAATGCCAACTGTGCTGTAGAAATGTTACCATATTAAACTTTTTATAATAATCAACAACAGAAAACTGGAATAGGATTCAATAAATCATAAACAGATCCATATATTTAATATTGTTTAAACAAATCTTCTGTTGAGGAAATTGTGCTAAAAATCAGATTGCAACTTGAAAAGATTCCAAGGAAAGCTCCACATTTACAATGAACAGATCTGAACCTTTTATGCCAGAAAATTAAAAGCCTGTCACACATGGCCTATATGATGCACATCAACGGAGTGTGCCTGTTTTAGCTTTCCAGATGTCAAAGATGATTTTTATAATTTTGAAAATTGAAGATCTTGGAAACCTATCACAGAAATACTAATAACTAATATTTCAGTTTGCAATTGTGTTCACATACCACTAAAAAAGAGAGAGAAACACAGGAATTATAATTCTGGCATCAATTAGAGATCTCCCCATAGAAGATAATGGCTTTTTAATTACGTAACACATTCAACGGTCACAAATTGGCACTGCAGGAGTGTAATCCTGCAGCTAAACCTGTACTGAAAAGAATCCTGAACCCCAAGCAGTTGGAATCCATAAAGTGTTATTTTCAACAGCTATGTGCTACTCTTCCCATCCTTCATTTGCTTTCCCACTCTTGGGGGCTTCTTTTGAACATGATGATTTGACATCCATTCCATCAATCGAGGATCTATCTAGCTGCATCCTTTTTATAACCATTTAAAGGGAAAGACAACTTGATAACAGCAAATATGTTAAATTATCAACCTTAGATAATAATCCTTTTTAACTTCAGCTTTTCTTTTGCATTTGGGACTTCAAATAATTTATAGTTTGCTTGAGCAATAGTAGGGAGTAGAATAGCATAACTGCACGGTCATTTTAACTATCTTTGGTAAAAGTCTGGTTCAGCCAATAGGACTTTATATAGTGCTTTATTTATATAATATTAAGCCAGCTGTCAAAAGGAGTGGAGGTGGAGTGAAAGAATTTCTGTTGTTTTTCACAAGATGCTGCAGTGTTAGAAATGCAATCAGTATTATTTGATTCAATCTGTTTAATTTAATACAATTAAGGAAAAGCATCCATTTAAATTTTGCTCAGGAATACGCTTTATTGAACACAACTGGATTTATATCCAAATGTATAAAATCACATTGTGCAAATAGCAGTAGTAACATTCTATAGGAAAACAAACTGGTTCATAGATCTTTTTTTATCATTCTGGAAGGGAATTCCTGTCTCATTAGAACATTGAATTTATTACTCACATCTCAGTAAAGAGGTTAGAATTCTGTGCATATTGAATATAGAGAATTTGCTGTTTCTTTGGAAATGTATTAGGTTTGGACTTTGAGAAAGCAAGATAAAGTAGCAATAGCACTTAGAAGTATATACCGGTTCATAGTGCTTTACAGCCCTCTCAAAGCGGTTTACAGAGTCAACATATTGCCCCTAACAATCTATATCCTCATTTTACTGACTTTGGAAGGATGGAAGGCCAAGTCAACCTTGAGCTGGTGAGAATTGAACTGCTGGCAGTCAGCAGAATTAGCCTGCAATACTGCATTCTAACCATGTGCTGCTACGGCTCAGTATTGATGCTTTTGAACTTTGGTACTGGAAAAAACTCTTTAAAGAACTCTTTAAAAAACTCTTTAAACTCTTAGCTATCTATGGATAGCCAAGAAAACAATCAATTCAGAGTTTTCATTTGAGGCACAAATAATTTGGCTCAAATTATCATATATTGGAAACATTATGTCTAAAAATCATCTACCATCACTGGATAAGCCCACAATGCTGATAAAGATGGAAAGAATGAGAAAAAGAGGATGCCCATTGGTAAGGTAGATGAATTCATTCACAGCAGCAATGGATGCATCATTAGAAGATCCAGAGGAACAGATTGAAGACAGATTCTCCTGGAGATAATCTATGAGTCCAGTAAAAGTTTTTAACAACTCAGTGGCACACAATCAATAAATCATTTTCAGGGCTGTTTTAATTTTGAAGTTATCAAAATTGGAATGCAACCCTTCAAGAATTGCTTGATTATCTTGATTGGTTTATTTTATTTATCTATTTTCTACATCGGCAATCAAGCCTAAATGTCTTTACAATAAAAATTTAAATACTATTTTATGCCGAGCCTTTAAAAATGGGCTTTATCCACAATATATATCGCAGCTAGTATAACTGCATAAAATAGTAAACTAGGTTAATGGGGAATCACAGTTTACAGTGAATAAACTGTGTGCAAAATGTATTTGCTCCACTGGGCCTTTCTGCTACTTTGAGCAACTTCAAGATCTCAATGGAATTGGGGCTCCCAGTCAGTTGCATCTATTACAAACCATAGTGGTTAGTCAGTTTTACTCTTGATTTGCAAACTGTGGTACAGTAAACCAGAAAACTCTAGCAAGGGCCAAAAGGAAGCAAACACATTATTATTTTAGTTTTTCCACAATAATTCAAAATTATATGTTTTAATCAGACTTCTTCATATATTTACTTGTTCAATTTACAGTTAGGATTCCCATATTTTGGCTGAGCAACTACTAGATAAAGAAAATTCCAACTCATTACAGTCATCTGGCATAGATATTGAAACCCGATTCATAGTCCATACACTGTTCCAGGCATTGCATAAGTTATGTCCCTGCACAGTGGACAGCCTGGAAACTGTGTGGAATTAGATGGGGAAGAACCATCTTTGAATAACTCTTACCAAGACCTAGTGACATGGGACCTCCCAAATCCGAAGATATTCCAACTTTTGGGACAGGGTGTTATGCAATTTGAGGTTATTTAGATTCACAGGTCCTGCTTGGTGTGTAAGGCCTTTATCTAGTGAGTTTTGCCTTTTTCTAGATTGGGAAGAGACCTTCACACACACACAAACACACACACACACACACACACACACTCAGGCCCAGGTCACTTTATGATTGAATACATGGGCTGTCTTTAAACATCAACCCAAAACCCAGAAGCTTCAGCTGGTCCACAATTCAGCGGTGCAGGTAGAAATGGGCATGCATTAGAATGCCCATGTAACAATCTCTGCTTTGCAAACTGCACTGGTTTCCACTGCAATGGAATGTATGGATGGTTTTGGGGAACAAGGGGAAGAGATAGCACCTAGGAAACAATCAGACAAGAGACACAGGAGCTCTAAATGGCTTAACAGTCAGAGAAAGAACGTAGGAATATCCTAATAGGTTGAGGAGTTAAAAGTGGTGGGTGGGAAGTTAGTGCTTTCAGACTTGTAAGATTCTGTTAATGTAGCCTTACAATAAAGTAGGATTAGTTCATGCAGCCGTTTTACATAGGAGGGTTAACAAACAGGTGCAATCAAGGTGCTGGTCTGCCTATAAAGCCCTACATGGCATAGGCCCTAGTTATTTAAGGAACTGCCTGTCTCCCGTTGTTATCTGTCCAGCTGACTCGATCTAGCAGAGGTGGCATACTCTGGGTTCCATTGATTAAACAATACCATCTTTTGGGAATCCAAGGAGTGTCTGACCTCTGAAAAGAAGTTTTTCTGAGATATGAATGGTCTCCACCCTGGTGTTGTTTAAAAAGGTTCTGAAGACCTGACTCTTTGCCCAAGTCTTTGGTAAGCACAACTGATGTCCTTTTATTTCCTTTTCCTTGTTCTTCTTCTCGGTTTTGTCAGCCATCTTGGTTCTTTGCTTTTGTTTCTAGTATTATCCTTTTTAAAAAAAAAATATTTTTAGCAATTTGTAAACCACCCAGAGTCACTGAGAATCAGGCAGCATATAAATGTGATAAATTATTATTATTGCAGGGAGATCTTTCAATGTTTTATCCCCACAACAACAAACCTGTGAGAAAGGTTGGACTGAGAAACTGGTTTGAAGTGAGTTTCCAGGAGCGAAGATGGACTTAGCGCATTAATCTACCTATTTCAGGATCTTAAAGGCCTAGAATTTGGCTGATGCCAAACAGAGATATGAAACTACAGACAAATGTCACATTGTAAATCTTTCCCTGACACTTTTACAAACCATTCCTTCTCTTCTTACTCCGCCTGACAATATAAGTTTTGCTTACAAGATTTTTACTCTTTAGCCTAGCTGTATCCTGTTGTTTGGGGGGAGGGAAATCTGAAGGACTTTACGGGCATTTTAATCTGTGTCTCATTAACAATAACAAATGCATATTTAGTCTTAGCTATAGTAGCAACAATATAACAGATGTAGTTGTACTTTGAACTACAACTTCCCTCACGATCAAGAGTACCCACACATTTCTTATTAAAATGTTCTTCCAACAATTCCCATAGCTGCTTCTCTTTGCAAGACCCCATTATTACTAATGCCTACTTTTCCTACATACTCACCAGTAAAAATGTAGTAGTTTAAAACCATTCTTATTGAAAAAAGCAACCGTAAGAGAATGAAGTTTTGCCCTGGAGGCTTCAGAATAAAACTTCTGCTGTGGATCATAAGAGAACAGTCATGATTCCTGCCCCTTTCAGCAACCAACTACACTCAGTTCTGAAATGGCTCTGATGGAGAGTAACTCTATATTCAAAGGAGGTGAAGGAAAACAAATTAACAAGAGACAAACTAAAGACTGTTTGATATAATTATTTTTGCGCAAGAGTCTGACTTTAAAAAAAAATACAATTAAATCAAACTACAGATTTCCGGCTGCTTATTCCCTCCAGCTGTTTTAGATCACAATTTTGCTACTCGCCACGCTGGTTGGGGGTGATGAGAGTTAAATCTTGCCATAGAGTTTCATCCTGTACTGCAAACTATTCCAGACGGTCCAACCAGAACAAAGATTCACTAGTGAGCCAGAAAATAATTTCTTGTTTGAAAAAATAACCTTTTAGTACGTTATCAAGCAGCAAAGAACATACTAAAAGGTTATTTTTTCAAACAAGAAATTATTTTCTTTGCTATGTTTACAGCAAAGTTTTTCTAATATGTTTTCTTTATGTTGCAAGATGACTTATTAAGATTGGGTGGGGGCAGATAAATGACAGAAGCCTTTTCAATGTGGTTTGGATTTTCTCACATTGTGTAGCAGCACGGAAAGGCAGCATTTTGCGGTACACATGCCACTAACTTAGCAAAGAAAGGGCCTTTTAGTATGGGGATGCTGTAGTCTTATATGTCAGCGGTCCACAACCTTTCTGGCTTGGCAGACCGATGGAAAAGGTGCAGTGGCAATGAGGAGGGAATGGTTTCATACGTACCACTTTCACAAAAGCAGCTTCACAGACACATGCGCGTGCACCAGAGGTGGTATTCAGCAGGTTCTAACCAGTTCTGGAGAACCAGTAGCAGAAATTTTGAGTAGTTCAGAGAACCGGGAAATGCCACCTCTGACAGGAGATTTTACAGTATCCTCCCCCTCTCAAGCCCACCAAGACATGCCCACAGAACTGTTAGTAAAAACATTTGAATCCCACCACTGGCGTACACGCTCGTCCACCACTTCTGAAGCCCGGTCCCTAAAGAGTTGCAGCCCAGGGGCTGGGAACCCTGTTATATGTGATCCAGTTCTATCCATCAGAAGAGGAAATGAAGGATGCGCTCGTCAATTTCGTTCTAAAATATAGTTGCTAGCTAACTAGCCTCATCCATTTCAATTATGTCATGATATCACTGGGCAGGCATTGAAGGAAGATAAAAGTCAAAAAAAGTTGCCTACTCTTGGCTTAAGTTCTTTGTTTAGGAAAGTTTATATTTTACAAGCAAACTGAAGAGACCGCTTGCTCATAGGACATTTGGCTAAAAATCTCTAATTTCACTATACAGCTAAGATGGAAATCTATGACAAAATGATTTGTGCTTAGAAATGAACACCAGCCTTAGCCAAATAGCTGTGGTTTGTACACCACTATTCTCACAATATTTTTCACCAGCTGAAGGAGAAATGACATCTAATTTAGTCTTAAATAGCTTCAGGAATAAATAAATATATAGTAAATATTACAAGTTGCATCATCCAAGATACATTTTTATTATTTTGTTATAACTTATCTGAAGCTTGCAGAGATTGAGGAAAAGGATTCTGATATCAGTTTATGGCTTCTCCTGAATATTTTATGGTACGCTGCATTTATGAGGCCTGCACATCTAGAATTCACAAAATATAGTGCGCTAATACCTATAAAATTTAGACTGAGAAAAAAGTTCTAAAATTTAGGCTAATAAAAGGAACTCAATTATTTGAATCCAGATCCTCTTAGTCTCCAACATATTAATCATATATACCAGAAGCCCATAAATCACACATTAACAATGTATTCAGAGGATAAGAATGTAGGTAGCACAAAGCCTCAAGTCTCACTGAGGTATGTCTCCAATCAAAATGAAATATATTTTATCGAAACATCGCAACTGCCTCATGGTGCATACCGTTCAAGCCTAAAACTTAAGTATCCCTTCTTTTTTTGATGGACTTTCTCAGGAAGCTGGCTGAATTCTTTATCAAGTAAATCATATGAAAAACACATAATCCTGGTGAAAGAAATAAACAGGCACTCCTTTCCTTTTTTTAAGAGCTAAGTTATTGCAGTTATTTTCTAAAGGGGAATTGCGTTCAAGTATTTAACTTTACCTTGTAAGTACAATATATTAGCACTCACACCTGCATAAGGAATACTTTTAGAGTTACTATTAAATCCAGTATCTCATCACTCTTTTAACCTCAAGACTTTCTCAAAACCCTCCCAAAAATTGTGCTTCCACAAAAATTGGGGGTGGGGAGGATCAACCTATTTTCAAAGTACCAAAATGCAAGATAAAAAACAGTGGATGGAAACTAATCAAGGAGAGAAGCAACCTAGGACTAAGGATAAATTTCCTAACGGTGAGAACAATTAACCAGTGGAATGCCTTGCGTCAGAAGTTGCGTGTGCCCTGTCACTGGAGGCTTTTAGGAAGAGACTGGACAGCCACTTGTCCACTTGAAATGGAAAAGGATCTCCTATTTGAGCAGGGAGTTAGACTAGAAGTCCTCTAAGATCCCTTCAAACTCTGTTAATTACATTTCTGTTTTCCTGGAAGAAATCAGGACTGAAAGAAAATACATCTTGCCAGAAGACTAAGGGTCACTGATCAGCATCATCCTAAGGACCAAGGCCCATTAAAAAGTTGCATATCTTTCATCTCTTGACAAAGGAGATTAGCCTTGTTCAACGACTGAAGATGCACCTGCAAAAAGATTCATTTCTCTTCTCTTACTTTCCAAAGAACATCCATGTTCATCTTTCCATTACTCTAGGATTGATCAGCTAAAAGGATATTCCCTCTAGTCCCATACAGTCCTCAAGAAACGAACAATCACTCATTACAATCTATTTCAAGAGTGAGAAATCTTTTATTTCCTAGGAATGTTCAATCTGCAGAGGAGAAGGGAACTAAGAGTTACTGCTGAGGGACACAGATTCTTCGCTTGTCACCAACTGTATAATACTTAGAAATCAACTGCTCATAATATGTGTTTAAATAAAGTAAAATATCCTACCAGATTCCTTCTTGTTTGCCTTTCCACCATCTCTGCTTTTTTTCAAAACTGCTTTTAACATTTTAGCACTGTTCTTTTTCCTAAAACAGAACACAGGATATAATAATCTTACATGACTGCACAGGGAGATAATACCAGTGTATTTAATTTTTGCACATTGCATGCAAATAAACAAATGTAATAATTCAAAACATGTTAAGGGCATACTTTTATTTTTAAACCATCACATTATACTAGTGAACCAAATACTGAAGATAAAAAGAATGTTTTAATAGTAAAAGCAAGTGGCCAGGGGTTTACTGTCTCGTTATAAAGAAAAACAGCACACAACATTCTTCACATTCCACATATAATTAAGGTTAGAAGGCTAAACCTGGATAAGTTACCGTTAGGCACTTGGGCACAAGCATGTCTGGTTTTTGACCGGAGTTCATCAAGAGGAGAAATAATCTGTACCATTACACTGTCTACTATAAACGGAGGGAAGTCTAGGCAAGATAAGCATCCTTGAAAGAACATTCCTCAGTGTGTTTTAAAACTCCTATATAAAAATAGATACAAAATGAAGTCTGAATGATAGAAGTAGAAGAAATAGAGGTTTCCAAATATTTCCTGAACTTCAACCCACAACATCCTTTACCATTGGTCATGCTTTCTGGAACTATAAAGGGTCGTAGTTAGCAACATCTGTAGGACTATAGTTTCCACATCCTTGAAGGATCATCCTTAAATACTCCAGATGCCCCATGGATGATACTTTTTTAAAGGTGGGATTTTTAGTATAATACCCTCTAGAAGTATTTTCCCCACTTTCTTAACAACTTATATGTTAGGTAACAGCTTGGTGCGAGACTTTTGGACTGAAGGTAAAAAGATGCTTCAAAATGTGCAGAAGCAGAATAGAAGCTATCTTTAACCCGTTAGTTAAATACATCTATTTGCTTGGATGGAGTTGCACCTATGAACAGCAGCTGTGCGATTCCTGAAAAGGCAGGGCTGCTTTATGGAGTTGCAAATAAATGCTACACTCATACATCCCTGGGTTTTAAACTACATTTTTGCTTTCAGACCTGTGTGTCTGAAATACTCTAGTATTTTGGCATCTTGGACTTGTCTATTTCATTTAAAAGTGCCAATTTTTAAAAATTAAACACAGGTTTTATTAAACACATTTTTATGATTGCCCAATTCATATATGGTGACTCTGGGTGGCTTACAATACTGTAAGAAAAATCTGTAAGGTATAGCTCTAACCCTTCCTACGCCGTCATCAGAAGTACAAATATCTGGTCACCTTGACAATATGTCCCAATAATATTCCTATTTTCACAGAAATCTAATAGTACCACCTAAAATGAGTGCAATCTGGTACTTCTGATTTCAAGGAGACCATCTCTCGTCAAAAGAATTACGAAGTTATATTTAATCACAAAGTAGCTAAAACATTTAAGTTTTCCCACCTGAGGACTGGACAAAATGTTCTTATGCAACATGTGCCAACCAACTCTCCAATTCTAGAATATCTAGTACAATAATTGTTTTATGACTATCTAGTGCCAAGAAAGTCATTATTGCTTCAGTTTTTGGGTTTCTCTCTACTCCTGCCATGGTCTTTTTTGTAGATTACCCATTACATCTGTTCCATGATGTGAAACTATTTGGCATAACTATAGTATTTGATTATTATCTGGACAAAATTTTAATCAGTATCATGAAAGTACTTTTTCACTTAATGTAATGCATTTAAATTGCAACAACTGCATTAAAATTTATTTCTTCTTCATGAATAGATATGGAGAAAAATCCTTGTCCTAACAGTTATTTAGAAGAGTTGCATTAAGTGGAAGAACATGGCCCATTTTTTAAATTTGAAAATTTGGGTAGTTAGTAAGGAAATGACTTATCATGAAAGGGATACTTTTTGCATGAAATGAAATTTACTCTTATCAAAGGAGCATACATCATATGAACTATAATATAGTCCATGAAAGCTTATACCACAAAGTCTTTGACTACATTAAGACACCATGGCTAAACTATTTTTTTAAATTTGAGATATTCTGTAGGTGAGGGAAATGGCTACACAATTAGTCTGAGCTTGTGGTGTAAGATCAATCCCTTTCTATTTGGGTAAAATCCCAGGGATGGGAATGGGGACACTGTAAGAAAAATCTCTAAATATAATTATTTTCGTTTTCTTTACTTTGTACAATATTATTCACTTATGAATTGTGCAGAAGTGGTAGTAAACAGCAAGGAATAAAAAGTAAGTTATTACTTTCCAAACAAAGCTGATACCTCTGTTCTGGATATGTCAATTTTCTTATCAACACTGAGGAAACAGTATTACTCTTTCTTTAGTGTAAGGCAAAGACATGTTTTTAATACAAAAGCCTTTTCCTTTGTGACTATTTTGCAACTGAATACAGTATGTTCTTTATATATTCTTTAATGTACTTTTTTTAAATGTTCATGGCTCCAACTTATAAAAGAGGGACAAATTATTCCATGTGGTCGAGTCCATATGTTTTCTGCTCAAAGTATCAGCAGACTTCTTTGATGTTTTCAGAGCCACACAGCTGTGCAAGTACTGCAAGATCATGAGACGGCTGTGATTTACATCTCTAACATTCCAGCCAAAACTACTAGGAGCCTCCATTGTTGCTACTTCCTCTTGCAAACACCAGATTCTTAATCTCATTGTTCTCTTTTCCACTCTCCTGAACAACATTTTAGAACAGCATGGTTCTAATTTTAGGCAGCACCCCAAGGCCTTTTTCCAACATTTCAAGTCACTTTTTTGCGTTTCCCACATTTATAATCTGAATTCAATTCAGTACTTAGAATAGCCAGATCACATTTGGTTTTTTAAAATAACTTTTTCAGCATCCTAACTCATGTGAATCTCAGTAGAGCAGCCTTTAATGTCACCTATGAAAAGCATTCAAATGTTTCTATTTGCACTGCAAAACAGTGCTCTGGGAACATGGTACAATCTTAGATTTGCCAATCATGTTTTTTCTTAAACTCCTATCATATTTACAAGCGTCTAATGGACAATCCTTCCATAACAGTTATTTTACCTTTCCAAAGGATAATATGGATACTAGTGGTATGCAAGTTCATATGGCTGAATGGAAATTCTAACCTCAGTGAAGAGTGTGATTTGTGTGTATCTTCTACAATGCTTTCATAACAAAGCAGTAAGTCAGAAGTAGGAGTTGCAACAAATACTTAACTATCCAAAGGTAAGCATTGGGTAGTTTTCTACTTCGCAAGTGATCTTCACACCTCAGAACTAAAAATTATGAACAAATGGCAAACTGGCCCCCTTTTTCCATGTTGTCCCTGCCAATGTTCAATTTCAGTATATTTGTTTCAGCCACAAGTCACATGAAGAATTTTTTTTAGAAATTGGAAAAAGTACTGTATAATAATATGTAATTAGTAGGTCAAAGTCATGGGATCACATTCCACAAGTTCTGCCAATGTATTTCATAGCCGTTTCAAAAACAGCATCAAGCATTATTTCTTATGCCTTCTCTTGGGTTATGAAATCAGGAAACCAAAAAAGGGAAATTAAAAACGATTTGCACGTTTCCCCCCTTCCAGTTATTGATATAAAGTAGCGGAAAAGAAAATGAGAGGCCTGAAATAATGTAGACTTCATGAACATAAAAACTTTCAATCATTCTATCCAAAAATAAATGGAATGCCTTATGTTCTGACAAGAAAACAAGCCCTAATGTCTGGAAAAATAGAATACTGTAGGAACAAAGCAATTAGATTTGCAATTACACATTAAACATAATCTCAAGAGTCTTTTAATATATATATATATATATATATATATATATATATATATATATATATATATATATATATATATATATATATATAGGCAACATTTATAATTGGCAATAAGTAGCATCTATGTTAAGGGGATTTTAAAACCAAACAGAGTGGTGATTTATAGTTTGCATGGAAATATTAACCGATCTACTGTGAAATCAGGACATGTGGTGAATAATTAATTGGTATTCTATGCAGTGCACAGACTTGGAAGGTGACTTTGAAATATCAGGGAACGGCTTAGTGCAAAGCAGTGAAAAAGATGCCCAAACAAAAGAAAGCTGGCAAAGAAGACTTTAGTAAAGCTGAATGTTTCATAAGCAATCCCTTAAAATTAGATGTTATCTTCTCTCCTCCCCGGGCTTTCGTCCTTTCTCATTGATTCATTTCACATGCTTTGCTGGGTGGGGAATTTTTAGAAAAATCTGGAAGCAAGCAGGGAAACTTCATGGATGTTTTCCTCAACGTTGATGGGAGACTAAGTTTCCATCAGTTGAACAACATCCATGAAATTTCGCTGTCTTCTTACAGAATACCTTCTTCTACTTCTCACAAGTTTTCAAGACTTACCCTACCGTAAATCCTTGGCTTCATCTTATCCTTTGTAGTCCTCTCAAAGTAAGTTGCATATATGTACTCTTATCAATAGCACCAAACTGAACTAGATGTGCAGTTCCTGAGCCTCTGGAGGACACCCAGGGTGTGTTCATGCTCTTTGACCATAAAAATCGAGAGTAATTAAAATTTATTCTCAATTTTCATGGTCAAAAGAGCAGTGTGACTTTCTCCATCCCGCGCGTCAGCCAAGAGGCTCAAGTCACACATGGCACTGTAAAGCAGTATATTAGATAATATTTGGTCATTAAAAATGCTATGATTTCTGTCCAAGTTCTATAATACAGAATATATGGGCTCTATATTTGGCTCAAGAGACGTGAACACACTATATATTTATATATACATATATATACTCACGCACACACACACACACTGATATTAGCACAATGAATCATTTGAAGCTATATAGGGCAACTTGCCTAAGGACCAGTAATCAGCATAAAACTGCTAGCATAGCTTTTTTGACAAGTCTATCAGAAAAAAAGGCAGTCTGTTGACAATAAACACTATTTTTCATTATATCAACTGCTTCCTGAATGTTCACAAGGAGTTCAGCTCTAACAGGTTTTAGCAGGACAGGCATGATTATTATCAATCATAAGTCTTCTATGTATCTGCAATTATTTATACTGTTCTTCATAATTGCTTTTAGTCATGCACATATCCCAAACCTGTATCACCATAAAAATCTGCTTTTGGAAGAAAAACAATTCTGAAAGCTAAGGTGCCTATGTTCATTCATTCTGAATCCTGGGTGCACACAGCTAGTCCACAACTTACAACCATTCATTCAGGGACCGTTTGAAGTTACATCAGCACTGGAAAAAGTGGCTAGTTTTTCACACTCACTTCTGACTGTTGCCAGTATCCCTATGGTCATGTGATCAACGTTTGGGAGCTTAGCAATGCATGTATCCCAGCCTGCCTCCGAAAGCAAAGTCAATGGGGAAGCCAGATACACTTAATGACATGATCCACTTAACAACTGCAGTGATTCACTTAAACTAGGGCAAAACTCACTTAACTGCCTTGCTTAACCACAGAAAAGCTGGGCTCAATTGTGGTGGATATATAGGTCGTCAAGTTTTCTTGAAAATAATATGGACGTAGTTTGCCACTGTTTTCTTCTGAGTCATTTTAGTGGCTCCTGGGGTGGAATAAAGGAAGAGATAGGGAGGTATCCTCAGCAGTTTGTGTTCTGGAAAACTGCCGCTTTATAAGGTGCAAACCCTTTGATTCAGTTCAGAAGAGGTGCTTCAGAATATGTGGAAGTATGAACAGAGCTCCTGTCTTCCTCCCCACAGTCATTGTGCAATCCTGAAAACAGGCCCAGCTACTTCACTGAGCTGCAAAAAATTGCCACAATTATTTTCCAGTATCTTTGGCAAAGCAACTCTGAAGCACTACACACATTATGGTTATGCCTTCTATAGCAGTGGTTGCCAACCGGTGGGCCCGGGACCACTGGTGGTCCTTGAGAAAATTTTGCTGGTCCACAGAGAAAAGTCCCCCCAAAAGCACTCCCCCCAAAGCAATTAATCCAGGCTGCGTGGGAACACAAGGCTACACCGCCCACATGGCCCGCCCACCCACCGGCCCCCATCCTTTGGCCGAGCGCAAACCTTACCTTGAGCAGAGCCACGTGAGCTGGAACTGGAAGGTAAGGCCAATGGCAGGGGAGGGAAATCCGCTCCACGGTGGCTTGCTGATGTTGGTGGGAAAGTCGGTCCTATATTCCAGAGCTGCAGTAGTCACAAGACTGGCCTTTGGTCATCCCAGAGCAGCTCCTCCAGTCCATGGCAGGCCAGTGCACCCGGGTGGAGGAGCAGCTGCTCCGGGATGACCAAAGAACCAGTCCTGTGACTACTGCAGCTCTGGAATATGGGACTGACTTTCCCACCAACATCAGCAAGCCACCGCCAGTCAAAATTCATATTAGTGGTCCGATTTAAAATTATGAGTTTGGTGATCCCTGAGATCCAAAAGGTTGGTGACCCCTGTTCTATAGCAGTAATTGCATTTAGATGCTGTGAGCTTTCAAGATGGGGCTGACTCCTAGCAACTGCCTGGACAGGTTTTGGGTTTTTTTGGCAAGGTTTCAGAAGCGATTGGCCATTGCCTGCTCCTTCTTATGGCTGAGAAAGTGAATGGCTCAAGGTCACCCAACTGGCTTTGTGTTTCAGGTGGAACTAGAACTCAAAATCTCATTTCTAGGCTGCTTCCTTAACCACTACACCAAACTGGCTCACTCTAGAAGATGCTCATTACATAATCTCAATCTTTTAAATGCACAGCTTCTTCCAGAAAAGATGGGAGAATCCCATGCATTAGCAATGCAAAGGTGCCTAAGCAATTCGTAAGTAGAAAGAAACAGAATTTTGTGGATTCATTCCACTTCTCATTTCCAATTTTATAACCAATTGTAAATTGAGTCAAACAGCACATTTTGTAAGTTTTTATCTTAGAAAGAATTATCAGTGTAGGGGAGGTAACAGGTTCTTTTTTGTTTGTTTGTTCCCTTTCATATCTGTGTTTGCTCTAATACTGAACAACTGAATTGCCTACCATTATATTAATGCCCAGAGAGGAACTTTGAAAAACGTTTGCTATTGGGCTCTTTTCTCACTGACTCTACCAAGAAAACATTGACAACATGCCAGAACAGCAGTTAAACATTAAACATTCGTACTAACTCCAGCAAAGCAAAAGTTATAAACATCATTGGAAGGATTTAAGGAAGTTTTGGAGGGGAAAAAAAAAAAAGAATAAAAATGCATAAAAGTGAAAACCTCTCCTTCCAGAGCAGCTGTGTTTTGGCTTACCAAACTGGTTTTAAACCAGGCAAGTCTAGTAAAGTCCATGAAGCAAACAGACACAAAAGAGCCATGCTTAAGATAATACTACACACTTCTGAAATTCTTCAATATATGCTGCACCTTTTAAGCCAGTGGCAAAACCCTCTTTTGTCACAACTCTTCTTTTTCCCCGTGGGATCAGGGAATCTCCTGGTTCTTGTAATGATTCCCACCCACCATCTCAATATAACAATGTATGTTCTCATAGGAGTGAATACTGTAGCTTACATCTTAACGATGATGGATCAGCGTTAATTATGAAAACTTTATGCTTAGAAAGAGCGGCACATATGGAAAGGGAGAAAAGAGCAAGTTAGAATTCAGCCTAATTTTTTTTTTTAAAAAAAAGAGGGAAAAATATGTCAAGAGGTGTACACCAGGCCCCTTGCTGCATTCTAAAATAAAGTAAAATGCACAAAGCCTGACTTAATTTAATACCGGATCCTGAAGCTTGTTTTGATGTTCTCCTTCCAGTTACTAGGGCTTCTTAAGAATTCTTGCAATAGATGTTGAAGGGCACCAGATCGATGGTTCCTAAGGACTGAGATATGTAAAGACCAAACCATTTGAGCAAAGGGAAAATGACAGAGATTGTTTTTAAGATTTTAGAGGAAATGGGAATAATGTGGTAGGTATTTTGGAAGGCTGCCAGGGAGCGATCATGTAAAAAGGAAGGGTGTGCTGTGAAATATAGTTTAATATAGGAAAACACTGATCTGAGACTATTTACCAGCTTTCAAAGGAGATCAGACTGAGAGACTGCAGGCTTTAACAGGTTATTACAACCATAAACAAATCATTACTACATCACAGTGAAGTCCACCAGACTAATAATTCTGTAGCAAATCAGGGCTAAATAGAATCATCTCTAGATGAGATAGGTGGAATATAAATCTAATAATAAATCCTGATTTTTTTTTTAGTAAATAGCTGAATACATCATATTCTGTACATATGCAGTCCAATTCTTCCTTAAAAGCCACATAAGCATCATTTTTGTTTACAGTCTGCCATCACGCCACAATGAGAGCCTATCAACATGGTTTTTAGTGGTGGATACAGACTTTTCCTTAGAGCATAATTTTTGAAAATAATTAAGATTAAATACATTTTTTTCTTTAATGTGAGAGATCAATTATAAATTTGGTTTATAACACAATTGTATGATCAAGTGGCAATATTTACAGGTTTACCATATGGAAGCTATTTATATCAGGCACAGGAAATCAGGAGCCAGGATACAGTTCAAAAGCATTGTGAGTTTATTCCATGCAACCTATATATACGATTCTGATCTTTTAATGGTCGAGGTGAATTGACGCTAGATAACAGTCAATGGATTTCAAGGGAAGGGTGGGAGCTGGACCAGGTCTCTTACGAGGTTATATAGAGACTCTAGTCTAAACTGATGCCTCTGATCCCACCCCTGGGCTCAGCTGGGTCATCTCCTACATGTTGAATGTCTTGGTCTTAACTTTCTCAGGGTCAACTTTTGTGTCACCAGGAGCTGGACTTTGTTCTTATTGTATTGCATTTATTTGGCCATCAAAAGTCATTGGAGTCTGGTGGTAACACAGTGATCACAGGAAGCACAATAGAAGCATTAACAGCAAGATTAATGCACCTCTTCTGCCAGCTTGTAGATACATTTGGTACTATTTTCTTGGAGGTGCCTAGCAGTTACAAAAATTTGGCTAGGTTCACAGGCTGTCCAACTCTGATCTCCAACTGAAAAGGCATTCCTACACAGATTTCAAATGGTTTCATAGATCAGTTCCAAATACTAATGTAATTAGATCAATAATTTCTATGATAAGAAATAGTTGAAGTTTAGTTGAAGTTCATATTAAACCAATAAAACAATAGCTAGGTAAGAGAACATTCAACCTGACCACACAAACTACTTGTTGGTTTAATACACTTAAATCCTTATTTTAAACTCCATCATTTCCTGAGGGGGTGGAGGTAACCACATGAAGGAACTTATTTTATAGTCCTATCAGAGGCTCAATAGTCTAATCACCAAAATTAACTGATAAATATGCTTGAACTGAAGGATAAATGTTGTTTTTATTTAAAGATGGAAGAATTTCAGCTAAATGGTTGCTTTTCAGCTTCTACATTTCTAATCACAATGCTTTGTTGTGCAGGCTTCTTATTTTTTCATTCATTTCACTCTTTTGTTCTTAAAATACATTGTTTGCATAATGTGGGTAGAATTAAAGGTTCACAGATATGTTTTTTCTATGAATGCCTTTGGACACTGAAGAAATCTCTAAAAGGCTAGAATTTTCTTCATGATAGGTTTTCAGCAGTTCAGTACACAAGGAAGGTCAGAGAAATAGTGCTCAAAATGTATTTGGGGATGAACGCATAGTTAGTATGGCACAAGAGTGAAAATGCTTTCCATTTGTGGCTAAACAATATTCATTTCAAACTTAAAAGCACAGTTCCACCCTAGTAACTGGTGTGGCAACATTTAGAAGAAAGGAAGAAACCAGCAGATTAGAGAGTTACTGAACCCAAGAAGTAACCACTAATAACAGACTTGCAAATCAGGGAAGGGTTTGGTAAGGAAAGAAGACTAATTAAATGGTCTTGTTAAACAGAGATCCAGAGAAGACTTCAAACATTTTTCAAGCAAACTGCATTTCATAACATCAAATCTCTATATGGACGACTTTACAGCTTGACCATTTTCCTTAATGATTATGGTTAGGTAATAGGTAATGTACTAACTCATTGCTAATTATTTAACCCAAGCACAACACTATGGTCTATCTGAAATCTAATAAATGCAATGAAGGATGACAGTAAAGGACTGATTTATTTATGTAGATGCATTTAATTTACAAAATATTAAAACTCTGGAACCTACCTCATGATGCTAGAAAAAATAAAGCTGTTAAGGATATAGCAACAAAAACAATTTTGTGGGCATATTTCTTTATTTGTGAAGATAAAATATTCATAGCAATCTCCTCTTTTTCAACTTATATTGTGGAAAGATATAGCTGAGGACTTAATTTTCTTGCCAAAAATTAAGTCCTCAGTGACTTTTAGATCCTTATAAATATTGGTCATTATTGTTCCTGGATATTTTCCTTTTCTTTTCTCTTTTGTTCTGACTGAAATTTAATTTTTAAAAAGTGCTCCTATTTGCCAAGTACACTGTATGGTGAAGAAATGCATGGAGAGTTATAAAAAAAGAAAACCCTCCTTCATTTTTGGAAGCCATTCAAAGGGATCGTCTTCACTTCAAATAGTGAAGTGTCTTGTTCAGCTCAATGAAACGTCCTGGGTCTGGCTGCTCTCTGAAACTTTTCCTCATCACTTCTTCTCCCATGAGCACAAGCTGCTTCTGCAGACCAAAGAGTTTGCCACGGTTGCCACATCAAATACAACAGTAGCATTGCTTGTTTCTGCTCAGCTGTACTGGCACTTCCCTGGCACTGATGGAAGTTCATCTGGCTCCTTCTTGTCACAGTAATATAAACCTTATATTACTTCCATAAGGCATAACCAGTTGGGACTTCCAGAAGATGCAAATGGAAACTACTACTGAAAATGCAATTACATATCCAATATCCAGTATCAAATTCCATCAAAATTAGCTATTTCCTTTAAATCCTGTGTCAAATTTTCATGCAAAATCTCTGTCTTTTTCTCTGTCTCCCTCCCTCTCTCTCTCTCTTTTTCTCTCTCATTGCCACTTAAAAAAATATTACAGCAATTTCCCCCAACCTGGAGCTTTAAGTATGTGGACTTCAGCTCCTACAACTCCAACATAAGGAGTGAAATATCTTACCAAAAACTACAGTGTGGTTTCATCCAATACATTAAATATATTACAGGTAGTCCAAATTAACAATCATAATCAAGACTGAGAACTCCAACACTAAGCAAAAAGGTTGTAAAACAAATGACAGCCTTGACTTACAGTGGCAGTTCTGGTGGCAGTCATTAAGCAAATCATGCAGAGTTATTAAACACAAAGTTACACGAGCAAAACTTCTGATTTCCTGCCAGCTTCCCCATTGGCTTTATTTGTCAGAAGCTGGCAGCAAAAGTTTCAAATGATAACCAAGTGATTGTGGGATTTGCCACTATCATTAAGTGTGTGCCAGCCGCAAAACGTCTGAATTCACGATCACATGACTGTGGGAACCCTATGACAGCTGCAATTTCAAGGACCAACTGTAATCCTCCTCGTTCAGCACTGTCATAACTTTGAATTGGTCACTAAGCAAGTGGTCGCTAAGCAAGGACTACCTGTAACAATCCTTGGTTGCTCTGCTATTCTCAATTAGCATGGTTTTCACATACGGGATGGGGAGGTAGCGGGTAAAGAGGAAGAAGCAAAAAGAACTGCAATGTTTCAGACTTTATTTGGAGGAAAAAACTATTTTGGACACGTAAGAGAACCTGCCAGTCAGTGCTTTGGCTATGTAATCTTGAGAACAGATGCTATTGCTGTAATAAGTTTAGACCAGTTGTGCATTTGTGCTCCAAAGGTCTCTTCTGGATTGAATTCAAGGTAGCACACAACCGTCGCAATAATAGAGATGAAAAATCATTACATCTGATTTACATTTTTCTAGCACTACCAATCAACAAGCATCATCTCTCCATTCTATCATTATAATAGGAAAGAAGGGGGGGACTGTGAAGACACAGAATATGTTTTAAATAGAGAAGTAAAAACACCTGCAGTCCCATAAAATTCCCTATGTGAGGTAATGTGGCAGTACAAAACATCTTACATAAAAGCTCCTTGTTTTTTTTTAAACAGGATAAACAACTTTAAAAAATGAATTGTTTCTCTCTTCCTTGCAATTTTTTGTATCATACATCAATGAAATACTTTCCTTTGCTTTTTTTACATGGCTACACAGGTTAACATATTAAAAATTATTAGAAAAAAATAGCATTTAATCCTGCTTTTTTTTGCAATAATGGGACATGGTGCATGGAGGAAAAAGTAAACATTCTATGAATCCATTTAAAATTTTTATAAAGCTTAATAAAGCTATACAGGAAAGCTAAATTTAGAATTTCCCCCTCCTTTCCAGAAATAGGTAGAATTTATGGAAAAAAAACTATTTCCTTTGGAGCAGAATGTATATTCCACTTATCCTAAATTGTCAGAAATTTTAAAAAACAAAAACAAAACAAAATCAGAAATTTCTGATTTTATACAGTAAAAAAAAAGCACCACTGAACTATGAAAAAGGCCACCTTCTTCCAAAATACACAAAACAAAGCATCAGAAAATAAGTTTGCATTCTCAAGTTTTAATACTATGTTTGATACTGGCTTAATACTATGTTTCATGGTTCCATTGTTGAAGTGGTTCTTCTTACTCTCCTTCACCTATGGTTTGTATATTTGCTTATTATATTTATTAACATAGATTTTTATATTTTACACCTTTTCTCCATTTGTTCTTTTATCTTATTGTTGGGCACTGTCCAAAGTGTTTTTGGTGAGATGGAAAAACATATGAATTTGATAAATAAATACCCAGTTTATTAATAGCTATGTTCAGGAATAAATTCCTTCAAGTTAAAGTAGATTTGTGCTAATACTAAGAAAATATTCATACTGAATTCTGAACAGGAACACAGGCTGGCTCAGGAATTCTGAGAGTTGAAGTCCACAAGTCATAAAAGTTTCTCATCTCTGAACCACTTGATTCCTAAATCGAATTGTAGTTCTATAGTAATCTCCCATTTCAGTCCTAACCAGGTAAATCCTGTTGAGCTTCAAGGCCCAAATATGATCAACCAGGTGCTGAGACTACTGAGAAAACGCCGGTGAAACACCCAGGAATGCCTTAGTTGGATCAATGTTTAACTAAAATCCCATTAATTTCAATGTGATCATAAGAATCAGAGGGACAGATGTATACAGTGAATAATCTGGAGATATGAAAGATTTGTCTGCATACAAGTTCAACTTTATTGGAGATGGTGAAGTCTGTGATAATGTTTGAAAAATTCTGGCCAAGTCTTAAACTCAATTATTCACAACACACATACCCAACATGTCAACAATTCTCCACTTTAAAAATCCATTCTGAATGAGTCTATTTTAAGTAACAACAGATTGATAGCCAAGCAACAAGAAATGTTAACACTGGAAAACAGCAAACTCTCCCAAAAGTGAAACTTGAGAAAAGCTGCTAGATGTAAGAGGCAAGCTACATGTAGTATTTAATAAAATAAGACACAATCATCAGATTTATGGCTTTAAGAATTCTTTCAAAATGTAATTATATTAACAACACTGATTGTTTCTTTATGTGACTACAATATGTTATCTCAGCTTAAGAGTATCAGGAAATGAAAGTGGATAATGGAGCTGATCTTGAATTATTATTATTCTCCATTAAATGAAATTTCTTTGAAAGGAAGCTACAAGAGAACAGAGGAAGATCATTGTGTTCTTTATAAGCTTCCTATAAATATGCTGCTCAAAAAACTAAAGAGAACACAAAAATAAGACATCCTAGATCAGAATGAATGAAATATTCTTATTAAATACTTTGTTCATTACATAGTTGAATGTGCTGACAACAAAATCACACAAAAATTATCAATGGAAATCAAATTTAGCAACCCATGGGGGGTCTGGATTTGGAGTTACACTCAAAATTAAAGTGGAAAAAAACACTACAGGCTGATCCAACTTTGATGTCATGTCCTTAAAACAAGTCAAAATGAGGCTCAGTAGTGTGTGTGGCCTCCACGAGCCTATATGACCTCCCTACAACGCCTGGGCATGCTCCTGATGAGGTGGCGGATGGTCTTCTGAGGGATCTCCTCCCACACCTGGACTAAAGCATCCCCCAACTCCTGGACAGTCTGTGGTGCAACAGGGCGTTGGTGGATGGAGCGAGACATGATGTCCCAGATGTGCTCAACTGGATTCAGGTCTGGGGAATGGGTGGGCCAATCCATAGCATCAATGTCTGTCTTGCAGGAACTGCTGACACACTCCAGCCACATGAGGTCTAGCATTGTCGTGCATTAGGAGGAACCCAGGGCCAACCGCACCAGCATATGGTCTCACAAGGGGTCTGAGGATCTTATCTCGGTACCTAATGGCAGTCAGGCTACCTCTGGCGAGCACATGGAGGGCTGTGCGGCCCCCTAAAGAAATGCCACCCCATACCATTACTGACCCACTGCCAAACCACTCATGCTGGAGGATGGTGCAGGCAGCAGAACATTTTCCATGGTGTCTCCAGACCCTGTCACATCTGTCACATGTGCTCAGTGTGAACCTGCTTTCATCTGTGAAGAACACAGGGCGCCAGTGGAGAATTTGCCAATCTTGGTGTTCTCTGGCAAATGCCAACGTCCTACAGTGTTGGGCTGTAAGCACAACCCTCACCTGTGGACATTGGGCCCTCATACCACCCTCATGGAGTCTGTTTCTGACCATTTGAGCAGCCACATGCACATTTGTGACCCGCTGGAGGTCATTTTGCAGGGCTTTGGCAGTGCTCCTCCTGTCCCTCCTTGCACAAAGGCGGAGGTAGCAGTCTTGATGCTGGGTTGTTGCCCTCTTACGGCCTCCTCCATGTCTCCAGATGGACTGGCCTGTCTCCTGGTAGCGCCTCCATGCTCTGGACGCTACCCTGACAGACACAGCAAACTTCTTACCACAGCTCGCATTGATGTGCCATCCTGGATGAGCTGCACTACCTGAGCCACTTGTGTGGGTTGTAGACTCCGTCTCATTCTACCACTAGAGTGAAAGCACCACCAGCATTCAAAAGTGACCAAACCATCAGCCAGAAAGCATAGGAACTGAGAAGTGGTCTGTGGTCACCACCTGCAGAACCACTCCTTTATTGGGGATGTCTTGCTAACTGCCTATGCTTTCCACCTGTTGTCTATTCCATTTGCACAACAGCATGTGAAATTGATTGTCAATCAGTGTTGCTACCTAAGTGGACAGTTTGATTTCACAGAAGTGTGATTGACCTGGAGTTACACTGTGTTGTTTAAGTGGTCCCTTTATTTTTTTGAGCAGTGTATTTTACTCTGCAAGACATTGCAGAGTAAACATATCTTATAACAGGCATGAGGTTTTCTTTCTATTTTTTCAAAATCTGTTTTATGGAAATGAGACACTATAAATAAAAAAATCAGGACTCCCAATGATGCAAAAAAAAAAAAAAACCATAAAGTGGATGACCACTGCTAGGACTTGGATGGGTGTGTGTGTGACCCTTCTGGTCTTTAGCAGTGTTCAATACCATCAACCTTGGAATCCTTCTGGGCTGTCATTGGGGACTAGGGCAGGGTGTCAAACTCATGTTGTCATGTCATCACGTAACGTATCATGAATTTTTTCCTCTTTGCTAAATTGGGGGTGGGCGTGGCCAGTACGTGATACATCCAGCCCACGGGCCATGAGTTTGACACCCCTAAACGAGAGGCACTGTTCTGCTCCTTCCAGCAGCTGGCTCCAATTGGGGATAGTAAGGAAAGAGGGTTTAGTCAGTCAATCAGTCAGTCTGTCTGATTTATACAGTCATCCACCTCACCCAAAGCAACTCTGGACAGACATAACAATCAAATAAAACAACAAAAGTAAAAACAAGCCTTCTCTTTCTTGATATTTAACATTTAGGTGAAACTATTAGAAGAGGTCATGAGTTGGACTGGGATACAGCAGCACCAAAGTGAGGATGATATGCAGTTTTCCATCATAAGTGTTGTATCAAATGTTTTATGATGAATGTATTTTACAATGACTGTGTTAATGATCTATCACTATTGTTGTATGTACACTGAGAGCTTACGCACCAGAAACAAATTCCCTGTATGTGTAATCACACTTGGCCAATAAAGAATTCAATTCAATTCAATTCAATCCTATTCTATCCCATCCCAACCCAACCCAACCCAAGATCATGCTGAAGATCATCTAGGAGTATGGCAGTCTAAAGCAGAGCCCAACAAACAAGATGTCTGATTGTTTAAATCAAGAGGCTCTGTTGGCTACATTATTTTCCCTTGTCAAGGAAGGGGTCCTCCTAAACTCAGCTTATTGTTGGTTGATCAAAAGGAGGTTGTGGCTAGAGGCCCTTCATCCCACTCTATATGGTAAGCCAGCTGTGGTTCTATTCGGTGGGACACCCTGCAGAATAATTCATGCTGTGTTTTTACTATCTGCATGGACTGCTACATGTGCTATACAGAAGATTATCTCTAAAGAACACTAAGAAATAATAGGTGGTACAAGATGCAGTACCCTGTGTCTTAGGGAGCAGTTGTTGGGAGGACTTTACACCACCAGTGGCTTCCAACAGAATTCAGAATCCAATACAAAGTGCTGATTTTTCCCTATATAGCCCTATGTATCATGATATCTTTTCCTTCGACAGCACTGGCTCTTCGGTTTTGGAATGGAGATGAGCACCACCCCCTAGAGCCAGAAACAACTAGCACGTATATGTGAGGGGAAGCTTCACCTTTACCTGTAGCAGCAGATATGCAGGACCTCATTCTTGTCCTCCATTGTGAAGGAAAGCCAAAAGAACCCAGATGCTCAGCCTGGATAACACAAATGTCAGGGTACAAAATTGAATTGAGGGAATGAAGATATAACTAAAGAAATGAGTGCAGAATGCCTGTAGTATGTGATGTTTTACAAGCCGATTTTGCTAATAAAAGCTGCGGAGCACACTTATCAAGCACAGGAAAATCAGAAGTCCCAAGCAGTTCAACTGAATATAAATGTTTCTTGCAAGCTTATGCTCCCTATAAGAATCTGAACTATTAACAGTCAAAGCAAATTGGTGGTAGATAAGAGTCAATGGAATTCAAAGTGTGCTGGACTTAGCTCTCTTGTGGGCGTGAAGAGACTTAAGACTGATGACTCATTTGACTCTTCCCTCAACCTTACAACTCTTTTCTTAGATGTTAGTTACACTTTTGAGGTGAGACCAACCCAGTCTGGAACTGAGAAGCAGCCTTGCAGGAAATTTGGCTTATTCTCCAAACATAGATGAGCCAAACTACTTCATTGCCTGCACTCAAGATTTGAGGACACTGTAATAGACTTTGTCCTCATCCATCTTCCTCGACTATAGGAGGATGCATCAGGGATCTGCTTATCTTGCTCACAGGCAAGAGAATATATCAAATATAACAAACCCAATAGTTTCAAAACCAGTGGAAGAGCCAGGAGGTAAGGTGAACTAAATAAGCTTTGGAACAAAAGGACAAAGTATCTTCTGGATGCATACAATATCTTGAGGCATAAGGAAACAATATTGCATAACAACATCATCAATACTTCTTTGGTTCATCTTATCCTGCCACCCTCACTTCCAGATGCTGCCCATGTCTTCTAATCATTTCCCTTTCAAAGAATGCAAAATGGAGAAAATGTCAAAAACAGGTGAATTCCTAATGACTATATTTATGCTAAAACATGTATTTTAACTGAGTACAATAAATATGCTTTCAAACTGATCCTACAACTTAAAAAAAAAAAAACTCTTAAACAAGTATTAAAAGGAAAGAGTGGGGGCAAGTCCACCAGGAAGATGTTGAAGCATTTTTAAAACATAAATTGAACTGCCATATCATCAATTTAAAAATGTTTACTTCCAGAAACATTTGTCAGATGTACCGTATGCCCTATCTGATCTCTGTAGAAAGATAGCTGATAAGCTTAGCCAGGATCAAAAATTAATTTACCAAAATGCTCGCACAAAACAGGATTCAACCTTCTACATGTGGTTTGCATTACAGATAGGAAAATACTTGATTCTCTGGATAAAATAGGGCTATGAGTATAATTGGAACATTAAATCAAGACCTACTGTAAGTCCTTTGAATTAACTCCATGCTTTTCAAACTAGAGGCCTTCCCAAACCATTAAAAGAATGATTCTTGGAAACAGATGCCAGATTCCTTTGTTTAACTTAAAGAACTGCATTAGAGCAGATATGTATCTATTGATAATGAATTTATACATAAACTTCTAAAAATGATCCCTCTAAACAATTTGCAATAAACCTCAAACAATAAAGTGACCAGCAGAAGTCTGCAAGAAAGCATAATCTTATAACCTTTGTATGTTTTGACTGAAATATGCCAGATGTACTATTAATGACATTAAATGATTCTGTTTTGTTTAGCTTAATTATACTACTTTTTACAAAACAATTTCAGCAGACAACTATAATACTTATTTTCAGCCAAGAGTGCGTGCACAGTATCTGTTCCAAAGCACAAGATGGTGGAGATATAACATTCCTGAGGATGTTGTTACACAATTAATCTCCTCCAAAACATGAAGAGAGAGGAGAAAATACATGGTTTTATATGAGAACATTTGCCTAGAGTATTTTTAGGTTTACAGACAAGCCAGCTTTTTAAATGAAGCCCTAGAAAAACATAATCAATGTGCTTAAGTTATTTCCTCAAAAGTTTATTAGAGTCACTGCAATGAGTTATAAAGACAATATAACTGGGCAGCTTAAAAAGGAAGAAAAAGCTAATTAGAAATGATACAAAAATGTCTTGGGCATATTTCTGATATATTTCTATATTTCTGATAGTTTCCTTTACTGAATCCAGAGAATTGTTACATCATTAAAGTATTGGTGAATGTTCTCTATAGATTTTTTTTTCTGAAAATTATATGATTAGAATGGCGTGGAAGCTATATAGTAGCAGTTACCCTATCAGTTAATTGGAAATTAGTTTGCAAAATGCCACTGGCTTATTTATTTGTTCTTTTTTATTTTCTATATACAACAGTAATTGCAGAATTTTCATCAAAGGAAACAAATAGCATCATCAATTTATATAAATCTAACAATGTTCCTTACAATACTGATCTGTATTTTTTGAATCAGATATGTTTTTTATCACCATCAAACTGCTGGGGGAAAACTGAAGCAAAACATTTCTCTTAGTATATAGAGTTGAATCTGTTCTTTTCCATTCTAATTAAAACAGCATGTTTCATTTCTTAGAACTATATCCAATGATGGAAGGTCACTATGGACACAAGGCTTTTGATCCAATAGAGGCTTCCACTACCAGATAAGGAACGGTGACAATTTTTGATAATTGCCTTCCCACTATGACAATTTTTTGGCATTTTCCAAAAGCCTCCAATCTTTTGAAATAATCTTGGGGGAGCCACAAAATTCTGTTGATTAAGCCTTCACTAAATCAAATACTTTTTCATCAACATCAGTACTGAATACTCCTTTGTGCATTAGTTACATATGAACAAGCTCAAGATGTCTCAAACTCTAAAGATTTCATTCATGTTATGTTTTACAGACTTAAAAGAAACAACAACTACCATAAGATAGTATTTTAAGTATTTCTTCATTAGTGCATTCCTGACTTTACTTCTAAGCAAACCAAATTCAGAGTTGGTTTATCCCATTTTTCACAGCACTAGTTCTTCAATTGAGAGAACGCTTTCTTACTTGGTTTTTAAGAATTGGACACATTTTAAAGTAAGCTTTTGATACCAGATTTTGTAATATTTCAGGTTAATTCTCATTTTATTATATTAAAAACTACTGTGAGTTAATTAGCAATATAAACATTTGGTAATAAAACATATAATACTTCCTTTCCATTCTTTGCTATTCCCCCAGCCATTTTATACTGCAAATGCCAATATTATGCAATCTTGTAAGATGAATTGAAAATGTGGAACAAATATACTATCTCCAATAATCACTTCTTTCCCATATACAGCTAGTCCTTGTTTAGTGACCACAATCGGGAGCCATCAGTAATGAGTGATGATGACTCAGTCATTAAACAAAGTGATAGACTGTGCCATCAAAATGTTTTTGACTCCTAGGAACCATACATTGCAAATAAAATTTCTTCAAAGAAATCCATCTCCAACCTATTATTTAATGTGTCCCAACGAAACACTTATCACCACCTTGCTGATAATTGCCCTCTTCTCTTTTCTAGCAAAATGATTACTAAGTAAAAAAAAAAAAATCACACGACCACAACTGTGTTTATAGTTTTACTTCAACTTTCTTTGCTCAACAACATCAGAAAGATATGACCCCCAAAAGCTGGGTTAGCCCAAATAGTGGGGAAAGTTTCTGGAACTTGTCTAACAAGGACGCTGGACAAAACAGCAAATCCTATAGCCCATTTTCCTCCGCACTCCCCTGCCCAGCGGAATGCTGATCCTGGCACTGGGATGATTAGCAAAAAGGAAATTAATGTTTGTATTTACATTCTTTGAAGAGGAAGGGATTACAAGAGAGTAAACAGGCACACAATGGGGAATACATGTTGAAAGCAATCCACTAGTGTCCGCTGTTTGCCTAGCATACTCATGGATGTCAACCATAAGCCACTTAGGAAGCAGTGTGAAACTGATTAGGGTCTTGTTGGGGTCAGGTAGCAGTGTCAGCCAGCTGTAGCATTCTAATCAATTAAGGTCATAGAGTAGACTTGTTGCAGTTAGACCAAGATCAGGCACAGAACAATGCATACTAAGAGACTGTAATGGTGGACATGAGGAAAACAAAAAGAGAGACACATTGCAAAGATATAACACAAGCATTAGTTAGTTGCAAAGCTATTTTTTCATCATCACTGTAACTGAGAACAGTGCTAAACAAGAATTACCTATAGAAGGTTGGCCTACTGTAATAAAAGGTGATTTAAATGTTCTTTTTTAAGCCGGAGTTCGTATTTTAACTTAAAAGCACGGCTTGTTAGGTTTGGCAAAAATCTTACAAGAAAAAGCTACAAGGATATAATACTTCAGCAGGCATATCAACAGATAGATATGAAATTTGTGCTTTTCCATCAATCAATAAAATCTTTTTTTTTTTTTTGCAAGGTGATTTTTACTGATTGGTGCCATTAGTTACACTATAACAGATATTGAAAGAGGCTCAGGAGGTATAATTTGACATCCACATAGAAACACAGAAACATTGTAAAACTTGGTCTTATCAGATGAGGATCTTTTATCAAGAGGCACATAATACAGTATTTTAAAAACACCAATATAACAAGTAAAGTGGAAACCCCACAAGTCAGTAAATGTTGTCACCATGCAGAAAAGAGATTTTTTTAAAAAAATAAAAAAGGGGGCCTAATAAACACTTCCACTTTTTTCTTTTACTTTACAGTTTAGCAACATTTAATAAAACTAGGCAAAAGGTGGGGTAGGAGGAGAGAAGGTAAAAACATGTGTTGCTTATGTTGTATTGAATACTATTTTTTGCTGTCTACTAGCTTTTTTTAAGTCTAGTTGTCATGAAGTGTAGGAAAATCCATCTAGTTCAGGGGTGTCAAACTCGTAATTGGCATGGTGTTGGCACGGCACTGGTGCGTGATATATTGCAACTTCCCCCCCTTCACTAAACAGGGCATGGGCGTGGCAAGCATATGACACAACCGGCCCGCAGGCCACAAGTTTGACAGTCCCAATCTGGTTGATCCATGGAAATGATTTACACAGAGGCATCCTCAATCACCTCCTTATATCCTTTCTATGTTTTGTACTGTTTTTGTTTGGGTTTTTTTCTTCCTGGAGCACTCACTATTGAACTTTCCCCAATATCTCAATCACCTAAACCTCAGCTGCTCAGAAATATTACAAAGCTTGTTTCTATATCCTATCCTTATTCAATATTTGCATTTTGAAAAAAAAAAATTAATCCGTTAGAGAGTACCTTTGCAACCCCATCATTCTGGCATTAAGTTTTTTGGTAAAGATCAAGTCGAGAGAGGGTAACATCTGAGCAAATACCTGTTAAAAATGCCACTTTCGCTTTTTATAGAACATCTACTTTTTCAATGTAGAATTCCACAATATTGATTTTTCATTTTTTGTATCATCTTGGCCATAGTTTTACTGCAGGAATCTTCAACAATTATCACTATGTACCTGGTCAGCGGGCAGTTTGAGGATGAACAGTACAATCCCCTCAAATATCATAAAGTCCAATGTTGTACCTGTTAAATTAAATTTGCTCAACTTTTATAATTAAAAATATCTTACAGGGTAATACTTTGGTTTAAGAAGTTATGGAGAGAGGACATCCATTAAACCAAACTACAAGATTGGTTAAATACAATAATCTATTCTAAACAGGGTTCAATATAATGTTTTAATTACAGGTAGTCAACCCACATTTTAGAAAAATTGGTATTTATGTAACAAAATTAATATGTTGCTTTCAGCTATGGTTAATGAATGCTTGGAATTCTTGGCCTCCTTTTGGTCAGAATTTCAACCAATGAATTTTTAGAGTTAATTTTCACATTATTATTACAGTATTAATATTACTAACAGTGGTAATCTTTCCTCGTGCCTTTCATCTGAGTAGAAAAGGTAATGAAATTAATTTACTGAGTTAATGAATGAAAAACTTGCTCTTCTTCTAAATTTCACTATCTTTGATGCATAATAGTAAAAGGGAACTAAATTAAACATAACATAGACTTATTCCATGCAAAAATGATGCTCCCATGTAAAAAATTCTTCAAAAATTGTTTTTAATCAGTTCTGTCAAATCTATCAATAAGTCTGTATTGCAGGCACTTTGTCCCTGGTCATTTTCCTCTTATAAGATATGTCAGGATTGTGTTGAAATGTCTGGCCAAACAGAACACAATCCTTTGAACTTGTAATCAGATCTGCACAATCCAAGACCTCAAGACTATCTATCAGGAATATACAGTATTACCCCGAAAGCTGTAATTGTGGTCCAATTTCTCCCAACATCGCTGCCAGACTGAACATCCTATTAAAATTTAACATGACAGAATAGGAAAGATTTTTATAAGAATAGTAATCTTATTAGTTATATTTCAATTAACTGCATTTTACTGAATTAATCATTCTGAATTTGTCTGTCTTGGCCCTGTTCATTTTTTGGTGCAGCTCTGTAAAAAGAGAAGGTGATTTTCAATTAAAAAAAAATATTGCAGACACCTGATATAAAGTAATGTGCCAGATGCCTTGCATAACTTGATCAGTTTTGGTTTTGGTGCATTTCATAATTCTGGGAACATTGCTTTCTGTAAATTTACAATTTTCCCTGGTATTGGTTTCAAAAAAACATGACAAAACAAGTCTTTGTTGCAATTACCAGAAAAATACACTCATTTTAATATAACTTCTGGAAAGCCATATATAAAATGAGAGGAAAAACACTTAAGAGTGCAGAATTCCCTGAGCGCATTAATATTTGTTTAATTTAAACACAGCCCAGATGACTTCTGGTACTTTCTGAAGGAGTGTGTGTGTGAGAGAGGGAGTATGAGTAAATCAACGGTTTTGTGCATCTGCTGTATATAGCATGACAGCTTGAAAACCCTCTGCTGAATTACTGCAAGGAACAGCAGGTCTGTTCGAAGATACTACAGCAGACTCCTTGTTGCATTGCCTGGGTGGAAAAAAAAAAAGAATATGTGGCACTCTGTCACTACTAATCATTATGGAGGATGAACAGCAAACAGAAAATTAAAGATAGCATTACAATAGTGCCTTCTTTGATCTTGCTACATCTAAAGGACACTGCTGTGGTAAATAAATAAAACACAGACCTAAATGAATGGGGGAGCTACATGATATTAAAAAGGATAAATGGTTCAACTGACAGAATTGAGGTATTGTGAGTTCCAGGAAACACACATTCCATAACTTTAGAATGAACCCTCATTCAATATATCATTTTGGAGAGCAAAATATCAAAAATACCAGGGTGGCATTGTAGCCGTCTCTACTCAGTCAGTGGAGGCTTTCTTCATACTACATTACATATTTCCTTAACAGTGCTTTGAAATAAGCCTAAAAGGCTTTCTAAACAAAAGTCTTTTTGTGCTACAAATTGAAGAGGGGGAAAAAAAAGAAACCCTCAATAAGCACATTGCTATCCAAAGACAGGAGCAAAAGGGAGGAAGCGTCTCCAAAATGCAGAATGCAAACTCCCACATACATTTTGATGAACTGAAAAATGTTCTACTCTACTGCAGACTTTGGTGACAAAGATCCTGTCGCACATATTTGAAAAAGCAAGGCCTGAAGCACACAGTGGAAAAAGAGAAAGGAATGTCCAGGTGACAGCCAATCGTCTTTTGCTGGTTCCAAAAGAGGATATTAGATGTGTGCAGTCTCGATCCTACCAAATTAATTGCTTTTGTTTTTTTGGATGGAATGCTAGGTCAAGACTGCCAACCGCACAGTATGTCAATCCTCAACTGCAACAAATTGAAATTATGTTTTCTCTCCCCCCACTTCCAACCCCCTCTTCTATCTTGTCTTCAGAGGTAAGATTTTTAATTAAACTTCTAGGAGTATGTCCATTGCCCCCCTCCCAATAAAACAAACATAACAATGCTATTTGTGCTCATTATTCTGAATAAACCCAAATCATTTCACAGATAGGGAAAGCAATACAAGATGCATTATATATTCAAAGAGATGGAATAGAATTCTTTATTGGCCAAGTGTGATTGGACACACAAGGAATTTGTCTTGGTGTAAATACTCTCAGTATACATAAAAGAAAAGATACATTCGTCAAGAGTCAAGACTCATCAGGTACAACACTTAATAAAAGCCATAGGGTACAATAAACAATCAAATCATACTAGGAAACAGTCAATAAAAATTGTTAGGATACAAGCAACAAGATTACAGTCACAGTCATAAGTGGGAGATGCATTGTATACTTAAATAAAGATACAGAAAAGGGGGAAACCTGGGGTTCTTCTGAAAAACCAGCTGAACCCTCAAAATTCTGTAAGCATTTAAAAGAAATGTATAAACTTGACATTAATTCTACTACGCCCTGATGTACATTACCTTTACAATGTAAGGTGAAAAAACAGAAACAGAATGAAAATGGAGAGAGTAAGTTTAATTCTCAGTTGGTGAAAATGGGTGTTGGATTACCTGAACACCTGTTCTCCTTGTAAGCAAGACAGGTCAGGAGTGGGTGTTGCTCTTGTCCTAGCTGCTTGGACTGAATCTATCTAAAAGGCTTACTAGACTAGCTCCACCCACTCTGGGTAGCTCCTCCCAGCTTTCTGCGAAGTCATCATGGCAGACAGGACTGCCTCTGAGAAAAACAAAATCAAAAGAAACCGTTATCGGTTCCCCCCTCCCATAGGCCCACCGTAAGGACCAGTTTCACCAGGGTGGGGCTGACCTGTCTTGCCTACAAGTAGAACAGGTGCTCAGGTAATCCAACACCCATTCTCCCTTGTAAGGCTGCGATAGGTCAGGAGTGGGACATACCAAAACTGGGTTGTCCTCAGGAGGCATTAAGATTGGTCCTAGTCACCATGCTCCCTTACTAATTGTTGCAGGACCTGTCTGCCAAACGCTACATTTGCTGAAGCAAAGGTGTCCAGCCGGTAATGGCGGATGAAAGGCGATGGGGACGTCCATGTGGCTGCTTTGCAGACCTCTTCCACAGATGCCTGCATTGCCCAGGCCGCAGTCGTCGCAGCGCTACGAGTGGAGTGCGCCGTAATGCCTCTGGGTACCGGGAAAGACCAACCCGAGTAAGCCCTGGCTATACAAGCCTTGATCCATCTGCTGTGGATGGAGTTACTTTTCCTCCCAACGAGGAAGGTTGGAAGGAACAAAAAAGGGATTCCGTCCTACAGAATTCAGATGTCCTTTTTATATATACCTTCAGTGCCCTGCGCACATTCAAAGTGTGCCAAGTCATGGACCGGATGGGGACAAAAATCTGGACGAACTAGCTCCTGAGACCTGTGGAACAAGGTATTGACCTTGGGGATAAATGCCAGGTCCAATCACAAAACTACCCAATGAGGGTGAAAGATACAGAGATCGGGGCGAACTGAGAGGGCGACCAACTCAGATACTCTTCTGGCTGAAGTGACTGCCACCAAGAAGGCAACTTTCAGGGTAAGAAGGTGTAGACTAGCTTGTCAAAGAGGCTCAAATGGAGCCTTTGTAAGGGACTGCAATACCCTGGTCAGATCCCATGTAGGGTACCTGTGTTGGTCGCCCCTCTGAGAAACTGTAAGATGCTGTGTTAAGGATTCCAATTTGCCACAAGTTAACACCAAAGAAATAGCTGCCACCTGACAGTGAAGGGTGTTGGAGGAAAGGCCTCTGTCCAGACCAGCCTCTAAAAATTCCAAAACTTTGCCACAGAGGCCTGTAAAGGCTGAATGCTTGTTTTGGAGCACCACCTAGAAAAGGCTTGCCATGTAGCATCATAGACACGGATGGTCGAGGGTCTCCTGGAGGCCCGAATGGTTCTGATTACTTTGTTGGAGAGATGGGCGCGTTTTAGCATGCCCCACTCAATCGTCAAACTGTCAGATGTAGCCACTGGGGTTCCGGATGACTCAGGGACCCCTGGAGGAGAGAGACATCCTCCGCAGGGATGGGCAACTGAGAGACCCATTAAATCAGCAAACCAAGGATGCCAAGGCCAATAAGGAGCCACTAACACCCCTTCAGCTTTTTCTATCAATTTTTTTTGCACCACAGCCTGGGCCAGCAAAGACAATGGGGGGAAGACGTATAACAAACCTGGTGGCCAATTACTGCATAAGGGGTTGGTCCCCTCCACCCCAGGGATGGCAAATCTAGTAAAAGATCTGGGTAACTGAGCATCAAGAGGAGTAGCAAACAAATCTACTACTGGCAGCCCAAATCTCTGAGTAATTTGAATAAAGAACGAAGGATGCAGGCTCCATTCCGTGTGGTTGATGGTAGCTGAGCTGAGCCAATTCTGCCTGCACATTATCTGAGCCAGAAATATGTTCAGCTCGGATGGACAGAAGGATGCCCATCTGCCCAAAACCTCCGCTTCTGCCATAAGGGATTTGGACTTGGTGCCCCCGACTATTGATATAGGCTTTTGTGGCTACGTTATCAGTCGTGACAAGAACATGCGAGCCAGAGACCTGATGTGAAAATTTCCTAAGAACTAAACAAACCACTCTTAGCTCCAACCAATTTATGTTATGCACCTGTTCCTCCGCAGACCATAAGCCTTGGGCCATGTGAGAATCCAGGTGAGCTCCCCATCCTGATAAGGAGGCATCAGTTGTGAGGATGAGTCTGTCCTCCACTTTGAAGGACTGGCCCTTGGAAATGGCTCTGGAGACCCACCAATGAAAGGAAAGCAACACTTGCTTGGTCAACTTCACCTTCAATAAAGAATGACTCTTACCAGCCTTCTGATAAATAAAAACCACTGAAGGGCCCTGGCGTGAAGCCTGGCCCAGGGAACAATACCAATACAAGAAATCATCTTACCCAGAAATTGGGAGAGATGGGCTAAAGGAGTAGAACTCTTATTCTTAGCCAACCCCTGCAGGCTGTCTTGCCTTTCCTGTGAAAGGAGAACTTGACGCGCTTTTTAATGTTAATAGAGAAACCAAGATCCTGCAGTGGCCTGCAGGTCTCGCTGAGCCCTTTGAAAAGAAGAGGACAGTATCAAAATATTGTCTAAATAACATTGCAGACACACTGGGAAGGAACAAAGGTGCGCTGCTTGGGGAGCCAAAACTTTGGTGAAAGCTCTAGGGGTGGAAGATAACCCAAAGGGGAGAGCTCTATATTGATAGCGCTGCCCCAATAACAAAACCTTAAGAACTTCCTATGGGAAAGACAGATAGGAATATGTAAGTAACCTTCCATCAAATCAATGGACGAGAGAAAGTCCCCCTGCCTAACGCTCTCCAGAATGGTCTTCAGGGAATGCACTTTAAAACGCCTGTAAACAATGAAATCATTGAGTCTTTTCAAGTCAAGAATTGTTCTCCATCCCCCACCCCCCTGAGGCCTTGAGGATAACAAAGATTCTGGAGTAAAACCCCGTCCCCAGTTGGGCTAGTGGGACCCTTTGGATGGCTCTGAGTTCCAGCAGGTATTGGATAGCTGACTCCATGAGCCCCCTTCTCCCTGAATCTCTAGAAACCGGGCAGGAGATAAAAAAAACTCGGAGTAGAGTAGAACTCAAGTGAAAGACCCAATCTCACAGTGCTTAACACCGAGGCATCAGAAGTTATCTCTCCCCATTTGTTGGCAAACCAAACTAATTGACCTCCAATGGGGGAAGCATGAGCAATGCTAGTGTTGGTGATGGTATGGGCGACTTCCCTCCTCCTCAAAAGGGCCGTTTCACCGAGAACTGCTGTCTGCCCTTGCCTGAACGATCTGAAGGAGGCTCAGGACGTTGGTAAGGGGCCTTGGCTGAACACTGGAAGCTGGAACTAGATTCACCCCTGAACGAAGGGCGCTTGAAGTATGGAGCAGGTCGATGTTCTGCTCTCTTGAAAAGGGATGGAAGTACTTTCCTTTTATCTTTCATTTCGACCAGGAACGGTTCCAAGGCTTCCCCAAAAAGCTTAACTCCTAGGACCAGAGTTGAAGCAAGCTTCCACTTCCTTCTTCCATCAGACTGCCAATTGTGCAACCAGCACATGCATCTGGCAGCCACCGAACAAGTAATAGCTAGCCCCATGAATGGTGGCATCAGCAGTGAACTCAGTTTCAATTTTATTGAGGTCCTGATGGGCCTGAATATCTGTCATCATCTTGAAAGCAGAAAGGCGTAGTCTGGACTGGAAGTCCTGTGCAAGGAGAACACATGAAGGGATTTGTATAAGAACTTCAGGGGATGTCTTGTTTTCAATCCCCTACCTCCAACAACCACTCTTTTCCGCCCTATGCAAATGAGAGACCGATGGCCTAGTGCTGGCACAGGTGCAAGACTGGTTGGAGGAGCAGGCTGAGCCTCTTCAAAATGCTGCCTCCGGCCTGGGAAGTCTTCAAAATGGCCACCTAGACATGAGGTCTTCCAAAATGGCCACTTCAGGCTACAAGGCTCTCTGCTTCACCAGGGAGCCCTGAGGAGGGAGCCCTGGCCTTTCGCTGCTCCCTCAATGGCAGGGGCAGCTCCTAGAAAGGCAGCTCAAAGAGCGGCTTCCTTCTTCGCCGCAGAGGCTCCAAAACGGCCTCATGGCTCTGGACAGAGTGGGCAGAAGCACCTGCCCTCGAAAATGGCCGTCCGGATGTCCAACAGCCTCTTTGCCATGGAGGGCCTCAAACGGCCCCACGTCCCTCTGCAAGCAGCTCTCAGCTGTTACGCAGCTCCAAAAACCAGCTGAAAAGTGGAGCCATGTAATTTCAAATATGAGGCTTTTGGGGGGCTTTTTTTCCATTGTAAGGCTACCTTTGGAGAAAAATCTTCTATAGGCAGGAGAGGCAGTGACTTGCATCCATCTTGGTTGCGGACTGAGTCAAAAGCTGGGAGGAGCTACCCAGAGTGGGCAGAGCTAGGCAAATAAGTTTTTTAGACAGGCTCAGTCCAAGCAGCTAGGACAAGAGCAACACCCACTCCTGACCTGTCACAGCCTTACAAGGGAGAATACATGAAGCAGACAATATAGCACACTTCATTTCTCCTCTCCTATCTCTCTCTCAGGTAATTCTTGCTTAAAAGACATTCATTCAGGGACAATTTGAAGTTATCACAGTGCTGAACAGAAGGTGCCTGCATCAGGTTCCCGAAGTAGTATCGGTTGCAGCACCCGGGTAATCATACGGTTAAAATTTGGGCACTTGGCACCCCATGCCCACTTACACCTGCAGGGGTGCTTCAAGTCCTTCCATCTGCCTATCCCCGCTTTTTTAACGATCCTGCACAGTGTTACACCTCTGGGCCAGCAACTCTGGTGCTGAAGTTAAGTCCCTGGTTCTTCAGCAGTCTCAGTTGCCCTCACCCTGGGCCTCTACTTCAGCCCCAGAGCCACTGCCGAAAAATGCTGACTGTCCCACAGCCAATCGCCCCAGCCACCTTGCAGCGCAACTGCTCATTTGGGGATAGTGCCACCCCATCAAAGGACAGTATGGGTTGAGAATACCAGCCTTACTTTTTTTAGGCGTGTTTAAAAAAAAACTGGCGGAACTTAAGCAGTGGGTGTGAAAGTCAAACTTTCAGGCCAACAAAACCCCACTTTTTCATAAAGGTTAGTGCCACCTATCAACAGACATCACTGAAGCAGACAGGGAATTCTAATGGACAAACAGTAACTCTTGATTTGTTTTCTTATGAAATGGACACTGACTGTGTCCAATTCTCAAGTCCGTGCAGTTTTCTTAGCAAAGTCCTTCAGAAATAGTTTGCCAGTATTCTCCTTACTAAGGCTGAGAAAAAGTGTCTTTTTCCATAGAGCTGTCTCGAGTGTCCAGGTTGGGAGGAGCTCCAGTCTCGGCTCTCACAGGCTGAGCTTGAGATTGAGGCACGCCTCTCACCATCACGTGGTCCTCCGGGCGCGCCCCAGTTTTTTGCTCAGCCTCGTGGCAGTCAGGCTGGTTTTCTTTTTGCTCCTGGTCGTTCTAGCACCTCGTGTTTTCTTTTTTTTTGATCAACTTGGACTCTCAGACAGCGCAGGAAACTGAGGTTTGAGCTCCCTAGGGAGCCTTTTTTTCTCTAAGGGAATTGTTTCACTATCCTTTTAAGGGAGAATCCAGCGCTTCGAGCGCTGCCCCCCTCCGATTGCTGCCTTTTCGCTCTGTGCGAAGCTGCATCGTTCTTTTCCTGCCTGGTTTTGTTCTTTGGCCGTTTCCCCCACGAACGCCCTCTAACCCAGGGAGATGCTTCCCTGCCTCTCCCAGGTACTTCTTTGTGGCCTCCGGGCCTTTTAACTTCTCCTGGGTGATAGCCGCCGCTGGGGATTGCCTCGTCATTGCGCCCTCCATTTTGGGCTCCCTGTGGTGTCAGCCATCTTGGGAGTGGCAGGAGTCGCCGCCATCTTGTGTGTGGCCGCATGGCCGGGCGCCATTTTTCAGAGGCCTATAACAGGGTTTTTCTTAATGTTTTATAGGCAGACTCCGGACTGCCTATATCCTTGCCTGTTTGCGCTTAGTTTCTATCAGGCTAACCAGGGCTAGTTGGCTCTGTAGCCCTTCCCCCAGCAGGCGAGTTAGCAGCTCTGCCATCCCCCTTCCCCGGTCCGTCCGGCAGGGGTAGCTGCCTGGCGTTCAACTTTTGGCTAATTGGCTTCTGGGCTAGGCCCTGCTGTGCAACAGCCTCCTATTTTAAATACAAAAAAAAATTTTTTTTGATCAAAAGGGGGGTGCGAAACGTGCGCTAGGATCCCCGGCCTCTACGTAGGCCGCATCCAAATGTGCAACTGTCCGAGGACCCGTGATGGCACTTTACTTTAAAATTTTTGGTTGGTAGCCCCAGGGACGCCTGCCACTGCTCGAGGCCTACCTGCAGGCCGCATTGTGTTTGATTCCTGGGCAGATCCTTGGAATGTCCAAATCCCTGCTGGTACCTTGCAATCCTGCCTTGGTACTCCTCTAGATATAGGAGTCTACTGGCTACACAGTCTCTCCCCAGCAAGGGAGGTAGCAGCTCCGCCATCCCCCTTCCCGGTCCGCCCGGCAGGGCGGTTTTTAGCGTCCATCTTTGGCAATTGGCTTCTGGGCTAGGCCCTACTTCTCAACAACGTGCAAAGCACCTCTGTTGCCCTTGACCTAGGGGGTGCGAAAGCAGTACTGGGTTTCCCAGCCCCTGCTTAGGCTGTGTCCAGCCTTGTTAATCACCTCACGTTAATCAAGAACTTTTCCTCCTTTCTCCTCTCCAGATGGCAGACGACAATGCATCTCGTGGCACTTCCCTGAAGGCCAAGGCTAAGTCTCACCACCTGCGCAAACAAGCACAGGAAACATCCAAAGCCTCTCAAAGGGATGCCCTTAGGCGACACAGGGCCCTTGAAAAGGAGATTGACAGACGCTCTAAGGAGTCAAGCTCTGTGCCTCTGGACCCTTCCAATCCCACTCCCTCTACCTCCACCCATCCTCCCTCCTCCCCTGCTTCTGCCTCTTCATCGCAGCCTGGACAGGCCCCTGAGGCCACCTTCCCCCGCGGCTGCAGGTCTGCGCCCGGAGGAGCCTCACCCACCCCCACGGTGGAAATCCCGAAAATCTCAAGCGAGCGATGGAGCTGGCCATCCGGCACGGGATAGCACAACAGTTTCAGCAGCTGACCGGTCTGGCCCCTAGGCCTGAGGCCCCTGAGGCTCGAGGATCAGCAACTCGCATGGTCAGGTAGCTCTCCACGGGACTTGACCCTGCCCTTGGAGATGGAGGAGATGGAGGCCCAGGAACTCGGGGACCCTACCCTCTTTGGGGACGAGGAGGATCTCGAATTGGGGTCTGTCGTAGACAGTGAACTCCTCTCGGGAGCAGGCCCCCAGAAGGGGACATGTCGGAGGACGAGGGCCTCTCTCCAGGCCAGCCCGCGTTTCTGGGGCTGTTTAAACCACATCTATTTAGGTCCCTCCTGTTCAAGGCCAGGAATACCTCGGGCCTGAACCCTCCCCCCACCCAACCCAGCGGCATCGGGGTTCCTCCCGACTCCATTTTCTCCCAGCCTGTGGTGGAAACCGAAGTGATTCCTGTCCCACCCATATTCTCTGACATGGTCTCAAGGCAGCTAGCCTCCTCGGGGCCTCCTCCCCCTCCCAACGCCCAGGACAAGCGGTTTTTCATCTTGAACCGCAGTTCTCTACCTTGCTCGATCCCCGCCCTGTGGACGAGCCCGTAGTAGGTCTGGCCTCCCGCTCAACTCCCAGCGAGTCCCTCGAAGCTCTCCAGCCCGAGGACAAACGAGTTGAACTGGCCCTGCGCCGCGCTCATCTCTCTGATGCCTGGGCGGTCAGGGCCTCCACGGCCGCGTCTTTTTCACCAGAACCTCCATCAAGTGGCTCCAGCAGCTCAAGCAGCACGTCCCCGCAGCTAATCTCAGAGCGCACCAGGATATTGCCAAGATCCTGGCCGCAGCCGAGTTCTCTGCAGACGCCACCTTCCAGGCTGCAAAATTCTCCACCAGGGCCATCTCGTCCCAGGTCACTGCCCGTCGCCTTCTCTGGCTCCGCCACTGGCAGGCGGACGTAAAAAACAAGGCTAAGCTAGCATCAGCCCCCATCTCTGGGGGGAAGCTATTTGGACCGGTTCTCGACCCATTCCTGGCCGAGACCCGCAACAAGCGCAAATATCTCCCTTCTCTTGCTAGGAGGTCTGATTTCAGAGGTTCCTCTCCCTCTTCTCGCCAAGGTTCTTCCCGCTCTTCCTCCTTCCCCAGGTACTACCAATCATCTCCCTACAGGCCTCCTGACTGATCGGAACCAGACAGGTCCGGAGGCACCTCGTCCAGGAAGCCCTCCCGGGGATCCGGGAGAGGTTCGTTCCGTCGTTCCCGATAATGCAGTCGCCCCCAGGTGGCTGCCCCCTCCCCCCCCAAAAAAAAGAAAGAAAGAAAGAAAGAAACAAGTATAAAAACGAGGAGAAGGAGAGCGAGAAAGCCAATCCTCTTCAGGCTTCTCGCCTAGTCTGGCTCCACTCTGACACTTAACTCCTGCAAAATCTCTTTCTCTTCAGCCTTGCCCAAACCGTTGGGGAAGCCTAATCCTCATATCTGCCTTACCTCTCCATACCAAGACTCCCGGTAGACCATACGGCTCCCGGACGCAGGCTCATAGTCTGGAGCACCCTTGTCCTCCTCACCTTGCCCCAGGGCATCTGGCCGGCAACACATTTATCCCCACCCCATGTTAGCTGGGGTTCCTTCTCTGGGCCCCCGGCCCACAGCCTCATAATCCAGATACACGGACCCCTTGCCCTGGTCCTCACTACTACCCTTAGTTCCCTCTGGGGCGGTCCTCGGTCAGTTGGCTCTTGAGCAGGGCCGACCGCCTCGCTCTGGGCGGAACCAAACTTGGTCCCCACTAGCACAGGTCACAGTTCGGGAACTCCTTACGTCTCCCCTCCATCACTCTGACCTGGAGTTCTCTCAGGGGGGTTCCCAACAGGGTCTATCCCATAACACCCTAGGGCGTCCCATCGCCACCCTCGCAACGGTGACCCTCCGGTTATTGAGGGCGCCTCCCCTCACTCTGGCTAGGTCTTCTCAGGGGAACTTCCATCCTCGCCTCTGCCCGGGCTCCTCGTACCGGGTCCCTAACAAGGTTTTGGCCGCTCTACCTAGTCTCCTTGCCCCACGGTCTCAGTAAGCATCCGTGGCATCCCCGGCAGGGCTACCTTTAGACAGCCCTGTCTCCATCAGGCCCTCTCGTTGAGGCATTCCAACCTCCGAGGGGTTCTCCTGTTGGGCGTGCCCTCCAGCGGGTCATCAGGGTTCCAGGAGAGGTCCCATTCCAGACGGGAGCCCGCCCGCAGGACTAGCCAAGCTTTGGTATGTCCCAACCTGGACACTCGAGACAGCTCTATGGAAAAGGGCGTTGGTTCTTACCTGATACGCTTCTTTTCGTAGAGCTGTTGAGAGTGTCCAGCCCCACCGTAGGCCGTCTGGTGGGAAACCCTGCTGTTCGACCGAGCAAACTAATATTTTTTTCCTGAGTAAGATGAGAACAGGACCTTCCTTCTCGTCTTCGCAAAACTGGGGCGCGCCCGGAGGACCACGTGATGGTGAGAGGCGTGCCTCAATCTCAAGCTCAGCCTGTGAGAGCCGAGACTGGAGCTCCTCCCAACCTGGACACTCTCAACAGCTCTACGAAAAGAAGCGTATCAGGTAAGAACCAACGCCCCTTCTCCTCCACAACTTATGGTAATTAAAGTAGGACAATGCCTGCTGCATAGCACAAATAGAACCAAGCAGAAAAGTTCATACAGTCAAAAGATAAGTTCATTACTGGATAAGCAATCTTGCTTTTTCTCAGCCTACAAAATTCTTTTTCATTCTAAAATGAGTGGTGTAGCCCAGTTCAGTAAGAGGGAGGGAGGGAGGGCGGTTACAATTTAAATAATCATGTTTGATTCTACAGAAGATTTTCAACAAAACACAGTATAAGTAGTGAGGATTATTTCATTTCAATATTTCATTTTTCCCCCAATCATAACCTTACATATTTATCATCTTTGCTTGGTTTTGTAATTTTTGCTTCATCAAATAAAACTAACTCTTAAGTCACTCAACTTCATTTCTTTCATCTAGCTATCACATTTCACTTGTTGTAGTGTTTTGTCTAAAGATGGTTGAAGTTTTTGTCTATATATTTTCTCCATATCTTGGAACAGAACATGCAAATTATCAACTTATTTTTCTTTCTTCAAAACAGTTCACGTGATAAACATGACATCAACATCCTTCTCTTCTTGGAAAAAACCAAACTATTTTTGCATATCCTGAAATGTATTGTGAAAAAAAAAAAATCTGGGACCTGACTTTCTTTCAAGCTCAGATTTTCTGTAGTGCTTGAAATATTTTCCATACATTTAATAAATCACAAATGAGACCAAGCTCTGAGATAGTTCACTGAGACACAACTTATATGAACACAATCTTATTTGTACCAGAACTGAAAAGGCTGGTCATTTTCATAGCAAAGGGTGAAGTTTTCAAATAACAAGGAAAAATGCTTTAAAATCCAATTGATATACATCTATTAAGCATTCTGATTTCATTTTCCTGTAAATAGCATATGACCATTATTTACCTGTTTGTATCCCACCTTTATTATTTTTACAAATAACTCAAAGTGCTGGCTAACGTAAGTAACACACCTTCTTCCTCCTATTTTCCCAATAACAGCCTTGTGAACTAGGTTGGGAAGAGAAAGAGTGACTGGCCCAAGGTGACTCAGACAGCTTTCACAGCCAGAAATCACCCATGTTCTAGTCATTATTTATTAAGTGTATATTGTTGCAGCTACTTTGGGCAGCTTAAAAATGATACAAGGGTAAACAAAGATAATACAAAGCTATTAAAATTAAGAAAGATTAAATAAAGACTAAAAACCAAGAGGACAGGAAATATGGAGGCGGGGATGTTCTCTCTACAGCCATCCCCAGCATAAAGCACCCCTATCCTCCAGGCCAACTGGCAGAACGGGGTGTTCTGGCTTCCCGGAAGGCCACGAGTGTGGGACCAACCTTACTTCCTGCAGCATTATAAAGGATAGGGCTACAGCATAAAAAGCTCTTCTCCTGGACCCCAACAGCCAAAATTCTTTGGCAGATGGGATCTGAAGAAAGCCTGCACCAAAATCTGTGATTCTTGCAGATCCAGAATCTGCTGCAAGCATCATATATAAATCTACATACAGATACTTCCTACATTCATTGAATTTTAACTGGCTCATTGGACCAGCAGGCTTATCATAGATTTTCAAAAATACAAATACCTTAAGCATTTTCAAGGAAAAAACAACTGCATACAAACTGTTATGTGAGGGGTCCTTGGTGCTCTCTGAGCTTGGTTGTTTTCTTGCAGATATTTCATTACCCAAACTAAGTAACATCATCATTTCAACCCTAAGCTACAAATATTCTCCTTTATTGAAACTGTTAAGTGCTCCAGGAATAAATTGGGGGTTTTTTCTTGCTGAAGAAACCATTCATATTTGTAACAATAAATCCATATAGTAAATTAGATATACAAGCCATGTGTAAATCAGTCATAAGTATAAATAATAGATAGAAGAAAACTGCATAAATAATTCTGGCAATAATTGCTACAAAGGTGAATAGAAAATCAAAAGATAATGAATTATTTGTCATTTGTAGGTAGGAGATTTATGGAGGCTACTAAGACTGCTTAGCTAATTAAGAATTCAAATAGTGCTAAAAGCAATAAATTATCAGTGGATCAAAGAAAGAATTCAATGTGTGTGTATGTGTTTTTCTCAAAATAAGGAAAATGGCCTTTTATGAACACATTGTTTCTGTGTGTAATTAGAGAGGCAAAGTCTATACTTTACAGCCTCAAGGTCTTGCCTAATCCTGTCGAAACTTCATTGTCGTCTTAGATGTTCTCAGAAGACCCATAAGTCTCTTCAGAAATAAGGGTGGAGAAAATAAGAGGTAAGAATTTCACTGAAATGGTATCACAGCAGTGCACACCTACGCACCCCATCATCATCCAGTATCTGTCCTTTTGCTAAAATCAAGAGCTAAGGCTCTTGCCCCTAAGAAGGCAACTCAGGCTAAGTTGAGGGCAGAAAAGCGCAGACATGCAGCCCTAGAGAGACAGTTCAACAGAACTATTCAACAGAAGGGAGTGCAATTACAGCAGGTTTCAGGCGATACCCGTGGGCCCCAGCCAAGCCCTCCCAGGGGAGGAGAAGTTATCTATGAGCCTTTCCATCCTCCATCCTGGTCTCCTGAGGCTTTGGCAGTACAATATGATCCTCAGGATCTAAGCAGATCTGGGCCTTATTTCCAACAGGCTTCTGGGCCCTATGCTCCTCCCCCTCCCTCCAGGCCTTGAACCTCTTCTCAATCTAGGCCTGAAGCCACCTTCACTCCCACAGCAGCGGGCATTCGGCCTTCGGCCTTTACCTTTGAGCATAGACCAGGGAATATCCCAAGATGTTGTCTCATTGGCCATTAGGCAGGGATTGGCTGAAGGCTTCAAGCTAATTCTTCGACCTCTGGAAAGGGCTCAGGCCCTTCTCCCTTCTCAATCTATAAATTCCCTGCCTCATCACCCTGATTTAGGGTGAGACCTTTGACCAAAATCTTTCAGAGGAAAAGGACTCTCACCCAGAGCAGACATCCTCTACATTGGTCTTCAATCCTTCTCTCTTCAGGCCATTACTCAGCAAGGCCTTGGTCACTGCCAAGTTGTTGCCAGAGGAAGTGGCTCCCGAGCCACAAGGAAATCCCTCTAGCCAGGGAGACTCACTCTTCTCCAAGCCTGTAGTGTATGCAGAGCTTTTGCCTTCTCCCACTTTGCTCCTGGACATAGTCAAGGAACAGTGCGCTTTCCCTTCGGCAGGCCCTTGCCCATCTTCTCTGAATAAGCATTTCTACAACGTCAGCGCAGCCCTGGACAATGACCTGGCAGTGCCCTCTGTTGACATTCCGGTTCTGGCCTCATTCTCCTCTTCTGGCACTCCCACCGAGTCAGAAGATACCTGAAACCGGATGATAAATGTTCCAAACAGGCCCTCAAGCGCAATCACCAGGCCGCTGAAAGAGCTGTTCGGTCTTCAACAGCAGCATCCTTTTTTCACGAGGGCATCCATACGGTGGCTGCACCAATTCCAGGTAAGATTGCCTACATCTGACCTCCAGTCTCACCAAGACCTTAACAAGATTATCGCAGCGGCGGAATTCACTGCAGATGCCACTCTCAATTCCGCCAAATTTGCATCTAGGGCCATGGCATCTTCAGTAGCAGCAAGAAGACTGTTATGGCTCAGAAATTGGCAGGCGGAGCCACGCCATAAATGGAACCTGGCTTCAGTTCCATTTGCAGGTGATAAGCTTTTGGGCGATGCTCTGGAATCTTATCTCATCGAAACCAGAGATAAACGTAAAATTATCTCTTCCTCTGGGAAGAGAGCCAACTATCACCCATCTCTTTATCGCCCTCCTGCCTTTCGAGCGGAGATCTCATCCCGCTTCCCCCAGTCTAAGAGGCCATACTCCCAACACCAAGACCAATGTGCAGAAGCATTTGGCAGGCAACAACCTTCTACTGGTAAGCAGCCCTTTTGGGGGTGGGGTTGTTCCTTCCGTCGCTCAAAGTAATCCCTCATTCTCCCCACCCATAGGAGGTCGCCTAGCCTTCTTTGCCTCCAAATGGGAGGAGTCAACGACGGACGCCTGCGTGCTCAGCGCTATTAGGTCAGGGTTACAATTGGACTTTCTAATGCCACCCCCAAAAAGAAAAAAAAATATTTTTTTTGAGCTGGCATGTCTCTCGGGACATTTCAAGGTAAGACCTCATGAAACAGGCCATTCAACACCTTCTTAAAATCCGACCTATTCAACCTGTTCCCCACTCTCAACAGGGACGTGGGCTTTACTCTCACCTTTTCATCATTCCCAAAGCCTCGGGGGGGGGGGTGGCATTTCTAAAATACAGACAAATTAAAATGTAGACTCTGCATTCTATTTTAGACAGTGTTCAGGAGGGCGATCTCCTCTCTTCCACTGATCTCATGGAGGCTTCTTCCACATCCCCTTTTGGCCTCATCATCGCCAGTTTCTCCGTTTCTGTTATCAGAATACCCATTATCAGTATTGAGCACTTCCCTTCCGCCTCTCATCAGCTTCAAGGGTCTTCACAAAGGTTCTGGCAGCATTGATGGCATTTCTGCGTTCTGTTCCAGTGAGGATCCAATGCTACTGGGATGACATTTTCATTCTGTCCTCCTCCATCCATGCAGCCCATCAGGACCTGCAAATTACCCTGTCATATCTCCAGAGCTACGGATTTTTCCACTCCCGTCCACTCCAATGGTTCCTGCTTCCCTACCAATGAACAGGAACCAGCCTCTCATCCATCAAGGTCCCGCTCCCACCACAAATCCGGAGATCTCTTAATTGGTGGCATTCCCCGTTAATCTGGGTCTCCCTTTCAGGGTCCCAGACAGGCTAGTGATAACCACCGATGCCAGCCTCCTGGGTTGGTATTCCCATATGCAGGGCCAGATAGCTCAGGACCTTGGTCCAGGTCAGAGCTGGCCCTTCCCATAAATTGGCTAAAGCTCAGAGCCATTTTTCTAGCTCTCAAGCATTTTAGGCACTCAGTGACCGGCTCTCATATTCTAGTCCTTATGGACAACGTGGCCGCCATAGCTCATGTCAACCGTCAAGAGGGGACTAGGTCCAGAGCCCTCATGGGAGAGGTGCTACGGTTGGTGTTATGGGCAGCGAAACACCTGTTGTCAATCTTTGCGGACCACATCCCCGGGATCGACAACTCCCAGGCCGACTGGCTCAGCAGGAGCCTAGTCTACCAGGTAGAATGGTCCATTCCCCCATCTCTATTCAGGGACCTTTCCCTTAGATTCGGAACACTGGAGGTGGATCTCTTCTCTACACCTCAAATCGCCCAGGTCACCAGATTCTTCACCAGGTTTTCTTGCCAGGGAGCAAAGGGGGCTAATGCTCTTCGGTGCAGATGGCCCCAAAGTCTACTCTATGCCTTTCCCCCGCTTCCTATCATTCCGGCAGTAATTCGGAAGATGTTGGAGGAATGAGCGGAGCTCCTCCTCCTGACACCCTATTGGCTAAGGACACCCTGGTTTGCGGATCTGATCAGCCTATCGGGGGCTTCTCCTTGGAGTATCCCAGCCCATCTAACCTCCCTTCAACAGGATTCTGCTCCACCCGGAGCCCCTGTGGCTCAAGATGACGATGTGGCACTTGAGCGGCAGCGGCTAGGGGTGGCTGATCTTCCTGAAAGGGTCATCATCACTATCCTGGCATCTCGCAAACCTTATACAAGGTGCATCTATGATGCCACCTGGAAGGCCCTTCCCAAGAGTGCCTTAGGGAGGGTCTCTCTCCTGCTTCATCCCAGTTGGCAGAGGTTCTTAGATTCCTTCAGCATGATCTGTAGAAAGGTTTGGCCTCCAACACCTTACGCAGGCAGGTTGAGGCCCTCTCCTCGGTTCTTGCATGGGGTTCGCTTCCTTCCTTATCCCATCACCCTTCAGTCAGGAAGTTTTTTTGAAAGGGGACTTCCAACCTGCACCCCCGGTGGTTCACAGGTATCCTTCCTGGGATCTTCATAAGGTCCTTAATGCCCTTATGAAGCCCCCCTTTGAACCCCTTATAACACTGTCTCTCCATTTCCTGACTCTGAAGGTAGTGTTCCCCATTTCCATCACTTCAGCCAGGCGGGTATCCGAGCTCACTGCTCTTTCCATCAGACAGGACCTTTGTTCCTTTCACGATGATTGGGTTGTCCTCAGACCCCTCATTTCTTCCAAAGGTTAACACCTGGTTCCACAGGTCCCAGGACATTATGTTGCCTGGCTTCTGCCCCCTCCCGCACCATGACTTAGAGCAGCAGTGGCACACGCTAGACGTAGGAAGCAGTCTTAGAATATACATTAAGCGCATTTCCTCCTTCAGGAAGACGGAAGCCATGTTTGTTTCCTTTTCCCTTCTCACTTGGGCACAAGGCCTCTTCTCCTACTATTAGCAGGTGGGTCAGATCTTGCATTGAGCAGGCCTACAAAGCTGCGGCCCTTCCAGTTCCTTGAGGTCTGAAGGCACACTCTAACAGAAACGCAGCCACTTCGGCTGCCTGGGCGACCCAAGCACCCTTGGAGGAGATCTGTCATACGGCCACGTGGACATCTCCATCTCCTTTCATCAGATACTACCGTCTGGATGCCTTTGCCTCAGCAACTTCAGCCTTTGGCAGACGGGTGCTTCAATGAGTGGTTCAACAGTCGGTGTGATGAGCCAGATGAGGACCCGCCTGTGGACATGCAAGCTTTGGTATGTCCCATCCTGGGCTCTCAATGCAGCATGGAGAATGGGCGTGAACACCCTTTCTATCTATGCTGCAAGAGAGCCCAGCCCCTCCCTTGATTCATCTGGAGAGGGTAAGTCATATTTCTGTATTCATTTGTGCTTTCAGAGACACCTTTCAGTCTGTCAAGCATCTTCGCCAAAACTGGGGTATCTTCCGGGGGCTGGCTTTTATATCTTAGTACAGACTCAGCTAAATGACATCATAGGAAGGAGCCATGCATCCTGGGCTGTCTCGCAGCATAGATAGAAAGGGCGTTCAGGGTAACTTCTACCAACGCCCATTCCATTAGAAATACATACCTTTGTTACTTTTAATCTTATCATTACACACTTTATATGAGATGGCCTTTAAGTATGTCTTGTAATTACAATTGGTACAAAATGAAGAGGATTTGTTTCAAAGTAGGACAAGAAACTTCCCAAGTGTATAAGCCTAATGATGCTTGAAGATAAAACAGTTGTTAGGCTTTTTAAATATAGTTTATGTCCAAGTTTCAGAGACCAACCAGTTTATAGTGGTCTTACATCTTTACAAATGCCTTCTCTGGGATGGAGAGGCATGTTACCCTCTAGGGCAGGGGTGTCCAACCTTTCACCTTCCCTGGACCACATTAGAAGATGAAAATTTGGTTTGGGCAGCACATAAAATAAAATAACAGTAACGATACCTGATCATCCAAAAAAACCATAGAAAACATAGTTAACATATTAAATTTATTTGGAAATGAAGTTAGTGAGATGTTTTTATTATTAATTATTTATTAAAAATTATTTATTTTTTAATCACAGTTTTTTTATCATGTTTTTTTTATCATGGTTTATTTTCCGGCCACATTTTGCAGGGGGGGGGGGAGAAAGCTCGCCTGCCTCGCGCCTACCTCTCCTCCTGCAAATGGCCTGGCTGGATGAGGCAGGACTGGAAGGCAGAAGCAGCAGCAGTGGCGGGGGCAGAAGCAGCGGCGGGGGCAGTGGCGGCGGGGCAGAAGCAGCAGCGGTGGCGGGGGCAGAAGCGGCGGGGCAGAAGCGGCAGCGGCAGGGGCAGAAGCGGCAGTGATGGCAGGGGCAGAAGTGGCAGCGGGGGCAGAAGCGGCGGGGGCAGAAGCGGCGGCGATGGCGGTGGTGGCAACAGCAGGAGGTGGCGCTCTGACGGCGCCTGCTTTTTCTGTTGCTGCTTGGCCTGGCGCTCGCCTCGCCCTGCCTCGCGCTGCTTCTCCTACTCCTCCTCGCTGGCTCTGGCACGAAGGTTGGGGTGGGCACTGGGCCGCATTACAAGGTGACTTGGGCCGCATGCGGCCCATGGGCCGCAGGTTGGACAAGCCTGATCTAGGGGGTTCTTAAAACTTATTTTAGTCTAGTCAAAATTAACTGAGATTTTGTCCTGCTACTACTTTATCAGGTATATTTTGCCGATTGAACAGAGTCATTATTCTGTGTGTATGAAGCATGCTATAAATCTGTTAAACTAATGGAAATGCATATGGCATGGCTGTATGGATGTATGGATGTACTCCCAACCAGGCACCACCTGCCTATTTCAAAAAGCTTTAAAAATTGAACGTAATGTTTTAAAATATTGGCTACAATTTTTGTAGGGTTAGGTGTTTGCTTTTATCTGAAAGCAAGGGAAGATGCTATGTATGAATGATTAGAATTAGGCAAACTTCTCACTACTTTGGTTGAAAGTGCTCTGTGGATAAGAATCAAACGTGATTATTTAAACTGTCGCATCTGATGATGTTTTTGTTATTGTAAATGAAGGCTATTTTTATGAACCATTATAAGAAAGAATGGTTTTAACCAAAAGAGGAAATGGCTGGCACCTCTGGAACTGAGGTGAATTCTGTCGTTTTTAAATGCTTCATTTCGTCAGTTCATTTTTTAAACTGTTTTTCCTACAAAACGGGCGGGGGGGGGGGGGACCTATACATTGCTATTTTGAAGATACTTTGTTTACAATCCTTTGTCTTACCTTGAATATGCCTCACTGAACTAAATGGTTACTTCTGAAGAGCCATGTATAGGACTGCATTGCCAATCAGCTGCTTGTAGCAAAGTGACTTTCTCACAGCTCAGATGGAAAAATGGAACTCCAGATGACAAGTGGGTGTAACACAACACAACTTCTGAGCAGAATGAAGCCTTATGCTTCTTTATATCCATTTTTTCCTTACAACAAAATACTTTTTTTAAAAAAATAGCACACAATGTACTTCTCAAGTTTAACCACAGTTTATGGTAATTAGCGAACACGCAAATCAATTGAATTCAGAGACATTATAATAACTGTAATTTTATCCAGAATGGATTGCACTAAAATAAAATCATTAAACTTTGAGGCTGGGTAGAGGCAAAGTCAATAGTAATGCACTAAAGGTTGTAGCCCCAGGCATCTGGAAAGTACCAGGCCGATTGTGGCCATTCGGATTAGCAACATCCAGAATACAATCTCTCCTCAATCGGTCGGCATCTCAGTTCCATGTCTCTTCAATCACAAATATAGCTTTGAAATCTATACAAATTTGCTTAGAACCCTTCCTCCAATGCCACTATTCACAGGCTGATGTAGAACCATGTTGTCAAGGAAAAGATGCTTTCAGCCTATAGTCAAGCGATGGGCTGCTGGGAGTTCGCAGGTGTTTGGGAGATCCTCTAGTTAAGATTTCGTGCAGTTCGGAAAACCCCCAAATCCCACTCCTGGCTGGCCCCACACACCCCTCCCCCACCCCTCCCAGGAGTCCCCACGCGGCCTGTTTTAGATGCAGGTAAGTGCAGGACGCATGTGGAGGGTCAAGGAGAGCAAAAAATAGGCCTCACGGAAGTTTGGGAAGGCTGGAAACGGGCCTGTTTCAGGCTTTCAGAGAGCCTCCGGAGCCCAGGGAGGTTGTTTTCGCCCTCCCAGAGGGAGCCTTGAGGAAAGCCTCCGGAGCCCAGTGAAGGCAAAAACGCCCCCCTGCCATGGTGCAGGAGGCAGAATAAGTCACACCCACCATGGCCACGCCTACCCAGCAACCGAGCAGACAACCTGTTGCTAAAAATTTTGAAGTCCACCCCTGCGTATAGTGATCCTATAAGATTCACTCATCTATATGATCCTGAGATAATATGAATATGTTATGCACAGGAATTTATGCAGAAAGTGTCACAGTTGAGGCAAATATATTTGTCTGAATTCAACAGAGTCGATTTCCAACAGTACACCGGCTTGCTGTATTTGCTTTCTAAACCATCCAAAAGATAAGAGTTTTAGCAATAAGAAAAGAATTATCAGACTTCATCTAATCTTCATATTAAACTAGAATTACTCTTTTCTTGCCAAAATATTTCCCAAAACAGGAAACAGGAATTTTACAAAAGCAATAAATGTTGAATTTCATGAAATGTTTTCATGGTGCTTTAAAAAATGAGCCACTTGTGAATGTAGAGGAAGCTGTTAACTACAAACCCAGAAGAACAAGTACAAGTCCTTTCAAGCTATGTTTATCATTATCACAGAACACACAGCTTCATCTCCAAATGGAAACAGACTTGAAAATTGGCAGAAACAATTCCTTACCATCCATCTTAGAACACAGAACAAACATATGGCTATTTTTCTCTATGGGTTACAATCCCCTGGCTTTGTCAACACGCATTTGAAGTTGCTTTTTATATATAAATACATATAAATTGGTATAATCAATCATATTCATTTCATTGAATATTTATGGAATATGCTGAACTTTAGGTGCATCGAAGGACTTCAGGTATCCTACAATTCAACAATGACAATGGAAATAAATACAATCTTGTTTTGTTCTATGGGATGGATTCAAAACAATGGGCTATCTACATATACTATAATATGTTGGACCACAACAAGTATTCTTAAACTCATTGCTCTGCCTCCCAAATGGATATGGTTAACATTTGTAGCTTATTCAGCATGTCATATTAATCCAGAGTTTGCCTTATACAATGAAACCATCATTTATGGTTTGTTAATTGTATACCCATGGAAAAAGGCATTGGGTATCATTGAGCTTACCTATAACTACATCATATGCTTAACATGACATGCAAACAGAGTCACCACCTGATGTGATATTCCACGTCTACTTTTATTTGAAGTTAAATCCCCTTTCACATTAATTCTTATCTTCTGCTGGAAGAAAAGGGAAGAGGGGGAAAGTTTGATTCCCAAGAAAAAGTTAATTCCAAACTTCTAATATCTTTCTTACCCAATAGTTATTCTGTTTGTTTTTATTCTAGCTAAAGGCAGACTGCAAGAACTTCACATTGCTTTGAATTCTTAAAAAAAAAATCCTTCCTAAAAGCTAAAGTGGTTTATAGCTAATGAAAACCAGCAAGTTCTTGGATTTTTTGTAATTAAAAGCTTTTCAAACTGGTCTGCAAAAGATTCAGATCTACAGTGCATTTAAACTGAGTTTGATGTAGGATATTTCCTCCCACTTTCTTTTTAAAAAGGTTCAGAGGAAGCAGGAATTTATATCACACCACATGTTTCAGAGCTACCCTAAAAGCAAATAGAGTTTGCAACAAGTACTTCCAGATACACAGTTCTTAATCATATATGGTAAAGCCCTATACACACCTCTTGGTTAAGGGCGTTTCTCGGATTAACAAGTTGCAGCTTCTCTCCGGTAAGACTTGCTTTTATTTAAAACATCCCATAGAAAACTACCTTTACCTTGTTTGTTAAGCAAGTCTTCAAAACTATTGTGTTTTCCTGCACACCTGCCAATATACCACATACAGGCTTCCTCACACCTTGCTTAATTAAAAACCAGTTCTGGCCTTCTCACAGATCTTGCTCATATCTTTCATATTCATTTAATGTGAAATAAGCACATGTGGAATGAGGTCCAAGAGATCTTCTTTGAACAACCCTTGGTAACTCCTGCCTTCAAATATGATAAAAGCTAGTATATCCCTTTACGCATATAATGTCCCTAATCTAATTCTGTGGCTAAAAGAAACATATAAAAATTATTTTGAGACATAATCCACCCACCAACCCTTGATAGCCTATCTAAACTTCTTGGAATATTATATTAATAAAATGCAAAATGGTCCCAGGTACAAAAGATTAAATGAAAATGTTCTAGTCAATATCATGTATTCCACAAAATAGTTCAAGCCAATCAACGCTCATATAAAGCAAGATGCCCTGCCTCTCCCCATCAACATTATTGCTAACTGTACATTTGAGAACTGAATATTGATAGTCCTCGACTTATGACTGAGCCCAAAATTTCTGTTGTTAAGTGAGCTTTGCCCCATTTTACCACCTTTTCCCCAGAAGTTAAGTGAACCACTGAAGTTGATAAGTTAGTAACATGGTTGTTAAGTGAATCTGACTTCCCCATTGGCTTTGCTTGTCAAAAGGTTGCATAAGAGGATCACATGACCTTGGGACACAGCAACAGTCGTAAGTATGAACCAACTGTCAAGCATCTGAATTTTGATCACATGATTATGGGGCTACTACAAGCCAAGAAGACCAACAACAGGAAAGGAAAGACAAATGATGAAAAATGATCACAAGTCACTTTTTTCAGTGCTGTTGTAATTTTGAACAGTCACTAAATGAATTTCTATAAGTCAAGAACTACCTATATCTGTGTCAAGGAATGCCATCAATAAAACTGGAGTTTTCAAAATGGTGGATGAAACATGGAGAAAACTTCACAAAAAGGCAATTTGCTTCCTCCCACCCCTAGTTACTACCCTGAGTTCCGTAGTGCTTCTTCTCCATGGAACCATTAAATATATTCTCTATAGATCCCCATAATACATATTAGCAGACTTGTCTGACTTCCATGAGATCAGAAGATCACCCAGAACAATTACTTCAAACCATGAGCTCCCTATTCGCACAAGGTACCATTTTCTCCTGCTCTATATCTCGCCTAAGAGGGAAGGACTTATTTCTCTTCAGGGTCATTCTTATCCTGCCTGTTGAATTAATGGTTTAAAAACTGGTTCCTTGAGACATCCAGCAAAGTAGGTCACCTAGTCTCCCTTAGGTTGCTGTTCCACATTGAAAATCAGCTTATTTCCCAAGTTTAATGTAGCCTGCTAATTTTACAACCAACTTGCTTATACTAGAAATCCCTCAATCCAGTTTTATTCAATTTCAGCAACAGTTATTCAAGCTGCAATAGACTCCTAATACTTTGGCAGGAGAAGGCAACAAGGTGTCCTCCAAAAGTTCTGGATTACAGTTCCCACGATTCCTTATTATATGGCTAGGGCTGAAGGGAATAGAAGTCCAAATTTTCCAGAGTACATCAGGATGAATTACTAGTTTCAGTTTCTTGTCTCTGACTCATCATCTACCTGATTGTCTTGAAGTTCAGTCTCCTGTAACCATGTATAGCCTCAGTCTCTAACAACAGGCACCAGCTCCGCCTCCGCAAACTACATTATGGGTTCACACATGATATTAAGGCAAAATTAACCCCACACGATGCTGAACAAAAACTGATCAAATCATGTTATTAAAGTATTTGTATTCCAAGCAGGGAAGAGCACTTTGGATGAGGTGTAAGCAGCTGACAGTGTAACAATACTTATGCCAGAATAGGACCCAAGCACTATACAGCTCTACACGATATATTTTGCTAAAATATGTGAAGATGTTTTTGCTGTGAAGATTGTTTTTACCATGTTTGCTATAATAAATATGGTAGTTCCCTCTCTATTTTTGTGCCAAGTAAAACTGCATGATATCATTATAAATTACCACACAGGATTAATCTTTCCTTCTCAACAGTCTCCCACTTCTATGCCAGGGAAAACTTTTATGAGAAAAGATTAAGCCTCTCTCATCTTACACATTCTCTATGAAGTAAATAAAAAATAGAGATGAAAATATATTTGATATACAGAGTCATTTTCAGGCAACTATGTTCTGAAGCAGTTTCTCTATCCCAGGGGATTATTAATAAAGGGGGAGTTTTAAGGTTTCATTATTTATAGTAACCAAACCTTACACAAAAATTGCTATTTTAGCATATTTAAGATTACTTCAATAGTTTAGTATCCCATATTTTGGCAATTATGTAAATTAACAGCTGTCAAGTATTTTAGACTTCCTCAAATATGTTATCACTTTTCTTTTTTAATTATGAACTTTGTAACTTTGTATGAAAATGTGTACAATTTAATTTTTAAAATGTAAAAAATAATAATAGAGATGATTCAGTACCAAAATGTGTTAGATTCAAGAAATAAATAAAATAAAATAAAATAACTCCTATCAGCTGAGAAAAATGGCTCAAGAGGACTTAATCTCTCTCTCCCCCACAAGTATTTGCCTATAGGAGTAGAGGGTAGGGAAACAAGCCTAAAGCAATCTTATGATGTAGTATGATACTATTAAGGCTTTTTAAAATATTAAGACTAAACAATGATTAAATTTCTTTTTCTCTAAACTGCATAACGGCCAATCCAAAGGAAATGAAGGAAAACAGTTATCTAGTCTTTCAATTCTTTCAAAAGTAGTGGTAGGAAGGCCCAAACTGGATAAAACAGGGAAAGGGGAATAACATTTCCCTTTTGTACTATTTTCTTCATTGTATCTATTTCTTTTAAGCTGTTATTTACCACAGTAGAGAACACATAACTTGAATAAAATGACTGGCCCAAGGTCATCCAGCTGGCTTTCATGGCTAAAGAGGGAGCTCAACTCAGTTTCTTGCTTTCTAGCATGGTGCCTTAACCACTACAACCAAACTGGCTCAGTTTGGTTAGTTCTTAATTTGTGTAAACTAGCCTATGCAGTAACTAATTGGGCTAATTTCACCAACCATGATTAACCATGAATATTGGGTCAGCTTGTCATCCGAATACAGACTGAGTGTAGGAAAACAGCAGCTAAGAATTCGCATTCCCACACCAATCCCTGCGGGGGTGTCAACCTCAAGGCCTGCGGGCAGATCTGGCCTATGGGGTACTTAGATCTGGCCTGCAGGGCTACCCTGGAAACAGTGAAGGACTGGCCCGTGGTGCCTCTGTCAGCAGAAATGGAGCTCCATTTTTGCTGGCACAGGGTTGCAGGAGGCTGTTGCAGCCCAAAATGGAGATTAGGAGCCCATTTTCACTGACGGAATGCTCTGGCCATCACAGTCACCAACACGAGTGATGTCATGCTGGCCACGCCGACCCTGGCCCTCCGAGATCAAACAAACCTTGATGCAGCCCTCAATGAAATCAAGTTTGACACTCCTGAACTAGGTCTTTCTGGACTGGAAGCATAGAAGCATACACAAGAGAAAATTCAAGCATGTCTTCTATAAAATAAATATACACCAGCTTGCATATTTAAACTCTAAAAAAATTCATAGGAATCGGTCACCAATATTTCAAGGAATAATAGTTTGTACACTTATTTTTAAGGGTACCTGATTATTACTTCCAATAAGCATTCCAACTAACAATCTCCAACCCAATAAACTCCAAGGTAAGCATTTTCTCAAAATGCCATTTTATTAGAGTTGTTATATTGGCACATCTGGGAAAATCCAAATCTGAGAGTTCTGGGTTTTTCCTTCCCAATAGAAATTCAAAGATCCATCCCCTGCACCCATCACATGGTCCAATCAAACATCATCCCAACTGGAGACATTCCTCCAGACACTCTACAGGGTAACATGTCCTTGATTTTATAAGAAAGAATGCTGTTAAGTCTAATCTTCCAACCCACTATGAAATCCCCCCTCCCAAATTCCCAGGCACTAAATGTGGCAGCTTCGACGCTTCTAAGTGAAATATGGCTCCCAAGACTGACACCTAATCTGAACTGCATGCTTCCAGTAATAATATTTTGTACCACAACACATTTATAGTGTAAACAAGTACCGTGATTATGTACACACGCAGCCCATATACAAACTAAGAAGCTGAAAACCCCATGAGACTCTACTTTCCATAAAGTGTAGATAAGTGCTAAGATCACAGTATACTCTTATTACTTTCAAGGAACTACTATTAATACATCTTGTTCTCCAATATACAAGTCATAATTTGTCAAACCAAGCCAGTAAAAACCTGTGAAAGGAAGCTAAGAGCTAGAAAAGTTTGTTATGGATCACATCCAGGTAAGAAATTATTAACAACAAAGCTGGATTTTTTCCTGAAATTCTACAAAATTGAATGTTATTAATTTTAATTATTTTAAGCATTCCTTAAAATATCAAGAGATTTCAAAATAGATGAATATGATGGAACATAATGAAAATATGCACTTTTATCCGATAATCATTCCAACCCACCTCTGGAAGTACCTGATAAAAGTTAGGATTTGGAACTACATTCAAATACTTATAAGGTAATGCATATAAATATTGTGAGACGTTCAGAAGCAACACTGGATATTCAATTAATATTTATCTAGATAAATGGCTTAATGACTTCCAGCTAGATTCACATTTACATCATGTAACTTGATGCATTACTTTATGCAAAGAACCAAACCTGTATACTAAGTAAATATTATGCAATTGAAATAAAGCCAGTTTTGCTTTATAAAGCAAATTGGTAATATTTTACTTGCATGTCAAGTATTATAAAAATTGTAACTGGCCACTGTGCCTTAATTCTAAACATATTCCCATCTAGCTCACTGATGCAAAAGGCAGACTTCATTTATGTCTTCCACATGTTCACATTCATGTGTATTTTACATGTACTTATATACAGACATGTGCGTGCATCAATTTTGTTCCATGATCATACTAATGATATCTTTGGGAACAAGTGTATGAGAAATATCTACCACATAATATGGCTTTTCTGCAGCTACTATAGTAATGTAACAAAAAAACTTAAATGAACATATCACACACTTCCTTTTATAGCATAGTCACTAACACAAATGAGGGAACAGTTTTGTTTGACGTATCCCGCCTTTCCTCCAGGAACTAGAGGCTTGATGCTCCTTTCTCCAATTTTCTCCCAATCATCTTGTGAGAAAGATTGAGCTGAAAGAGATTGATTAGCTCAAACCCTTCGTTGCTAAGGGTTATTGGCTGCCCATCTTACTATACTCTAGCTTACAATTACATCTAAGCTACAGTAAAACATAAAAAGTTAAAATCAAACATTAAAAACAAAGACGTGGGGAGAGCGGGGGTGGAGTAAGGGGGTAGGTTGGATCTGTTATTACTCAATCAACCACCTCCATTGCGTTGTTCGCCCCCTAGGATACCAAGTCAACTGGCAAAGCCACGTCTTTAGGCGCTTATGAAATGTAGGAGGGTTGGGGATAATCTCACATGGGGGGGGGGGATGTTCCGGAAGGCAGGAGCAACAGCAGAAAAGGCCCTCCTCCTGGACCCCGCTAGTTGGATTAATCGGACTGATGGGACCCGCAGCACCAGTGGTAGGAGCCAATTCCAGTGGGGTGAGACGGTCCCTCAAGTAACCTGGACCCATAAAGTTTCTGGAACTTTACTCGCAAGGAAGCTGAATAAAATGGCAAATCTCATAGCCCCTTTTCCCCAACCCCACACCCTTTGGGATGCTCACCCGGCACGGGGATAATTGGCAAGAGAACTGATATTTGTATCTACATTCATTGCAGAGGCCAGGATTACAAGAGAGTAAGCATGCACACAATGGAGAAATCACCTGGATAGGAATGCACCAGCTGCTTAGGAGGCAAAAAACAAAAATACTTCAGTGTGAAATTAGGGTCTGGTCAGTGTAAGGCAGCAGAACCTGTCAACTAGCAATTAAGGTCATAGAGGTGAGCTTGTTAACTCTTTAGGTGCTGCACTGCAGAGAACAGCTGCCCATAAAGAGATAGCTTCTTTAATGAAGGGGGGGGGGAGAAAGACATAGGACTAATAGTAATGGCAAACACATGACTGAGAGATGCTAATAAAGTTGTAAATAAGGGCATCGGTCACAAAATTGCCTTTTCATCACTGTTGTAACTGCAAAAACTCATTGACTGATACAGTCTCTAAACAAGGACTACCTGTATAAATAATCAGAATCAAAGATGTAAAGGGAGATGAGTAGTTAAGAAATATGAAATATAAATATGTTGTGAGATTCATGCATTCCATATAAATAATAATATCCTGATTCTTAAGTTTGTATGCCACTTGACTCTCAATGACTCTCAGCTTTTTCTTCTACTTCTTTCTTATCTTCAAATAATATTATTTATAAAATGTCTCCAGGAAATTATATGACACCTTAGCATATCAAACTCAACTGTTGTGTGGTGTTCATTTCTATCAGTAAGCTCACGAATAAAGAAATGTTAAACTTTGGAGAACACAATCTTGCTAGAACTAAGCATCTGCATATTACATAATTGTTTTTATATTATAAAATAGAATTAGAAAGCAGAATTGTTAAATAATGAAAGTGTGTTAACTGGGTGACAGCCTTAATAAGTTTCTCAGAAGTGATGCTTTTCCGAAGACATTTAAACTCTCATTTGTTTGAAATGGCATAGGGCAGTGGTGGCGAAACTTTTCGGCACCACATGCCAAAACAGGAGCACACGCATGCACGCAAACCGGAAGAGCAGCTTCCCGGCGCACATGGGAGCGCTGAAAACCAGGTCAGCTTCCTGGTGCACAGATGCGTGCCAGCCATCTGATCTTCTGGTTTATAATGTGCATGTGCGTGCAAGGACCAGCTGCCTGGCACGCATGCGCACACTGGAACCCGGAAGAACAACAAGCAATGCCTGGAGTGCCCAGAGAGATGGTTCTGTGTGCTACTTCCGGCATGCGTGCCATAGGTTCGCTATCAAGGGTATAGGGTTTATCTAGGGGCTTAGACTAGAAGACCTCCAAGGTCCCTTCTAACTCTGTTATTCTGTTATTTATTAAACAGCCCAGCCGTTTTTTATTCAGTTTTCCTTAAGTGGTAACACCTATAATGGTAAATACAGATGACCTTTGAAATCTTTAAATATTTCCTTTTATTAACCAAGCAAAACTTTAACCAACTTTTTCATAATTCTGTAATTCTTGTTTTGAGATATCCTATGCATTTCAGTGAAACTTATTCTCCAGGGGGCTGTTTTCAGAATGGAGGGACTAAGCCAGTGGTGACTAATCGTTTTCAGCTCCCACGCCGATTATTGCGTGTGTACTTGCTTGTGTGCGCGCACGTGCCAGCACCCAGAAGGCAATGCGTGCTGCCCCCCATGCCCCTACGCATGCGCACGCGACCCCCCTCACGTGCTGCATGTCTGTGTGTGCGATTTCCCACGCACGTGCCGTGCATGTGTGCATGATTCCCCCCTCGTGCACTGTGTCTTTGCACATGAATGCGCAATTTCCCCCTCGTGCACTGCACATCTTTTTGCATGCGTGCACAATTCCCCCTCACGCACCGTGCGTCTCCCACACACACCCCTCCGCATGTGTGCCAGATATCCGACAATCAGCTGTCAGGTGGCGCCGCATGCACGCATGTGCAGTGGGGCTCTTCTGAGCGACCTCTTGCATGCTGGGGAAAATAGTTCTGCGTGCCACTTCCAGCACACGTGGCATAGGTTCGCCAACAGGGGACTAAGCTGTTGGCTAGATTGAGACACCTAATGACTGAAACTTACTGCTAAATTGTTATGCCTAAGCAATTATATCATTTTAAAATGGCATATTTAGATTTCTTTTAAAAATTATCTATCAGCAATTCAGTAATAAGCAACTTTGGACAACTAGGATAACATTGAGACTGAGTTCACATTACCACAAAAACCAAAACCAAAACACAGATCCATTATATTCAATTGGTTTCAAAAATAAGTCTCTGCATAGTATTCAGTAATCATGATTATGGAAACCTTGGCTTAGAGATACAGTATGTGTGATCCATCCAGATACATTGTCTGTCTCTTCCTCTCTTTCTCACACACAAATGCATTCAAAATCCATATAAAGTTTGTGTATCATTTGAAAGACATTATTGTGACATTATTATAATATGTTATGTTATATGGACAATAGTTCAAAACCATGTGTGGTAGTTAACCCAAAATATAAAACTATAGGGCAATCTCTGTAGCAAGCAGATTTGAACAAGGGGTATTCTTAAAAAAAGCTTTTTCTTAGAATATGCATCTTTATGATGAAATAGGTTTAAAGCCTTAATGAACCTAGCTGAAGATAATTCACAAAAGGCTACTTTCCCAACTTCTCCCTTCTTAATCTCCCTTGGCTCCTCTACCACCCCACCCAAAAAATCTAACAAGATATTTATCTAATTTACCTAATAAAGAATTGAATTTCTATACCACCAAAGCAACCATACATTCCTGTCACTTTACAGTAAGGAATAACAGCAAAGCATCTACAGTGTACAATCAAGAATTGTATCATAATTATCATCCTCTCCTATTGTGTGTCTTTTAAAATTATTTTTAAGTGTGATTGTTTTATGTATTTATTGTTTTTAATTAAGTATTGTACACTGTCCAAAGTCACTTTTATGCAAGACGAGCAGTTACACAAATATGAGAAATAAATAAATTTAAAATAGAAATAAGGGTCCTTTTGAAAACATGGAAGAGGGCAAATTTGGTCTTCCTTTAACACATTGCTGTAGCTCCTCCCACATCATTCAAAAATCTTGAATATAATGACATATTTTAGAGGTCACAACTGGATACAAGGGAAGAAGAAGCAGATGAAAATCTCCATCTATTAACCTTCTTAAACTAGATAGGACCCATGCTATGCATAAAAAAAGAGTTTACCATTTTATATCCACAGAGCTCATATCCAGAACCACAAGAGTTAGATTTATTTTTGTGCTACAGCTTCCACGTGGAATAATTCTAAAAATACTCCCCTCATCATAGTTATAATATGCAAAAACCACTAACCATATCCCCATTATGTCTTAACAATTGTATTGTTAAAATTATGTTTAGCAATTATACATTTTACAGTTACAAAGGCGCTTAAAATTATGATATATGAAATCCATTTACATGACAACAGAAGGAATCCAAATATGTCACTCCTGTATGCAGCAGTCACCATGTGGGGGGGGGGGGGAGATCACCCTTTTCATATGCCTACACGATGAAAGGAAAACATATGGATGTAAACGAGTCTTTTGATGTAGGATTGTAAATCATTTCAAGCTTCTGCAATCATAATCTGGTGGCCTACATCAAGAGAATCATATGTATGCAATATAAAGGTCTCTGCAGGAATCCATTCCCTGGATCACATTAAAAGCAATGGCTTGCAAATTTATTGAAGTCTCTGCATGAATCTATTTCCTGGATCACATTAAAAGCAATGGTTTGCAAATTGAGCATCCACTGTGTCCTTCCCAGGAACAGAGCAAATCCAGAAGAAAGTAATCTGGAGGTTCTTCCTTCCCCATAGATCACATGTACTGTTAGAAGGGTAAACTAGCATGGACAAGGCTGGAAGTCTTAATTTTTCCACTTTTAAGTTTGTAATTGTAATGGTGATAGTATTGTGTTCTTCTATTATAAACCAACTGGGATTCATTTGTTTTATAAATAAATGCTTCAAAGGGAAGAGCTCTTATTCAAGTGTATTTCTTTTCCCAAATATCCAGTTCCATCCTCTTTTCCCACCCCATATAAATCAGTCAGGGACACTGAACAGGGACAAATCTAACATTTGAGTGTTGGGGAAGGAGAAGTTTCAGTCATAGGTTTCTTTGCACTTCTATAACTTTGTAGAGTTCCTTTAAATATGTTTATAGTATCTTCTCATAGAAGCGATTAGACTAGGATTAGTCATAAAAATTGCACAAAATCAGCATTATAGTATAAACAAGCTGGTAAGTAGATGCCACTCACTCCCACAAACTAAAAATGCAACTGTGAGTTGGGATGAGCGATCTATGACTGTATATGCTGATAAATCAATTACCTGCAATACTATTGCAGTGCAATAGGAACAATATAGGTCAAAAGAACTGTTGCATCCTCTGGCAATGAAAGGGATAAAGAATTTCTATAAGCAAGTATTTTTCTACAGATGACAAGAGAATGTATTGTTCCCTGAAATACACAAACTTCTCACAATCATAATCATGAGCATTTCCCAAGGTATATATGATTATTTGGTTTCAAGTTTTCTATATGGTTATTTCAAGGATGACACCATTTTTTTAAATATATAATAGATTAGACCCTATTTTTATACCTCCATCAATCCATTTTGGGCTTAGAAAGTTTTCAAAGGCTTTTTAAAGTTCTAAGTCTAGAAAACATCAAATAATTTTCACAACCTAGTTTTAAATATTAATATACTTGGTTTAATTAGAAAGTGGCTTGCATAATTCAAGAAAAACTTTCCCTAGATGGCATTTTTCCTTAAACACAAACACTTTAGTAAAGATTCCATAGCTGACTTTAAAATGATGTCCTCCAATTCAGAACTGCTATGGCATGGATTGTACAGGACTCCAGTTAAAGGCAGAAACTGCCTCTTTCCTAGAGGCAGCGATGGGAAGCAAGCAATTCTGGAAAAAAACCAAGTATGCTTTGGCCTCTGTAGTAGACCTAATTTATCATCATTTGGACATTCCAGTGGTTAGCTAAACCAAGAAAGCAGAACTGGTACTTTATACTGTTGAGCAAAGTACTACCCTATCAAAGTTATAGACATGTCCTGCACATCAAGAGCAATCTTCACATACAGTCATAACAGATTTAAATAAATATCGTAACATCCAATTCCTCATTAGTGTTCTTCAAAAAGTAGGAAATCTCATAGCAGTTCTATATCCCAAACACACGCACATAAATAAAATCAGCTTTTAAAAGGAAATTCTGAAGGATGTAAGATACTGCCTTCATTTCCTTTTGTAATGCAAGCTGAGACCAAAGTTTATAGCTGACAGACAAATTCTGCAAACAGTTGATAATTCACTGTCTACTCTGCCCCTGATTTTTTTTAATGGAACAACTAAATAAAGCACATAATGGATTTGTCTATGTGTTTGTGCAGGTGTGTATGTACTGCATGTTTTGGTCTCATTTGTTTAATTGGATTGTCTTTATCTAGTCCAGGGGTGTCAAACTGGATTTCTTCAAGATCAGCGCTGTAGTTCTCCTCCATGGGCCAGCGGGGGGAACGGGGACAGATGGATGCCTCCTGCAGCACCCTGTCAGCCAAAAACGGGGTGCAACTGTGGTCCCCTGCGCCTCATTTTCACCCTCCATGGCCTCCTGCAGCACTCTGCTGGCCATTTTCAGCCTATTTTTTGACCCATTTTCAGCTGGCAATGGAGGGTTAAAACGAGGCACACAGGGGGGCGTGCACACAGCCATTTTAGCCACCAGAAGCAGTGTGGGCCAGTCATTTAATATTTCCAGGCCAGGTCTGTGGGACAGATTTAAGCACCCCAAGGGCTGGATGCCGCCCGTGGGCCTTGAGTTTGCCACCCCTGATCTAGTCTTAGGACTTATATTCAGAACAGATAATATTTTAGGTCATATCTGTGTAGAAATATTGAAAATTTCCAAAGTGTTCAAAAACCTTTAAGCACCACTGTGTATGTCCATGCACATGTGTGCACACACTATAACAAACATAACACTATAACACTATAACAAACTAGAATCAAAGGAAGTTACTATTTCATTTCCATGAAAGCATGGAAATGAAATAGTAACTTCCTATGATCCTAGTAAGCAAAAGAACCATACTATTAGAAAGAAATTTCAACAAACACATTAATAAAGTAGTATGTTTTCCCCTTCATCCCAAATATATTATTTATGGGTCACTTTTGTTGTTGCCACAATAAGAAAAATGGGGAAAATATGAAAAAAAGGAGGGAGAAAACAACTCCAATTAAAGCTTTCATTTTAGTTCAGTGGAGCTTAGAACTAAAGGTTTGATCATTTTAGATTTTCACTGAGATACTATGGTTTGGGCAACAATTTCATTTATACATAAAATCATCGTCTCAACCCATAATTCGTTTTCCAAATAAACCACAATTGATTGAGTTCACACTACACTAAACTAGTACCAAGGAAATTGCATGACTTCTCAGTATCATTTACAATTTAATTAGTTTTATAATATGCACAGATTTTGAATCAGTATCTAACATAAATTTCAATTACCAATTATTTGGGAATGTTTCAAGTTAAGTTTCTAAAAACCCTGTTAAATGATGAGTTCAAAATTTGTCTTTCAAATTTATTCAAAATGGATTATAAGTTGATAATTCACAGAGAAGTTGACAGTTACCTTGGCTTCTACTACTTTAAAGTGAAATAACTCCATCTGAACATTATTGTTTTGTTCCATTTTAAAGCAAAAAAAAAATCTGCCTAAAACCCAAAATGTTAAAGTAGACTTAGTACTGTTTAACAAACAAACAAACCACACTCACCCTGATTCCCAGAAAGAGGAAACAAAGATCCCTGAGCCGCTCATCAACACAACACAGCTCTGCCCGCTACCATATCTGAGCTGCAAAATCAAGATGACCAGAAGATGGCACCATATATAATATATACTCTCTGGTGCCATCAAATTGTATCCCAGATTCTGGAGCCCAAATATGGTAGCTATAAACTTTGTTGTGCATCCCATCTTTAGCACTTCTGTTGTTAAAGATATCTTCAAGGTGCTCAACCCTGTTTAAAGATTTAGAACCAGATTTAGATACCACATATGAATAATTTTTCAAATCTTAATTCTTGGAAATTAAGATTTAGTTATTAATCTTTTCCACATTTATTAATCTTGGGACTTTGGATACCCTACTGTCAGATACTTTTAATATGAGACAGTGTCACTAGTATGTACTGCTATCCATATACAATGGAGTCATAACTATATATGACAGAATGGTATTAAGAAAGAACCATGAGTATCATCAACAAAATTTCAGTGTTATCTGGGGAAACATTCCATAAGTATTAATAGTCGTTGCACCCACAATAACAGTTTCTCTACTGACAGCTAGTCTTAAGAGCTAAAGTATAAACAGAGTCTTCAACTTACTGCTAATCAGGTAGCTTTTGAAAAATTATTCTTCCCTCAATAGTTTCCCATGAACAATTTGGTGATCATATGAATTTGTAGAGATGGATTAGCATTGAACTATATACAAAATATTTTAAAGATTTATACAACCATAAATGCTGAAAATTACCAGTTCACAGTGTTTATTTGCCATCATAGGATCCTTCCTTATACCAAGTCAGGCACTGGTTTATCTAATTTAGCACTGTCAACTCCGTTTGGCAGAGATTGAGAACACTCAACAAGCAAGTACAGAATGTGTTTGGCCAATATGTGGCACAATGTGTTATGAAAATTCAGCTTGATTAGCTGACATATATTGGGTAAACTCAAGCAACTGAACTAATTACTAAATCTTGGTCAAATTAACTGTGGTTAAGTATGTTGAAAAACATAGCCAGTAACCCCTCTGGTATTTCTGGTAAAAACACTTCTTGCCCTATGATAAGACAACATTACTTGCATGTAAAATATGTGCTCAGTGAACATTTCTAAAATGGATAAATATAAAACATTTAACCATTAGGAGACAGTGGTTGTTGAGATTCAATATATCCAATTATAATATTGTCTGTTTGTTTGTGATTGACCATATTATGTGAACTCAGTCACTGCAGTTTGTAATTCATGGCTTAGCAAGTGGCATGAATGCAAAACAATTCTGACCAGTGGTGGGATTCAATTTTTTTTTACTACCGGTTCTTTGTGCGTAGCTTGGTGGGAGTGTCAGGGGAAGGATACTGTAAAATATCTAGTCAGAGGTGGTATTTGCTGGTTCTCCAAACTACTCAAAATTTCTGCTACCGGTTCTCCAGAACTGGTCCGAACCTGCTGATTACCACCTCTGATTCTGACTCATTGTTCAATCATTAAACAAGTCACAATTTAGTATATAAAGACAGCAACTTAATTCACTTAACACGTTTAAAGCAACTGGGGAAGGGAGGTATGGATAGCTTGTTCAAATACTTATTGGGCCAGAAGCAACTGTGAGTCAAACTATCCTCTCCTAGTTAATTATGTTATGAAAACTTGAAAATCCAATCATGTATAGGACACAGTCCAAGTCTGACTCAAAAAAACACTCCATTGCAAAACAGAGTATCAAGGCAATACCTTCCAACTCCTGATTGCGGACTACACTCATGATCTCTACTGCCTCCTGGCCAATGGGGAAAAGGAGGTATTGATGTAATAAAGCCTTGCCGGTGCTTTTCCAACAAAAGTGCTCATCAGTTATGACTCCCTACTGGAGGAAATATTCCTAAAATGGCAACCCTTGAACCAACTACTGCACAGGTGTCAAACTTGCATCACGTTGTTGTCATGTGACATATTGCGACAATTATTTCCCTTCATGGAGCTCAGGTGGGTGTGGCCTGCACATGATGTATCTGGCCCGTGGGCCGCCAGTTTGACACCTCTGATTTTACTGGGACTGTCAGCAGTTATGTAAAAGATTTGTGGCTAAGGGGTTTAGGCATTTCTGAGTGAAAGGACCAGCTTGTACTGTATGTTTAGAAAATGGTAAAACGACAAGAATCCTCAGTACACAGTAAAGGAAATATCTGCCCTTAACAACACACAAATAATAATGACAGCACTCAATGAAAACCTGGCAATGTAAAACATAAAAATGAAGCCAGTTTATTAAAAACTGTTCTGCTTGCTTCACTGCAGGTCTCTGTTCAGTGGATTGGAATGACACCCCAAAGAGGTCCAACTGCTGCAAAGATACAGTAGACAACGCCAGGGATATTTGTGGAACAAGAATTGGATTAAAAGGAATTCACGTATTACACTAATCAAGCCATGGTTTATTGGAAACAAATGGCTAGGTTCTAACAGCATGCCCTAAGACATGATTTACAATAGATAAATGCCTGTACTAACGTAAGCCAAAACCAAACAAACCACATTCTGTCTTAGCACAATATATTAACACAGCCTTAAAATCATGCTTGACTCAACTTGTTTGAGCAAATAGGCTGTTCAACAATACACAGAAAAGAAAGGTTTTACATAAAACTTACGTTGAAGTAGGTTATCCATTAAACCTGAACTAAATCCACAGGTCTTACTGAGAACAGGACTACCTTGGACACCTTTCCTTTTGCCTAGATTATCTCTTCTTTTTCCTTACCTTCACTGGGCAACTCTGTTACCTTCATCTTTCTAATTGTCAAATGTCAAATTAACCAAGGCGGAAACATGCCATCTGATTCTGTGCCTTTCCACTTCTAATTACAGGTGATATTTACTTGATAAAGGCCAATACAAAATAAGTTGTCTATGTTGCAAAACAACATTTAATCCTGAATTTTTTTCACATACACAGACATCATCATTTGTAAGTAGGATACACAATAAGCACACTTAACTGAGAGGGAAAAAATAAAATGTGCTTGTCTACTTGTCTGCCAAAAATATTATTTCACCTTTTCATACAAAAGCCTATTTGGAACATTTCCATTTGGAAACACCACTATAAGCTTAGCCTTCCTTTTTAAAAAAACAACCATAATACCAACTGCCTCAATCTTCCTTAAACCTATTTTTCCAAGAGGATCAATATACAACAGTATTAACTACCTCCCTCTCTGCTCTATATCCTATTTCCAAACAGAACATACGGAGCATACTCCTGTGATCAATGTTTAACTTGAAAAATAACTTTCTAATGTTAAACTCTTGCTTTCTAATGTCAAGGGGGCTAGGATGACAGTACTGGAGATTAACTCAGTGATGACATTAAAACATTCTGCCTAGGTCTTAGATTCTTCATTCTAAGAGAAATGCACAAATTTGAAGCGACCCAGACTAAACCTTCCTGCCAACTTCTCTTATAACTGTGCTGTTTCATGATCCTCTCCCCCTCACCCCCCAAAAAACCCTAGGAAAATCACATCCCACAAATACAACACATCTCGAACAACTGATCTGTTTTAGTCTGTTTTCCCACACATGCATGTTGACTTCTATCCTGCTCAAGTAAGTTGCAGCATTCTTCCAGCCATGTATAAAAATTGCCACCTGTGAAGTGACACTCCGAAGATGCCTTTGACAATTGGGCACACATGCCACTCAAGAAGAACTCTTTTCTTTCCGTTCACCATTGACCTTGTCCCTATGTACCACGCAGCCCGTTTTAAAACATTGGCTACTCCATAAAACCCATTTACCAAGTCTATGGCTCATCCACTGGGCGAGATCCCCCCTTTTCCCCTCAAATTCCCGAGTCCAGTTTGAACGCCACGTCGTGGTCATTTCGATTTCCTCTGGCGCCTGTGAGGTAAAGATCAAGATTGTTTTTGCTTCTAGCTTCGCCGGCCCCGCACCGCCTCTAGGCCCTTGAAAACCTCGCCGTCCATGCCAGCCTCCGATGCCCACAATGGAATCCGATACGCGAAGCTTTAGAGCTTTTTTTTTTTTTTTTCCCTTTTGCCCAGCTCCACCCTCACCTGGGCTTCCACCTTTCCCAGAGGGCTACCCGATCCGGCTGCGAATAAAATCATCTCGAGGATCACGAGAAGTGAACAAAACGGGGGGAGAGAAAACGGCAGTGCTTTTCCTTGCCGCCTCGTGGTCGTCCGCGTTTCTGCAACGCCAGAGACGGCACCCCGTATTCGAAGCAGGGAGCCTCAAAATCTTTCCCGCAGACTGAACCCGCACCTTTGCCCCAGCCAGAAACTTCGACCCGCTTTGCTTCCATTCAACAGACACGGTTACCTCTATTTCTATATAGGAAAGGCTGTAAACACCGAGGCGGGGGAAGTCGGGGCGGTGCAAAGCGAGAAGCTCGGGAAGCGCCCTGCTTGTCGCCGCCGCCGCCGCCGCCGTTGTGCGAGCGGGCACTTACCGCCTTGCCTTGGCCGTCCAGCGCCTCTAAGAAGGCGCTTCGGGGTCTCTCGGAGAGTCTCTCGACCGAGACTCCTCCAGTAGCGCCGGGCAGGCAAAGCAAAGCAAGGCGGCTGAGCTCATTGGAAGCCAGCAGCCCCAGTCCCCGCCTTCCGCGGTTCTCCCTAAGGCCGCCTATACCCTGAGCAGCCAGTCTCGTGCTGGGGGAAGGGAAGGGGTTTCCAGGTTGCAAATGGATGCGTCGCGTCTTCCCTTTTTCTCCTCCACCCCATCGGATTTGGACGGCAGGGCAAGGCTGGGCTGAGGCTCCGCAGCTTAAGCCAAACTCACCCACCCCCGGGCGCGGCCAACTCACCGCGGCAACCCCATTTCCCACCCCCACCCCCACCCCGTCCTCCTCGGTTCCTGCCCGCACTTCACCCTCCCCCACCCCGGGCGGCCAAAGTTCCTGTTGCTTGGTAAAAAAAAAAAGAAAGAAAGAAAAAAAAGGCACAACTATCTGGGACCAATTAGCAGGAAGAGGCTCAGCAGGATTGCAGGCCGGGTTTTAGAGCCCCGGCCTTTGGCATTCCTGCCTTCCCCCTCTCCTTCCCAGGATCAACACAAGGCGAACTAGAAGCCCGGGTGGGGGAGGCATGATACTCAAAGGGGGCTGAGGAAGCGGCGTGGAGTCAGTCGGCCGAAAAGGGCGGGGTGGGGGGGGTGGAAATGCAACTGACATCTGTCTGCTACTGCACGTTGTTTTTCAAGATCTGTGAGGGGTTTGTCCTTTTGCTGGCTGGGTTCAAAGAAAGCCATCTCGGGTATCTATCGGCGAAGTATGAAATAACCTGCGTGTTGCGACCGGCTTCCACACAACAATATAAGCGCTGCCATTGTGTGCACTTGGGAGTTCATTGCTGTGGTCCCAAGAGACCAGGTTTTTCACCTGAGGGGTTTTCAGGATTGCAAAGCGGGGTAAGCGTTGGGATTGAAAAATGCGGGGGAAGGTGTTTTAAGAGGAGTTAAACGTTCCCCTTTGATGAAGGCAGAATCTTCAAAAGTTGTCATTAAAAAAAGAACATCTTTATAGTTGTTTTTTTTTTAACCTGCCTTCAGGTGACTCATATATCTTGTCCTTTGAGTAAAAAATACTTTTTAAGTATTTGGTAAATCTGGCTGAATTCTAACTATATCTTATTTTCCTTTTTTTAAAAAGAAAAGATACTTATAAAAACCTTTTCAAACAGATTTTATTTGTTTTTCCTCTTTTTCAGGACCTTCTTTCTGGTGAGTTACACAAGAATAAATCCATGGAGTACATGTAGTTCTGAACTTACATAACCATTTGGTTAGTGGCTGAAGTGAATCGGAAACTGAAAGAAGTGACTTATAACTGGGTCCTCACTTGAACATCACAGTATAGTATCCTCACAATCGTGATTAAAATTCAGGCACTTGGCAACAGGCAATGTATTTTTGACAGTTGGAGCACCTTGGGTCCATATGATTATCATTTGTGACCTTTCCAACTAGATTTCAACAAGCAAAGTCAGTGGGGGGGAACTGGATTCACTTAGTGACCATGTGATTTGCTTAACAACTGCCTTAGTAACAGAAATTCTTGTCTCGTTCATAGTTGTAAATCGAGAACTATCTGTACATGGAAGCAGCAAAAGAGCAAAACAAAATATGGAGAACTACTTTTCCTCTTAATTTAGTAGGATTTGTGCATTAGAGCCAAAAATTTTCTCTGCTTGCACCTAAACATAATACAGCATATTCTGGATGCTTCTTCTCCTGTTCCCACATAACATTGATTACTCATTCTAGGATTAATGCTCTATTTTCCTTCCTCTTCCCACTTCTTCCAACAGTAGCAACAAGGCCTATAAAATTGTCTAGCTAGAGGAGATTTAAGGGGATTGCTAACCTGAAATAGGCAACAGATCTGTAATGGGGACGGCAGATTTCATGTATATAAAAAGTTTTCTGTCAGCTGAAGGATATGAGTCAAACCCAAATAAACTGCATTATGGCTTGAATCCAGTCTTCCACTGCCTTCTGTCAGCCAAAAGCCTAAACTTATTGTAGAAAGGGATTTCTTTTATCTGTCATTTTTACTCTTCTGTGCCAGAAGTCTGAACTGATCACTTACACAGAACTTTCTCTTACTCAATCTGTTGTAACTCTTCCAACTTTTTTCTCTCTCGCTGCCTTTCTCCTGTGTTTTTTGCCCTCCATCAAATTAGCGTTGGGACAGAACAGCTCAGCCCTGCTTTAAAAAATAAAACCTTTTAGAGAAAATCAAACATTTTGTTTTATTTTTAAATTTTATATAGCTGTCCGTCTCACGATTGATTTCTAGAATGAGTAAATTCGTAATTATTTGGAGTTGTGGAATTTGAATTCAGCCAATAAATAATGCTTCACAGATAGTCCTTATTTAGCCCATTTGCAGTTATGACACTGATGAAAAAATATTTTATGATCAAACCTTGCATTTGCAAACTTTGCAGGTCTATAAAACAAAGAAACACAGTTGCAGTTTTATTCAGCAATTGCTTTGTTTAACAAATTGCTGGTCCCAATCATGGTCATTAAATGAGAACTACCTGTATTTGTATTTGTATCTGATTACAGGTAGTCCTCAACTTAATGTTGCATGGCAACCATTTTAAGTTATAACAGGCCTACCTGGAGGCTCTTACAATCCAGGATGTAAGTCTGATGGTTGCCTCCCCTTAGCAGTCACATGACCAAACCTCAGGCACTCAGTATCCTGGCCACATTTATAGCTGTTTAACATCCTGTAGTCACATGATCATATTTTACCACAGTTTTGTCAAAAATCGGCAGTTACTTCCAGTTTTCAGCAAGATCATGGGTTCACTTAACGACCATGGTGTCTGCTTTATGACTATCATAAAAGAGATCACATGAAGATTCCTTTTGCAATTCTCCCAACTTATGGCCATAATGTCCATTATAGTTGTAAGTCAAGGACTACCAGTATGTAACTGATTTCAAATAGCCTAAGACTTTTGAAACATGGTAATCTTAAAATGAACCTACCATCTTTATAATAGAACTATTTCTTCTGGTACACAAATGTAGCTATTTAACATTTGGGTCCAGTTTGATTATTCTGCATATATCTCTCTAAACAATGGAATCACCTGTTTATTCAGAACAGCCATTTAATAAGAATTACTTATAAGTAACTGCATCAGTAACAGTTGAATTTTAAGTGACAGTTAACACAATCTTGATAGGCTGGTGCTTTATAATTATATTGATTTAATTTGCTGCATAATATTAAAAAATAAAAAAATTCTTCATCACAATTTAGTGTGACCTTCAAAGTTGAAAGCAACCCTTTTAGTTTAGTTGAGAACTCACAATTAGCCCTGTTGTTGTGAGAAATTACTGGTTTATATCAATCTAGCTGCAGACATCTTACTTACCTATGTATCGTTCCCCTGGTGTCTTTTATGTCCCAACATTTATAGTTTCTGGAGGATCTTTTAATATTGGAACATACAGGATAATATCAGTCTGTCTGCTACTTTGTCAATTATATTTTGTGAGTAGAATCAGTTGAAAATCTTTCCTTATTTGGAATTACACCAATTTCCCTTCCACAAGAAGACCAGAATAATGATCAGTTGAATTCTCTAAAAACTTTACTAGAAAAGATGAGAGATGAAGCCATTTCAAAAATCCTGAAAGCTTTTAATCATGGAGTGCAATAATCTCTATGATTACTTTGCTCCTAGCCCGTACCATATTGTTGTCCACACCTTTAGGCCAAGCAGTTTTACCATTTTCTTAAGCAAATTTCTCACATTTTGTTTAGTCATCTTTCATGATTTACAAATCATTACACCCCATAGTATCATTTGCTTTCTTTTAGTGTATCACAACATGGGGATCAAGCCATTTTGGTTTTATAAACAGTGGTTATAAATAGTGGTCAACAAATCATATTTAAATGTTAACTCATAGTGAGATGGGCAGCAAACAAAATTAATAAATATAAATAAATAAAAAGATGTGTGAATCTAAGTAGGTTTTGTAGTCATTTAACATAAAGCACGGAGAACAAATTAATGCATAGTCTTATAAATCTAAGCTGCCTTTAATTCTGAACAAAATACAGCTGTAGAAAAGTTATTGGAGATGGTTGTGTTGGGAAGCACCCAGCCTGGAGGGAAAGAAGGATCAAATGTGGAACTAGTCTGGAGTCACTGCACAACCTCAAAAGAGCTAGGTCTGACCCACCCGCCCCTTTAGTTCTTTAAAGACTTATCTATTTGTTCCCAGAAGTAAATTGCCAGATTGGGGAAATTCCTGTATTATAGGCAGAAGATAATAAAGTAGTTTGAACTTTGCACATGTGAGTATGATTGTTCACTTGTAACAGGTTGAGATTGAGGTCCTCAGATTTCAAACTAAGAATCTCTTTATAATTTCACTTAGTTCTCTGCATTCCTCCCACTCTTAAATGCTCCACTAGAATTACACTCACATTGTATACAGAACATATACCAATAAAGAAATAGATGCAAAGAAAAACAACAGCCATTCTTGTCATGATGCAGATTCTGTCCTTGGTCAATGGGTTCCACCCCACAGAACTCCCAGTGCTTTTCTGCATGGGCCCATAACCTTGGGGAAAATCTCCTTTCCCCATTTTATATAATCATCTGACTTGGACAAACTTTGCCATCTGGCTTGCGTACATATTCCAAGGGTTATTCAGGTTGAAGTGAATTGCAAGAGACAAGATTAGAAGCTCCTGACTTGTCTCCCTTTCATCCTGTGTTGACAGATGATGTAAATAAAAGAACAGTTATCTCTGGAAGAATTTAATGCCCATTAAGTAGTGAAGTCCCAGAAGGTGTGGCTGAAATATGTTGGAATGTCTTGTTCACATAATCAGGGAATGGTTATCTCAGCATAACCCTGAGATAAGGCATGGTTTAAAGTGTGAGCTCAAGAAATGGGATACCTTGATTTAAAATGTCATCCTGAAGACAATTTTTCTTCTGCCAGTGGGAACAAGACTGTTACATATCCCACTAACCCATTACATGGCTTATTCTTTTGACTGAAGCTATGTTTGCCTAATTAGCATGATATTCCCCTTCCTCACTCCCATGCAGCACTTTAATTGAAGACATAGCCTTATCTACTTCAGCTTTAACCACAACAATACAAGAGCACACAACAGATACAAACTCAATGTAAACCGCTTCAAACTTGATTGCAAAAAATATGACTTCAGCAACAGAGTGGCCAATGCCTGGAATGCACTACCTGACTCTGTTGTTACATCCTCTAACCCCCATTCCTTTAACCTCAAACTATCCACTATTGACCTCACCCCATTCCTAAGAGGTCTGTAAGGGGTGTGCATAAGTGCATCATCGTGCCTACTGTTCCTGTCCTATTGTCCCCATTTAATCATACCTATTTCCTGTATTATTCTTACTCATATTTATACTTATATCTATTATATTGTAAGTGATTGACAAATAATTCTGGCCTGAATCCCAAGCGGCTGCCATTTAGAGCTGGGCTGTCAAACTCAGTCCGGCCAGTGGGCCGGATGCATCACATGCTGGCACCATCCCCTGCCCAGTTTAGCAAAGGCGGGGAAAGTCCTGATACGTCACGTGATCCTGCCCTGACGACATGCCTTTGACACTCCTGATTTAGAGTTTACAAAAACCAGAATGGGTATCCATGGTTTGTCATAGGTAACAACCTAGTTTTTGTAATCCTAAATACTGCAGTAGCTGATTGAAGAAAAAGATATAGTTTCACCAAGCAGATTTTTCAAGTTAGCATGTAGTGCAGTTGAGCTTTAGTATATCATCGGAATTCACAAGTATAATTTATCATTCTTAATAAATGACTCAGCATGAATATATGAATGAACCCAGCTAAATACATTTTCAACAAACAACAGTTAAACCATGGTTTAGTGTCATTGCACATTTCAGGAAACCCAGTAGGAAACTTCTTACAGCCAAGGCATTTCTGATTTATTACATTCCTTTAATAGTACACAAATTGGATTATCAAACCTCTGCAGAAATTCAGACCACCACTAAATAGCAAAAAAAAAAAAACACCCTATTGTACTTTTCTGTATCACTTTTCTGCATTTTGATCTTTGTTAACCAGATATGGTAATCCCTGTGCATTATAATACGATCTGGAATACTTAAATGTAAAAGAAACAAATCAGGTTGAATCTCAACAGAATGGTTTGGAATCTGGAATATTACGCTGCTTTTAAGGCACTATGTTTAATGATACGGAAAGGAAGAAACAGAATATTATCTTCAGGAGCTTCCTCCTAGGAGGAGCCAAATTCACAGCTGCTCTTCCACTTAAGATTTCTCCTCTTGCTCTGATATTCATATAATTTGCCTGAGCCAAACGGCTTTCTGAACCTTTTTTTTTTTTTTAAATAGGAGCTGTGTCTGCTTTCAGAGTCTCAAATTTCCCCTTGCAAAAATTGAAAGTATTGAGAAATCTGTTCAAGTTATCAACCACCATAACTTGAGCTAGGAATGACAGCAGCAAAAGGCTGCTCCAGCTTTGGGAGTTCAGAAACTTTCCCTCCTGCTATATAATGTATTTCTTCCTGGCCATTTTATTTTAGCTACTTTCTACTATGGTTTCCAGTTACAAAATGTAGCTTCTCTTTTGGTTGTGTTCCTTTGTTCAGACAACTGCAATTAGAAGAAAGCTATTCAAAGGAGCTCCTCATTTTGTGCAGCACACAGGCACCAAAATGTAACTCGTTCCAGGATAAGAGGCAATGGTCACAGTGCTTACAGTTGATGGCTAATAATTATCAATTTTGTTTTAGCACAAGCAGCTGACCCTAAAAGGTTTTTTAAGGGTATAAATAGAGAGCCCAGCATATAGTTTAGAACAATAGAGCTTTCATGAGATACAGCTGCTTCTTGGAACATGTTTGCACAGAAGCTTCCCACGGTCTCTGTTTGGTCTTTTACAAAGAACTAAAAAATTAGGGACCCAGGAGCACCAAATACAAAAACAAGAATATATTTTGCAGAAGTTTTGGAGACCTCAAGGACCTTTTGTTTTTTTTACCTATAATGATGGTGTCATTTCATTCTTCTGCCTTGCAGATAATTGTTTAGACCAAGGGCACAAAGTCTCTGACTCTTTTCACCTGTATTTTGTTCATGGAAAACCATTTTGAATTGTTTGAGAGGAGGAGCCTTGGATTATGTTTCTACACCTCCAGCAAAAGTAATTTTTTTGTAGGTTTTTATCAGCTGTACTAGGTAAAACAGACCTAATCAAATCAACTCTACAGTTGCCTAAAATTGCTTAAAATTATTGAGATTGGCTAGAACAATAGAATCTAGCCTGACTTATACTTCAATGAATTCTGGAGGCATCTTCCTGAGCCAATATCAACTGTCATTCTGGACTTTAAAAATACTAGATATTGGTTCCTGTATACTTATGTAAAAGTGATCTTTGTTGTCCTCTGTAGTTTTGCTGCATCAGATACCAATTTCTTTCTAAACTGCTAAAATTGCCTAAAGTCTGAATGACAGGTTCATGTGTGTGCATGCAGTTAGCAGATTAGGATTGCAAAATTTCATTTGACCAATAGATGGAAGCAAAGAGCTATATTTTAAAAGTTTAAATTATAAAATGCTGTCAATCTCTGGTCATCCTTATATTTTTGTTTTGGTTGGTTAATATTGGATAATTCTTTAGGCTCAATCTCCAAAGGATGCCCACTCACTTTAAAAGTTTTGGATCACCAATCTTAACATATGTGAATGACCAAATGTCAACTTTGGTCTCTATTTAGTAAACTAAACAAACCATTAGGGCTGTGCAGTACTTTGGATTTGATCTACAAAGATGCTTTTGAGCTGGGAACATTCATAAAATGGCCACTTACTGAATACCAAGTACTGAAAAACAAACTGGTGATAGTGCTTCCCCCTGCTGCTTATCACCTACAACAAGGGTGTCAAACTCAATTTCATTGAGGGCCGCATCAGGGTTACATTTGACCTTGGGGATGGATGGGCATGGCCAGGGTGGGCGTGGCCAGCTCAACATCACCTGTGTCAGTTCACCTGTGGTGGCCCGAGAGCTCTGCCAGCTCCATAGAAGCACCGTGGACTGGTTCTTTGCTGTTTCCAGGGTGGCTCCGCGAGCCAGATCTAAGCACCCGTGGGCCAGATTCTGCCCGCGGGCATTGAGTTTGACACCCCTGACGTACGATATTTTTCAAGTCTGCAGTTGAGGTCAATAACTTTCTTTCCTTGCTACTTTCCAACAGCCAATATTTAAGCCCTGATACAGATGACTGATAAACACCAATCCCCCCAGCAACTCTCTGCCTACTCACCAGATTAGGTGATCTCCCTGTAGGAATATATGGAATCTCCCTAACCAAGTTGCTCAGACCGAAGAAGCTACTTGGATAAGGAGCAAAATGTTTTGAACCAACAAGAAAAGAAATAACAGTTGCCATGACTCAGCTTCCAGACAACTCTACCAGGATGACTAAGAATCCTCACCGATATGTTGCCACACATTTTGAGGAAGAAACCCTGAGGCAGGTGCTGGAATATGAAAAGACAGCAAAAATATAGCAGACTACAGGAATCAACTATGTTTCTACCTCAGGTGTAGACAACAGAGCTTCATCCCAATGAACCTATGGCTGCAATCCACAGTCAAGGGTTGGTTACAGAGCAGACAAGATCCTACAGAAAGCAGAAGAACATTTCCTTGATGAAAGGATAAGACAGGTCCACTTCACTATTGACATTTTGCAACACAAGTGCTCTTTTTACAGCAACTGCTCCCTGATTTTTTTCATTGAGATATGACTTCAAAATCCTCTTCCTGTTTTGTCACAGTCAGTAAGCATCCCATCAATGTATAGGTGAAGTTTCCTTCCTTTGTTCCAGTGTGGATCTCTTTACATTTGTTTACAATGAACTACTTGCATTTGTCATTGTAAAGTCTGTTCATCCATTTTTTTTTAATTTCTTTGCAATCCGTTTTGATTTTACTACCCTGAAGATATAGTAACATGAGCAAAGACGACAAGGAGCACAGTGGCTCATGAAGTAGGTTGAGGTGACGATTGGTAGGCTTGCATTCGAGACCCATTGCTGCCATGGGGTGGGGTGAGCTCCGTTTACACCAGAGGTGGTATTCAGCAGGTTCTGACCAGTTCTGGAGAACCAGTAGCGGAAATTTTGAGTAGATCGGAGAACCAGCAAATACTACCTCTGACTGGAGATTTTACCCCTGCCATGCCAACCAACCAAGCCACTCCCACAGAACCAGTAGTAAAACAAATTTGAATCCCACCACTGGTTTACACACTGCGGCTCCTGCCAATCCAGCAGTTTAAAAGTGGGCGACCACGAGTAGATAGGTGAGTACCTCTTTGGTGAGCAACTTTATGGGACATAAAGTGACATGAAAGGAACCAACTGGATGTCTCCTGGGCAATAGTGATATTACCGGCAAATCCTTCCACCACTGAAGTGCTTCCAACACAGAAGTATTAGTAGTAGCAAAGATGACCAAACATGTGATATATGAAAAAGTATGGTATGTTATGGTATTTGAATTTATATTGAACAGAATTGTCTAATTAGCTACCTGATTATAATATTTGTTATCTTAGGAATTCTACTTGGAGGAAGAAATTGATTCTGATTTATGAAATTGTGTTGTTTTCAAGTAGCCTGCATTATATCCTAACTGAATTTATTGTTTTAGAAGGTAGCTTTTCTTCTGTTTTTAAGAGGATATTCGGATTTCCATTCCTGACCTGCCCACTCTTGCTCATACATTTCTTCTATATTTATTTTAAATAGGTGCGAAAGTAACCAAACGCAGGCAAGTGAAAATTCCAGCACCCCAGTCTCTGTATATGACTTCTCCTAAACTATGGGTAATGCTTCAGAGGACAGAACGCTGATAAATTCTGCACATCCATGTTGGATTTTTGCAAAGCAGCTGAAGAAACTTGGGCAGTGAACCAGAGGTGCTTTAAAGCAGTGGTCCCCAAACTTTTCTGGCACCAGGGGCTAGTTTTGTGGAAGAAAAATTTTCTGCAGACCTGGGATGGTAGAGGTGGTTTCAGTTTAATTCTCACCCATCACTCACCTCCAGCTAGGTGGCCCAGTCCTAACAAGTCTGTGGTCCAGGAGTTGGAGACCCCCTATTTTAAAAGTAAAGGCAAAATCATTGTAGATAGCAATATACCAATTCTACATTTTATACTTTTAAGAAGCCTGTAATGAATGAATAAGGATTAGTACTATATTGAGATTAAAAGCAAAAATAGAAGAGGATTGGGAGGGAGGGTTATATGACCTCCACAGCATGTCACTCACAAGGGGACGATGCATTTTGAAGGAAAGGAACTCAAATGTATGATCTAATAACATAGATCTGTGAAATGGTTAAAACATATCTTTTTCTTTTAACTTGGCTATTTCCAAGATAGCATTCATATCTTACTTTCATTTTGTAATTGTTACGCTATGTGATATCATGAAGAGATGGTAGCATCATTTCTCTTCATTAGTATAATATCCAAACCTGGCTTATTACATCTAAATAAGCAAAAACTGAAAATAAACAATCTCATATTGATTATGAATTTGGAAATCCTGTCTTGCTTGGAAGCAACAAACCTTGATAAATAATGCTAATATTATATTGCACATAAAGATAGGTTATTTCCATCTCATATTAAGTTACACAAGCCAGGATGTGCTGTACATATATCCATTCATGACTCTTTAGAAATGCTGGCATGAAATTGTATAATTGAATTTAAGTGTTTAAATAAAAGCAATGTTTATTATTAAGATTAAAGATCAATATGTTTAGTATAGAGTTTATATTAGACAAAGCATCAGTACCTATGAAAATTATTATTATTATAGTTTATTGCATTATCCACCTCACGTTATTTGGCATTTTTATCCATCTTTCGATTCCTTCCCAAGGACTTGGGATAAGCAGATGTTGCTGAATGATGGTATTGTAGGATTGCTCATAGGATGTAAGCTGTTCCAAGTAAAGCTGCCTTTTGCAATGACCCAATGGTGGTTTTGTCAATTGCACTTAAGGCCTCTGTTATTGTGGAGTCCTTGATGCTCTCTGAGCTTGGTTGTTTTCTTGCAGATGTTTCATTACCAAACTAGATAACATCATCAATGCACTGCTGATGTTACTTAGTTTGGTAATGAAACATCTGCAAGAAAGCAGCCAAACTTAGAGAGTGTCAAAGAACCACCACCCCCATTTCAACCCTGAGTTACAAATATTCTCTTCTATAGGTAATACCAATTATTATTATTATTATTAGTAGTAGTAGTAGTAGTAGTAGTAATATTATTAGTATTATTATTACCATTATTACCAGAATCTGATGCTAAATAACAGCCTAAAAACTTTCTTGACTCTTTTGAATATCGTTAGTGTTCTTTGGCAAAAGAAATTAATTGCAATCTCCTGTAGCACTATTTTTGTTTGGAAATGTACTAAACTTTGTAAATAAACTTTGGCATAATAAAGCTTGTCTTTAAGGTAGCAGAAATCTTTGTAATATAACATTCATAATGCATGGTGTTTAAAAATTATATTGAGCTTTAGGTAACTCCAAAAGCAGATAAGCCATGGTGTAAGTTAAATCTGCAAGGAAATCTGCACAGATGATCGTTAAAATATTCCCATTCCCGTCCCATTCACTATAAAATTCTACTGTGAAAAAATTGGTGGTGCTGTTTTGGCAGAAAGATGATCTTACACAGTAAAGGTGTAGAGCGATGTTCTTTCAATCATTTCAGCCACGTAGGACACTATAGTGACTGTTATTTATAGGCGACTCTCAAAAGATAGGACAAAACTGTACATCTTTTAAGAGTGCAACTTTGATTTAGAGGAGGATACAAACATTTCCCTGTACATGATCTATAACATTTCCCCCCATTTTTATTGCCTGTTGCTCAAGGAAAATTACAATCTGTTTTTGATTATTTCAGCCTGCTGGCTGTCAGAGTTAATTTATTTGTCAATCAGTTCTGATGCTGCTGGGTGGTTACTATGAAAGTAATTATTATCGGAAAGCTCAGGGGATGACACAAAGACATGCTTTTTTCAAGGTCACATTTCAAAAATAAAGGAAACTTATAGACAAGATTAAGCGAGGCCACACACAGCAAAGATTTAACATGCTTTCTGGACTGCTCCCTTCAGATATTTTCCTAGGGAATCTTACACAATATGGGTAGGCGTTGCAGTCTTTCACAGATGTTCTCCAAAGCACCTGAAGGCGATGGATGGAAACTAATCAAGGAGAAAAGCAACCTAGAACTAAGGAGAAATTTCCTACCCAGTTAGAATAATTAATCAGTGGAACAATTTGCCTCCAGGAGTTGTGGGTGTTCTTTCACTGAAGGTTTTTAAGAAGAGATTGGGCAACCCATTTGTCTGAAATGGTATAGGGCCGTGATGGCGAACCTATGGCATGAGTGCCACAGGTGGCACACAGAGCCATTTGTGCCAGCATGCGAGCTGCAGGAAAATTTACCTCACTGGACATGTGCACGCCTCACAGCTGATTTTCGGCTGGTTTGAGGCCTTTTTTGGCCTCCCAAAGGAAGGCTTCTGTAGGCTTCTGCAGGGTTTGCAGGCCAAAAACTAGCCCCATTCATCACTTCCTGTTTTTCCAAAAATACCAGAAGTGATAAAAAGGGACTAGTTTTCGGCCTGCACAGCCTGCAGAAGCCTTCCTCGAGCCTTTAGGAGGCTGAAAAGCTTCAAACCGGCCAAATATCAGCTGTGAGGTGCATGCGTAGGGGGCATGGGGGGGGCGCACATTGCCTTCTGGGCACAATTTTTGGCACAGGAGCCCAAAAAGGTTAGCCACCATTGGTATAGGCTTTCCTGCTTAAGCAGGGGGTTGGACCAGAAGACTTCCAAGGTCCCTTCCAACTCTGTTATTCTGATATTCTTTCACTTTGCACTACAACTATCATCAGTCCACTCCTCTACCATTAATGGCTAAATGTGATTAAAGTGTTATCTCCTGAATAACTGACAGAAATGCAAAGCAGAGTGCCTAGTCCTAACATAGGACAAAAACATTACACTTAAAATGGGTTCCAGTTAGTATATCACAATCCCAGTTGCATTATCTTGTATGGGTAATATGACATAAGCATATTACTGTATCTGGTGTCAGCCAACTGAATTCTTGGGCAGATGCAAGGATCCTAGTCCTCAAGCAGGATCTATTGCTGATATCTGTCCCGATTTCTGTGCATGCTTTAGTAGTTCAGAGGCACCATAAAAGCTTCCTATGGAACATCAGAATGCTTCTGCCGAAGTGTTGCTGTTTGTCATTAGAAGAAATTTAAACAAGAGACTTGAATCATTGCTACCAGATGAGGCCATGAAAGCTTTTGGCAGAAGCCAGAAGACAATGATTTACGAGGGGCCAAATTAGGGCATTATGTGTGTGGGAAGAGAGCGGGCCTTAAATGTAAACAATTTTTTACTCTGTGTAAAATATACCTAGTGTAAGCATCTGCAGATCTTTTTGCTTGGTGAATTCCTAAGTGTGGAACTGAGAGCTATGAAGTTCCTTTCTCTGAGAGACCTAAGCCAGCTAAAACTTTTAAGTATATTTCAGGCTGACAATTCATGATACAAATTCTGTAATAGATCACCTCAGTTGTTAGACAAATTTGAATTCCAGGCATGTTGGTGGCTCCACTTGGTCAGGATTTCCATACTGATCTGTATAATTAACAAATCCACTCTGTCTTTGGTTAATGCTGACTTTTCTATGGAGCCAAGCCTCTGAATTCATTCTACAGAAAAGCATGAATTAGTTGCTGATACAGGCTTTTTAAAAATGATCACATTTACCATATGCCCCAAGGTCAGTGTTCTTCCCAAGTTACCCATGAGACCCTTAAAATAACTAAACCAAAATTATTATTCTTGCCGTACATAAAACATCCTGAGTATCTCACAATTACTTGGACTGTATGTAGAAGAAACAAATGTCCTAATTTAGGCAAAACTCTTCTGCACATTTATGTCACATTGCTCATACCACAAACAAAAGGAATTGTGACTGACTCCTTCCCCGATCAAAGGTTCCTGAACAAACGTAGCAGTCATGGGATAAGAGATATCCTTTTATCCTTCAGAGACTAATAATTTGGAGAATAGGAATAAAAACCACGGGGCTAGTAAGTCAGATAACAAACTATAAACATTTACATACTATTTAACATTTTGCTGAGAACTTGATCCTAAGGCAAATACAAAAGAAGAGTTATGATACTGGAAGAAGTTTTCCTGCTTGCTTGAGGTGCTTTTGTAAAAAGCAAGAACAATATCCAGAAGTTTGAATCTCAGAGGAAAGGAAATCTGACTAGAAAGAAAACATGGCCTAGAAAGAGAAAAGGAAGAAACCTATAATCCCATGATGGTGAACCTATGGAAGTGGCACGCAGAGTCCTCTCTCTGGGCATGCGAGCCGTCACCCTAGCCCAGCTTTGTTGCACATCCACGCGTGCCTCCCACCAGCCAGCTGGACTTTGGGTCACTGCCGTGCATGTGCGGGGGGGTCCCCCACACGTGCAGGAGTAGGGTGCACATGTGCGTGGAGTCAGGACAGGCGCATGGGCTGTGAATGCATGCACAGGGTCGCAAGGGGTCACACGTGCATGCACAGGGCTCAGGGGGATCATGTGTGCATGCGCAGGTGGAAGGCCAGGTGTGGGCATTGCATTTTGAGGATGTGCACACGTGCTTTGGGCATTTGCTGCCAAAAAAGTTAGCCATCACTACTATAATCTGTTGAAAAACAATTCATTGATCAGGCATAGACTGCTATGGGAAATAATGGGCATTTAAGATCAGGAAACTCAATCAGCTCTATAAAGAAGTTGAGTTAACCGTGTTCCACTAATGCTGGATTATAGTTTAGTTATTTTGATAATTGCTGGAACCAAATGTTTCTTTTTAAAATGCATACTATCATAACACCATTCCTGGCCATCACAACTGATCTTTGAAGAATCAGGTCAGATGCAGCAATCAAATGTGAATGACTGACTAAAGACCACCATCCTTTCTGTTACATATATTTTAAAATTCTTTTTAACTCAAGAAATGTTGTTGGGGAAAATATGTAAAGGGCCTTGAGACTCTATCTGCCACCAGCTGGTAAATTCTCTCAAAATTGAGCGGAACAGAGCCAAATTGGACATGACAGAAGAAACTGGCAAAAGAAATGCCGAGTTTCAAAATGGGCCAGATCAAGCAACATTTAAGAAAAATATCACAGTGGGGCAGTGTTGCAGACAGGTCCACTCTCTTGCTCAGATAGCTCAGATAGACCATACAGCTTGCCCTGTGCTTACCACTGCACATATACCACTTTGACACAAAGATGCAACATTAAGATTATAAATACAGAGACAACATGTTACTTTGTGACATAGAAACCAACATAGGCATTTACCGTGTTTCCTCAAAAATAAGACCCAACCAGAAAATAAGCCCTAGCATGATTTTTCAGGATGCTTGTAATATAGTATAAGCCCTACCCCCAAAATAAGGCTGATAAGATCTTCAGCCAGATGGACGCATTTAGTATCGTGTTTCCCCAAAAAGAAGACCTATACAGAAAATAAGCCTTAATGCATCTTTTAGAGCAGAAATTAATATTAGACCTGTTCTTATTTTGGGGGAAATACAATACTAGGGTCATTGTTAGTTGTCAGTCCTTCAGATTAAGTCTGACTAAGAAACCAATGTCATAAAGTAGTTTAAACTACTTTAATTACAGTAGCTGTAGTAATAGAATTTTGCAAGTCTGAATGGGCTTCCCACTTCCTCTCTGTATCTCTGTTTTCTCAAATTAGTTTTGGGAATGGACTTAAGCTGCACTTGCCTAAGTAGTGCCCTTTAGATGGGTAAAATGATTGGAAGAATTCTGTAGGCTTTCTGTTATTTGATCTGTTGGTAAGGAATGTGGACAGATCCACTCTGTGTTTGGACTCTGATGTATGTGGCTTCCCTTTATTCAGTCTCAGTTATGACCAGGCAGTGTGTGAACATAATGTAAATAAACTTTTCCTCCCAATCCTAGGACTTGTTAAATTTAAATATTAAGAATGTGCAGCTGATCCAGCCAGGCCCCAATCTATATACAGTACTTTGTCTCTTTCCCATCAGTTGTCAAATAAAATCAGTGAAATGCTTCTGAATGTAAGCTGGTATATTGAATGATGTATTTAAGGAGGAAAGAACCATAACCAATATACTGACAACTCTCAGCCCAGTAACTTGCTGAAATACACTTAAATAGAGTGTGTTGAGAGCAGCTTAAGGAAAGAGTTAAGGCAGCCAATCCATGAAGCCAGAATGTTATTTATTTATTTTATTTCTTATTTATTTCATGAATTTATATACAATACTACTTTTTAAAACCAACTGGATTTACTATAATGAAAACATTCTCAGTCATAAAAAATGTGTATAATAAAATCAGTACAATTTAAACTTTATAAAAGTATATCAACTTACAAACATTATATTAATATACAAATATTATACAATGAAATATCAATTTGAGCAATAAACACATAGGGTACAATACAATGGAATCACATACAGACATAGGTATGATTCCACTATATTCATTTTACATACACATATAATTGCAGCCTTTTGTTTGGAAGGCTGCCATATTATTTTAAAATGACAAAGGCAAAATCACCTAAATTCATAAGTTTTTAAAAAGTTCATTTGATTTAACTTTTCTTCCTAAAACATATATATTAATGTATAAAAGTGATAAAGGAATTAAGTGAGTTATTATTTATTTGTTAAATGTATTGACTGCCCATCTCACCAGAGAGTAACTCTGATTTCCAAGAGACTTAAGCATACTTATATATTTAAAACTGTTCATTGTGTCATGGCCCAATTTTAATTCATTATTTATACATGCACTCAGAGGAGAGATGAATGCGAAGTTCAATATATTATGAAATACAAAATTTTCTTAGCTGTTGTAGTCATATTTTATTTAAAGATTGAACAGAAATGTCAAGAATGGAAAAAAGATTTAGTTCAATGATAACTTCAAATTGTCTGAATTGTGTGTGTGTGTATATATATAAATACATATATATATATATACATACAATTATATATACAATATATAATATTGCAGGCATCTACTACCCTCTTGTGGCAACAAAATAAAATTTAGAGCAGACAACTAATACTGAATAATGCCATATCAAAACAAAACAAAAATATGTCAAAGTGATAACTATTCTGATTAAAATATTGGATGAATAATGTCCAAAATAATGCTCAGTAAAAATAAAGGTTTGGAGCACTGGTTACAATATTGAAACACTTATGTAAAATCAAGAATACCATCAAAATATACTCAGGAAAAAAGAGCTATTTTAAATAATTCTGATTCATTGAGATGAAGTCCAAAAGTTACTGAATTCAATTGTCATCCATTATGTGTTTAGATTCTGAAGAATTTAATTCTGGTGGTTATGAAATGTTGGTTGGATAATACAAAGAGTGTGACTATCTAAATATAGTAATATTTCAGGCTCTGAATGACTTTCTGAATGTGAAATACCATCTAGTTCATAAAACTATAATGTAGAAAGGAGTCATCTGCTGACCTATAGGTATCGTTGAAGTACAATGCCAACCATTAAAGCCTCATATAATAGGCAGAGCTGGAGGCTGTGTTTCAGCATACATGGAGATCTACAAGTTGCCTACTCCTGTAACAACCTGCTTTTGTTAACTTTTGAAAACTGTTCCACAGTACAGTACATCATTCTTGTGTACCAAAGTAAATGGAAGAGAATTAGGATGGTGAAATAAAACCATTCCAAGAAATGGAGATTCTCTGTCTTCCAAATAAGCCAAACTATGATTCCCAGAAGCTTAATTCACTATGGCAATGGTGGGTGAGAGAAAGTTGTGGGTGAGACAGCTGGTAGTTGTCATTTGGCAATTCCAGGAAAGCCAGATTACAAATGCAACAATCATAAAACCTATGCAAACACACTCATTGTTTGAATAACAGTCTTGTTTTGATTTAATCGTTAAATAGTATCTAACTATATTGTGATTGTGGGGTTGTGCAGGATTATAGAACAATCAGAAAAGGTGTACAGATAGTCCTTGACTTACAATAGTTCAATCAATGACCGTTTGAAGTTACAATGGCACTGAAAAATGTGACTTATGACATTTACGACTATTGCAGCATTCCCATGGTCATATGATCAAAATTCAGGCATTTGTCAACTCACTCATATTTATGACCATTGCTGTGTCCCAAGGTTATGTGATCACCTTTTGTGACTTTCTCCCAAGCAAAGTCAATGGGAAAGCCAGATTCGCTTAACAACCGGGTTACTAACTTATTAACTGCAATGAGTCACTTAACAACTGTGGCAAGAAAGGTCATAAAATGGGACAAAGCTCACTTAACAAACGTCTTACAACAACGGAAATACTGGGCTCAATTGTGGTCATAAGTTGAGGACTATCTGTACAAGCAAAACCATGCTGTTAGGACAAAAGTTTAATTTAAACAAGATATTTTCAGTCAAACATTTTAGAAAGGTTAAAAACAAGACTCCAGTTTGGGTTGGAAAAGGTGCTGGATGCCCATGAAAGCACCATCATGGATGGAATTTCGACAGATAAAAGAGATTTTAAGTGGTTGCAAGGTTAAACCCAATATGCTATACTGATGCCTGTTTTTAGGACAGTGGAAATCCATTTTCTTCATATTGTGTATCACTCATTTCATGACACAAAAAATTTCCTAGTCCACTTCTATTCTAGAAAATACACATTTTCTGCAATGTGCTGAAGTTTCCTAGCAGAAGGCCGAGAGTTTTCCAACAGATGAGATCATGCAAAAAGTGCTATTTGCAGAATTACTGAACACCACTGCATTCATTTTTATGCTAATAATATGTTTTCATTTATCAAACCAAACTTCTGTCTAATCCATTCTAAATTCTAGATTCTCCATTTCTGCCTGACAACTCGGAAGACATGCTCATCATGCAAAAGAGCAAGAGTTGCAAGATAAAAAAAAAAAAAAAAAACTTTCTCCTTATTCTCTTTTTTTCTTTCTACATGTTTGTACTCCTGAAAAATGCAAACAACTTACTTTAAAAAGAGTCCCTTTTTATTTCTCTACTCTGTTCTTTTCAAGACTAAAGTAAGCTGTTCCAAATCCTTAAAGGGGAAAAAAAAGTCAGTGAGCTATTAAAAATTATATGTAGAATATTTTAGGCACTAAAGTCTTTCCTAAGCACCAGTCTGAAGATCTTAATGTTTGTTCGATTTAACTTCTGATATTCTGTTTGGGGGAAAAATGGCATCACAATGGCTGGTACCCATTCTTAATGATATAGAAGCCAACTTTGGAATGATATAGAAGCCAACTTTGGAAGATGCAGTTTTGAAGATTTATGAAGATGCTATTGAAACCTGTTGACCCATTTTTACAAGACTGACACCTGCACCTCTTAATTTGGATTAGTACAATTTGGGAGAATTAATACAAGAGTAGAATGTTGAATCATACTATAATTAAGGATGTTTTATTCAAAAATACTCTGTCTTAAATACTTACATCGTACGTACAAATGTCTTTGGTGCTCTCTGACCTTGTTTTCTTGCAGACATTTCATTACCCAAACTAGCTAACATCATTAGTGCTAGTCTGAAAGTAAACAAGTAAGCTCAGAGAGCAACAAGGACCCCTCATGACAACCCGGAGCTATAAATATTCTCCTTTATTGGCACTAATGTCTTTCTGGGCAGAAATGTAAAGTTTATATTTTTCTTTAAAAGTAGCTATATATTTATGCCCAGTCCCAAATTGTGTAGATTTTCCCACCTTTTAAAATATTTATTACTGTGTAGTATTCTGCCGTTTGCTGTTTGCATCTTGCTTATCTGTTTTCTGCCATCTCAAACAAATATTGTCAAACATGTATCCAATGGGCCTTGAGTCATTAGGGGGTAGGATTCTGTACAAAGTAGGTTAGCTCCATCTCTGCTACTCTTCGATTAGCAGGCAGAGACATTTTTTAGCTAGGTTCACTTTCATTTAAGATGACTTCCTACTCAATTAGGAATTATTGCTTATGCTTGCTGGATTACATTCGAATTCTCACTCAGGCATGAAACCCTCAGCCTCACAGGGTTGTGAGTCAATAATATTGCAGAATGAAGAACCACATACATATCTTTGGGTTCCTGGAGGAAAAAGGAAGATATAAATGGGATAGAGTTGGTTTTACCTGAAGGTTTCTAAAAGCTACATTATATTCAATCATTGTTAATCAGTCCAAGCACTAACATGCAGAGGCATTCAAACAGCAGGACTTAAAATATATTATTTGGTGTGTCACCTATTTTTCTAGAAACTTTGTTATCTTTTTTTTTTTTGGCTATTATTCCATGGTACTGTTGCTGGTTGCATCAGAATATAACTTTTACTGAAGTCTTTGGAATAGAAATCATGGCCATTAAAGATGCATGCTCCTTGACATAGCCTATACTACCATATTACTAAACCTAGATTCTAAGGAGTAAGTCAAATTATTTATTCTGTGTGCAAAAAAGTTAATTTTTCATGTGCTGGTAATGAACTCATCAGTATAGCAACTAATAATTATTTTTCTCTTTCAAACCAACCAAACTCTATCCTGAGACACAAAGTGTCTCTATTTATTCTTCCTATCCTCAGTGCACCTGTACTATTAACAGGGAACAACTAGTTTATTAACAATAATTGGTATCTACTGTAAGTTTAAATAGGGAAGTTAGGAAAGTTCTACTGTTATCTATTTTCTCTATATATCCACATTCTCAATGGTTTTGTTTGCTTTCTTTTAAAAGGACACATAATGAGGCTAGAATATTTCTGCCACTCTAGCAGATATAGTTTCAGAAAAGTGCTTCTCTATTCCAAGCTGTAATTGCTATAATAACATGGTGGAAAATAGTAAAATAAGGGTTTGTGCTCACTAAGAAGCTATGCTAAAACAAAAATGAAAACCATCATTTCAAGAAAAAACAACAACAATGGAATATACACAGTTTTTATTGTGAGAAAAACAAAATGCCTGAGTGATTTGGTCTATTTACTGCTTGCCTAGCTAACTGGTGATTTTGTTAAGTGCAAGTCTGTCAAATATATGAATATTTTATTCTACACATTTAACATTTCCGTGGCTGCTGAATAATGCACATTCGTTTGGGCAATACAATTTTTTCCAGAGTAGGTCGTGGCTTCTCATATGCTCCTTGTGCTGCGGCAGCTGGAAATGTATGCCTCAACTGCAGGAGTTAAAAAAGAAAAAACAATTTTAATTGTTGCTTACAAATCATCCACGGTCAAATCCAACCTGACAAAAGACCTCCCTTATTAGTTATGTATCAAACTGATGGCTCAGTTTCAAAATATTCAGAGTGCTCCTGATCAATTAATAGACAGCTAGATTTAAAGATGAGGGGAAAATGGGCCTATGAGAAAAAGGAGAAGAATGAAGCAGCAAACTTTTAAATATCCTAGAACTTTAATACCAAATTAAAAAAAGAATACTAAATTAGAACGAACAAACAAAATAAATATCCTGGAAATATATAGTTAATTTATATTATAAAAGGGAAGGGATGGCACAGTGGCTCAGCATTTAACATGCTGGATTTGTTGGCTGGAAAGCCAACAGCCTAGATTTGAAAGCCGAGCGCCATGCATCAGAGTGAGCTCCCATCCTCACCTTAGCTCCCACCAACCTAGCAGTTCAAAAGCATGCAAAAGCAAGTAGATCAATAGGTACCACTTCATTAGGAAGGTAACAGCATTCTGTAATGTCCTGCTGGCCATATGACTATGGAAATGTCTTTGGATGGCCTTGAAATGGTAAAGTCAGCAGGTAGTGGAGTAAAATCCACAGGGAAACAAGGGAGGGATGTAGCAAAATAACAAGAAAGCAGGCCTGAAATCCTATCCTTGCCTTAATGTTCTTCTTTTCAGATTCTTTGATATGATCCCTGCTTTCATTCACTACCCAAAAGCAAAGGTCAATAATAAGCCCCCTCCCCCCCAAAAAAGATCAGAAGTCCAGAGTTGTTATTTTAGTTTTTGTCTATCCCCTTTTTATATTATTAGCAATTTGGGAGTGGGTGACAGATAAATAACTTATATAATTTGGCTTTATTCCTGAATTAAGACATCCTTTTGCCTTCTTCTCCCTTTCTTTTTAAAATCAGCCGTCGTTTGTAGATTCTGAATGGCACATAAGGTAAAAATATAGAATAAAAACAAAATTAATAGAAAAGAGACACCTACACTTGAGACCACTAGTTGCAGAGAACAGTATTTTTCTTCTGTAGTCCTTACAAATATATTTCCATTTTATTCTGCATTGGTCAGATCTTTTTCAAATGCTAGGCCCAGTTATGGATATTACTTTTTAAGAAAGGTTCAGAGAAACTGGCACATGTGCAGTGAATGGAAACAAGGATGGCTGGAGTTTGGAAAATGAGAATAGACTGAGGGAACTGGAACATTTAGCCTTGAGAACAAATGACTAAATGAGGGATATGATAGAGCAGCCATTGCTCTTCAAGTAAAAACTGTCACACGCCTCATTCAAACCTTTAACACGCCTTTAACAAACATGTCAATATATAGATCAATGTTTAAAAAACACAAATACTTGATACATATTTTTGTTCTTAAGTAAAAATAAGCAAAAATAACTTTCTCCTAACAAAAAATAATTGAAATGCAATTCAATAATAGAAACAAAATGAATTTGCCTCCATGCCATCTATCAGCTCATCCATTCCTTACTTTCCAACCACTAATCTTTAATATATTTCCATTCTCTCCATCAGATTGATCTTTTCCCAGTCCACTAGACCTCCTTTTGAAAATTACTGCATCTTTTATATTGATCATTGTTCTATAAATTCCATATCTCCACACCCCTATTAGAATGTCTTCAGGTTCTCCAGAACATACCTCCTAATTTGCAATACAAATAGGACAGCTTCTATGCCCAGTGTATATGTATACAAAGTACAATGACTGTTCACAATCGTAAGAATTGATTACAGAATCACCCATTTAGATCCAATATCCTGACTGCATATCTTAAAACAGTTAACATGTCATCTATCAATGACAAACTAAATTTGTTATTTACTAAAAACAAAACAAAACTATACTGGCTCTCCAAAGATTATTGTGTTCCTATTATCAATTCATGTTTCAAAGTGGTCACAAATAACAGAAAAACAGAGTTGGAAGGGACCTTGGAGGTCTTCTAGTCCAACCCCCTTCTCAAGTGGGAAACCTACAAATGACTGTCCAATGTCTTCTTTAAAATCTCCAGTGATGGAGACCCACAACATCTAAAAGCAAGCCATTCCACTGATTAATCATTCTCACCATCAGAAATTTTCTCCTTATTTCTAGGTTGGTTCTCTCCTTGGTAAGCTTCTATCCATTGTAATATAATTCACACAAAAATGTTACTGACTGTATGGCAGTCTGTCCAATTTTTTTGCCCACTTCTATAACTACACTTATAAAATATATACACTTATAAAATATATAAAATATGCTAGGTGAGGATCTTCAATTGAAAAAAGAAACTAATAAAACAAGGTCAGAAAATTACTTCATAACAGTTCAATTACCTAGGGATTAAAATATCATACTACTCATTTTTCCCTGTGTTGCTGTACACTAATATATACACCGGTTTCTGGACATTGCCATTTTCAATTAAATGAGAAATCTTGAATGAAGTATTACTCTTTGCTTTATACTTACTTTTTGAAAGGTGTCTGTCAGTAACATACTTATGCTCTGTACTTTTTTGACTGGAGCAGAGCTACAAAGCAGAAATAGAAAAGTTTTTTTTATATTACCAATTAAATTTCCCTCACCAAATGTATGATTAAATCAGATGACACTGAGCATCTGGCCCCTTATAGATTCAGTTTTTATTCTTCTTAAATAACACTTAAATATTTATAATTTTATTCTTCTTAAATAACACTCCCATGCCATAGTCCTACTATGATTACACTTTAACTTGATGTATAAATCAGATACTGTAAGGAAGCTGTATAGCATAAATGTGGAACTTTTTATATTGGGTAAAATAAATATAATTTCATTATTTCATTATTCAGTATTTGCACTGAATTTTTTTTGTGGAAAAATAAGCTATCTGTCAAGGTTAGTGAATAATGCAATAAAGTTCTTGATAAAAGCTTATTTTGCAGGTGGAAAACCCCCAGTATTTTGATTTTTAAAAATGCCAGAGTCACTGAATAGACTTAGGAAAATGTTCCCCAGTAATAATTTTAAATCAGTCTGAAGATGGAGAGATTGACAGAAGTTTTACAGCTCTATATTTTATGCTCACAGGTGAGACACAATCAATTATACATTTCTGCCCTTCTTCTTCCCCAGACTTCCCTTCTTTGGTATAGTAACTGGCTCTTATTTAACTAGGGATTAAAAAGGTTAAGGGCAACTCCAGCATTGTTGATTGAGTCCTTGTCTTAGGGATGTAAATACAAAAATGGCTGAGGTTTTCCAGATTATTTAGATAACAATTATGTCAATTATGACTAGTAAGCACTGTGGAACCAGAATAAGAAAGTACAGTGACACATTTCAAACATATTTTAAAACATTTTCTACTATAAAAGGCAATAATTAAAGAGAGCAAACTCTATCTTGCTCATTAGTGGAAAGGAAAGTCAGTGATAATAGTTTAGCCTAATTTCAGGAATAGGATTATAAGATTAAAGAAAAAACTGCAATTGTTGTTTTGCGTGTGAGATTTTGAAAAAAAAAATTCTGTTAGTTCCAGAGAAAATAACAATAAACCACTCAGCATTGTTATATAAAGCACACCTCCTCAGCTTTTATTTAAATTTTATTTTAAAGTTTAAATGTGTATCTTGTTTTTCAAATAATAGAATAAATGCTTTATGAATTTTATTACAAGTAGCTCTCATCAATATGCTCTCAATAATAAAACACACACTAAGGAACAAATGTCATGGTTGTGGGATTTTTAGGCAGTAGTGATAAAGACCATCATTGTAATGTTTAAGATGTAGTTCAAAATGTTATGTCCTGAAACAGTTACATATACTTTAGCAACTGAAAGAATGAGATGGAAAACAATGAAAAGTTTTCAGTGCATTTTCTTCAGGAAGTTAGAATTAAATAAATGCCAAAAACAACTTGTGGTAATGTAGCAATTTAAACATTTATCCCTGCATGTAGAAGCTGAGCAGCTACAAATTAAAGAAGAATTGAAGTCTGGAAAGATCCTTAATTTAGAACAGTTAAAGCAGCTATCCACACATAATTTCCTAGGCTTGGGATATGTCTGATGCTCAAATAGAAGAAAATAAATGTAGCTAGAGTTGAACTGTGAGTCTTTGGGGTCTTTGGTGTTCTGGATTGCCACAATGCATTTGTATTTGTCTGAACAATGTCCTTACACAATTCCTCTTATGAATGGTTGGGTTATTGCTTTGGTAAGAACCAAGTGCTATTAGCAAAGTAATAACCTCCCACAAGAGGAGCTAGGGAGGAACAAGTGCAAAACAATACTGTAATCAAAGAGCTACCAAAGAGAAAAATCACACCCCCATCAAAATTGGCAAGGTAAGCCACTGAATTTAAACATGAAGCAAACCCCAGACTGATGATGTTACCTAGTTGAGTAATGAAACGCCTGAAAGCAAACAACTAATTCGGAGAGCACCAAGGACTTCACTGTATTTGATATTTTTCTCTCTGAATTGTTTCATATAACCTTCATTTTGTTGCTGAAGTGCTATTTACAATACAAAACCTTCTGTTATGCCTTCATTCATCTTCTGTACAAGAGAAATAAAGTAAGAAAAACATGAGCAGGTCATATACCTAGTCTTCTCTTTTCCAGCGAATTTAGAACTTCTTTCAACTGGTGCATTTTCCAGCTTCTTAGAAACTCTCATGCCTCCAGTTTTGACTGTTGAAAAAAAAAGCAGGAATATTGTATTTTCCAATATTATACAAATATTATCAAATCTTCATTCAAAAATGCTAAAAAATAAGGTTAAGTTCATACATCATATGCTCAGCTTTGTTTTAATCAAGGTTTGTTTCACACAACATGATAACCTACAAACAAGTATGCAGGAATTGGCTAGTATAGAGATATTTGTACACAAACAAGTCAACTGCACTTTGGCTTGAGATGTTACATAAATGTTGTCACAGACTCAATTAACACATTATGCTAAGCCAGACACACTCAAAGTATGGTTCACAGCCCAAAGAATTAGGAGCAATTATGGGGGAGAGAGTTATGGTCACAGATTTTTTTTACAATCTGATCAGACTTGTATAAGGAAAGTTTGAGGACGGTCACTGCTCACTCCCTTTTTTGCCTGTGTTAGCCCACCAAGTTGGAAAATTCTTGTGACACGTAGAGTAAAACTAATTATTAAAAATGATACATTTATTACACTTATTTCTTATCCAACCCTAACCCCATCAAAATAATTAGATATCTTTTTTGGAAGAGGATGTCAAATAGATAAGCATCTATGCTATGCTTACTAGCTAAGTTCACAAAACCATATTATGGCTTTGCAACTTGGATAAATTCGGCTGTTGGATCAATCCACAGATCTGCTTCCCTCCATATTGTTTTCTGGCACAGCTGCTTTGGTCTTCAAACAGAATATTTCTTATTCACTTGAAAGCATCAGCAGCCACATATTTTCTGTCTACAAGTTACTCCCCTTGAATACCTTGATTCTTAGGCTACACTTAAAGACAGAGATATTATTGTCCCTCTTATTCAGTGAAGAACACATTCATGCATTTACATGCACATAAGCTGAATGAATGCTGGTGATATTTAACCAGAAACATTGTGTTTATAACAACTGTGAAATTTGTTGCCTTACGATGCTGTCCCATATAGCTACTGAGAACCAGTTTAATCTAGGTGTTAAGGCCTCAGGCTAGAAACCAGGATACTGGCAAGGACTGTGAGTTCTAGACCTGCCTTACACCTGAAAGCTAGCTAGGTGAATTTAGGTCTCAATCTCTCTCAGCCCAAATCATTGCACAGAGTTGTTGTTGAGGAAATAGAAGGAGGAAGGAGTACAAGGTATGTTCGCTGCCTGGAAATATTTATAAAAATAAACATGGTCTAAATATAAGGAAAGAAGGAGAGGAAGGAGGGAGGGAGGAAGGAAGAAGGGAAGGAAGGAAGGTTGCCAGCCTACAACCATAAGGAACGCCATTAGTAGCTACAATTCATAAGGCTACCTCTTTTTCCTAGTGGGATGTCAATAAATTGAAAAACATCATGTAGTTGTGGCATTAATGAAGATATCAGCAGACTATCCCATGTATTTATAGCAATTATCTTCAGGCAGCTTAATATAAACCATATTGGAAGTGCTGCAGTTACCACCATACCTAACAATATTTACTTAAAAATTACATTTGTACATGAAAATGCTTTTTATAATTTTCCAAAATACTGAAAGAGAAATAAAGATTTTATTTTAATTCACTGCTAAGGTAAAAGTAATGGTTTCCCACCTAATTGTGTCTGATTCTAGGTGCTCATCTTCATTTCTTGGCCGAGGGAACCATTGTTGTCCAAAGACATTTCCATGATCAGGTGGCCAATATGGCCATGTGCCAAAGGCACATGGAACACTGTTACCTTCCCATCAAAGTGGTACCCATTCATCTACTTGCATTTGTATGCTTTTGAACTGCTAGATGGGTAGGAGGTGGAGCAGAAACAGGAGCTCACCCCACTGTGCATTACTTAGGTCTCAAACCCAGGGCGGTCAGCTTTTGAGATGATAAACTCAACGTTTTAACTGCTGAGCAGTTGCAATCCAATTCATTGCTAACTATGCCTTAAGTTTCTGCCAACAGTTTAAAAATTTATTTTGAGTCATAACAGTGAATAAGATTCGTTTTTTAGAATTTTGAACAGTGCTTGTTAGAATTGTATAAACATATTACTTGTCTTTGAACATCTGATATTTCATGAGAAATGGCATAGCACTGATTTTCCCAAGAGTATATTAAAATATTTTTGCTGTGTTAGTCAAATTTACACTGTTACATAATAATATTCCTGCCAGTTAAAAAAAAAAACCCAATTAGCACTCATTAAAGCCATGCTACAATTTAAAATGGAAGTTAAAGTCCTACAGAAAAGTTTGAAATCAACAGCCCAGCTATCTAGATTTCTGTATGGCATACGGATATTTATTTATTTAATTTATTTAAAAATTTTATTTAGCCACCCATCTTCTAACCAACTTTGAGTAGCACCCAATCAAAAGTTAAAACAACATGCACTATCATATTAAAACTATAAAGCGAAATAGATTAAGACATTAAAAACAACAAAGACCTGGCATCAAGTCAACCTTCTAACGTCCTTTTGTCCAATTGTAACCTGATACCTGAGGGAAAAGCCAGGTCTTTGAAGCTTTATGGAAAAGTAGGAGAATGCAGTGGTGGGTTTCAAAATGTGAGCGTGTGCTTTTCACGCGCTTTACATGTGTGCTGCAAGCCTGGTGTGTAAAACAGCTGATGTGCAGAAATTGGCTGTGCCGCGCAAAGCAGCTGAGGTTGAAAAGCAGGAAATAAAGGTAAGAATAGAGCTGGAGTGGGCAGGTGGGCCCAGCAGCTGATCATTGGAGCGAACCAGTTTGCTCACAGATGATATTCGGAGCTACCGATTCGGCTGAACTCAGCCGAACTGGTAGAATACCACTGCTGGGAGAATGGTGCTGCTGAACTTCATGAGGCAAAGTATTCCGTAGGGCAGGGCCTGCCACCGCTTCCTACTTCTCATTAGATCAGGGATCCCCAAACCCTGGTCCACAGACTGGTACCAATCCACGGCACATTGGGAACTGGTCCGCACAAGTGGCAAGCTAGTGTGTGAAGCTCCATTTGCACAAGTGACAGGCACTCATGTAAAACCATCCCCCCGCCTCCCGCCGCCTCAGGCACTGCCAGTCCATGGAGTTGGAAAGTTTTGGGACTGCTTCATTAGATGACAATATTTGGGGAAGGGACTAGAAGCATGTCCACCATGCTTACCTGGTTGGACAGGTGGATGTCCAATATTGCTAGATATTGCTCACCTCAATTTAAACAACAGCGTGATATGTATGTATGTATGTATTTTATTTATTTATATTGTTCATCCCAAATTAAACAGAGTGATATTTATGTATTTATATCCTGCCTTTATTATTTTTACAAGTAACTCAAGACAGCAAACATATCCAGCCCACCTTTTTCTTCCTCCTGTTTTCCCCACAATAACATCCCTGTGAGGAGAGTTGGGCTGAGAGAAAGTGACTGGCCCAAGGATACCCAGCTGGCTTTCAAGGACTTGAGCTCAATATGTTCACAATCTGAGAGTCACACCCCAGCCATCCTGACTTTCGTCTCTTATTAAGACAATACATTGTAAAAAGTTTCTGCCTTAACTAAGGGATTTATGGTATTCTAAACCTGAAATCTGCTTGGTGCTAAGCTTTTTAAACTTCATCTTATTGTCTTCAGTAAAATTCTCAAAGAGAAACTTGCCTTCCATTGAAGTGGACTACAAAGAAACCAATAGTAGGAAAGAGAAAAAGGACAGTGTGTGCAGTAAAAATTACTCTTGAAGCATAAAAACCATTATTTGGAATATAAAAAAAACATCACCACAGTAAGATAATTTAGGCAAACATGACATTCAGATACATATTTAAATACTTGTACAATGATTACATCTTCTCTTTTAAGCTGCACAGGAACCTCAATATACTGTAGTTTACAGTTGGTAAAAATTAACCAGGAAAATATTAACAGTATGTAACAAACAGGATTCCATTATAATGAAACTTTAACTCACACAGGACCTGTAACTGGTAGTGTACAGAAGAACACATGACAGCATACTATATTGATGGTATACTGGAGAAAAAGCCCCTGCCTAGGAAAGAGATATATTATTTAGATTTTGTCTGAGGGAAAAAAGTGACAGTTTTTTTTAAAAAAAATGGTATGTAGCTGAGGAAGTTGACTAAGGGTTAAGGAGAACGTTTTAAAGCAAACGAGAGGGAAGAGAATGTACGGTATCTACACCAGGTGGCTTGGTATGTTTTGGCACCATGTGAGCTATTTTTGTCAAGATTCTTAAAGCAGCATTTTTAAATGTTTGATTTCTTCTGAATTATTCATGTAATATCTGGATTTTTGCTTTTAGGCACTACCTTCTGGGCAGAAAAAGAAAATAAGACTTCAGCAAACAAGTATTTTAAATGCAACATGTTGTTGCAATTACTTGATGTTCTAAGTTGGCTTAAATATTTAATTGCTACATGTTTCCACAAGAAATAACTATGTATCTCTTTGTCTTCTGGACAATGTCCAGATCACAATATCAAATGATCTCCATGCATTTCTATTTTGACTACTTAGCAGGTGTCTATTAATTAACAGGATTTCAGCAGGTGGCACCAATTTTCTGATCTTATTTAAATCCATAAACTAACTAAGGTTAGTCCTAGTTAATACTGGGGATGAGAAACTACCAAACAAGCCCAAGGTTATAAACTAACCTGGAAAATAATTTTTTAAAAATCTGGAATATGACCAAGAGAACTACACAGATGTATCTGTAAAATCATCAAGATTTAGTCTCAATTTAAAGACGACTTGATTTTACAATTAGGAAAAATGTCCAAAATATTTGACCAAATTACTTAGTAAAGTGTTCTTCCTTATCTCAATCAACTAAAGAATATTACCAAAAACACATTTTAATAATCTATTGTTGCAAAACAAACTTAGCTTTCTTCTCCTAGTATTGTATATATTTATTTTGGCCATCATCCATTTGTGAAAATCTAGTTCTTGATATTTTAATAAAGTCCAACTACTGGAGACAAACATATCCACACCAAACAGTATGTTCTTACCCTGCAGTGATTTGTTCTAAGTCATGTTATTTTTTTTTTCATTTCAAATAAAAATTTGGTACGACACAACTAGAACATGTAGAAAGTTACCATCCACCCATTTCCTAGAAGAATGAAATATTTTGAGAAATATTAAAAAGGCAGAATATTATGTTTCCATGGATGATAAAAGAAAAAAACAAGTTTTAAAGACAGAAAGCAGCTGCCTGCCTCCAGCAGATATTTGGTGCCCATTAAGAAAGATTGGGCCAGCCTATCTATAAGACAAAAGGCCTTCAGCTTCAGGGTGATGGGAGTAAGACAGATAAGGTTACCTAGAAATATTTTACAACACAAGAGTCTTCAAATATCAACTAAGATACTGCAATGTCCACAAGGCTGGAGTTTCAAAATGTCTTTGCTTCCTACAAAGAATGTCTGATTCACAGCTGGCTTTTATCTTCTTAAAGAAGGGGCCATTACTTTCAGCCTTACTCCCGAGTCACCCTTGCTGCTGCAGCTGCTCTTTCCTACAAGCAACCCTACGCACATGCGCACTTGGCACAGGCTTCTCGGGAACCTCCTCCTCGCTGCTGCCAGCCCCCACAATCTCTGAAGGCAGCAGGTCCACTCCCTAATGGTCCTGGCCCCTCATCTGAGTCCTCGCCCTCCTCAGCTGTCCATACTTGCTGCCAGCTAACCACAACACATTGCCACCAAGGTTTACAGTATTATTTTGGGGGTTATCGAATTATACCTGCAATATAGATAGTCCTTGACTTATGACCACAGTTCAGCCCAAAATTTCTGTTGTTAAGTGAGACATTTGTTAAGTGAGTTTTGCCCCATTTTACCTTTCTTGCCTCAGTTAAGTAATCCACCTAACAACTGAGGCAAGAAAAGTTGATAAATTAGTTGTTAAGTGAAACTGGCTTCCCCATTGACTTTGCTTGTCAGAAAGTCACAAAAGGTGAACACATGACCTTGGCCAACGGGTTCATAAACATGAACCTGTTGCCAAGCATCTGAATTTTGATCATCTGATCACGAGGATGCTGCAAAGGTTGTAACTGAAAAACAGTCACAAGTCACTTTGTTCAGTTGTAACTTTGATCGGGTAAAGGAACTGTGGCTATCTGTACTTTTTCTGGAAGTATAATTTTATTTAAAAAAGAAACTAATGCCACATTTTTAAAGCAACCTTCTATCATTCAATTTCAAAGCTCCAAAATCACCTGAACAGTATCCATTCCATCAATTTACTATAAAAATAGATTGCTGGTTTAGGAACCTCAACTGATTCCTCCCAAAGATGGAAGTTCAAAAGCAGCACACTCTGACTGAATAATTACAGTATTGATTTGCTTGCAGTATTGATCTGCTAAGAATTATATTTAGGTAAGTCAAATGTAAGGGTCTCCCAACCGTAAAGGGTAATGGAAGGTATTAGGATGCGTTATTCAGGAAGAATTCAGTTAAATAAAATTGGAGAGTTCTCTGCTGCTTTTTTCTGTTAGAGAATAAAGCTATGATTTTTGCAATTCTTGATCAATCAGTAGTGTGTTTAAACAAAGTTAAATTAATACAATTTTTATTCCAGTCTTACGCTAGGAGTTTCAGGACAGTATTTACATCTTCCTTACTATAAGGAAAATAAAGATTAGGATGAAGTATAGTGTTGTGACTGGCCCACAGTTTAACATTACTGTGTACTTTTTGAATTGACAAATCATTGTTTTTAAATCTTTTTTTAAACATTTTTTAATTCCAGTGTAGAAAGTTAGCACCCACCTAGAAGAATGAAATATTTTGAGAAATATTAAAAAAGCAGCTTATTATCTTTCCCTGGATGAGAAATGGAGAAACAGACCCTACCTTCCTTAATAGTCCACAGCAGATGTAAGCAGTTAAGAGATAAAGAGATAGATAGCTCTATTCATAAGCAAATACCTTCACCCAAGATCCAACGAAGGTAAGGTTAGCCCTTAGCCACAATAAGAATTGCCCAATGCCCCTTCATTGCATAATCCTCAGAAACTTCAACCAAACTTAGCTCAGACAAACTCCTAGGATTTGTACATGGCCCCATGGGAGTCTGACAACAGCCAATAGAATACATGCTCTTGAACAGGAAGTTCAAGTGCAAAACTCAAGAGAAGGTATAAATACCTCCCCAACTCAACTCCATGTGATCAGCTGCCCAAAACCACCCATGTGTTTCAGCTTCATTATCAAACCATCTTTCCAATCAGCCTCTGACCACCATTTTGTCTCCAGTGCCTTTCTCTCAGTTTGAACTGAACCAGACTGTTATTTTCTCCAACTCCAGCTTTATTGTTTTTATAAATAACTCAAGGTGACAAACATACTTAACACTCCTTCCTCCTCCAATTTTCTCCACAACCATCACCCTGTGAAGTGAGTTGGGCTGAGAGAGAGGAACTGACCCAGCTGGCTTTCAGGATTAGGGTTAGAGTTAAGGTAGAACTCAAACTTGTACCGTGTTTCTCCAACAATACGCCCCCCCCCAATAGGAAGACCCAGCATGTTTTCTAGGCATAAAATGAAGTTAAGCCCCTCCCCCCAAATTTAGGCCTAGTTTAAAAAATGCAAAATTGGGGGGGGGAGGCAGGGGGGAACTTGCCATTAGGAGTGCCCAGCGGGCAGCTATGCCTCACCATCAGCCTCTCCTAGTACCATGGTGGAGCACAGAGGGCTCCCTTACCTGGGTCAGCAGGTGGGCGGCATCGACGTGGATATCCGGCAGCATTTCAGCTACTTCTCAGGCCTCCGTAGCTTCCACGATTCCCACCGGTGCTGACACCTCTCTCACCAGCGCCATCTCCAACAACAGCATCTGAGTCACTCCCACTTTTCCCCCGTCCCCATAACAGGAAAAAAAAATTGTTGAGGTACCTGGGAGCGCCGTGTGCTGCTTTTTGGTTTAATACCGAGCAGTTGGGTGGGCGTTAAAAGAGCTGAGTGAGTGTCTCTGCTGCTGCTACCCTTGGTGCTCCAGCCTCAGGCTCTGCAAGTTTGCAAAAGTCCCTGTGCACAGCCTGTTCCTGCATTCCAAGCGCCCAGGCCAAGCTGCAGCTGTCCCTCTCTTGCCAGTGCCGTCTCCAATAACAGCGGCAGCAGTGGAGGGAACCGTGGAACCTTTCAGCTGCTTCTTGGGTGGGGGAGCTGCCTCTGTAACTTCCACAGTTCCCGCCGCTGCTGCCACTGGAGATGGCGCTGGTGAGAGAGGGATAGCTGCAGCTCGGCCTGGGCGCTTGGAATGCAGGAACGGACTGTGCACTGGGACTTTTGCAAACTTGCAGGGCCCGAGACTGGAGCACCAAGCATAGCAGTAGCAGAGACACTTGCTTGGCTCTTCTCATGCCCACCCAGCCGCTCGGGATTAAACCAAAATGCAGCATGCGGTGCTCCCAGGTACCTCAAAATGTTTTTTTTTCCTGTTGTTATGGGGACAGGGGAAAAATGGGAGCAACTCAGAAGCTGTTGTTGGAGACAGCTCTGGTGCGCGGGGGAGAAATTAATTCACCCCGAAAAGACATCCTAGCCATTTTTGGGGGGCTCAAAAAAAAAATAAGGCCCAGCCTTATTTTGTGAGAAACACAGTAGTCTTTCTAGCCTGGTGCCTTAACCACTAGATCAAACTGATTTTTGGACAAGCAACTATATTTGACAGTTGCACAGCACATTGACCCAGAGTTTACTGAACTATCCCAAATCAGCTGTTTTCGCACAATATTGTCTCTCTTGTGGCGAGATGGGTGGCAAATAAATTTAATAAACATAGTCAACAAATGATTACTAGGTCCTACATGCTACACATATCCATAATCCTGATTAATTCAATTTAATTAAAAAAAAATCTTTCCTTGGTCAGATTGGGGTACAAGAAGCAAAATCCCCACTAAGTTCTTCAAGAGAACAATATTGTCTTTAAAAAAAGACTTAGAGTATACAACACTGATTGGCTGCTATGTTCCAGCCAAACCCACTTTTCCTTTCCCAACCAATGAGGAAGGAGTATCAGATAGAACTGGAGAAAGGGGGAAAGGCGTTTATACAGTATCACTGCTGTAACTCACTATCAGTGCTGTCTTACCATTTGCTATGACTATAATTGTCTGGATAAACAAAACTGTAGCTGTCTCAATAAACAAGTCACATCAAGACAAACTACCCACATTTTAATCTATGTGTTGTGCAATCCCAGCCAAAGGTGAGCAGTCTGGACATAGCTCCACTTTAATTATGGTTTACAATCTTTTAGATCCACTTGCTGATTGAAACAGGAGTAAGGTAAGGAGTAAGCCTTACTTAGGTTGGTGCATAAGCGCACCAGCGTGCCTGCTGTCTCTGTCCTACTGTTCCCATTTATTCATGCTCATTATGTATATACTTATACCTGTTTATACTTGTTTATATATGTTCATACTTATACTTGTTTTCTCATACATGCTTGACAAACTAAACTAACTAAACATAAAAGCCAGCATATTTGTCTTCCTTTGGCATTCTTATGTTGCCTTTTGATTTCTACCAGATTGTGGGGAATGTTAGGGGCGGTAGTCCAATACAACTTTCTTATTGGTGTGGAATCTTAGTTGGAGGAAACATTAGATTGACAGGTGACTGCTGGTCATCTCAGTTTCCTAACCTCCATTCAAAATAAATAAACTTTATTGTCACTTTGTACACTAATGGCATACTTTAAAATGAAATTTCATTGCACACAGCTCTCAAAGGGTCACCCCCTCCAATATACACTATGTAAACACAATAAAATAAATACAAAATTATGCATATGCCCACTTATATGACACAGAGAAACAACGGTCTAAGTTCGGAGGTTTGTTTGGGAGTCACAGGTAACCATTAAACTAAGCCAATACCATATTTAACCGACTAGTGATGTATCTCACTTGCTAACCGGATCGAACCCAATTGCCAGGCTTAACCGCAAGCATCTATGAAGAAGCTGAAGTCAGAAGGCGCATGTGTGGCGCGTCTTTAGCCCTTGGGTCCCTTCCCAAAAGGGAAGAACTGTGGAAATGCAGAGGATCGGCTTTCAAAACATCTGGGATGGAAACAACCACTGCGTCGTTGAGACAGCGCATGAATGCAGCCGCTGAGAGGGAAGGGGAGGAGCCCCTTTCTGGATGGCGCCGAGAAAGTGAAGGGCTCAGGTCGTAAAAAACCACAGCCGCCATAAAGATCAAAGCGCCGCCCTTCCCCCACACCAGCGCTCCGCTGCTCCCGAGTAAAAGTAAACCCGAGCCAAAACAAGGCTTGTACTTCGGCCCCTATGTATGAGGAAAGAGAGTGAGCCCGGCCGAGGCATCCCAGGCGGGCGGAAAAGGGGCAACCGCGACCCTTGCAGCCTCACCTGACGCTGGAGAGGAGGAGGGGGGGGGGGACCGGTGAAAGCGCCATATATCTAGCGTTCACTTTCACATCCCCCCCTCCCCAATTGTTACTGTGCAGGCTAAGCTGACCCTTTAGGCTTTAAACAACTCGTAAGTCCAACGCCGTTACTGAAGGGAGGTGGGAGCCCCCTCATTCTCCTTCAGTAAATCTTAGCTTTTGGGGGGGGGGCGGGGGAGGGGGAAAAGAATCAGCTTCTCTCAGGAAACTTTCCGAGGAAAAACTGCGTCACGGGCTCCCCCGCCTGCCCCTCTCCCCTTCTCTCCTTACCTGCGGGAAAGTCCCCCCCTTTAACCGGGGAAGGCGGCTGCGGGGACAATTCCGGATTCGCCATGAAGAGTTCGGGGAAAGAGCACGCGATCTCGCTATTAGGTAGCGTTACTACTAGTCCTAGTACGCAGGGCGCCGCTGGGCTGTTTTTATATTGGGAAAGATAAAAGCGGGGCGGGGCGGCCCAAAAGAAAGGGGCTGGAGAGAGGAAAGCTTGGCGCAGTTTCACAAAATTTCGGGGCGTGCTTCATTTGAGGCGTAAAAAAAAAGCGAAGGAGAGGAGATCATTAGGGTAACGCCTCCTGCTTAACAAAACTTTTCTTTTTCTTTTTTTTTTGGTCCCCAAGTCAAAATTGACTGAACCGTGTTTGATTCGGGTTTTTGAGTAGCTTGAGAATTCCGGTCATTATATTTTAAATGATGGTTTGTCTGTTGTTAGAGGAAACCCAAAAGGCGGTAGCTAGAATTTTAAGTAAGGTTTTACGTCACTCTGCTGCTTTCTCTTCATCACCCAACTGGATGACAGGCTTCCCACCAAGCCATCATGTATTTTGTTGTGTTTGGTTTTAGGTTTGTGTCAATCAGCCAATGCTGGTTTGTTAATCTAGTGGTTAAAATTAACCACTGGGCTAGAAAGAGGGGACCATGAATTCAAGTCTCCCCTTAAGGGTTGAGTAAACTTCTCCAGCACTGCACATCGGGCAATAGGCATTGTTGTTTTGGTGACAGTTGCACAGCTGTCGCATTTATAACTTGCAAATGTTCGTTGGGGCTAGGAGTGCTCAAACAGCAAAGCACAGAGCAGGAAGTTGGATCAACCAATCAGCATGCAGGACGTGCACCTCCACACAACCGCAAGTGGTATTTTGGGGAGATGTATGCATCACCCCGTCTGTAGCTTATGCTTATTCATCAAGCCCTTGGCAGTGTAACTATGTGGCAGGACCTGTGCAAGGTTGCAGGCAACTCTAATCCAGCCTTTAGCCATGAAACCCAGCTTGGTTGACTTTGGATCAGTCATTCTCTCTCAGCCATCCCACCTCACAGGTTGTTGCTGTGGGGAAAATAGGAGGAAGGTGTGTTGGATATGGTCACCTCCTTGAGTTTTTATAAAAATAATAAAGGCAGGGTATAAATAAAATTGTAACTGGGCACCCAGCTAATAAAAGAATACAAGTCACTAGTCTGAAGAAAGTTAAACTAAACCACCTTTTCCACTGTATAAAGAGAGAAAGTATGAGCAGGCAAAATTCAGCAATCTCATATCTATCTGTAGCATCTTTAAGAAGATTTTTTTTAAACTGCTAGTTTTTGCCTGGGGAATAGTAGGAAACTGACCTTCTCTGAGAGTCTGATAAAACTTTCCGTGATCATGTGGGTAGCATAACTATATCTTCAGGTGCACTGAAAGTTGTTACTTTCCCAGTTAAATGGTGCCTCTTTATCTACTTGCATTTGCATGCTTTTATAGTTTTTGATGCGCAGGAGCTAAGGTAAGTAACATGAGCTCATCCCGCGCTGTAGCACTCGGGTCTCGAACTCTGGCTTGTAAACTTTCCAGCTGACAAGCTCAGCATCTTTGACCCACTGAGCCATTGGGCATCCTATATACGGGGAGCCTCCTGCTTTAGAGGCAGGGCTTAGAAAGGTTCTAATGTTGCTTTGTGTGGGGAAAGGACAGCTCTTCCCCAGTTTTGGAGGGGCAAGCCAAAAAAAAAAAAAAAGGACAAAAGAATTTCATTTCTTGAGAAATGTAGGAGTAATGGAAGCTATAGAGATGAGGCATTTTTTGATGATTGATTGCTCTAATTATTAATTAATTCTCAGGACATAGTCCAAGAATGGGAAAACTGAAAAGAAGGGATGGAGGAATTTGGATGGAAAATATTTTTCCTCTGTTCTGCTGAGAAAACAAAGGAAAGGGGAAAAAAATACTATTTTAATAATTTATCCTTATCCTGCTATATAAGCATACTTTTTCACAAGTTGCTTAGCATCGAGAATAGTTAGGATTTATCAGCACCTTAGATTTTCAGGCAAACTTCCTTCTTCACCTTGTAATTCTCACTTAAACTAAAAAGGATCTAACAAACCAAATTCATCAGTTCCAAGAATTTAATTTTTTTTTGCTCTAAGTGCCTAAACAAAAGCTTCTAAAGCATCTCCCAACTGGACTAAGATTATGATTCAGTTTCAAGTGCTTTAAGCTCAAATATTTCCTTTCTCCCACATTCATTGGTGTAAAATAGGGGTATCCAGTATTTTTATTTCCCTTTCCCATTAAACCTAGTTTATTTTTATCTAGCTTAACGGAAATATGATGGCTTTTGGTGGTTTAAAAAACAAAGTAACAATTGAAAATCACTGTTTTATCACATACGGCAGCAGATAAGATTCATAATAGTTTTTCTGTTTTCTGACATATGACATCTCAACACAAGGCCTCTGTTACATTTCAGAAGCAGCTACAGGCATGTTTGATCTCATAATGTTGGCTCTTTGGGGAGATAAATGATAAGATTAGTTGAAACCAGAGCAAAGTTAGATCATTGCTTTGTACCCCTGCACCCCTGCAGAGCCTGAACAGCTTTCAAAGCCACCTGCTGTCTGTCCATTGATGGCTGAAAAATGACAGCACCATTTCCTGCCATTTTGAGTTGAAAATCAGAGAAACCCTGTAATATAAGTCCTAAAATAAACAAACCACTGCTCCAAAACACTCGGCAGCAGTTCAGTCCTGCCCACACATGCGATCTGGTTACACCTATTCTGCAGACTTCCAGGTTCCAAAACCATTGTATTAAAAATGCTGTACAGCCTTTTGTTGCCAGTAGGTTGAAGGCCTTGCTTGCTCTTTTTATCTGTTGCTCAAGAATAAGCCTGAACTCAACTTTGGCATTGGAAACCTCAGTATTATCCCCAGAGCAGCCTGCTGCATTTATGGAAATATTTGGAAAAAAGGGCTATGACACTAGAGCAGGGGTTGGTAACCCACAGCTCTGGAGCCGCATGTGGCTCTTTCATTTTTGTGCTGAGGTTCCAGTGTCAACAGTCAGCGCCACAATTTTGAGAGGAGCTTCTGGTTGGGGAGGGGGGAACGCACGGCGCACCAGGAGGAAATTCTATGGCAAAGGGCAGGTTTTCTGGTCTGCCTCACAATTGATAGGGCTTTCAGTTAGGACAGGTAGAGGAAAAAGGAAGCTATGCTAGGAGAGACTCTATGGTGGGGGAACTGGACTTCCGATTGGCTCCAGAATTGAATAGCTTCCGGTTAGGATCTTTATGGCTCTTTTGAGTGTTTAAGGTTGCCGATCCCTGTACTAAGGAAAAGACCTAAGCCTTCTCAGCTCTCTGTGCTGTTCTTTTAAGATCTATAAAGTGAGAGCAGTTTCTAGGGACTGCAGTTATAAGTTATACAGCTTTGGAAGCATGTTTAGGATGGAAGAGCTTGCAAAACATATCAAATGGGTAGCAATATCTATTTGGCACATGATTATTTTGAGCTCCTGTAGACATGCATAAATAAACTTTAAACAACCTTCTTGCATAAAAACAAAAAAAAGAGTCAAAGCCATCAGCCTCCAGTGACTTCCTTCCAAAGGAAATCATGTCTGGATAATTTATTTATTTATTTGATTTGTCAATTGCTTACAAGATAATAGGTATAAGTATATACATAGTTATGAATACATGAAATGGGTACATATAAGAAAAATTAAAAGAAACAATAGGACAGGGATGGTAGGCACGTTGGTGCACTTATGCACGCCCCCTACAGACCTCTTAGGAAAGGGGTGAGGTCAATAGTAGACAGTCAAAGGTTAAAGTTTTGGGGGTTTGGGGAAGAAACTACAGAGTCAGGTAGAGTATTCCAGACATTGACCACTCTGTTGCTGAAGTTGTAATGCCTGCACTTAATAATGCCTGCACTTGTTATATTTTCAAGAAAAACAGGATAATGAGAAATATAACAATAGGGATCAAGGACAGCCTGTCCTTGTACATGAAATCCTGGTAATTTTGTTAGAGATTTGAAAGTGTGTAAAAATAGTTTTGTTGGTGCTCACATAATGCATTTCAGTTCCTGAATGATTGTACAAAACATCTTGGGAAGACTGTAGGCTTAAAAAGCATCTCAAAATTGACTGAATTGACAAACCAAAACAGCTGTTTGGATGAAAACTACCAGCCATTGCTGGATGTGCAGGAATTGTGATTAAATAGTTAAACTGTTGAGAGAGAAAATTTGTAAAATAAAATAAATAAAACTTTTGTGCAGCACAGTTGTAAATGAATGTAAACAATTTGAATATTGATTTTTTTTAAATGCAGGTCCTGTGCATAGCAAGAAGTTTAAATATGGCAACTATTAATTAGCAAGGTTGTAGCATAGCTGCAAGTCTGTTAGCAGTTAGATTTCAAGAGGAAGTTGACCAGAGAATTATAACTAATGCAAACATGTGGCTTCACATTTAACCAGTGTGATACAGCATAGACAATCTATTTAAACTTGTTCCCTTTTTATATAAGTAATCCTTGACTTACAACAGTTCATTTAGTGACCATTCAAAGTTACAATGGCATTGAAAAAAAGTGACATGACTGTTTTTCACACTTAAACCATTGTAGCATCCCTATGGTCACGTGATCAAAATTCAGATGCTGGACAACTGACTTGTATTTTTGAGTTTCAGTGTCCCAGGGTGATGTGATCCCTGTTAGCAACTTTCTGATAGGTAAAATCAATGGGGAACCCAGTTCCACTTAACAACAGGGTTACTAACTTAACTGCAGTGATTCACTTAACAACAGTAGCCACAAAGGTAATACAATGGGGCAAAATCCACTTAACTGTCTCACTTAGCAACATAAATGTTGAGCTCAATTGTGATCGTAAGTCGAGGACTATCTGTAATCAATTTGTAAACACCAGTCCTGTTGTATTCCTGTAGTTCCTTGTTGCTCAGTCATAAATACAGATAGTCCTCTCTCATTCAATGACTGTTCAAGTCTACAGCACTGATTAAGTGGAGTTAATGACAGTCCTTGTAGTTGTGGCTGTTATAGTCCTTCTGCAGAAGAGGTGGGGGACTTACAACCCTTTGATGACTTGTGGACTTCAACTCCCAGAAATCTACAGGTCATAGTTCCCCATTCAGTCATGTGATGGTGATTCAGGCGCTTGGCTGCAGCCTCTCAATTCTGACATCACAGCATCCCACAGTGATAGTGAAGTGATTGACATTTACCATCTTTACTGCTAGTTTCTGATAAGCAAAGTCAATGAGGAAGCCGTCAGAAGGTTGCAAATGGTGATTATATGATCACAGGTTGCTGTAACTCAAGGGTGTCAAACTCAAGTTGTCATGGCGGCATCACGTTACATATCAAGACTTCCCCCCCTTCACTAAACCAGGCATGGGGCGTGGCCAGTGCATGACACATCCAGCCCATGGGCCAGGAGTTTGACAGGTCCTAAAAAGGGCAAAATTCACTTAACTGTCTCGCTTGGCTGTAACTGCACTGGATTCACCTAATGACAGCAACTGGGACTAGCAGAATTGCCATTGCAAGTTATGCACTCACCTGATAATTGTACTTTATAATTGTGTTGCTTAGGAATGGAGCTACCACTCCCAATTACCATCATTAAGCTATTTTCTCTGTTTTGAGGCCCTGTCCATGGAGTACTACTAAGCAGGTCCTCGTTTGCCTGATCTGGGTTTGCAAACAATGTAATAAACTTTGGAAACTGAAAGCCTCTGGTGTCCTGTTTGACTGGGGAAAATGAAGTTTATTTTATCCTTAGGGACCCAAGTGAGAAGGAAGAAAAAAGTTATTAAATCATAAGTGTGATGAAAATGAGTTCAGGAGTTCTATCTTGGACATTTTTCTCCAACATAGTCATATGCAAGCTTGTTAAGCAGCCAATCCCAGACTGATCACTCATGGTTTTCCTAGTTAGGTGTATTTTTCTTTCTACTTTTTGTTTGATTAAAAGACAAAGAATTCCTGAATAAAGGAATGTTTTCATATATGTTTTCATATCTGTATATCTAATGCATAACAGCAGATGGAATTTTGATTGCCTCTCTATACCTTAAACATAAAGATTACCTATTTCTTTCTGTCCAGATTATTTTATCTAAGCACACTGGAGATAAAGTAGAAAATAATGTGAAGGTGCCACTAAATAAATAATAACTCAGAATTGCTATGAGCAGACTACGTTATAACACTTCTTTCTGGAATTGCTATTTTAATTGGAACACTTCATTCTAAGTTACGATGCCTTGTGTCCTTTCAGTTTTGCCAAAACCTAGTCAGCATCTTGTTTTAAGAATACAGTATGTTAACATTCTCCTTATAGGAAAGCTGGTTTAGGTTTTGCTTTCCAAGAGGAATTTCAACTTACATAATTATTCCTGTGTTGATACTTGTTCTACGATCATGATGGGCGTAACTATTTGTGCTCAAAGACTATAAGAATTACGCAATACCTATTAAGAGGCGTAATCATACAGTTAAAACATCACACAAATATTGTCTAGCTTTTGGGGGAGGGTATTTCCACTTCCATTGTACTAGTAGAGACTTGCCGTCTACTAATATGAAAGTCCTCGGTTAGCCTTTGGGAATGAACAATGCATATCCTTTCCAGGGAATAAACTATACCAAACACTCCCTTTTACATTTTCTGTAAATCCTAATTTCAACTCTTCAACTAGTCATAATTATTTTGTTCTGTTCCAATGCAATCTAACCATCTTCATTTAGATATAATCCCACTATGACTTCTTGATTTGGTATAAGCTAGGTTCAGAAACTTTTAGAAAACACTTTAAAACAAACACTTCAGGTTCAGTTGTGCAACAGCAAGAAACTGCCAGGACATCTCTTCAAGTAATGCATCTCATCCTGGTGCCCTTCACATGTATTGCACTAAGAACCCCCACAATTTCTAACAGCCCTCTAGGAATTGTAATCTGACATGTCCAAAAAGCACCAGATTGGAATTTCCTGACTATCCTGCAATAGTGTTTAAAATGCAACTGTATCTGTTATAAATGTTAAATTAGGTTTTTCCTGAGCATTAGGCTTCAGAACGTAAACAATTTGATTGCTTACGCAGCAATATATTACTGTTCATTTACACTACTGTTTTATATACTCTTTCAGCAAATGCTTCTAAAGGTCTTTACTGAGAGCTTTTCTACAAGGGATAGGCCTGATGATGACCTTGCCCTGCTTTTGATAACAGTTGGAGACAATTTCAATTACCTCAGCATTTTAAACGGTTTCTGTTGCTTGCTGATTTAGCAAGCCATATCTCTCAACATTAGTATATTGATGTTTTAATTTTTAATATTGTTGTAACAGCCTTAAAGTAAGTAGAGCTTGGAATTCTTTTAAAGAAGGTGACTGTTTATCATTTTATTAACAAACATCCATATAATGTGTGTATTTCAGGATATAATGATGAATGAAAGCACTCAAATAATACTTTTAAGAATCACATGAAGTTCATCCAATTGTCATCCTTATACTAATTCCAGAAGTATTACTTTTCCCCATATTGAGATTTGGAAAGTGGAGAACTGAGTGTGAGAAACAGAATCACAAAGGGTGGACAACAAAATAGTGAGATAGGAAAAACCTCAATTTCCTGCCAGCTTCCCCATTGAGTTTCCTTGTAGGAAGCTCTTAGGACACATAATTTTTTTTCCCTTTCTTTCTCCCGCCATTCTTTCCTTCCATTCTTTCTTCCACCATTCCTTTCTTTCCATCCTCTTTCTACATTACTTCCCTGTCTTTTCCTTCCTTCCTTCCTTCCTTCCTTCCTTCCTTCTTCCCTCCCTCCCTCCCTCCCTTTCTTCCTTCTTGCCAGTGGGGAAGCCTGCTGGAAGTTGCAAGTCTAAGGCCAGCAGGCATCTAAGTGGCTGCTGCTGGGTGAGGGAGGGAGTGGAGGTGCAGATCAGGAATGGCACGTGAGGGTATGTGAGAGGTGTTGTGTGGGTTGGGAAAGGTGTGTGGGTGTGCGCCAGAGATGCCACATAGGTCGGGGAGGGTACACAGTAGGCAGTGTAGGTCAGGAGTGTGTGGAAGTCATGGGTGTGTAAAAGGTGCTGTTCAGGTCAAGTAAAGTGTATGAGGGGGGCACGGATCAAGAATGCATGGGGGTTGCAGGGATGACAAGTACGGTTTGAGTATGGCACATGGGGAATGGCATAGGTTGGAAAGAGGATGCTTGAGAATGTGCAAGAGGTGCTGTGAAGATCAGGGATGGCACATGAGGGGGTGGTGTAGTTTGAAAAGGGTGTGTTGGTGTGATGAAAAGGTGATGCATGGGTCGGGGAAGACATGGGAATGGTGGCATGGGTCAGAGCGCATGCAAGAGAATGAACAATACGTACTGTGTAAGTCAGGAAAGAGCTGTGATGGTGCAGTGGTTAGAATGCAGTACGGCAGGCTATTTCTGCTGACTGCCAGCAGTTCAGCAGTTCGATTCTGACTGGCTCAAGGTTGACTCAGCCTTCTGACTTCCAAGGTTGGTAAAATGAGGACCCAGATTGTTGGGGGAAACAACAATCTGGGTCTATAAAGCTGACTCTATAAAGCTTAGAGAGGGCTGTAAAGCACTGTGAAGCTGTATGTAAGTCTAAGTGCTGGTGCTAGTGCTACATGGGGATGTGCTACATGGGGATGTGGGTTGAGGAAGGCGCACAATGAATGGTACAGGTCAGAGGAACACATAGGTTAGCGTGGGTTGGAAAGGGTGTGTAGGTTCCTTCCTCCCCATGCCCCCTTCCCTTTCCAGTAGCAATTAAGTAGCTGTTGCTGGGTTGAGGGGAGTGGGGAGGAAATGAGGACTGGCCTGGGAACTTTGAAAATGAAAATCATGTTATTGCCTCAGCAGCATAGCAGCAGCTAGTAGCACTGAAGCAGGTACAACTTCCCCAAATTTCATTCCCTTGGGAATCATGGATCCTGGAAATTTTGGACACAGTCTGTAAGTTAGTCCATTTGAGATCCTTGGTTCAAAAATTGTTGCCATATGATGCCCCTTTTCACCCTGTTAAAAAAGGTCATGAAAATGAATAGTCTCTCTCTCTCTCTCTCCTTCCCTCCCTCTCTCCTTTCCTCCCCCTCCCCCCCTCTCTCCCTCCCTCCCCACTCCCTGTGTGTATGCAGAAAAATTCTTATATGAATGGCCATGGGCTTCTTGTGACACAGTTCAGGTGCAATCTTACCACTCTATTCCTTCTTTGTGTGAATGCACCTTTATAGTCGGACTTTGTCTTTCAATGCAATCCACCTTAAATAGTACTCAGGAAGAGAAAATGGGACATTATGTTCATAGCTGAAACTCAGATCTTATAAGAATGGCTTTCATTACCCCTTGTTTTGCTTCTTGTATAAAAGCAAAAATATTCCTTCCTTTTATTGCAAGTATTCATTGAAAATATGCCACAGAGATAATTCCTGTCTATTCAAGCATAAGGTTCCGATTCCTAAGAATGCCAACATAATATTTTTTCTCTTTTGGCTTTCTTAAGAATGTACTCATATTTTTTTTCCAGAGAACATTACACCTCTAGCACCAATGAGGCTATTATAAGTTGCAATTCAAGCATGGTGGGGCTGATTTAGAAATACCAGTAGGAAATCCATTAGAGAAGCAACAATTTCCTCTTTTTTTCATATTATTGCAAATAAACTAATCTTGTTTATACAGTATTTGTAAGGGAATGCTTTTTGAATTAGAAATAGAAAGAGTGCACACAGAAAAAAAGAAGCTTCCAGATAAGATTCTTTTATTGTGTTCTCGCTCTAACTCATTCACAGAAGTTTTCAAAAAAATAAATAAATGCCATTCCCTTGTAGTTCTCCAGAGCTAATGCAGCACTTTTATTGTGTCTTTCATATAAGTGAAAAGCAAACAAACAAACATACCTGTTACAGGGAAGTAAAACACCAGGTGTGCAGGGGCTTTTGGTAAGAGGAATGAAGCACTTTTATCTCATACAACTATTCAGAATAAGGAGCTTTTAATGCATCCAGAATTAAAGACTATAAGAATTATAGGATTGGAAGATATGACAACTATTTATTTATTTATTTGTCAAACATCTACAAGATAACATGTATAAGTATGAACATAAGAACAAAGGGAATAAATACAGATAAATGGGGACAGTAAGACAGGGACAGTAGACACGCTTGTGCGCTTATGCACGCCCCCTTTAAGGACCCCTTAGGAATGGGGTGAGGTCTAGGGTAGACAGTTTGAGGTTGAAGCCATGTGGGGTTGAGGCTGTAACAACGGAATTGGGTAGGGCGTTCCAGGCATTGACCACTCTGTTGCTGAAGTTGTATTTTCTGCCATCGAGTTTGGAGCAGTTTACCTTGAGTTTGTATTGGTTGTTTTCCCGTGTATTATTGTGATTGAGGCTGAAGAAGTTGTTGACAGGCAAGATGTTATAGCAGACAATTTTGTCTGCTATAACATCTTATAACATAGGGTCGGAACTGGAAGTTGCTATGTTGTTCAGTTACTAAGTTGTGTTCAACTCCTCGCAACCCCCATGGACCATAGCATACTTGCCCCCCCCCCCCATCCTCCATTGTCTCCCAGAGCTTGTCCACATTCATATTGATTGCACCAATGACTCTATCTAACCATCTCATCCTCTGCTGTCCCCTTCTTCTTTTGCCTTAATCTTTCCCAACATCAGGGACTTTTCCGATGAGTCTTCTCTTCTGATTAGGTGACCAAAGTATTTGATTAATGACTGCGACAGTCAGTTTACAATTGCTACAAAAGTAATAAAATTGGGTCCAGTCGCATGGTGACCACTTTATGACCTTCATGAATTACAATCCTATTGGCCAATTGTACATCAAGGACTACCTATATCCATACCCAAACCTATCCGTGCCAGCATGAATTTGACAACAGACACCCGCTCACCCTAACTCCATGTCACCCTGAAATTTGCCACTAGGTACTGTCCCCACTCTTAGGCGCCACCTGTCCAGGCCCCGGTGAAGGAAGTGCAAAACAATGTATACACCTGAAAGCTCTTTTGGCCAGCTTAAGAGGAAAAATGCTACCATATTGGCCTTTTTATCTGTTTTGGTTCTTTCAGTTTTATTTTGATGATCAGCACAAGATGGATAGACTCAGTTATAGAGATGTTGGAAGTCCTGAAAGACCAGGTCAAGGATAGGATATGCAGTACCTAAAAGTTGATATTGACATGATGGCACATAATTAATTGTATATGTGCACACAAAGCTTTTATACATACAGAATACAAAATTAGCATCAATTTTTTTGCAAATGTAATCATCCACCCTCTTTTACTACTTTGTTCGACCATCTCTCATATTTTATTTTTTATATCCTATTTCTCTGCCCCTAGTGCAGGCATTTAGAGGCTTGCTAATGCCAATTGAAAAAGGAATCAACTTAATATGCCATTTAAAAATGTTAAAATAATTATAAGCCTACTAAAAATAGCCTCCAAAAGCTTGGGCTCTCTCCTAACATCAGGAATAGCAATAGGGAAAAGCAAAAGAGCTTGTTCCACATCCTGGGACCAACAAAGAAGAAGGGGGCTTTCTTGTGTGTGCTTGGCAAATGCATTTCTGGCAGTGAGAGCTTCATAAAGATTTCACACCCCTCAAACACTCCGGTTCCAAACTAGTTGGGGGTTTAAAGGTCAATTTAACTAGCATTATGATTCCTGAAAAAGAATGTTTAATGTTCTGTAGGCCTTCAGATGGCTTAGTTTTTGTGCCTTCAACCTCCCATTAATTTCACTGATACCCAAATTATTTGCTAAATTATTATTATTATTTGCAAATTTGGGATCTCTCCAAATCTGTTTTTAACTCTCAATGGAGTTAAAGTTAGACTCTTATTTCACAATAGCATAAATTATACCCATGTAACATAAATAATATGAAAAAGTGACTTAATGGCTTTCTGTAGTTAAAATGTAAATACATTTCTACATAACTGAGATACAAAATATCCATCTTATTGATTTATATGATGGAATTTGTTTACTTTTTAGTAACTAAATAACATGCAGATTGGATATGCTGCATTAATTCATACAAGTTATATTTAGTTTTCATTTAAATATGACACAAACATCTCATCCAGACTTTATTTATTTCCTCAGTTTTGGTCCAAAGTATTTGTTCTTACTTTAGGTTTAGGATATCTGGGTTGAGTTATTTTGCTAATTTAATCAGCTACAGTTTTTTCTTTACTAATTGCTTAAATTTTGCATTCTCTAATTGTTAGAAAATTCTTGGTGCTCTTTCCATGTAAACAAATATACAACTTACCTCCAGAAAGAACATGCAAAGTTTCTTAAAGGCATAAGCAATATTTGAGAGATGAAGCAACCTGAACAAATATTTATGTTTAATAATTCAAAATACTTTTACTATTATTCCCACATCAAACGTAACTCACATCAAATTAAAATTATTTAAACAAACATAATAATGCAAGCATGACATAGAACCTATTTGGAAAAGTTCTAGGAAAAGTTGCTCTTGTTAAAAACAGTGTGGTTCACTCAAAAGAGGATATAAATCATTTTTTTTAATTAGGAGAAGTAGAAGCATTTGTTAGACCAGAGGTGTCAAACTCAATGCCCATGGAGCCACTCTGGAAACAGTGAAGGACTGGCCCACAATGCCTCTGCCAGCAAAAATGAGCTGAGGCGGGGTTCACGCGGCCCTCCCAAGCTCTGTTTTTGCTGGCAGAAGATTGCAGGAGGCAGTCACAGCTGAAAACGTAACTCAGGAGCCCGTTTTCTGTGGCAGATTGCTTGGGCCATCACAGGTGCCCTCAACATGAGTGACATTGAGCTGGCCACATCCATTCTGGCCATTCCCAACCTAGCCCCCTGAAGTCAAACACAACCCTGATGTGGCCCTCAGTGAAATTGAATTTGACACCCCTGAGTTAGACCATAAGATCCTAAGACTCTCAAAGTAATGGTGGTGGTGGGGGGATGACTTTGGGAAACAGGAGGAAGAGCCACAGACTAGACAACAGTCTGATAAAAATATCTTAGCCAGTAACACAAATGTGGGCATTGCAAATGTCGCAAAAGGGATTCTACTTAGTTTCCTGGGCTGTAAAAATGGGAGTGGGGTACTTTCAGTCTTGCAAGATTCTGTTAATGTAACCTTATAATCAACTAGAATTAGTTCATCTAGTCATGCTTTCTGTCAGGACTAACTTGCAAGGCTGGCAGTCAATAATAGTTGGGAAGTGCCTAGCCAAATAGAGGAGGAATCAAGCAGAGAAGTAGCCCTGAATCACTGTACAGCCACAGGTAATCCAGGAATGACCCCCCCCCACCCCATTCCAACTGCCATGGAACCATATTTATCTGTTTCCAAGGGAAGACAAGAAGCCTGGGGAGATTCCTGTATTATGGGTAGCAATTCAATAAAGTTGTGAATTTGAATTTTTCATGCATTGATCTATTGCCTGGATCTGATCAATAACCTGGCAAATGATCTGATGATCTTCCTTTTCCCAGTCCATTTCATGATTAAGGGAATTCAGAGGAGCCAAGAGGTTTCAGTTATAGGTCTGTGTCCTCAAAGGACCTCCATAATCCCAGAGAAAAGGGTAGCTCTGAGTGTCATTATTGATTGACAAAGCAAAACTTTGAAAATCGTAATGCCTACTTTCCTGGATGGCAAGTATTTTGTTTCACATATTATAATTGTACCGTGCAGCATGATTCATAATGCAGATACCTCACTCCCACATTTCACTAATGCAGTCTGAGGAGAGACAGGCAGACAAAAAGAAAGATTTATTTTTAAAAGTATGTGTCTTATTCAGTTTATTTTGTCTATGGGATATTAACAATGCATTTAAAATAACTATTCACATGATACTGCCATCAGCTGCTTGTATTCTTAATTTTGACAATCACTGTTCATGTGATGAAAATACTGCTTTTTAAAAACATATCAGCCTACATTTTCATGGAGTTTGAAAAACAAACCCTTCAGTGTAATAGTCACAATTGTGGTATGAATATTTGAACGTGTGAATTCATGTAGAAACAGGAGTGCATTTTTATCACATATGACTATAAAATATGGGTTTGGAGATTTCAGTATAATTCAAAACCAATTTGCTTTGGAGTAGGAAGCATATTATGTTTATATATGAGACTTTCAGGATGGAAGATATGGATGAACAGCAGTTTCCATTGAGGATCACATTTCTCCTGGGGTGATTTCTTGGGTCCATGGGGTAGATGGGATCTCAGCAAAAAGTAGATGGGCCAGAATAAAATATATGTGTAGGTCAGAGGTGGTATTCAGCAGGTTCTGACCAGTTCTGGAGAACCGGTAGTGGAAATTTTGAGTAGTTTGGAGAACCAGCAATTACCACCTCTGACTGCCCCACCCCCATCTATTCTCTGCCTCCCGAGTCCCAGCTGGGTCTCCTTTTGTTGCCCTGCACAGGAGAACAGAGCTGGAAAGCAGGTTAATGGGGTGGGGAGGGAATGGAGACTTTACAGTATCCTTCCCCTACCACGCCCACAAAGCCACACCACACCCGTCAAGCCACCCCCACAGAACCGGTAGTAAAAAATTTTGAATCCCACTACTGGTGTAGGTACTAATTAGATGTAGTTGCACAACAAGCAAAGGTAAGCATGATGCTATTTACACTGTCTTGATACTGGGTTTATTTGTCATACCTAACCATATAAATTATGTATGACCCAGTGGTGGGATTCAAACTTTTTTACTACTCTGGGCGTGGTTTGGTGAGCGTGGCATTGCTAGGTGGGCGTGGCAGGGGAAGGTTACTGCAAAATCCCCATTCCCTCCCCACCCCACTATCCTGCTTTCCAGCTCCGTTCTCCTGTGCAGGGAAATGAAAGAAGACCCAGCCAATCAGCTGGGACTCAGTGGGAGGAAGAGAATAGATGGGGGTGGGGCCAGTCAGAGGTGGTATTTGCCGGTTCTCCCAACTACTCAAAATTTCCACTACCGGTTCTCCAGAACTGGTCAGAACCTGCAGAATACCACCCCTGGTATGACCCTTAAGCTTTATTTCCTATTAGAAACATTACTCCTCTCAACTAATTTTAATGGCATTTTTTCATAATATATAAGGGGCTAGAGATGGTCCCCCATCTTTTCATTGATTGGAATCATATCTCTTAAATTCTTTTTTTTTAATTACACACCTAATGAAAAAAGGGTTTTAGAAAAAAAAATCTCACAAATGTAAGGTGTGTATTTGGTATGTGTACATGAGTAAGGAGATGTGTGTCTTTTTAGTATATGAAATTACATTTCCTTTTTTGCAAATTTTATTAAAAAATATAAATGAAAGAAAGAAAATCAAATGCAAATTATGAATAATGCAAACAGATACAGAAAGGGGAAAAAAGGTATGAAAAAGGAAAGTGAAAAGAAAGAGTAACTTCATCCCAGTAATTAAAGACAATTTTAATAACTCATCACATTTCTTCATACAACATAATCTCTCACCCACCCACCCATAGTTCATCACTTGGTAAAAAAAACATAATTCACATACTTCATCAATTGTTCCTTGTCAGTAAAAGTCAAGTAGGGGAACTGAATATAACTGTTTTCTTCTTTTAGCTCTGATCAAATAAGCCAACTTTCTAAACTTTCCCTTAATTTTTAAGGGTCTCATTTTTAATCCCTTCAGAAGCAGATTTATTATTACCAGTATTTTATTATTTATTTTTACCAGTATGTTGTATGGCTAGTATTTCCAAGTGTCAAGACTGTAAACTTTTCCATATTTTTCTTTCATCAGATAGTCCTTGAGGGTACAAGGATATCGTGTTGTGTGTTAGCTTTTGTCTGTAGCTAAAAAGATTAATTGGTGGGAAGAGAGTGCTGTTTTTGAGCAAAGTTTGCTCCAAATTCCACTTGATTAAAGCAGCACAAACAGATAGTCTAAAAAAAAAAAAAGCTTCTGGATTCTTTTTCACTGCAAAGGGAGTTGCGTTGTGTACCATGTCTCAGTCCATGTCTACCACATCGCTATGCTTCTGCAAGCAAGTTCCCACTGACATGGCTAATGACACCAATCTGTCTGCATGGCAGTAACAGATGTTCATCCTCTCTCAAGCGGATGCATAGATTGAACACTATGCAATTTTATGCATGAGATCTCGCTTGTTCACTGCAGTTGCCGAATCTTTCTTTTTTTACACTAAAGTTATTGTAGTAACTTTATTGAATAGAATGTGCTCTTTGCCTCTTTTAACACTTTCTATCGATCATCTATATCTACCTATTTATTTGTCTGTCTGTCTGTCTGTCTATCTGTCTGTCTGTCTGTCTATCTATCTATCTATCTATCTATCTATCTATCTATCTATCTATCTATCTATCTTCTATCTATCTATCTCTACCATCATCCATCTATCATTAACAAAATTAATATTATGTAGCATGGGAGAAGAGGGAGAAGGGAATGAAAGGAGGGTGTTTTGGCGGGAAATAAGGGAGAGGATGTTTTGGCGGGAAATAAGGGAGAGTAAGGGGGGGAGAGAGGCGATAGGGATAGGTGACTCTCTTTGGGGGGACAGGCCTGAGGGAAAAGAGAGAGAAGAGAAGCAGGGACTACTGGCTAATCTGGCCTTGACCCCACCGAGTGAAAGGGGAATGAAAAAGAGGAGGTTTTGGCAAAAAAGGAGAGGAGAGCAAGGATTAGAGAGAGAAGGCAAGAGAGAGAGCTGAGCCTCTTTGGGAGACAGACCTGAAGACAAAGGGAGAGAAGTTGGGCCTCCTGTCCCACTTGGTCTCCACCCCACTGAGTGAAGGGCAGGGGAAAGACTACTTGAGGATAGGTTGAGGAAAGGTAGAAGAAAGGAATGGGGGAGAAGGTGGGGAAAGGAATGTGGGGAAAGGTAGGGAAAATTGTGTGAGGAAAGGTTGAGGAAAGAGCAGAAGGAAGAGAAAAGAGAGTGAAAGAT